>NC_086097.1:227374248-227984873 GCF_963921235.1 Mobula hypostoma | reverse complement strand
CTCTGTTTCCATTCATGCCCTGACTGACCAAAAATCTATCAGCCTCTGGCTTAAATTTACATAAAGACTTGGCCTCCACAGCTGCCTGTAGCAAACAATTCTGCAGATTCACCACTCTCTGGCTAAAGAAGTTCCTGCTTATCTCCATTCTAAAAGAATACTCCTCTATTCTGGTCTTGGATACTCCCACCAAAGGAAGCATCCTCTACACATCCACTCCATCAAGGCCTTTCAGAATTCGATGGGATTCAGTGAGGTCACCCCTCATTCTTCTGAATTCCTGTGAATATAGAGTCATCAAAGGCTCTTCATATGACGAGCTATTCAATCCTGGAATCATTTTTGTAAACATCCTTTGAACCTTCTCAAGATTCAGCACATCATTTCTAAGACAAGGGGCCCAAGACTGGTCACAATACTTCAAGTGAGACCTCATCCATGCTTTATAAAGTCTCAACATTACATTCTTGCTTTTATATTTTAGTCCTCTTGAAATGAATGCTAACATTGCATTTGCCTTCCTCACTACAGACTCAAACTGCAAATTAACCTTTAGGGAATCCTGCACAAGGGCTCACAAGTCCCTTTGCACCTCAGATTTTTTTTGTATTTTCTCTCCATTTAGAAAATAGTCGACCTTTCCATTTCTTCTACCAAAGGACATTACCATACACTTCTGGGTACTGTATTCCATCTGGCATTTCTTTGCACATTCTCCTAATTTGTCTAAGTCCTTCTGTAGCCTCTGTACTTCCTTAAAACTACCTGCTTCTCCACCTGCCTTCATATCGTCTGCAAACTTTGTAACAAAACCATCAATTCCATCATCCAAATCATTGACATCTGACGTAAAAAGAATCAGTACCAGTACATACTCCTGTGGAACACCAGTATTCACCGTAAACCAACCAGGAAAGGCTCCCCTTATTCCCACTCTTTGTCTCCTACCAATCAACCACTACTTTATCCGTGCTAGAATATTTCCTGTAATACCATGGGCTCATAGCCTGTTAAGCAGCCTCATGTGTGGCACCTTGTTAAAGGCTTTCTGAAAATCCAAGTACACAACATCAACCGACTCTCCATGTCTATCTTACTTGTTATTTCTTCAAAGAATTCCAACAGATTTGTCAGGCAAGATTTTCCCTTGAGGAAACCATGCTGACTACGGCATATTTTATTATGTGCTTCCAAGTACCCCGAGACCTTATCCTTAAAATTGACTCCAGCATCTTCCCAACCACTGAGGTCAGACTAACTGACCTATAGTTTTCTTTACTCTGCCTCTCTCACTTCTTGAAGAGTGGAATGACATTTGCAATTTTCCAGTCTTTTGGAACCATTCCAGAATCTAGTGATTCTCGATTCTGATTCTCATTATGAATGCTTCCATGAACTCTTCAGCAGCCTCTTTCAGAACTCTGGGATGTACCCCATCTGGTTCAGATGACTTTTCTACCTTTAGACTTTTCAGTTCTCAAGAGACTTCTCTCTAGTTATGGTAATTCCACACAGTTCATGCCCCGACACTTGGAACTTCCACCATACTGCAGATGTCTTCCACCATGAAGACTGATGCAAAATCCTTACTCAGTTCATCTACCATTTCCTTGTCCCTCATTAATACCTTTCCAGCATCATTTTCCAGCGGTCCAATAGCCACTCTCATCTCTCTTTTACCCTCTATGTATCTGAAGAAACTTTAATCTGAAGAATCTTTATCTGTATCTGATCTGAATCTGTATCTGAAGAATCTTTAATACTATTGGCTAGCTTACTTTTGTATTCCAACTTTACCTTCTCAATCACTTTTTTTAGTTGCCTTCTGTTGGTTTTTTGAAAGCCTCTCAATCCTCTAACTTCCCACAAATTTTTGCTCTATTATATGTCTGCTGTTTGGCTTTTATATTGGCTTTGAGTTCTCTTGTTAGCCATGGTTGTGTCATCTTTTCATTAGAATACTTGTTCCTCTTTTGGATGTACGTATATATCCTGTGCCTTCTGAATCGGTTCCTTTGCTATGATCAATTATATTGCAGATACATACCATGGAGTGTGATGACGTCACTACTTGTAAGGCATGACTACCACATGAAGTTTGGCTATACTTAGTTGTGATCAATCAGCTACTTAATATGTCATGTCTTTTTTGATTAGATCAGATTAGATTAGATTAGATTCAACTTTATTGTCATTGTGCCGAGCACAGATACAAAGCGAATGAAATGCAGTTAGCAGCTGACCAGAAATGAAAAGAATAGTGTTATTTACAAAATAACTGCAAATAAAAAGTAAGTGCTAAAGCACACAAATATAAAAGTACTGAGACAGTACAATATGGGTGCAATACTGCTTAGCGCTGTGAAATGAGGTTCAGCGGGGTCACAGCCTCAGGGAAGAAGCTCTTCCTGTGCCTGCTGGTGCGGGAGCGGAGGCTCCTGTAGCGCCTACCGGATGGGAGGAGAGTAAAAAGACCATGGTTAGGGTGAGATGCATCCTTGATAATGCTTTTTGCCCTACCCAGGCAGCGTTTATGGTAGATGTTCTCAATGGTGGGCAATTGGGTGCCAATAATCCGCTGGGCAGTTTTCACCACACGCTGCTTTGCGGTCCAATACGGGACAATTGCCATACCACACTGAGGTGCAGTTGGTGAGTATGCTCTCAATGGTACAGTATTTTGAGTATCTCTAGTAGTCTGTCTTTAGAGATGAGTACCAGAGAATGGAACATAATAGAATCAACCAGCAGTTCATGAAGCGATAGACGTGTTAATCATCAGCTTACATCTGGACTATGAAGGATTGCTAGGTATTCACAAGTATGCTGACGAAAGATTCTGGAAATCAGTATGTAGGCTCCATTGACAGGAAAGATGAGCATGGAGAGATCATAGTTACAAAAACTTGAGTACAGCAAGATAGTATTTTTGTACTTTTTAAATATAGTATTCTTCCACTGAGGATTCCCTTTGTTGTGATGATATAATGTGCTTGTCCTAGTTCAACCTTAAATACCCCTTTGGAGAACAACTGTTCTGTTTGTTGTCATTCACACTGCAGAAATGTATACAACATACATCTTGAAATGCTTTTTCTTCACAAACATCCACGAAAACAGAGAAGTGCTCCAAGGAATGAATGGCAGTTAAACGTGAGAACCCCAAAGTCCCCCCCCGCAGCTCCCCCTTCCCGCACACAAGTGGCAGCAAGCAACAATCCCTCCTTCCCCCCACCAGCAAAAAAATGCACCGGCTACCGAGCACAAACGTGAGCTAAACGATTTCAAAAGAACCCTGAAAGGGAAAAATAAAGATATTAAAGGTAGAAAAAGAGTTGTTTCCAAAGATGCAAGCAAGGGAGTTGCCATTAGGCGCCATCATCCCTCCTAAGCTCCACAGTTATTTTCTTTCTTTACCATTTCATTGTGAGGCCTGCACAGGCAGGCACCTCCCAATCTCCATCCAACTAACACGAGTCACCTGCCACTTGTTTACAACACGTCACCTGCAGCCTATTTAAACCCAGCTCTCATCCACAGTCCTTGATCATCCATCAAACTAGCCACTTCAAATAGTTGCTCCTATCCTTCTGTTCCCTTGTTGCCTTGTTGTTTTAAGTATCTGTTCTCTCTTATTTCGTGGTCCCTCCTGACTTGTTATTTTTCAGTTTATTATTAAAATTATCACTCACCGCTAAGTCGTCTCTGCTACTCTGCATTTGAGTCAATCATCCTCTATATTTGCTGACATTCAGAGTCTTTGCCCTAGAATGTTAACACTGTTTTGCTTTACTTTAATTTGCTTGACTTGCTAAGTGTTTCCAGCATGTTCTGATTTTATTCCAGATGCCCAGCATCAGTCTTTATTTTGATTTTTATGCAAGTCCCACCTATCCTTGGATTTCTCACTTGGCAGGTCATCAAGGCTATGTCAGGTGGCTTGATTACCATGGTGTAGCATGAAACAACTTGCAGTTTCTTTCAAGTGGGAGATACTTCCAGTAAATGCATTTTTGGACTAGTTATTCATAAATAGGTTTGTATGCTAAACAGCCTCATGACATCCAATCTAATTAGATCTTGAAATTGTTCCTTATTATTAATGAAACTGCACAGAAAGTGGTGGGCACAGCCCAGTCCATCACAGGCAAAGCCTTCCTTACCACTGAGCACACTCACAAGAATTGCTGCCACAAGAGAGTAGCATCCATTATCAAGGACCACACTTTCTTCTCGCTACTGCCATCAGGCAGGAGCTACAGAAATCTTAGATCTCACACCACCAGGTTCAGGAACAGTTATTGCCCTCCAACCATGACAACCTTGAAACGGCATGGATAACTTCACTCATCTCTACTCCAAATTGATTCCACAAACTACAGACTCACTTTCAAGAACTCTACAACACATGTTCTCAGTGTTATTTATTTATTTTTATTTGCATAATTTGTTTTCTTTTGTAAATTGGCTTGTTTGTCAGTCTTAATGTATAGATTTTCATAAATTCTACTGTATTTCTTTATTTTATTGTAAATGCTTGCAAGGACTTGAATCTCAATTTTGATACCAGTTGCTAGCATGTACCCGATTTCTTGTTCAACTATTTTACTTCTTTCTAAGTTCATTCTGTAGGGATGCTGTTTGATTGGCTTGGCTGAGCCTACAATTTCCGCCTCAGTAAAGTTACCTTTAGCAAAAATTTCCCACACATCCTCTTTAAACGTTCCTTTGGATATATAATGCTGTGCTATTATCGCCTGTATTATCACTTTCCTCATTCTAGTGGTCACCATAAGGTTTAACTTTTGAGCAATTCCCAATAGCACACCCCTCTTAGCATCATCCAGTTCTTCAGGGGTTGGTTCTGCCATAAATCTTTCAATACTAGCCTCCATTTCTGCTGATTTTTCCACAGGACCAAATCAAAAGGGATTTTCCCCAATCAATTTGAATAAGCCCCCAAACAATTTGTTCAAATCCCAGACACAGGCCCCAATTTTAGGTAGTATGTGGTGATAATATCTACTTTGACTTTGACTTTGACTTTAAATATACTTAACTTAGCCCCATAGTGACTAAATGTTTGTTTGCAAAAGTAAACTTCATAACTCTCAATATCTCTTCAAGATTTTCCCTGTGTCCTTTATAGTATGTTATCTGTAGTTTGTGGCGCTAGGAGATTCACTGATGGATATGATGGCTGTAATGTGCATATACCCAATTAGCATGAATGCATTTCATCCTTCTTTGAATTCTTTAATACTACAATACTAGTTTCTATTGAATTGGACCATCATGTCATTGCACAGACAAAAGGCTCTGGTTCTGCTGTGAGGAGGAAGAGAGGGCCTATATAAAAATGATTAGCTGTTTGTAACATGTGCATCAAAACATACAGTGAGATACATTTATGACCACATTGTCCAAATGTGTGCTGGGGGAGCCTGCAAGAGTCAACATGCTTCTGGCGCCTTCATGGCCTGCCTTCAACTTACTAGTGCTAATCTCTACATCTTTGCCATGTGGGAGGAAACTCGAGCACTTAGAGGAAACCCACACAGTCATGGAGGGAACATATGTACCCCTTACAGATGGCAGTGGGTATTCATCCCAAATTGTTGATCAATAGCTATTACCATATATTGATAGCTATTAAAGTAAACATTGGTAGTAAATCCTTCCTTGTCCTCGTTGACCTTTATTGCAATTCTTGAGTTTTAGGATAAATGTTCAAAGCGGGGTCCCAGAGTGGTACAGTATTTCCAAAGATATTACAAGATATTACTGTACTAGTGAATGATATCCATGCCCAGCACATGGAAATTATCCACATAGTGATGGTGGCTAATGGTTGCTTATTGGTTCCTAAGGTTGTCATAGTCAGGGGTGGTAGTGGGGATAAGCTCCCACTACCTATAAAGTGCTCCTATGGCGTGCCTCTCTCTCAGCCTCTGACAACCAAGTCCAACTCTTGGCCTTCACGTGTGGCTTCACTACTAGGTCCGGCAGAATTATTTCTACTGACAAGAGATGGGGCAAAGGTGGACCACTGGCGCCTCAAAACCAGTTGCTTCAGGCAGGTGGGGCTCATCAACCTTGGACGGGAACCCACATATGAGAAGGAAAACTCTGATTTTAAACTTCCGCTGCCTTGCAGCCATACCCATCCATAGGAAAGGCTTTGGGAGTAAACCCTGAGGAAAAAATCCAGAGCCGGGACCCCTAAGGCAGTTTGATGTTGTTTACAACTTCACTCTGGCAATCTCTGTGACAACACTGGTGTCAGCTGTATTGGCACTTGCCCTTCCCTTGGACTCATCAGTGACATGGAGAGGGGGAACCCACTGCATGGGCAACAGCCGGTTCTTCAAATCTTCCCGCCCAGGCTTGTGTCCTGGAGAGGACACAGTCCACCAGAGGCACAAACCCATGATCCCCTGGGATCGATGTCTATGTCAGGTCACTAGTCTGAGTGCTTACTGGTACCATGTAACCCAGTACTACCTGTCGCATGGTCAGGAGGTCAGTGAGTAAACCGGCTCCCCCACCAGGCTTGCCTGGTGAGCAGGGTAGCTAGGCACCCTGCAGGATGAAAAACAAGACCTGTCAAAGGGCAGATGAACCCTCTCGTGGGGTCAACGGCCATCTAGCAAACTTGTGCCGTGAAGCGCGGAAAGGGCATTCCTTGCATCAAAGCTTGGTCTGGCCATTCACTGCAACAGAACTTCCCCCCAGCCATCTTGAATCCCATCATGCCTCTGGATCCGGGAGAGGATGTCGAGAGCGTGGGTCTGGACCTGTGCAACCCCCTACTCACCTAAAATCCACTCACGCACATGCTGTTCCTTTCTGAGGAGTGGGGTACCACCCCACTAACTGACTGAAAGGAACCATTATCATCCTCTGTGATGGATAGCCAGAGAGAGAGAGACAACTACTATGGTTACTTGTCGTGGTCTTAAGTGTTCAGGACATTGATATCTCCTGAGGTCCTGCTCTCAGTGTGTAAGAACTACAAGCACAGCTATCCACAGACGCACTGCAGACATGGTGTTGGCCTGCTCGTCCCTTCCTTTCAGGAACAGAGTGGTTGGAGATGCTGCCATTTGAGTCATGTACCAATGCAGAGGCTCTGTGATCAGTTCCTGCTGGTCCCAGGCTTCCAAATCAGAACCATAATTATTATCACTGACTATCATGATGTGAAACTTGTGATTGTGTGCCAGTAGTACAATGCAAAGATATAAAATTGCTGAAAATTACAAAAAATGCAATAAGAATTCATTAAGGCCTTTAGATATATTGCAAAACTGCAGCAATCTGTCTTCATCTATAGAAATCTCTTGTAATACTCTATGTACTGTTCTGTTTCTGCCCCCTATCCTCCCTTGCTCAGCTTTTCCAGGAAATCAGTTGAACTTCCTTATGTGTGTTGAGCCTTCTGAAACTACTTATTCATCTTCCCCCGGTCTCTAGTTGTATCCATGCAATGCAAGCTTTAAAACATCTTGTTACTGAAATTTCACCAAGATTTCAATTGCCTTCCACTGACAGAAGACCAACAGAATATGTAGGAAAATGGCAGAAAGATCTTTTTCACCATTACTTTGAAGATCCCCTGTTCTTCTTGTGGAGTTGAATGCTGTTAAATGTTAGGTTCTGCTTCAAGGACTCTGCTTTAAGCTAGGAAATAGTACTTTAAGTGGTGATGAGTTTAGTAGGTTAGATTATTGTTTCCAGACATATCTTCAAAGTTCAATGTAAGTTTATTATCGAAGTATATATATGTCACTATATACAACTTGTGTGCGTGTGGCCAAGTGGTTAAGGCGTTCGACTAGCGATCTGAAGGTCATGAATTTGAGCCCCAGCTGAGGCAGCGTGTTGTGTCCTTGAGCAAGGCACTTAATCACACATTGCTCTGTGACGACGCTGGTGTCAAGCTGTATGGGTCCTAATACCTTTCCCTTGGACAACATTGGTGTCGTGGAGAGGGGAGACTTGCAGCATGGGCAACTGCCAGTCTTTCATATAACCTTGCCCAGGCCTGCGCCCTGGAGAGTGAAGACTTTCCAGGTGCAGATCCATGGTCTCGCAAGACTAACGGATGCCTTATATATAATCTTGAGCTTCATTTTCTTGCGAGCATACTCAATAAATCCAATAACCGTAATAGAATTGATGAGAAAGACTGAACCAACAGGGCAGACAACCAGTGTGCAAATACAAAAAGAAAGTAAAGAAGAGAAGCAATAATAATAAATAAATAAGAAATAATTATCGAGAACATGAGATGAAGAGTCCTTGAAAGTGAGTCCATAGGTTGTGGGAACAGTTCAGTGATGTGTCGAGTGAAGTGCAGTGAAGTTATCCCTTCTAGTTTAAGAGCCTGATAGTTGAGGAGTAACAACTATTCCTGAATCTGATTATGTGAACTCTGAGGCTCCTGTACCTTCTTCCTGATGGATGCTGCTTTCCTGCAATGACACTCGGTGTAGATGTGCTCAATGGTGGGGGTGACTTTGCCTGTGTTGGACTGGGCCATATCCACCACTTATTGTAGGATTTTCTGTTCAAGGGCATTGATTTTCCCATACCAGGCTGTGATGCAGTCTGTCAATATACTTTCCTCGATATATCTATAGAAGAATCTTGGGAATAGAGCAAATTTGCTTTCATCAGACAAATGCTCGTAGATTATGCCTTTAACTTTTTGATGATGTGATGGATAGAGTTGATAAGGGTAATGCAGTTGATGTAGTGTAATGGACTTCCAGATTGCTTTTAATAAAGTGTTACTTAAAGGCTTATAGGTAAAATTGAAACACATGACAAAAGCAGAGAGTAGTAACATGAATATGAAATTGGCTGAGTAATAGATCACAGAGGATTATGATGAATTCTTGTTCTCTGTTCTGGGGAAAGGTTTGTCATAGCAATTCCCAGAGATTAGTGTTGGATCCCTTGACTTTTTAAAAATCTATATTAGTGGTCTAGACTGGTGTGCAAGGTAATATTTCTAAATACAACTGACAGTATGGTGATTGCGATATATTGAAGAGAATAGTGATATCTTGCAGAAGGGTATAAATAAGCAGGTAGACTGGTCACCTTGAGGTGATGCATTTTAATGGGAAGAATGGGAAGAGGCAATATAGAATAAAGAATGCTGTTCTGGAAGTGTTGTAAGAAACAGAGAAATTTGTACAAATTATTGAAAGAAAAAGGTCAGGGTGAGGAATTGATTAATAAGGCCCGTGGCCTGTGTCAAAAAGATGCAGGGAATATAAAAATAGGATAATTATGCTAAGCCATTATGGTACACTAATGTAGCGGTCAACATGATGCTTTACAGCATTAGCTGTAAGATCAGGGTTCGATTCCCACTTCTATCTGTAGGGAGTTTGTATGTTCTCTCCGTGACTGTGTGGGTTTACTCATGATTCTCCAGTTTCCTCCCACATTCCAGAGATTACTGCTTACGGCGAGTAAGATGTGAGCATGCTATGTTGGTGCTGGAAACATGGCAAGAGTTGTGGTCATTGACACAAACAGTGCATTTCGCTGTATGTTTCGTTGTACGTGACAAATAAAGCTAATCTTTACCTTTAAGGATGTGAAGGCACTAGAGGAGGTCCGGAAGAGAGATACAAGAGCAGTTCCTGGTTTGAGGCACTACAATTACTTTGATAGGTTAAGGAAACTGAGGCTACTCTTTGAAGAAGAGAATGCTGAAGGGGATTTGATAGATGTGGATGATGAGGGTTCTGGGCCAAGCAGATAGTAGGAGGCCATTCCCTTTGGTGGAGGAGTCAAGGGACTGGTAGTCACAGGAATAAAATAATGAAGAAAATAACTATGTCTGAGGATCTTTCTTTCTTTATACAGATTATGGTTGGAATCAGGAATACAGTATCTTCGGATAGAGGAGACTTGTTCCTATTGGCCTTCAATTGGATCAGTAAAGGAGAAAAACTTGCCAACTACAGAGAATGGGATGGTGGGATGGAATTATAGAACTCTGGTAGAATCAACATTGATATGAAAGACAGAATGATCTTCGGTGCTGAACCCATTCTGTGATCCAGTGTGTACGTGGAATAGTACTTACATTTACCTTGACCTCTGATCAATCTTACACGACCATTTAACCACATTCTACACAAGTGACTTACGCTAAATTCATTCGCATCCTCCTTTTAGAACAATTTCTTGTTTTTAAAAAAAACTAATCAAATGGTAAATTAATTGTCAAAATAGTAGTATTGGGTAAATTTGCCCCTCTGAAGCCCTTTGATGAACAGTTTTTGTGGGTGATTAATAATATTGGAATGATCCAAATAACTGTAAATAAATCCATTACTTTTAGTCTAATAGTGCCTGATGCTGGGTAACTAACTGTAGTTGGATTAAATATGCTTCATAAACATCCAAACATTATATTCCTTTTGCTGGTGGCTTTCACTCAGTTTCCTGAATGATCTGAACTACTTTCCCGTCCAGAAATTATGAAATCCTATGCATTTATAAAGAATAGAATGGATTGAACTCAATATGCCTTTCAAGCACCTTCCTTTAACAAGAAAAGCCCCAGTTAGCCCATAAACACAAAAGGTTCTGCAGATATTGGAAAAGAATAAAGAGTGAATGTTTCGGGCTGATACCCCTCAACAGGACTGAAAAAAAAAGCTGGAATAAGAAGGTGGGGAGAGAGGAAAGAGTACAAGCAGGATGGTGACAGATGTGGGTGGGGAAGGGAGGGATGAAGTAAGAAGATAGGAGGTGACAGGTGGAAAAGGTAAAGAACTGGAGAAGAAGGAATTTGATGGGAAAGTAGAGTGGACCATGGGAGAAAGGGAAGGAGAGGGAGGTATCGGGGGAGATGATGGGCAGGAGAGGAGAAAGAAGAGGTAAGTAGGGAGCCAAAAAAGGGAATGGAAAGAAGAAAGTAGGGGGAGGGGGGACAAATTACTGGAAGTTAGAGAAATCAATGTTCATGTCGTCATGTTGGAGGCTACTCAGACGACATATGAGATGTTGCTCCTCCAACATGTCGGAATGGGAATAGGGATTATAATTAAAATGGTTGGCTACTGGGAAATCCTGCTTGTTATGGACAGCATGAAGGTGCTCGACAATGCAGTCGCCCAATATACCATGCACAGATTTCCATGTTCATCTACTTCTATACCATGGCCTTCTTCTTAACTCCACTTTCCAGCTTCCCAACGCATACTGTTGACCTTTGTATCAAAACTATTATAGATTTAAAATGTCACATATCATCAAAGGGAACAGGCAATAAAATCAAAATCTCATCCCAAAATTTCTTATAGGTTGAAAACAATGAACTAGGGAAGAAAAAATGGCAGGAGGACTAAGTTTTACTAAAGGCAATATTATATTAGTGTAATAATTCTTGTTTATAGGATTATTAGTCCTTGCTTAAATGGTGTTGTTATTTTGAATCCATACATGAATTCTTGTAACTTTTTATGAGTTAGGTCATTGGTATCCTGGATGGATCTGTTGATTTTAAATTGATTAAAAAGGAAATATAACCTATTCTTCTTACATTTCCTGATGCACTTTTGCACTAAGAGCTTAACTGAATACCCTTGTGCCTATGGCAAGGACAGAAAATTCAATTAGTGGCTTATATAGTATCTGCATTTTAAGTTAAGTACTGAAAGTTGATATGACACTGAAATGACAGTCTCTTTGTAAGACATGCATCAGATCCAACTATTTCTGAAAATCAAAGCTGTGTTTTCACTTTGTGGACAGTTTGTATTTCAGTGGTTTCTCATCATTTGTTCTCGTATTTTAAACATGTGAGTCGCTTTTTTGTGGGTTCACACGGCCTCCCACGCACACATCCAACCTACCTACATCTGCAAATTCCAGATGCTGTTAAAGTATTATAATCTCAACCCAAGAATCAAGACATCTGCTTACTTTTAAAATTATTGCTCAGATTGCGTGAAAAATACACCAAAATAGTTTTTTTTCTGGAAAAAAAACATTCATTTTGACAAACCAGAGCTAACATGCTCCTCAGACCAAAAGGCTGTCTGAATCAATGAATATTTTCATCTGTTTTATTAGCCTCTTTAACCTACTCTGAGATCAATCCAACCCTTCCCTCTCACATAGCCCTTCATATTTTTATCATCCATGTGCCTATCTAAGAGTTGGTTAAATGTCCCTAATGTATCTGCCTCTACCACTACCCTGGCAATGTGTTCCACACACCTACTGTAAAAAAAAGCTACCTCTGCATCCTCTCTATACTTTCCTCCAAACACTTTAAAGCAATACTCCCCCATCCCCGTATTAGCCATTTCTATCCTGGGAAAACATCTCTGGCTGTGCACTCGATCTATGCCTCTTACTGTCGTTTACACCTCTATCAAGTCAACTGTCATCTGCTTCGCTCCAAAGAGAAAAGCCTTAGTTTACTCAGCCTACCCTCATATGACATGCTGTCTAATCCAGACAGCATCCTGGTAAATCTCCTCTGCACCCTCTGTAAAGTTTCTAAATCCTTCCTATAGAGAAGGTGACCAAAACTGAACACAAGTGAGGTCTAATCAGGGATTTGCAACATTTGCAATCCTAATGGCATTTCCTGACTAATGAAGGAGAACACATCATATACCTTCTTAACCACCCTATCAACCTGTGAGTGGTAAATTGTCTTGTTCTTACATGTTTGCAACAAATGTTCGGAGTTTTATGTTCAAAGTTAAACTAGTACTGTGATACTTTGAGCAGTGACTGAACAGTGAGACAGAATTCATCAGCATTTTCAGGTAATGCAGTGAGAGCTTTGGTGCAGGACAAGAAAGATTCAAGATTCAAGATTCAAAAAAAAAACTTTATTGTCATTCTAACCGTACAGCAGCTCTGCAGGGCAGAATGAGACAGCGTTTCTCAGGAGCAGTGCAATCATAACATAACAAATGCAACACTAAATAATAAACATAACAATAAATAGTAAAACACAACAGCCACATGTCAGTTAAAATCAAGTTATAAGTGTCCAGTGCAAGTTAAAAGTGTCCAAAAGCAGAGTCAGGTAGAGCAGCTATTTAACAGTCTGACTACCTGTGGGAGGAAGCTGTTTAGTAGCCTTGTGGTTTTAGTTTTGATGCTCCTGTAATGTTTGCCTGATGGCAGAAGAACAAACAGTTCATGGAGAGGGTGTGAGGGGTCTTTAATGATGTACCGTGTCTTCTGGAGGCATCGACTCTGAAAGAGGTCTTGGACAGAAGGTAGGGAGACCCCAATAACCTTCTCTGCTCCCCTAACCACCCTCTGCAAGGCTTTTTTGTCGACAGCACTGCAGCTGGAGTACCAGGTTGTGATGCAAGAGGTCAGCACACTCTCAACCATGCCTCTGTAGAATGTAGTTAAGATGTTAGTGGGGAGTGATGCTTGTTTAAGTTTCCTCAGAAAGTGCAATCCCTGCTGGGCCCGTTTCACAATCCCAGTGGTGTTCCTAGACCAGGTGAGATTGTCCGAGATCTGCACCCCAAGGAACTTGATGTTTTCCACTCTCTCCACTGTGGAGCCGCTGATGCTGAGGGGTGTGTCCTCAGGCTGAGATAGTCTGAAATCGACAATCATCTCCTTGGTTTTGGTGACATTAAGCATCATGTTGTTATTCCTGCACCAGCTGTCTAGGTGTTTGACCTCCTCCCTGTACATTGTTTCATCATTTTTGCTGATGAGCCCCACCACTGTAATATCATCTGCAAATTTAATGATCAGGTTCTCCTTGAATCTGGCTGCACAGTTATGTGTTAGCAGTGTAAACAGCAATGGGCTAAGCACACAGCCTTGTGGGGATCCAGTGCTCAGTGTGATGGAGTCAGAGATGTTCCTGCCAACACGGACTGACTGTGGTCTCTCTGTCAAGAAATCCAGAATCCAGCGACACATGGCAGTACTAAGGCCAAGCAGCGACAGTTTCTCCACTAGTCTTCACGGGATGATGGTATTGAACGCTGAACTGAAATCAATGTACAGGATTCTGGCATAAGTGTCTTTGTTGTCCAAGTGAGAGAGAACTGTGTGCAGTGTGGTGGACATTGCGTTCTCTGTAGAGCGATTTGGACGATAAGCAAACTGTAGAGGATCCAGTGATGAGGGGAGGCTGGCTGTGATATGAGGCTTGACAAGCCGTTCAAAACATTTCATCACCAAGGGGGTCAGGGCAACGGGACGGTAATCATTCAGACAGGCTACAACTGATTTCTTTGCTACAGGGATGATTGTGGAGGTTTTGAAGCATCTGGGGACAATAGCTTGACTAAGGGAGATGTTGAAAATGTCTGTCAGGACATCTGCTAATACATCAGCACATTCCTTGAGCACACGTCCAGGGATGTTGTCGCATCTTGTTGGTAATGGGGCATGAAGTCCAAGAACATTCACTCCTTGATAAGATGTAAGGCTGGCAGATGCCAATTCTGGAATTACTGATCAATTGCAGAGCAATGTAGGAAGAGACCTTTCCTAATTTGCTACAGTTTCTGTGTTCATTCCACCTTCTTCAGCATATATGAGTCTTTGGAAGCAAGGATCAGATGGGTCTATTGAGGAATATAGGGAAGCAAGAAAGGAGCTTAAGAAGGGGCTGAGGAGAACAAGAAGGGGGCATGAGAAGGCCTTGGTGAGTAAATTAAAGAAAACCCCAAGGCATTCTTCAATTATGTGAAGAACAAAATGATGAGAGGAGTGAAGGTAGGACCGATTAGAGATAAAGGTGGGAAGATGTGCCTGGAGGCTGTGGAAGTGAGCGAGGTCCCCAATGAATACTTATCTTCGGTATTCACCAATGAGAGGGAACTTGATGGCGGTGAGGACAATATGAGTGAGGTTGATGTTCTGGAGCATGTTGATATTAAGGGAGAGGAGGTGTTGGAGTTGTTAAAATACATTAGTATGGATAAATCCCCAGGGCCTGATGGAATATTCCCCAGGCTGCTCCATGAGGTGAGGGAAGAGATTGCTGAACCTTTGGCCAGGATCGTTGTCCACGGGAATGGTACCGGAGGATTGGAAGGAGGTGAATGTTGTCCCCTTGTTTAGGTAGTAGGGATAGTCCGGGTAATTATAGACCAGTGAGCCTTACGTCTGTGATGGGAAAGCTGTTGGAAAAGATTCTTAGAGATAGGATCTGTGGGCATTTAGAGAATCATGGTCTGATCAGGGACAGTCAGCATGGCTTTGTGAAGGGCAGATCGTGTCTAACAAGCCTGATAGAGTTCTTTGAGGAGGTGACCAGGCATATAGATGAGGGTACTGTGGTAGATGTGATCTACATGGATTTAGTAAGCCGTTTGAAAAGGTTCTACATGGTAGGCTTATTCAGAAAGTCAGAAGGCATGGGATCCAGGGAAGTTTGGCCAGGTGGATTCAGAATTGGCTTGCCTGCAGAAAGCAAAGGGTCATGGTGGAGGGAGTACATTCGGATTGGAGGGTTGTGACTAGTGGTGTCCCACAAGGATCTGTTCTGGGATCTCTACTTTTCGTGGTATTTATTAACGACCTGGATGTTGGGGTAAAAGGGTGGGTTGGCAAGTTTGCAGACGACACAAAGGTTGGCGGTGTTGTGGATAGTGTAGAGGATTGTCGAAGATTGCAGGGAGACATTGATAGGATGCAGAATTGGGCTGAGAAGTGGCAGATGGAGTTCAAACTGGAGAAGTATGAGGTGATACTTTGGAAGGACAAATTCCAAGGCAGAGTACAATGTAAATGGCAGAATACTTGGTAGTATGGAGGAGCAGAGGGATCTCGGGGTACAAGTCCACAGATCCCTGAAAGTTGCCTCACAGGTGGATAGGGTAGTTAAGAAAGCTTCTGGGGTGTTAACTTTCATAAGTCGAGGGATAGAGTTTAAGAGTCACAGGGTAATGATGCAGCTCTAGAAAACTCAGGTTAGGCCGCACTTGGAGTATTGTGTCCAGTTCTGGTCGCCTCACTAAAAGAAGGATGTGGAAGCATTGTAAAGGGTACAGAGGAGATTTACCAGGATGCTGCCTGTTTTAGAGTGTATGCATTATGATCAGAGATCAAGGGAGCTCGGGCTTTACTCTTTGGAGAGAAGGAGGATGAGAAGAGACATGATAGAGGTATACAAGATATTAAGAGGAATAGATAGAGTGGACAGCCAGCGCCTCTTCCCCAGGGCACCACTGCTCAATACAAGAGGACATGGCTTTAAGATAAGGGGTGGGAAGTTCAAGGGGGATATTAGAGGAAGGTTTTTTGCTCAGGGAGTGGTTGGTGCGTGGAATGCACTGCCTGAGTGGGAAAAGTGAGGGGAAATCTCATTGAAACCTGCTGAATCTTGAAAGGCCAAGGCAGCGTGGATGTGGGAAAGAAGTTTCCTGTAATGAGGGAATCTGGGACCAGAGGGCACAGTCTCAGAATAGAACAGAAGGACCTCTCATTGGAACAAAGATGAGGAGGTTTTTCTTTAGCCAGAGGGTGGTGAATCTGATGAATTTATTGCCTCAGACAGCTATGGAGGTAAAGTTATTGGGTATATTTAAAGCGGAAGTTGATTGGTTCTTGATTAGTAAAGGCATTAGAGGTTACAGGGAGAAGGCAAGAAAGTGGTGTCGAGAAGAAGAAAAGTCAGCCGTGATGTAATGGCAGAGCAGACTCAATAGACCGAATGGCTTAATTTTGCTCCTATGTCTTAGAGTATTATGGCCCAATGGTCAATGGCAAACATGGAAAAGTGCAGCAACGTGACAACTTTCTGACCATTGCACCAACCAGTTAGATTTGGGCATTACACAAACATCTGTAGCCTACCCCATTACAATCTTCCTCTACATCTGAGGCACAACCAAATTGCAATGTCACCCTGCAGTTTATTGCCCACTTCCCTCCTATGTCCAATCACCTCTGAACACACAAACACTGTATTGGAAAGCTGCAGCTTCCTCCCATAACTTGACCTCTAATATGAGAACATAGGTAGAGGAGTGTGTCACTTCATGTCTCAAATCTCCACTGCCATTTATGATCCTGGCTATTCCACCCCATACTTCATCTCCTCTCCTGTGCCTGTTCCACATTACCCTCTATTCTCTGATCTTTCAAACACTTAACTACCGCCTTGTTTGCCAGAGTCAAAGGTGGCTATGACTGTGAGGTAAAGTCATGATGTCTCTCCATCTTGACTTTGCTCTTACCATTTTTCCACCATTAGGTTGATCGCGTCCTGGGCAACAGAAATAACAAAAAAAAATGAAGAGGGGAATAGTGAGAAACAAAGAAGTGCTTGTGCTTACCGTCTTCGGCTAGATGTTTGCAGATTGAGGGCTGAGGGAGAAGTGGGATGAGAGAGGAATTATATCCTGATATCTCACTGTCAACTGTGATGAGAATACACATAAATTAAGATGTTTGCTGGCCTGGGCTAGCACCAGTGTCATCAGCAGTTGGTCTGCCACCTGTCCTCAGGGGAGGGAGAGATAAGGAACACAATGAAGCAGCATTTGGAGATGTTAATGAAGGAGCCATCAGTCTGGGTATTGTCAAGATTGGCTCCCCCTTTGAACCCTGAACTGTTTGAAGTGATGGACACGCGATACCCCAGCAGGGGGATAAAAAGGGACAGGTTCGCTAAGGCAACACACACGACACCCCGAGGTAACGAGACCCTGGAAGCGGTGCGCCTCTCACAAGTCGGTGGGAAGCTCTTGGACGGCTGATCGCGGGATCAGCCTTAGACGCATAGGGTGGAAAGGTACGATCAGCGGGAACCCGGTGTGTGTCCGCCCTTGCTTGGGTGCCAGGTTCACTGCAGAGGATCGACCGCATCTGGAGGAGGGGTCACAGTCGGTGACCTCAGGTGACATCACAAAGGACTCGCCCGAAAGCTGCTTGTGAGCAATATCGCAGGTCTGTGTGTGGAAGCCGTTTTGAATGATCATTCGTTCTCGTTCTCTCTCTCCTCCCCCCCACATTGTCCATCGCCACGGCAATGATTACTGCAAACTGAACTAAATCGGACTGAACTTTGCGTCACTTTGAAATTGGTCATTTACCCCTAGACAACGATAGAGCTTGATTGATCCTGTTATCTTAATTCTGTGCACATGTGTGTTTATCATTCCTGAACTGTTGCATTTATTATCCTTTCGATTACTGTGTTGCTTGTTTCTTTAATAAAACTTTCTTAGTTCTAGTAATCCAGACTCCAACTGAGTGATCCATTTCTGCTGGTTTGGCAACCCAGTTACGGGGTACGTAACACAACCTTTTCAACATCACTATAAAAAGAGGCTTAGTGCTGCTTGTTCCCAAAATGACCACCACTATCTCCTCCTTGAGGGCTGAAAATTGTAAGCATGCTCCTTCCGTTCATTGCTTTTGCCTGCTGTTATGCACCATCATTCATTATGTGCTGGGTTGTATGACCATGATTATTTTGGCAAATTTTCTGCAGAAGTGGTTTGCCATTGCCCTCTTCTGGGCAGTGCCTTTACAAGATGAATGACTCCAGCCAATATTAGTACTCTTCAGAAACTGTCTGCCTCGCGTCAGTGGTCGTATAACCAGGACATGTGATATCTACCAGCTGCCCATACAACCATCCACCACCACCCAATCCCATGGCTTCATGTGACCCTGATTGGGGCAGAGAGGGGATGGGGAAGTGGTAGCTAAGCAGGAGCTACATCTTGCCCAAGAGTGACCTCCAGGCTAGCGGAGGGAAGGAGCGCTTTACTCTTCCTTTGGTAGAGACATATCTCCACCCCCAGCCACCCAGCACCATTCTTACCCTGGAAGAAAATGGGATGTGTTCCGTGGAAAAGCAGAGAACATGTTTGGGTACTGTGACTTGTCCTGGGAGAATAACTTCTCGTGAGGATAAGCTATCAGTTATGGATATGCTTGCAATAGAACTAAATCCATGTTTGAGAAATAATGAATTGCGCTGTTGAGGTGAGAACTGACTGACAAAATATTTTTGAAAGACAGTTGACATGATTGTAATGAATTGAAGGATGGTGTAATTGGTATATAGAATAGTACAGCACAGTACAGGCCCTTTGGCCCACAATGTTGTGCTGACCCTTAAACCCTGCCTCCCATATAACCCCCCACCTTAAATTCCTCCATATACCTGTCTAGTAGTCTCCTATATTTCACTAGTGTATCTGCCTCCACCACTGACTCAGGCAGTGCATTCTATGCACTAACCACTCTCTGAGTAAAAAACCTTCCTCTAATATCCCCTTGAACTTCTCACCCCTTACTGCACCGTGCTGTCAAGCATGGAGTTACTGGTCTCCTCCATCAGGTCATTTTAGGAACTCGGCATGAAGCTGTTTGTTCAGCTTCCATTGAAACTCAAGTAGCTAAGACTTAAGCCTGGAGTAGAAGCTGGTTGTACAACAAGGCAACCTTGAAACGTAATTTTCAGCAGAGCACTGATATTGTGGAAGGGCTCCCTTCAGAGAATGACAGGGCCTATGGAACTTAAACAATATCGTTCTCTCAGGATTTTGGCAAAACTATTCCCAACATATTCACTCTGTTGCCTGTTGACAAACTAGCTATAGACTAATGATGCACTTAAAAGTGGGGCTTTTTAGAATCAATGCCTGTTGAAGTTATCATCCAGGATATTCTGCTGTCTCAGCTGAAGGTCATTTGCCTTGTATTACCAATGTTTCAGTACTGGGGAAGCACCTCCTAGGAGAAAATCAGCTAAGGGATCGAACGTATGTGATCAACTTGTATATTATATTCAAGATTCAAAATTGTTTTGTGTCATTTCCTGTAGAGAAGTGTAAAGGAGAATGAAATAATTGTTACTCCAGATCTGATGCAGTACAAAAAATACAATAAAATTAAGAACATAATTAAAACAGCACAATAACTATAAACATGTAAGATAGCTTACATACATACATTGATTGTATGTCCATAAAGTGAAGCTAGGCACAGGGGTGTCTGGACATTATGTGACTTTGACAGGAAATGATAAAGTGGTGGTGGTGGGTTAACGGTGAAGAAGTGGAGGTTTTGACCAGTTTTACTACTTGAGGGAAGTAACCGTTTTTGAGCTTGGTATTCTTAGCCTGGATGTTACGTGGCCTCCTCTCTGATGGGAGTGGGACAAACACTCCATGAGCTGGATAAGTCTAATCCCTCATGATGTTTCTAGCCCTTTTCTGACACCTTTCTATATATATGTACTTGATGGCAGGTAAGCAGGTGTCGGTGATGTGTTAGGCAGTTTGACTACCTGCTGTAGAGCCTTCCTGTCCGCTCCAGTGCAGTTTCCGTACCACAGAATGACGCAGTGTGTTAGGATGCTCTGTAGTTCACCTCTATAGAATGGTGTGAGTAGAAATGTACATAGTTCCGTCCTCTTCAGCCTCCTCAGAAAGTAGAACCATTGGTGAGCTTTCCTGATTGTGTAGGATTTGTTCTCGTACCATGAGTGTTTGTGCGAGACGTGCACTCCAGGGGTTTGAAACTGCTCTGTTGCTGATGTAATGAGGGGTGTGCGTGATGTGAGTTCTTCTGAAGTTGACAACTATCTCCTTTGTCTAGTTGACATTGAGGAAGAAGTTATCTGCCTGGCACCAGGCCTTGAGCTCTACCACCTCCTCTCTGTAGGCCGTCTCATCGTTGGCGGAGCCCCACCACTGTTGTATCTTCAGCGAACCTGACAATGTGCTTACTCGAGTATTTGGCCGTGCAGTCGTGTGTGAGCATGGTGTACAGCAATGGGCTTAGTCACAGCCCTGGGGGCGGGAGCATCTGTGTTGAGTATGATGGGGAGGGAGGATCGTTTGTGCATCCTGACTAACTATGGTCTGTTGTTTAAGAAATCCAACACCCAGTTGCCCAGTGGTGTATTTAGACTGAGGAGTAGGTGTTTGTTCACTGAGGTCTGTGAGACAATCATGTTGACTGCTGAACAGAAATCCACAAAGAGCATTCCGAAATAAGTGACCTGGTTTTCTAGGTGTGTCAGGACCAGGTGTGTGACAAATGCTGTAGTATCTGTCGTGCAGTGGTTCTGTCAGTAAGCATATCAGTGAGTGTCTAGTGTAGCAGGAATAGAGATTTTGGTATTGCCTGCTGTTCCAAGCAATTTATGATGATTGGTGTTGGTGCCACTGGCCATGGACAGATGTTCTTGAATTTTTTGTGCATAGGCAGTCTTTGCCCTCTTGCTGATGTTTCTCCTGGCTGTTCTGAGAGCAGAGTTATGTATAATGTCTTGATGGAATACATGAGTTTGAATTGTGTCATTACTTTTCAATTGTACTTTTGTTTACGTTGTAGGGAAGAAGGTGACACGACAATCAGTGATAGGTGAAGAAGCATAGGAGGGTTGAAAATGTCAAGAATGCTGTTGGACTATTTGTTCATAAGAGGTCTTACAGTCATAGAAGAGTACGGCACAGAAACAGACCCTTTGGCTCATCTAGTCGGTGTGGAGCCATTTAAAAGGTAGAGAGGGGTAAGACAGAGAAGCAAAGATTTAAAATGCTCTGCAAAAGCAGCTATTGAGAAATAAGGCAAGTTTTCACAGATAATAGGTGCCAGCTGTACAAGACAGTATACTTTATTTGGTGAAGTTAAGATAATTAAAGACAATTGATCAAAATGAGAACATATGTTTTTGTTCACAATTTAGCTTGTTTCTGTCCAAGTTTTAGTCTGTAATAGGAATAAAAATGAGCAATTTGTACAGCTGTGAAACAAAAGTGAACTGGAGGTTTTGAGAGGGGTGAATGAAGGCCACCACCATGAGCGTTGAATAAAGAGTGATTGATGCTGGCTGGATCCCAATCCCTCAGTCTCATGAGAAAGATCTGGCAGGGATACATTTGCAGTACTGGATTCCTATAAACGTTATTGAGACGTAGCAACAATTTTATTCTTTAGCTTTATTACTGGTCTATATTAACTTCGTGCAAAGATAAACCTAATTAATAGCAAGTAGATAGGTAGGTGCAGTTTACATCAACTTTCCCATCAAAAATATTTTCAGAATAATTTTACTATCAAGGTACATATATGCCACCATATGCTACCCTGAGATTCATTTTCTTGCAGACATTCACAGTAAGTAGAAAGAAACACAACAGAATCAATGAAAAAATGCACACAGCAAGAGGGACAATCAGCCAATGTGCAAAAGACAACAAATTATACATATACAAAAAAAAGCAAACATAATAATAATAAATCAGTGAGAAATAAATATTGAGAGCTTGAGATGAAGAGTCCTTGAAAGTGAGTTTATAAGTTGTAGGAATAGTTCAGTGATGGGGTGAGTGAAGTTATCCCCTCTGGTTCAAGAGCCCGATGGTTGAGGGGTAATAACTGTTCCTGAACCTGGTGGTGCAGTTCTGGAGGTTTCTATACCTTCTCCTTGATGGCAGTAGTGAGAAGGGAGCATGGCTTGGATGGTGAGGGTCTTTGATGATGATGCTGCTTTCCTGCGACAACACCCCTTCTAGATGTGCTCAATGGTGAGGAGAGCTTTGATGGACTGGGTCATATCTATTAATTTTTGTAGGCTTTTCTGTTCAAGGGCTTTTGTCTTTCCATATAATGCCATGATACAACCAGTCAGGACTCTCTCCATCGTGCATCTATCAACATTCATCAAAATTTCAGATGACACGCCAAATCTTTGCAAACTTCTAAGTAGAGGCACTGCTGTGCCTTCTTTGTAATGTCACTTACATGCTGGACCCAGAACAGGTCCTCTGAAATGATAACACCAAGGAATTCAAAGCTGCTGACCTCTCCACCTCTTATACCCTAATGAGGACTGTCTCATGGACCCCCAGTTTCTTCCTCCTGCAGTCTCTTTCCTTTTGCTGACACTGAGTGAGAGGTTATTGTTGTGGCACCACCCAGGCAGGTCTTCATTCTCCCGCCTAGACACTGATTCATTATCACCTTTAATTCAGTCAATGACAGTGGTATTATCAATAAACTTAAATATGGCATTAGAGATGTGCTTAGCCTCATGGTCATAATTATAAAGTGAGTAGAACAGGGGGCTAAGCACACAGCCTTGTGGTGCACCTATATTGATAGTGATTGTAGGGGAGATGATGTCGCTAATCTAAACTGACTAGGGTCTGCAAGTGAGGAAATCAGGGATTCAGTTGCATAAGGAGGTATTGAAGTTATTGGAGCTTATTGATTAGTTTCAAGGGAATAGTAGTTTTGAAAGCAGAGCTGTAGTCAATGAAGAGCGTTCAGATTATATGCATCTTCACTGTCCAGATATTCCAGGTTTGAGTGAAGAGCCAATGGAAAGGCATCTTCTGTAGTTCAAACTGGTGTGGATCCAAGTCGCCCCTTACGCAGAGGTTGATATGTTTCACAACCAGCCACTCAAAGTATTTCTTCATGGTGGATGTCAGTGCTACTGGATGATAGTTACTGAGGCAGGTTACTACGCTCTTCTTAGGCAACAGTATAATTGAAGCCAGCTTGAAGTATTTGGCTAGCTCAGACTGCCGAAGTGAGAGGTTAAAGATATAAGTGAACACTCCAGCCAATTGATCAGCACAGGCCTTCAGTACTCGGCCGGACACCCAGTCTGGGCCAAATACTTTCTGTCGGTTCACCCTCCGGAAGGATGCTGTCATGTCAGCCTCAGAGACTGTAATCACAGTGTCAGTACCCTTATACTTCTGAATGCTATAAGTTTGTCAAAAGCCTGGAAAAGTGTTTGGAGATCAGACCATTGAATTGGTTAATGAGCCTGTGATTTTGGGAGATCAAAGGTTTCAAAGGTACATTTAATGTCAGAGAAACAAATACAATATACATCCTGTAATGCTTTTTCTTCACAACCATCCACAAAAAAAGAGGAGTGCCCCCAAAGAATGAATGACAGTTAAATGTTCGAACCCCAAAGTACCCCCAGCTCCCTTCCCTCCCATGTGTAAGTGGCTGCAAGCAACAATCCCCCACTCCCTCCACCAGCCAAAAAAAAAGCATCGGCACTCATCACCAAGCACTCAAGTGTGCATCAAAGCAACAGCAAAGACACATACTTGCAGTACCCCAAAGACTACTCGTTCACCTGGTATTCGACATACCACAGGCCCTCTCTCTCCCTAATAAGGGAGAAAGAGGTATCTCTGTTTCACTGCGAGAGGGGAGACATAACAAACAACTCGCTGGTTTATGATGTTAAAAGTCCACTGCGTTGCTCTTTCTGAGCTCTGTGCCCAAAGATCTCAGGTCTCTAGGCACACAGCCAAAGATCTTCTGACTCCCACGACACACCAATATCCTGCCGGGACACCGACCTTTGATCTGCCCATCTCCAGAGCCATGAAATATTGGACCTCCAAAGGTGAGCTGAGCTCTTAGGTTGCGCCCTTGGCATGTTGAATAACGGCCAGTTGTGCATCCCTGAGAGTGGGTCCCATTCCTGCAAAGAAACAAAGTCAGTGTGTAACTCCAGGTCAGGATCTTCAAAAGAACCCTGAAAGGGAAAAATAGAGATATGGAAGATGGAAATAGAGCTGTTTCCGAAGATGCAAGCGAAGGAGTTGCCATTTAGTGCCATCTTGACTAAGCTCTATATGCATTATAGGGCATTTTGTAACATCACTTTGTTAGGTGGTTTACTGACGTGCATGTTTAGGACAAGGTTTTGCATACGTGGGGACAAGGTATAACCTGCACAAAAGGGCCGGGTTACACCTGAACCCGAGGGGGTCCAACATCCTTGCAGGCAGGTTGGCTAGAGTTGTCTGGGTGGATTTAAACTAATTTGACGGGGGGATGATATTGTTGAGGATGAAATAGTTGGTTTCCCAAAAGGGGCAATGTTTCCTTGGCTGCGTAAGTCTAGGGGAAAAAACCTCCGGCCCCGCCAAACTCGTGAAATTGAGGCGGTCTCCCATCCCAACCCCAGTTTCTGTGGAAGCTATGTAACTTGCTACCCTGTTACAAATCAGTGCCATGAAATAACAGATAGGACACCATGTACAATTAAAAGATTATCTCTATGATTCTTAATTTGACCAAAGGGTTAGTAAATAAAAGAACAAAAAAAAAGAAAAAGGTCCATTTTAATGAAACAGTCTAATGTGTACAAGTTGAAGCTCACAGTTTCTCCATAGTTACGATTCTCAATTGATTTCACCCCTGGTTTTGTCAAATCACAGTCCCACTTCAGGTCGAATCCCATGACCTCTTCTCTCCTGCGTTTTCCATCTTCATCTCCTCTTGAACAAAAAGACCCAAGCCCAACCTTAGTGTCCCTCACCAGACAAACCTCCCCTTAATTCGACCATCCTAATTGGATGGCACATATTTCTCCTCATCTCTTATCTTTGACAATAACCCAAACAAGCTAAAAACAAAACAGACTGCTCTTACAGAACTGCCAAAATGAAATACATACAGCATAACAGTAAAAATATGAGCCAGGACATTACATATGTATGATGTTGTAGGCATCACTGAATCATGGCTGAAAGAAGATTATAGCTGGGATCTTAACATTCAAGGATACACATTGTATCGAAAAGACAAGCAAGAAGGCAGAAGCAGTGGTATTGTTCTGTTGGCAAAAGATGAAGTCAAATCATTACTAAGAGGTGATATGGGATCAAAAGGTATTGAATCATTGTGGATAGAGCTAAGGAACTGCAAAGGTAAAAAGACGCTAATGGGAGTTGTATATACGGACTCCCAAACAGTAGTAAGGATGTGGTCTACAAGTTACAATGGGAAGTAGACAATGCATGCCAAGAGGTCAATGTTACAATAGTCATGGGGGGTTTCAATATGCAGGTAGATTGGGAAAATCAGGATGGTACAGGATCCCAAGGGGGAAAATTCTAGAATGCCTATGAGATGGCTTTTTAGAGCAGCTTGTAGTTGAGCCCACTTGGGGATCAGCAATTCTGGATCAGAGAGCTTAAGGTAAAAGAAGCCTTAGGGGAAAGTGATCATAATATGATAGAATTCACTCTGAAATAGGGGAAAGAGCAGGTAATGTCAGATGTATCAGTATTAGAGTGGAATAAAGGGAATTACAGAGGCATGAGAGAAGAGTTGGCCAAGATTGATTGAAAAGAACACTAGTAGGGATGACAACAGAACAGTAATAGCTGGAATTTCTGGAAGCAATTCAGAAGGCACAGGATATATACATCCCAAAGGGAGAAATATTCTAAAGGCAAGATAACATAACCGTGGCTAACAAGAGAAGTCAAGTCAACATAAAAGCCAAAGAGAGGGCTTATAATAGAGCAAAAATTAGTGGGCCCATCTTTCATCCCACCTCTTGGAAGGCCTTCGGATTGTCTTCTCTTATTCATCCTCGTGGTCATTGACAGGTGTCTCCTCTACAAGAGAATAGTGGGTTGGGTGACCAATTGCCACTCCTTGTGCAGACTTTCCCCAAGCTATTCAGTCTTTCCTGGATGTCCTCCTATCTTCCCTGAACTCCAATTGCCCTTTCACAGTAGACACTGGATACCCAGAAGTTTCAATGAGATTTACAGGAAGACATGGTTTCCTGTTTGGCATTGTTGTCTGCTGCAAATCCAAGTGCCCTTAGGTCAGCTGCCGGTCGTCAGCTGGAGATCACCACTCAGTGAAAAGACAACTTTCTCACACCCCGCATATGGAACTAACATCACAGACATCCACATACTGGTGTCATCATGTCCCCAAGCCAGTCAAACTTATTTATATATGGCACATAAGTAGGCCATAGGGGAGGAGGGAGAGGAGATTCTGTCTAAGAGAGGGAGGGAGAGGTTTACAGACTGTTTGCCATCTTGAAATGCATGGAACTTCCTGAAGTTCCTGATCATGGACTTCAGGAAGGTGCAGGCTGACCACTACCAACAGCGCATCAACGGCTCCTCTGTGGAGAGTATCAGGAGCACCAAGCTTCTTGGAGTGCACATCATGGACCCCAAACCGTCACTTTAGTCAAGAAAGCACAGCAGCACCTCTACCTCCTGAGGAGATTGAGATGAGCGAGGCTTCTGACCCCCATTCTAACCATATCCCACTGGAACAGCATTGAGAGCAGCTGCATTACTATCTGATATGGGAACTACAAAGCATCTACCACAAGACCCTGAAAAGTATTGTGAGGAGTGCAGAGAGAATCATTGGCATCTCACTCCCACTCCCCCACATACACCAGAAATACTGTAACTGCAGAGCCCTCAGCACTGGCAAAGACCTCTCCTATTTGTCCTGCAACCTAGTTGACCTCCCACTGTCGGTCAGACGGTACTGCAGTATAAGAATAAGAACTGTTAGGCTGTGAGACTTCTGAATATCCTGTTGTCATCCAGTATACATTATTAATGGCAGCACCAGTAGCATTGTACTGATTTATATTTAACTATATGTTGTATATATACGTTACATCAACTTGTACATCTTTGAAATATTTCTATTATCTATTAATATTATTGTTTTAATATTTTTATGTGCTGTGTGTGAGGTATGGCAAAACTGTAGAGGGAACTGACCCTTCTGAGTACTAAAGGGGATTTTAGATTTGTAGCATTTGCTTTAACTTGTTTTCTTATACATGAACTATCCTTATTTCAATTTGTCTGTTTCTTCAAAGCATTGATTAACCAGATTCTGATCCTAAGTCTAAAAGTCAAGTTTTCTGTCATATGAAAGTCAGACCTACGTCAGAGTAGTTTCCTTAAGGAGAAATCTTGCCGACGAAACTGTTAAAGTTGTTTGAGGAAATAACAGGCAGGATAGACAAAGGAGAGTCAGTAACATAGAAACATAGAAAACCTACAGCACAATACAGGCCCTTCGGCCCACAAAGCTGTGCTGAAATTGTCCTTACCTTAGAAATTACCTAGGGTTACCCATAGCCCTCTATTTTTCTGAGCTCCATGTACCTGTCCAGGAGTCTCTTAAAAGACCTTATTGTATCTGCCTCCACCACCGTTGCCGGCAGCCCATTCCACGCACTCACCACTTTCTGAGTAAAAAACTTACCCCTGACATCTCCTCTGTATCTACTTCCAAACACCTTAAAATTGTGCCCTCTCATGCTAGACATTCCAGCCCTGGGAAAAAGCCTCTGACTATCCACACGATCAGTGCCTCTCATCATCTTATACACATCAATGCCTTTCATCATCTTATGATGTTAGTAACTTTGATTTTCAGAAGACCTTTGACAAGGTGCCACACATGAGGCTGCTAAGCAAAATCAGAGCCCGTGATACTTCAGGAAGGATACCAGCATCGACAGAAGATCTGCTGACTGGCAGGAGGCAAAAAGTGGGAATAAAATGGGCCTTCTCTTTTAGCTACCCGTGACTAGTGGTGCTCCGCAGGGACTGGTGTTGTGACCACGTCTTTTCACGTTATATGTTGGTGATTTGGATGATGGAATTGATGGCTTTGTGGCCAAATTTGTGGGCAATATAATGATAGGTGGAGGAGCAGTTAGTGTTGAGGAAGCAGGGAGTCTGCGGAAGAAAATAGATGGATTAGGAGAACGGGCTAAGGAGTAGCAGATAGTGTCAGGAAGTGTATGGTTGTGTACCTTGGTAGAATGAATAAAGATATAGACTATTTTCAAAACAGGGATAAAATTCAGAAATCAGACATGCAAAGGGATTGGGAGTCCTCATGCATGATTCCCTAAGGGTTAACTTGCAGGCTGGGTCGATGGTAAATTATGGCACAACTCTCCTCCAGACCTTACAGTGACTGAGAAGAAAAACTCCATTGGTTAGTATAGATATGGTGGGAGGAATGGCCTTTTTCCATGCTGTAGGACTCTTATCAATTTAAAAGCCAAACGCAGCAACCAGAATCATGATGGGACATTTCAAAGGTCCAATTTAATGTCAGAGGAATGTATACAATATACATCCTGAAATGCTTTTTCTTTGCAAACATCCACGAAAACAGAGGAGTACCCTAAAGAATGAACGACAGTTAAACGTGCGAGCAACAATCCCCCCTCCCCCCCACTGGCAAAACATAAAGCAAACATCAACACCACCACCTAGCACAAGCGTGAACTAGGTAATAGCAAAGACATAGAGCTGCAGTTACCCCAAAGGCTTCGCATTTCATCCAGCATTCGACAAACCATAGGTTCTCTCTCTCCCTAATAAGGGAGAGGGAGGTGTCCCCCATTTTCACAGTGAGAGGGGAGACATAACAACAACCCGCTGGTTTACGATGTTAAAAGTCCGTTTTGTTACTTTTTTATGAGCTTTGTGCCCGAAGATCACAAAGATCTTGGGTCTTCAGGCCCACAGTGAAAGATTTTCTGGCACCCGCGACGACACACAGGTCTCCTGCCGTGACACCGACCCTCGATCCGCCCGTCTCCAGAGCCCCGAGATCTTAGGCTTCCAAATACAAGCGGGACTCTCAGGCCGAACCCTTGGCATTGTTGGATAACGGCCAGTCCTGAAACCCCGAGAACTGGTCCCATTCCCGCAAAGAACCGCAGTCTGCGTTTAACTCCAGGCCAGGGTCTTCAAAAGAACCCTTGAAGGAAAAAATAAAGATATTTAAGATGGAAATAGAGCTTTTTCTGAAGATGCAAGCAAAGGAGTTGCCGTTTAGTGCCATCTTAACACCGCCTCCACATCCGGGTTTGATAGAATAATTTAGAATGTTGCTTTGGGATAAAGTAAGTGTGTGTGTGTGTGTGTGTGTGTGTGTGTGTGTGTGTGTACACATCCAGGGAGATGAGATGTTCCATTAAATGTCAGAAAGATTATTCTAGATTGATGCATACTACTGTGGAATTAAGAGGTAATGGGTGACTATGACAAGTAATGGCAAGAAATGGTACGCAGTTTTAGCCTAACGAGGTGCCCACGGACTCACAGAGATGCCAGATAGAAGGAATCTTATGGCAGGTCATGGTTGATGAGACCTTCATTTATGTGGACATTTTACATAAAAGTAAAACTTAAGGATGAAGTAGACTAGTATACTGTATTTGCAGTTTATTTTAATGAAGATCAAATATTATTCCCCATTTAGTGTCATTTGGAATTGGTTCAGCTGGTGCTTTTTGTTTCATCCTAACGCAACTAGTCCTGCTGATCGACTTTGGCAACTCCTGGAATGAATCCTGGCTGAAAAAATCAGAGGAGGGTGGATCGCGATGTTGGCATTTTGGTATGTACACTTATTATTTGTTATGCATTGACGAAGTTTCATCAGCATGAAACATTTTATCAGTCAAGATAAAGGACATTTTGTTCTGAATTGTTAATCAATTAAAACATACTGTAAGTAAAAAAAGATCTATTTCAGTTTTGTAAATAGAAAGTAAATGGATATCAAGTAATATGATCAATCCTTAACTGCATAATATAAAACTTAGTCCAAGAATCAATTTATTTAATTCCATTAATGCAAGTCTTCAAAAACTCACAAAAGGCAAAATCTCAATTGGATGTTACAAATACACCCAGCTTGCCATGGTAAACTGACTAAAATGTTTTACTGAGATCTTTTTGCCTGTTCAGGTCGAACAAAATATCCTTTAGCATTACTTATTAGCGTTACAAACTTATTATTTGTTTTCCCTCAATTTGCAAATCAAAAGCAAATTGACAATATCTCAAGGAAACAAAATTTCCCATCCCCATCTGATCTTGTGTATGTGATTCTGAAGTCACAGCAATGAACTGACTCCTAATTGCTCTCTGGAACATTTTTTTGTCAGGGCCCACGTTTCTAGAGGAGTAATCCTGACCTTGACAACAATGTAAAGGAATAAAAGACAATTCAAAGTTCAAGCAGAAGGGACTGTAGAGGCTGGAATAGAGAGCAACACACAAAGTGATGGAGGAACCCAGGCAACATCTGTGGAGGGAAATACACAGTCTGTGTTTCAGGTTGAGATCCTTCAAGTCAATCCTTCCAGTCAAGGTGAATTGTCTCAATCTGAAACATCGACTGTCCATTTCCCTCCACAGATGCTGCCTGACCTGCTGTGTCCTGCCGTGCTTTGCGTACTTTTATTAACAATACAGGTTCTTTCTTCTCACAGGTTTAAACATGAAGTGAACAGGAAATCAGGGTTGAAATTTAAAAAGAGATGCTCAGAAAGGAAAGTGTCAAAATCAGGACAGAATTCTACAATGCAAAAGTCTGCGGGAAGCAAACGAAAATACATTTCAGGACGAGCCCCTTGTTCAGTATGAGAGTGTTGAGATGTATGGGATTGTTGTTCAGTGTGAGATTATTGTTCTATATGAGATTGTTGTTCAGTGTGAGATTATTGTGATGTATAGGATTGTTGTTCAGTGTGATATTATTGTGATGTATGGGATTATTGTTCAGTATGAGATTGTTGTTCAGTGTGAGATGTGAGATTATTGTGATGTATGGGATTGTTGTTCGGTATGAGATTGTTGTGACCTATAGGATTGTTGTTCTGAGTGAGATTGTTGTTCTGCATGAGATTGTTGCATTTACTCACCATTGCATAGTAACAGTTGCATCCTACAGAAGGACACAGAGGATTTTTCAAAACTACAGCTGCGTGTATCAGCTAAGTGATTAGTCTGTCACATGGTGGTTGTATATAACCTTTCAGGTAAAAAAAAGCCAGAATTTTGTATTTGGCTGTCTAAGTATATACAGTATGTGCTTTAGGGGGAGCAATGAAATTTGTTGTTTTGTGACAGTAGTACAGTGCAAGACATGAAAATCACGATAAGCTACAAAATAAGTAAATAGTGCAAAAAGACAAACTATGAGGTCGTGTTCATGTATTCATGGACCATTCAGAAGGGTTAGAAAAGGTTTTTAAAATGTTGAGTGTGGGTCCTCAGAATATTAATGTTAAAGTGTAATCCAGAACTGAATATCGATTTCTCCTTCTGGTGAACAAAAATTCCCCTCCCCCTCTATTACCCACTCTAACCTTTTACTTCTCAGCCGCCAATTACTTCCCCCGGGTCCTCCCCCCTTTCCTTTTTCCTATTGTCCACTCTCCTGTCCTATCAGATTCTTTGATTCTTTCTTCTCCAGCCCTTGACCTTACCCAACCACCTGGCTTCACCACCCTACTAGCCTTCTTCCCCCCACCTTTTAATTTGGGCATCTCATCCCTTCTCTTTCAGTCGCAAAGAAGGGTCTTGGCCCAAAATGTCGACTGTTTACTCTTTTCCATAGATGCTGCCTGACCTGCTGAGCTCCTCCAGCATTTTAAGTGTGTTGCTTTCAAATTAAAAGCTGATAAAAGGAAGAAATTGGGTCCTGATGGAGTGATCAAAATCATTCAATCCTATAAGTATTCTTCACCCTCCTTGTAATGCCTGTTATAACTAAGGCCATCAGCCCTGGTGATGATCCAATGTCTAAGTAACATCTCGAGATTGCTGCTGAAATGGGAGGTGTTTTCCTTTGGACTGATGAATGAGAAATCCAAGATAAGTGGCTTCTATTAGCTAACATCATAGATTTCTCTATTAGGATCCCCAGCCATGACCCAGCAAGATATAATGAGCATAATTGATCCACAGTGAGATATGGCAAGATGAGGGTGACTACAGTTTACAACATCACAGTATACAAAGCTTTGTGGCTTCAGTTCAAATAAGGTCACGGATATGTACTGATCCTTACCTCCTGTCACGCTCAATCTTTTCCAAGATCAACATCACAATTGAAAACAACCTCTCAGTTCCGTCTTTTGTGTAGGTGATCAGTAGCTCACAGAAGTCCCCATCCTGAAATTTAACACAAAGTCTTGGCACACTTCTTCCTTCTAAAGTGATTCTATTCCATTGTCACATACCAACTTTTTACTCCCCGGAAGTGAGGGGAACCATCTGTACACCAGGGACATGTGACAGCATTGTTAATATTTCCAACCATAAAACATAGGAGCAGAATTAGGCCATTCAGCCCATCGTGCCTTTACCATTCAATCATGACTGTGTAATGTCCCTCTCAACCCCTTCTGCTGCCTTCTCCCTGTAACTTTTGTCTCCCTTGCTAATCAAGAACCTATCAACCTCCACTTTAAATATGCCAATGACTTGGCCATCAATGACAATGAATTCCACCCTTTGGCTAAAGATATTCCTCCTCATCTCTGTTCTAAAGGGATATGCTTCTATTCCGAAAAACAGGGAGGCAGGATCAGAATGACCTGCTCCGCTCCTTGCAGGTGGGAAACTGTCTTTCAGGAAAGCTGTGCTCTGAAGCGCAAGACACAACAGAAACATTGAATAGATGCTGTGGGAGGAAAGATACGTATCAGGAGAGTAAAGTTCACATTTTTGCATTCTTTATTACAACTGGGGCATTGTTAGCCTGGTAAAACTGAATTCTGGACTGCTGCAGTCTCAGGGATAAAGCAAGCAGAACTCGAAGACATTTCTTCTCTTCTATCTGCTTTTGCTGCTGAAGAAAAACTGAAGCACTTGCTCTCTGAGTCTTAAAGCCTTGTGCAAATATTTCAAAAAAACTATGCTCGGAATAAGCACTGTCGCCTGAAACAAGACACATTTATAGACACAAATGCCTCATTGTTTGACTGCTCCTCAGTCTCTTTATTTGATTGGACCCTATGTCCATCTCCAGGAGAAAGCTGGAGGGATATCTACTCAAAGGTCAAAGTGAAGCTGCCCTGAATTAAGCAGGAGCCATCAGTAGAGAGAGTTAAAACTTTAGTGCTAATTGCTTTTTTTTTACAGAACATTAGAGGGGTAGGTAGTGTTGAGGAAACAGAAGGACTTAGGCAGCTTAGGAGAATGGGCAAAGAAGTGGCAGATGGAATACAGTGTCGGGAAGTGTATGGTCATGGACTTTAGTACAAGGAACAAAAGTGTAGACTAGTTTCGAAATGGGCTGAAAATTCAAAAATCTGAGTCTGAGGTACAAAAGGTCTGGGGAGTCGCCGTGCAGGATTCCTTAATGGTTAACTTGCAGGTTGAGTTGGTGATGAAGCTACCCTTTCAAGAAGAGTGGAGTACAAAAGCAAGGATGCGAGGCTGAGGCTTTGCAAGCAATTGTAACATTATGAACACTTTTGGGCCCCTTAGCTAAGGAAAGATGTAAACACGAGGAATTCTGCAGATGCTGGGAATTCAAGCAACACACATCAAAGTTGCTGGTGAACGCAGCAGGCCAGGCAGCATCTCTAGGAAGAGGTACAGTCGCCGTTTCAGGCCGAGACCCTTCGTCAGGACTAACTGAAGAAAGAGCTAGTAAGAGATTCCTCTTTCTTCAGTTAGTCCTGACGAAGGGTCTCGGCCTGAAACGGCGACTGTACCTCTTCCTAGAGATGCTGCCTGGCCTGCTGCGTACACCAGCAACTTTGATGTGTGTTGTAAGGAAAGATGTGCAGACTTTGTAGAGGGTTCAGAGGAGGTTCGTGAGTACAATCCTGGGAATGAAAGGTTTATTGTATGAGGAGTGTTTAATGGCTGTAGCCCTGTACTCGCTGGAATTTAGAAGAATGAGGGGGGAAGCTCATTGAAGCCTATTGAATATTGAAAGGCCTAGATAAAGTGGATGTGGAGAGGATGTTTCCGAGAATGGGGGAGTATAGGACCAGAGGGCAAAGACTTAGAATAGAGAGATGTGCATTTAGAATAGATATGAGGAGGAATTTATTTAGCCAGAGGTGGTGAATTTGTTGCTACATACAGCTGTGGAGGCCAGGTCAGTGGGTGTATTTAAGGCAGAGGTGTCATGGTCCGGTCCATGAAGTCCGCATTCCGGTTCACGGTCCGGTCGGTGGATTCAGGACTCCGGGTCTTACAGCTGTCCCTCCTTTGGTTGAGTTAATCATAGGCACCTGATTCCCATCTTTGGGCTTGGAATATATATAGCCTTTGGGTTGAGTGTGGGCTGCTGGTTTGTCTTGTCAGTCCTCCTTGGAGCAACCTGCTGATGGAAGGCTAGTGAAACCATTTGTGATCTCTAGGCCTGGTTGGAGGACCACTGCTTCATGGAGCCTTGTTGCCACTCATTAGAGTAGTCTTTGCAGTATGGATTTGGCTGTTTCCTGGGCCAGCTGAGTGGCCGTCAACCACTCTGAGCTAGGTAGGGATCTGGCTGTTTCTGTAGCCAGTGGAGGTTGCTGGCTGTAACTGTGACTTGGAGCAACCCTCAAGCAGAGATGAAATTGTCTGTCGTTCTTTGCTGTTTGTCTCTTCTTGTCCTTGCCTCTGTGGGGTAAGTCAGGCTGTTTTGTTGTTGCCCTGTGGGGGAACATGTCTTGTCTTTGCCTCTGTTGGGTAAGTCTGGCTGTTCTGCTGTTACCCAACAGGTGAACCTGTCCTACCTTGGTGTGGAAATGTTGAGTCCTGGCTTGTCTAAGTATAAGTCCAGGTTCTATGTTGATGTTCAGTTCCCAGTCGGTTTCTCAGCTCCAGCCTCCGAGTTATCAATCTCTGCATTTCAAGACGAAGATCCCGCAGCCAAGCTCCAAGAACCCAAGCCTTGAAGATCCCGCAGCCAAGCTCCAAGAACCCAAGCCTCGAAGATCCCGCAGCCAAGCTCCAAGAACCCAAGCCTCGAAGACCCCGCAGCCAAGCTCCAAGAACCCAAGCCTCGAAGATCCTGCAGCCAAGCTCCAAGAACCCAAGTCTCAAAGATCCCCAAGTGGAAGGTGTGGGTATAATGTATCTGGATTTTCTGAATGCATTGATAAAATACTACACTAGCCTTTTTTGTGAAACTCAGGAATTATTTGCACTTCAAATGACTGGAATAGTCTCTGACCCTTGGAAGGTCAGTCAGTTCCTCATTGCATTGTCTTCTTCTCACTCTTAACTATCCACTCACCTGGCTTCACCTGTCACCTTCTAGCTAGCCCTCCTTCACCTCTGCACATCTTCCCCCTTCCTACCCAGTCCTGAAGAATGGTCTCGGCCCAAAACACCATCTACTTATTCATTCCCGTCCATGCTTCCTGACCTGCCGAGTTCCTCCAGCATTTTGTGTGTGTTACTCTGGATTTAAAGCATCACAGAATCAGAATCAGAATCAGGTTCATTATCACCGGCATGTGACATGAAATTTGTTAACTTAGCAGCAGCAGCTCAATGCAATATAGAATATAGCAGAGAGAGAGAAAAAATAAAACATAATAAATAAACAAGTAAATTAATTACATATATTGAATAGATTATTAAAAAATATGCAAAAACAGAAGTACTTTATATTAAAAAAAAAGTGAACTTGTGTCCAAAGCTTCAATGTCCATTTAGGAATCGGATGGCAGAGGGAAAGAAGCTGTTCCTGAATCTCTGAGTGTGTGCCTTCAGGCTTCTGTACCTCCTACCTGATGGTAACAGTGAGAAAAGGGCATGCCCTGGGAGCTGGAGGTCCTTAATAATGAACGCTGCCTTTCTGAGACACCGCTCCCTAAAGATGTCCTGGGTACTTTGTAGGCTAGTGCCCAAGATGGAGCTGACTAGATTTACAATCTCCTGCAGCTTCTTTCGGTCCTGTGCAGTAGCCCCCTCTGTACCAGACAGTGATGCAGCCTGTCAGGATGCTCTCCACAGTACAACTATAGAAGTTTTTGAGTGTATTTGTTGACATGCCAAATTGCTTCAAACTCCTAATAAAGTATAGCTACAGTATCTCTTGTATTTACTAATAACTAATACTGTAATATTGTGGTAGTTCCAAAGGAGCAGAATTGGGCCATTTGGCCCATTAAGTATGCTCCGCCAATCCATCATGACTTGTTTATTATCCCTCTCAACCCCATTCTCGTGCTTTCTTCCCATAACCTTTGATGCCCTTACTAATTAAGAACCTATCAACCTCTGCTTTAAATATACCCAATGACGTGGCCTCCACAACCGTCTGTGGGAAAGAATTCCACAGATTCACCACCTTCTGGCTAAAAAAGTTCCTCCTCATCTCTGTTCTGAAGGACGTCCTTCTATTCTGAGCCTGTGCTCTCTGGTCATGGCCTCCCTCACTATAGGAAACATCTTTTCCACCTCCACTCTATCTAGGCCAGTGGTTCCCTACCTGGGGTCCAAATACCCCTTGTTTAATGGTATCTATTGGTCCATGGCATAAAAATGGTTGTGAGCCCCCCGATCTAGGCTTTTCAATATTCAGTTGCTCATTTAGCTACTCTTCATAATTACACTCACGCATAACTCAGCCTTTATTTGTACATTTTCCTACTGCTTTGAAAGAGTTCACTTTTTCACTTATCATTTAAGTGACAATATTTAATAATAATAAACAGCACAACTGAAGCTTTGATGTTTGTGTGCTGGAATCTCAGGCCACAGAAAACTGAGTCCACGAAAATAAAAGTAAAAAATTGCAGATGCTGTAAGTCGGAAACTAAAATAGAAAATGTCGGGAGCACACTGAAGGCCTGGTGATATCCATGGGAAGATAAACAGAGCTTAACATTTCAGGTGGATGAACCTTAGTCAGAACTAGAAAAGAGATAAAATAAGCTTGTTAAGCTTCAGGGTGGGTAGGGAAAGGTGCTGTCTGTGCTAGGATAACCAGAGTAATCATGGGGATAATCTGGAAAAGAAACTCATTTTGTATTCCAATTAATATTGCCAAAAAGTAACCAGTATTGTTCTAATTTAGAATTTACAGTCACTGGATCTCTGTCCCTTCTTCTAATAGTGCAAAGTTCAAATATTGGGCAAGATTGCTCTTGGCTTGAACTGTGTCTCACATTCACCTTTCACACAATGCCTGTGATAGCACTAACTTCTGCTGCCACATAGATGTTAAATACAAAATGTCCTGTTGAAGGGCTTTGGCTCAAAACATTGACTGTTCATTCTTTTTCACAGATGCTGCCTAGCCTGCTGAGTCCCTCCAGCGTTTTATGTGTATTACTTTGACTTCCACCATCCGCAGATTTTCTCTTGTTTGTGACACCTATATAAAATCCTGATAACCTCGTTGCTGCAGCCCTTTGGCCAGGCAGAGTGAATGGCGTCATTTACCAAGCCCTCTCCTTGTGTTGCCCTGATGGCTTTCTGACCCTAAGTACTTTTCAGAGACTGTGATATAAAGAGTTGAAATTTATTTAAATAGTTAACTAGTATAAAATATTAATAAAAACTAATAAGTTAATTTAAAACAATATTCAACTTCAGTAAATTAAAAAGATGAACATTTTAAAATGATTTTTGAACATTCTACAAACACTATAGTACACAATATATCCATTGCACTTAAACAATAAGAATTTATTTAATGAAACACATATAATTGCAAAGGTTAATTGAACCTAAAACTCAACTGCTTATGTTCTTAAATCAAATGAATGAAGTTACTTTTCCTGCACTGACTCTAAACTGGTGGAGGTTTTTGGGCACATTCCCTCGCATAAGCACTACAGCTTTTTGCTCTGCATCTAGCCTCAGAACATCTCCCCGTCAAAGGTGAGCAATAGAGCACTTGGGCTGTCCCAGAGCTCAGAGTTCAATTCTGGTGCTGTCTGTAAGGAGTTTATATGTTCTCCCCATGACTGTGTGGATTTCCACCAGGTGTTATTGAGCAATGCAGCACGGAATAGGACTTTCTGGCACTTCATTCCAGCAATTGTGGACTTCAGAAAAGGTGAGGGAACACACACCAGTCCTCATTGAGGGATCAGAAGTGAAAAGAGTGAGCAATTTCAAATTCCTGGGGTTCAATATCTCGTAAGTATCTAACCTGGACCCAGCATATCAATGCAGCTACAAAGAAGGTATGACAGCAGCTATGTTTCATGAGGAGCTTGAGGAGACTCAAATTTATACAGATGTACCATGGAGAGAATTCACACTGGCTGCATCACTTCCAGCATCTGCAGAATCTCTTGTGTTTGTCATTTCTAAACTTGTGCTTTTACAGACAAGAGAAAATCTGCAGATGCTGGAAATCTGAGCAACACACACACACACACACACACACACACACACACAAAATGCTGGAGGAACTCAGCAGGACAGGCAGCATCCAGGAAAAGATTACAGAAAAGGTTTTCCGCCCGAAACATCGACTGTACTCTTTTAACACAAACAACAGGAATACTGCAGATGCTGGAAATTCAAGCAACATACGTCAAAGTTGCTGGTGAACGCAGCAGGCCAAGCAGCATCTATAGGAAGAGGTGCAGTCGACGTTTCAGGCCGAGACCCTTCGTCAGGACTAACTGAAGGAAGAGTGAGTAAGGGATTTGAAAGCTGGAGGAGGAGATGCAAAATGATAGGAGAAGACCTCCTGTCCCATGATCCTCTCGTATCCCCTTTTGCCTATCACCTGTCCAGCTCTCGGCTCTATCCCTCCCCCTCCTGTCTTCTCCTATCATTTTGCATCTCCCCCTCCCCCTCCAGCTTTCAAATCCCTTACTCACTCTTCCTTCAGTTAGTCCTGACGAAGGGTCTCGGCCTGAAACGTCGACTGCGCCTCTTCCTATAGATGCTGCTTGGCCTGCTGCATTCACCAGCAACTTTGATGTATGTTGACTGTACTCTTTTCCCTGGATGCCGCCTAGCCTGCTGAGTTCCTCCAGCATTTTGTGTGTGTTGTATTTTTACAGGTTGTTTTAATATGTATCACCACTAGATGTCACCACACAACATTTTCAACATCTGAATCTGAGAACTCTTGCTGCTTTTGACTCGTGAGCCCCAATTTTTCTTTACTGCGCAATATCACAGAACAAAAGATGAATTTCTATTTACTTAGTGTCTTCATGGAAATTTCAGACACTGCAATACTTTGTTTTATTACTGGCTAAAGCTTTATGGCCTGATCTTTGCCTCCTTTTTAGGGAATGTTTAGATGGAGGTAACTCGAAGAATGGGCAATATAAGCAAACTGCACTCTTAAGCTCAAAGGTCCAACTGAGAAAATGCAACTGGAAAAATGGAAGCCTCAATAATGTACCTTATATTACAATAATATCTTTAGATTTGGTGGTCATCTAGCTGATTGCTTGGAACCAAAGTTGGGCAGCCCTGCTGCCAGATTAGCCCTCTCCCCACGTGGAGCTGGTTGTGTTTGCTGTTGAAATTGAGCTTTATGTGTTAAATGATTTAAACACCAGCCCATACAAAGCAAAACAGTTCAAACTGAAATGGATCAGCTAAAGCCCTGCTTTGCAGGGCACACACTTGGAAGTCAAACATCTCTGCACAAGTGAATGGATTCAGTCAGAAAATTGAGAATAAGAAGGAAAGAAAAATGCTTATGTGTCAGGAAAACCCAATTAGTTTCGGGGATAGCTGAGAGGAGCTAGGCAGCAGGATAAAACATACAATTATCAGACAAGGTCTTCAAGATTGGGCAGTATTTCAGCACTTTATTAAAGTGCATTTTTAGTTTGTGCTTTGTCATCCTTTCTAATGAATAGTACAAAGTGGCATTTATTTCTTCTGCATAATAATCTGTGATTTAAAGACTTTGTTCTGAAATTATTGGTGTTGTCATCATAACATTTTAATCACATTATTCTGTGTTCTGTCTTTTCAGCACTTCTATCAGTTACCTGTCTTAACTACGTTTTGTCGTTAACCACTGCAGTCCTCTGCTATGTATTCTACACTGCAGTAGATGATTGTATTGAAAATAAATTTGTTATTAGCTTCAACACACTTATCTGTGTTGTAGCTTCTTTAATATCAGTTCATCCAAAGATTCAGGTAAGCACATTATGTATCTTGATCTCATGATGTCTTTTTACAAGTCTGTATTTTAAAATGAATACAGGACATCGGTAATTAATACATGCTTTATTTCTGAAAAGATTGCATATTTTAAATGGATTCATTTAAGATTTTTCTTTGTTTGAGAATTGTTATGATGATTAATAGATATAAAGATGAGAGAATAATTTATAAATTAAAACTAAGTTGTTGCTCCTTAGTAGCTGATTTCTTATCTGCACATAAGGAAACTAGTGATTATGAGGACAGTATTTTCAGCAGGATTTGTTTGATATCCTGTTGATTATGGTACCTTGCCAATGAAATGAGAGAGGTTCATGGGATCATTTCCAGCTTCACTAAGTAATATGATTGATGTTTCAAAACAGTTGGTAAAAATTCTGGTTGAGAAGTGCCATCTTTATTCATTAAAACATCTAATTCACTGGTGCCTTCAGGGTAGGGACTATCCTTTCCCTGTGCTGTGCTGTCTCACTTGCATGTCAGTCCTATCGCAGACATTATGGTTGGCAGTTTATACCTTCAAGGCAACTAGGGGTGAGTAATAAATGCTGCCTTCCCAGTCTTACCTGATGGAATAAAAATAATACTATGCTTTCTGTAGAAAAAAAAATGAAATAAGATTATGGCTCCTTCAATTAATTTCCAGCAAAAAGGAAAATATCTTGAAAACCTTTATAATAAAATTTGATATGTTTTCTCATAGATAGCTTCTATAGCAACAGATGGGAGAACCATATAGATTTTAGTTAAAGTATCAGGCTGCAGCTTGGATTGGGTTGGAAACCCTTTCTTCGGCTGTGCAACAGAAAATTGATGTTAGAATAAATTGTGAAAGCACAATAATTGGAAGTTCAGGCGATGTAAGCAGCAACTTCCTGTCAAGTTCGGCACACCCACAATGTGCACAGAGTATTTCAAGAAAATACGGGATTTTTCCACCACTTGAAGCATTGGCCTGTTACACAGGCATGCGAAGTGCTCATTACCCCAAAGTGAAGTTTTCTATAGGGCCAGGCCACAAACAAATCTGACACTCACCCTGCTGTCTCCTGAGAATATTAAGAAGCCCACTTGCTGCTATAGAAGGCTGGCACCATTGACCACAGCGGTGCCGAGTGAGGACTATTGTAATTTCCACATATTGCCTCAGATCGCCGGAACACTGCACAATCTGGATCTGCAGATCAGATGTCGAGGGAGGGCAGTTGTGCATGGCAGCTTTGAGGGTGAAGTCATCTGCAGAACCCACCCTTCAAGAATGTTTCTGGAACCGTATTTCTATCACAAATCTACAAGAAGCAGTGAGTCCTTAAGTTGTTTGCCAAAGCCACTGCTGAAACGGTTCTGGGATCTTCTGCAGACATATCTGGACAGTTCTGCCTGCTGTTATGGTGGCCATCTTTATCCTGAACCTCTGGATTGTGATGGCCCGTGCTCCATTTTGTAGATTGCCTTGATCTTGCTTGTTTCAGGAACCGGGGCTTCCTCGATTGTTTCTTCAGTGGAGTGGATTAAACTGAACTCTACACTCATATCTGTGAGCACTGTGGCAACACAAAGTCTTTGGAAGTGAAAGACTTAACACTTCATGTTCTTCAGCCTCTGTCCAGAGTCCAAAAGACAGAAGTCGTTATTCACAGAACACAACACTGAATGGCTGATCTTATGAAGTGATGTGTCATGGTATTTAAGGGGAGCAAATGACACCTGTTTTAAGGTAGTTTGCTTTCCTGCTATACTTACGTGGCCACAGACTGGATCTTGGTGGTAGAAACTCTTCACGTTAGATTACTGCTTGTGCACCTGAACATGTTTAAAGTTTCAAAGTAAATTTATTATCAAATTACATATTTGTTACCATTTACTACCTTGCAGGCATTTACAAGAAGGAAAGAAATACAATAGGATTTATGAAAACTTATGCACAGACATAATTTTAAAAATATGCCTCTGAGAGTAAGAATGGGATGATTTGGCAGATGAGTGCATGGCTGAAGAATTGGTAAAGGGGGCAGGGGTTCAGGTTTCTGAATCACTCTGATCTCTTCTGGGGAAGGTACGACCTGTACAAAAAGGACTGGGTACACATGACTCGAGGGGGATCAAGATCCTTGTTTGCTAGGCTGTTGAACTAATTTGGCAGATGGGTTGGAACCAGAGTGATAGAGCTGAGAATGAGGCAGTTGGTTTACAGTACAACTAGTTGCAGTGTGTAGTGAGACTGAGAGGAAAGATAGGGCAAATTTACAGTCAGTGGGATGCGTTAAAGTGTAATATGGGCCAAAATTGAAAAGGGTGATGAATACAGGACTGAAGGTGTTATATTTGCTTGCACACAGCATACAGAATAAGATAAATGGTCTTGCAGTGCGGTTAGAGATTGGCAGTATGATGTTGTGGGCATCGCTGACTCTTGCTTGAAAGAAGATCATAGTTGGGAGCTCAACATCCAAGGATATGCATTGTATTGAAAGGACAGGTTGTAGGCAGAGTGGTGGGTGGCTTTGTTGGTAACAAATGAAATCAGTCCTTGGAAAGAGATGACACAGGATCAGAAGATGTAAACTTGTAGTTAGTCAAGAAACTGCAAAGGTAAAAAGACCCTGATGGGAGTTGTATACAGACATCTGAACAGTAGCCAAGGTGTAGACTACAAATTACAATGGGAGATTAAAAAAATGCATGTAATAAGGGTATAATGTTGTAATAGACATGGGATATTCAAATTTGCAGGCAGAATGGGAAAATCAGGTTGATGCTGGATCCCAAGGAAGGAAATTTATAGAATGCCTACGAGATGGCTTTTTAGAACAGTTGGTGGTTGAGCCCACCAAGGGAGTGGCGTTTCTGGATTGAGTGTTAGGTAATGACGCAGATTTGATTAGGGAGCTCAAGGTAAATGAGCCCTTCGGAGACAGTAATCACAATATATAGAATTCACCCTGAAGTTTGAGAAGGGGAAGCTAAAATTGAACATATCTGTATTATAGAGCAGTAAAGGAAATTACAGAAACATGAAGAGAAGCTGGCCAAAGTTGATTGGAAGGTGATACTGGCAGGGATGACGGCAGAATAGCAATGACTGCAGTTTCTGGAACAACTCGAAGGAGTAGGATAGATGCATCCCAAAGATGTAGAATTATTCTAAAAGGTGGATGAGGCAACTGTGGTTGACAAAAGATGTCAAAGAGAGGCAAAAGAGAGGGCATATGATATAGCAAAAATTAGTGCAGAAATGGAGGATTGGAAAGCTTTTAGAAGCCAACTGAAGGCAAATAAAGCCATAAAAAGAGAAAAAAAAATGAAGGCAAGCTAGCCAATAATATAAAAGAGGGTACAAAATGTTTCTTTTTCAGATATTTTAAAGAGTAAAAGAGAGACAAGAGTGGATATTGGAGTACTGGAAAACGAGGCTAGAGAGGTAATAATGGAGGACAAATAAATAGCAGGCAAACTTAATAAGTATTTTGCATCTGTCTTCACTGTGGAAGACATAAGCAGAATGCTAAAAAAAATGTGAGTGTCAGAGCGGCAGTGAGTGTCATTGCTATTACTAAGGAAAAGGTGTTTCTAGAAGTTGCCAAGGTGATAGGTCACCTGGACCAGAGGGACCGGATTTAACATCCCAGGGTTCTGAAGAAGGTAACTGAAGAGGTTGTGGAGGCATTTGTAAAGATCTTTCAAGAATCAATATATTCTGGAATGGTTCTGGAGGACTGGAAATTGCAAATGGCACTCCACTCTCTAAGAAGGAAAGGAGATAGAAGAAAGGAAATTATAGGACAGCTAATCTGACTTCAGTGGTTGAAAAGATGTTGGAGTCATTAAATGTGTCAAAGCCATCCCCTCGAAGGAAAATCTTGCCTGACAAATCTGTTGGAACTCTTTGAGGAAATAACAGGCAGGATAGACAAAGGGGATTCAGTGTGTGTTGCTTATTTGGATTTTCAGAAAGTGTTTGACAAGGTGTTACAAATGAGGCTGTTTAACACAATGAGACCCGATGGTTTTACAGGAAAGTTGCTAGAATGGATAGAAGATTGGCTGACTGTCAAGACGCAGAGTGGTAATAAAGGGAGTCTTTTATGGTTGGCTGCCAGTGTCTAGTGGTGTGCCACAGGGGTCAATGTTGGGACTGCTTTTTATGCTATATGGAGGAATTGATGGCTTTCTGGCCAAGTTTGTGGGCGATACGATGATAGATGGAGGGGCAGGTGGTGTTGAGGAAGCAGAGTGTCTGCAGAAGGACTTAGTCAGATTGGGAGAATGGACAAAGAAGTAGCAGATGGAGTATAGTGTAGGATGTGGAAGCCTTAGAAAGGAGTGCAGAGGAAATTTACAAGGATGTTGCCTGGATTGAGGAGCATGCCTTATGAGAACAGGTTGAGTGAACTCGGCCTTTTTGCTTTGGAGCGACAGAGGATGAGAGGTGACCTGATAGAGGTGTATAAGATGATGAGAGGCATTGATCCTGTGGATAGTCAGAGGCTTTTTCCCAGGGTTAAAATGGCTAGCACGAGAGGGCACAGTTTTAAGGTGCTTGGAAGTAGGTACAGAGGAGATGTCACAGGTAAGTTTTTTACCCAGAGAGTGGTGAGTGCGTGGAATGGGCTGCCAGTGACAATGGTGGAGGTGGATATGATAGGGTCTTTTAAGAGACTCCTGGACAGGTACATGGAGCTTAGAAAAATAGAGGGCTATGGGTAACCCTAGGTAATTTCTAAGGTAAGGACAGTTTCGGCAAAGCTTTGTGGGCCGAAGTGCCTGTATTGTGCTGTAGGTTTTCTATGTTTCTATATTTCTATGTAAGGAAATGCATGGTGAAGCAGTTTGGTAGAAGGAATAAACCATGGACTATTTTCTAGATGAGGAGAAAACTCAAAATTCAGAGATTCCAATTTTAATATCAGAGAATGTATAGAGTATACAACCTAACATTCTTACTCTTCACAGACATCCACAAAAAAAGAGAAGAGAACTCCAAAGAATGAACAACAGAAAAGCATTAGAAACTCAAAGCTGTCTCTCTCCCCGCTCCCCCACCCCCCCATGCTCAAGCAGGTGAAGAGGGACTTGGGACTCCGTGTGCAGGATTCCCAAAAGGTTAACTTGCAGGTTAAGTCGGTGGTAAGGAAGGCAAATGCAATTCGTTTGTGTGGACTAGAATACAAAAGCTAGGATGTAATGCCTGGGCTTTATAAAGCATTGGTCAGATGGCACTTGGAGTATTTTGAGCAGTTTTGGGCCCCTTATCTAAGAAAAGGTTTGCTGGTATTGGAGAGTGTCCAGAAGAGGTGCACGAGATTGATTCCAGAAATGAAATCATTCACATGAGGTTTGATGGCACTGGGACTGTACTCGCTGGAGTTTAGAAGAATGAGGGGGAATCTCACTGGAATATATCCAATATTGAAAGGTGTAAATAGAGTGGTTGTGGAGAAGATGTTTCCTGTAAAGGGGGAGTTGAAGAACAGAGGGCACAGCCTCAGAACAGAAGGATATCTTTTTAGAACAGAAGAGGAAAAAAATTATTTTGCTGGAGGGTGGTGATCTGTGGAATTCATTCCAATGGACAGCTGTGGAGGCCAAGTCATTGAGTATATTTAAAACAGAGGTTGCTAGGTTCTTGGTTTGTCAGCGTGTCAAAGGTTATGGGGAGAAGGCAAGAGAATAGGGTTGAGAGTCAACATTTCAAGCTAAGGATCAGGAATTATTCATCCTGATGAAGGAAGTCAACTATTTATTATTCTCCATTGACACTGCTTGACTTGCTGAATTCTTCCAACATTTTGTGTGTGTTCTTTTTATACTTAATGCCTTTCTTCCAGTTCCCTGATTTTAATTTCCATCATTAAGTGTTATTTTTTTTCTAAAACAGAAAGGGTGGCTAGCTTCCAGTAGTGAAAGAAATAAAAAGGACAAATTGCATCAACAGATGGGCAAATACAATAATGAGACACTCATCATGCAGCTTAAACAGATCTTCTCTTCTTATTTAGTATTTAATTGTTGTTGGGGTGCAAAGTTGTTGCCTACTGTTCATGTTACATAATGCAACCAAATTTTGAAACATCACCCGCTGCTAAGTTGCATTCCTCATGAGCAACGAAGGATGAATAGGTTACACTTTGCTTGGTGCGATAGTTTTTGATCCATTTCCTAATCCAGGAATGCATGTGTAAGTCAAGGATGAAACTTCAGCATGGGAGTGTTGCACTATGAGAGACATTTTCTTTATCTGTTAATTTAAAGTAACGTTGCCCTGTTTGGGTAGATAAAAAGGATGGGCGCCATGGTATAGCTTAGCACTTAGCATGGCATTATAGCACCTCAGTGCGTCGAAGTTCAGAGTTCAATTCCAGCCTCGTCAGTTAGGTGTCTGTACATCCTCTCCGAGGATTACATGGGTTTTCTCTGTTGTTCCAGTTTCCTCCTGTAGTCCAAAGACATATTGGACGTAATTCGTCATTGTAAGTTGTCTTGTGATTAGGCTGGGGTTAATTCGGGGAGTTGCTGGGTGGCGCAACTCGAGGAGCTGGAAGGGCCTATTCTGTACTGTATCTCAATCAATCAATCAATAAGTAAGTAATCTATAACACCAAAGGAATTCAGATGAGGTCTCCTGAGTGACTTTCTCTCTTGAAGGTTGCCAACAAAAATAGATAACTGCCGATTTACTTAATAACTGTTTGTAAGGCCTTATGGTGCACAAGGTAGAAATCACAAAAACAACAGGAATTCTGCAGATGCTGGAAATTCAAGCAACACACTTCAAAGTTGCTGGTGAACGCAGCAGGCCAGGCAGCATCTCTAGGAAGAGGCACAGTCGACGTTTCAGGCCGAGACCCTTCGTCAGAAGTCACAAAACGGTGTCTTTATTTCAGAGAAAATCCAGTTTTATGATAAACAGAGAATAACATAATAAAACCACTTGAATGATTCCATGTGAAACGATATTGATTTGAAATTTAACGTTGCTGTTTTAAAGCAGGAATATTTGCAGAGGTCTACCGAAAGTGGTGGGTGTAGCCCAGTCCACCGGAGGCGAAGTCCTCCGCAGCTTTGACCACATTTATACGAAGCGCTGCCACATGAAAACCGCATCCATCATCAAAGACCCCCACCATCCAGGCCATGCTTTCTTCTTATTTCTACCATCAGGCAGGGGGTGCAGGAGCCTTAGTTCCCACACACCAGGTTCAGGAACAGTTATTACCCTGTACCAAAGCGAACAACTTTACTTGCTTCAACTCTGAATTGCTTCCACAACTTACAGACTCACATTCAAGGGCTGTACAATTTATGTTCTCCAAATTTTAAAAAAATTATTTGCACATGTTGTTTTCTTTTGCACATTGGTTGTTTGTCAGCCTTTGTTTATGTCTAGCTTTTTCTTAAGTTCTATTTCTTTATTTATCTGCAAAAAAAATCTCAAGTTAATATCTGGTGAAATATACATAATTTGATCATAACTTTCTTACAAACTTTGAACTTTCAATTATGCTGCAGACACTTTTTTGATGCTGGTGCATCAGGGAGGTTACTGAGGCTGCCTGCACTTGCATCACCTTGCCCAGTCACAAAGTGAAAAGGCTTGATAAAGCCACTGTGGTGCAATGCACTATGGATTGCATGTGTATTTCATTCTCTGCTTTCTATAGTTAGCCTGGCAGCTTTATCAACTGATGGAATTCTTTGGCAGGGACGCAGCCACTGAGCAACCAAAAGTAGGGTACATAGGTCTATGCTCTTTATCCTAGAAGCATCATCGCTCATCTTGCCCCACTCCTCTGGTCCATGCAAATTCTGATATGCAGGCATGTTAGAATCATATAAGATCCAATAAGGTGAAAAAATTAACTCAGAGTTCTAGAGCTCTACAACTTTTGGCTCTTTGGCCCATTATCTTCACCCTGAGCATCGTAACTATCCCCTTGCCCGTATTAGGGACATGAGCTTCTCTATCTTAACTATTCATGTGCCTGCCTAGCTGTCTCCTAAATGCTGTTATTACATCAGTCGCCACCACTTCCTCGGACAGCATTTTACAGATACACTCATTGAAGTAAGTTTGCAATCTAATATTAAATATTACAAAACTTTTAATGGAAACTATTAAAATCGTATCCTGTGTGTGTGATTTTTTTTTCTCTGATAATTCCTTCTATATGGACTAAAATGAATGCAGTATTCATCATCATGGCTGCTCATTTGCCTTCACTTAGCGCACTTTTATCTGCCCTGGTCTAAAGTGGCAGACCTGATCATTAAATCTTAAAGTTGGAATAGGTTTGGGTAATGCTGTTATTGGTCAAGTCTACCCTCAGAGCCTTTCAGGGTTTTCAGGATGAAAATACCACAATCCAAAAACGTAAAAAGGCTTACTTCTTACTAAATGTAAATAGAGATTGACCATTTTACCAGACTCTGCCCACAGCTCCACCTTCACTTCCACCCCACACACCTTAGTTCATTTTTCAGGACAGCCTGAAAGAATTGGATATCCTGACACCAATGAAACAAATAACTGGCAGTGATAGACCGTTCGGGTGAGCGGTTGGGACTGAAACCAATCTGGTGATGGTTTGTAGCATCCCATAAATTTTCAGCTTCCTATAACCTCTTCCAATCTTGTTGTCAGCCCAGCCTGGCATGTCTGATCCATTTACCTCGAAGACCACTTGCCTAATTCATGACCTTCCTAACTCATTCTTTTACCTTCAGGCTTATTTGCCTGCTAGATAGGAGCACTTTCAGCCCACGTCCTCCCTCATTCTGTTAGAGTGATCCAGAGCAGAAACCTACCAAATGTTCTCAGACCCAGCCCTATCTTTCTTTGTGCCTTGATCCAATACGCCAGTCCCTCTGTCCAGGTGTGTACATTCCCTTCTGTGTATTTTCTCTCCCACTTTCAAAACATTGCTTCTTGCTGACTATAGCTGTTCACATCCTCTCTCCTTTAGTTTGATTTGGGAAAACATGAAATTGTTCAGAAAAAGAATGAAACAGAAGCATTTTATCTACATGGTGAGGGATCACAGAGAATGGATATTAAGATGGTTTGGATGTGTTAAAGAGGTTCAAAGGTTCATTTATTATTAAAGAATGTATGCAGTATACAACTCTGAGATTCGTCTTCTCCAGAGAGCCATGAAATAAAGAAAAAAACGTGGAAGTCATTCAAAGAGGAACATCAAACCACCCCCTCTGCAAAAAAAAGGCAAGAAAACCATCAATCTCTCCACCAAATCCCCCCCTCCACACATAAAATGCAACAAAAACATTGACTCCCAAATCTGCCTCTCTCACAAACAAATCTAGTGCATAGTTCAAAGAAATCTAGCATGCAGGTACTGCAAGTAGGAAAGGCTCACAGAATTTATTGCTAGGGGTTTGAACACCAAAGCAAAGATGTTATGTTTCAATTGTAAATGGCCTTTGATTAAACTTCAATTGGTGTACTTTTTTTTGTCAGGAGAAATATGTTAGAAGATGTTTAGAGAAAGATTAGTACCTGAAATGAAATCCTGTGACAAAAGGTTAGAAATGCTCTGCTTGTATTCCGGCAATGGGCTCTAGGATTTGATATTTCCACCTTTGGAAAACAGACCCTGAATGGAGGATCTGAGTTATAAGGAAAGATTAACTAGGTTAGGTCTTTATTCCCTGGAGTGCAGAAGACTGAGGGGAAATTTGATGAATTTATGAGGGGGTATAATTAGGGTAAATGCAAACAGGATTTTCCCACTGAGGTTGGGTGTAACTACAACTAGAAGTCATGGGTTAAGGGTGAAAGTTGAAATGTTTGAGGGGAACATGTTGGGAACATATTCATTCAGATGGTGGTGAGAGTGTGGAATGACCTGTTAGCGGAAGTGGTGGATACGACTTTGATTTCAAAATTGAAGAGAAGTTTGGATAGCTATATGGAAAGGAGGGGTATGGAGAGCTATGGTCTGGGAGCAGGTGGATGAGATTAGGGAGTTTAAATGGTTTAGCACAGAATAGATGGACCAAAGGGCCTGGTTCTGTGCGGTGGTGTTCTATGACTTTCTACCATATATGTGCCTCTTGTAATTTTGTATACTTCTACACAGTTGTCTCACACTTATGGGATTGGTAGAATAATTGTACCCAACCAGTTGCACAGCTACAGATAACAAGATGAGTGAGAGAAAGAGTCAGGGACTACAATGAAGACAGTATGATGTGAAAGACCTGGAATCCTCTTGCATATCAGTACATTGACGAAAAGGGTGGAAGACAAAGATATTCACAGCAACTTAAATGGAAAATGGGCAGGGAAGTGGTGAAAAGAGGTGTTTATTTATTGACTTCTCAGGAATGTCATTCATATCAATTGTAGCTAAGTAGATTCTCAAACAACAGGAATTCTGCAGATGCTGGAAATTCAGGCAACACACATCAAAGTTGCTGGTGAACGCAGCAGGCCAGGCAGCATCTCTCGGAAGAGGTACAGTCGACGTTTCAGGCCGAGACCCTTCGTCAGGACTAACTGAAGGAAGAGTTAGTAAGAGATTTGAGAGGGGGAGGGGGAGATCCAAAATGATAGGAGAAGACAGGAGGGGGAGGAATGGAGCCAAGAGCTGGACAGGTGATTGGCAAAGGGGATATGAGAGGATCATGGGACAGGAGGCCCAGGGAGAAAGACAGGTGGGGGGGGGGAACCCAGAGGATGGGCAAGGGGTATAGTCAGAGGGACAGAGGGAGTAAAAGGAGAGAGAGAGAAGGAATGTGTGTATAAAAATAAATAATGGATGGGGTACGAGGGGGAGGTGGGGCATTAGCGGAAGTTAGAGAAGTAGATTTTCTGTTGCATTGAGCTGCAGTCACAGATCTCCTTTAGTTCAACTTCTATATTTTAGATTTGTTCGTAATGCCAAGTGATTTTCAGAGCTTTTAAATTACATGGGGAATTTCAAGAGTCAGTTTAAAACAATATCTTAAAATGCTTTGGTGTTAATATGAGAACAGTTACATGTTAATTTGCTTGGTAACTTTTACTCAGAGATTGCACAAGACTGCATTGAGTAGCAAAGATTGTGATCAATACCATTTGAAAGAATGTCATTTGACTTATTGCCATATCCTGAAAGTTAAAATAATAATGGTCTTCACTGAATTTTATTCAATTGTAGGAATTCCAGGTGTGTACTGGCCTTCAGCCCTCCATCATCTCTCTGTATATTATGTACCTTACCTGGTCAGCAATGACAAATGAACCAGGTAAGTAGCTTATTTTCTCTAAAGGTGATCATATCCTCCTGATTTTTTGCTGCAAGGCTCATTTTGATAGCTTAATTTAGTTACTCATGCCAAGAAAATAATGTCTTCTGTATGAATCCTCCTCCTGATCTTCTTTGCTTTGTAATATTTACTTCTCTTTCTTCACGAAAAAAAAGAATAAAGCATTGTTAATATAATTTAAAATTAAAAAAAAACTTTGATGCACATTGGATAGTGTGCAATGTAGAATAGCAAATTGATTTCTGGGAAACCAATCACATTTTATAGTCATAGTCACTGGAAAAAATGTGGGTCGGCAAATCCAGCAATTATGTTGCAGTTGTGCCTGCCGGGAACAATTACCTGGTTGAAAGGAAATTATAGTTTTTAGATTGTGTTGCAAAATTCTTAACCAGCTTATCCAAAATTGCACTGACTGGGTAAAATAATCACATCATTATTTGCATCTATTCAGTAAATTAAGCCAAAGAATATTGCATAAGTTAACAACCATGACAGTTAAATTAGATCCTGCTGCCAGCACTGTAGACATTCAGAGAAGGTGCTTTTCTGAAACACATTCCAACGTGATGAAATAGTTTTAATTGTTCAATATCATCTTTTTTGAATACACCCAGTTAGTCATCAATGACCAAGCCATCATCAGTCAAAAATGTATTGATCAATATAGCATTTAATTATAAGTAACTATTTTATTAGCTTCTTTTCAAAATAAGTATTTTTTTGTACTTCTCAAAAAAAGTGAGGGAAAAGGTATGCTCGTGAACTTAGAAAAAATATCAAAACTCCGAGATGTACTTTGGATGAAAGTGCAAAATATTGTGGATAAAAGTACTGAAGGGATGCATGCTAAATTTATTGATGAAAATATGGTCGGAAAATAATTTGGAAAGGGGACTTGAGAATGCAAAAGGCATATAGATAGGTCCAGTGAATGGACAGAGATCTAGGAAATGGAGAACAACACAATGTGGAATTATTCACGTTGGCAGGAAAAGTAAAGAGAGAGAAGTGCAATGGTAAGTGGTTGCAGAAGCTGGATTTGCAGAGGGATCTGAGTGTTCCAGTGTCTGCCTCACAAAGAGCTAGGATGCAGTCACAGCAAGTAATTTGGCAAGTTATTTTATTATTCAATTTAAATGGTGGATGCTTATGCTTCAGCAATGTTATTAATATCCCGATCTACTTCTAATTCACTTTTTTTTAGATATTACACTGTGGTATAAGAAATGTTTAACTGAACCTGGGGAACTTAAATAAATGATGGGAAACAAAACCTAGTAAGTTTAAAGGGAGAGAATGAAATAAATTAAATCTGGGATGGAATCCCATATAAAGTAACTGCTTAGAAGATAGGTTCCCAAGCAGTTAATCTGATCAACCATTCTAGTTAGCTCCTCCACACTTCCATCTATTACCTCCGTCACTTCATTGCACTGGCAACACTATAAACCACTTTTTACAATAGTACCACACACAAAATGCTGGAAGAGCCCAGCAAGCCAGGCACCATCTATGGAAAAGAGTAAATAGTCGACATTTCGGGCCGAGACCCTTCATCAGGTCTGGAAAAAAGAGGTGAGAAGTCAGAGTAAGAAGGTGAGAGGAGGGGAGGAAGAAGTACAAGGTAGTAGGTGATGGGTGAAACTGGGAGAGGGGAGTTGGTGAAGTAAAGGTCTGGAGAAGAGGGAATCTGATAGGGAGAAGACAGAAGGTTCCTCAACTACTTTCTAAGTTGACGTAAACCACATAAAGCCAAGAACATTTGTTGTGTTGATTGAATCAACTATCAGCAGAATGGCCATTTTCTAGCAATAAAGAATTGTAGGTTAAGCTTCTTCAAGCTGAAGCACAACTTTGTCCCTATTTCTGCACTCACTGTCTGGCAAGTTGAATGTATACATGACAAAAAAACAGAAAGTAGAGGACTGTTTTGTTCCATATCCAATGTGCTCGAGCAAAGGTTCACCGAGGTATTAAAGCTGGACTTAAGGTTCTGGAAGGCATGTGAACTTGGGATCTGCTTGTGCTGGAGGTACAGAAGTTGAAAAATTTGTAATAGAAAAGAACTGCAGCATTCTTTGCAAACTTTCATTCAAATATGTATTATGGATCGACTTTATTCACCATATACATTTACATTGTTTAAATTAGGAATTTGCTGTGGCATGTTGATCTGGGCACATCATGCAACTGAAAAAGCAGCAACATTTAACAGTGCTAAGAATTACATTAAAATGTTGTTCGTCCATCGTTGACGTCGATGAGGACCTCGACACCATTATTGATGGTGTCGAGACTAGCGCGTGACTTGGATTTAAGTGAGGGAGAGTTGCACAGCGTCAGTCTCACTCTCTCTTCCCAATTCCCATCTGGGTCCAGTGGCAAGACAGAGTCGAGACGGGTGGAGATGTGACTAGGCGCAGTGGATGACCAGGACGTCTTCTGTGTCTTGTCCTGCTCTACTACGTTCCACGACGCTTGCAGAGACCACCTTCTTGACCGTTGGACCTTCCATTGGTCTCGTCCGCTCAATCCGCTGGAGTCTGTCTTCACATGCTGGGATAGACAACTCCCTATCTCACCGAGGGTTTGAGACCCGTCGGCTACCCTCACCTGGTTTAGCTGGCTTGTCGAAGCTGTTGCCCGGGGTGTGGCCGCTGTCGCATGCGAACAGCTACGGGGAGCCACAGGGGAGAGCTGAGTGCCAGGTGGGGACAAAAGGTGGACTAACCGCCTTGAAAAGGACGCGACATGTTACCCACCAGAGGTGCTACCCCTCCCTGACACCCCATACACCCCACATAAATAATGTTACAGGTTAAAGGACAGAGATAGAATAAAATATGCACAAATACATGAATACCAGCAAGTATTATAAAAGGTGTTGTAAACAGCATTATCAAAAGCGTAAAAATTATAAAAATTTCCCTCCATCTTACCACTTTGCCTCCCCATCACCTCTATCTGGTGCTCCTCCCTCTTCACTTTCTTCCAAAGGGTCAAAGTTGTGCTTCAGTTTGAAGAAGCTTAATCTACAATTCTTTGTTTTTCAAAATTGGCCTTTCTGCTGATAGTTGATTCAGTCAACACAGCAAGTGTTCTTGTCTTTATGTGGTTTACATCAGCTTAGAAAGTAGTTGACGATCTCAGAAACGTGAGCCTGACTTAAACAAATTACAAACAAATGATTAATAATACAGTACTGTACAAACATCTTAAACATTTTAGGCACTATATATATAAAAAACTAGGGTGCCTAAGACTTTTGCATACCACTGTATTTGTCAAAGTGGAGCGGAGTTTGTAAATCTGGCAGGAGCAAGGAATGTCAGGAATGGTGAGGGTAGAGTGCAGCAAGATGGCAGGGAAGGAGTGCTGGGGTGGGGGGTGGCACGGGTGCAGACACACCTAGCCCTGAGACACCAGGCACGGTCACTTGATTCCAAACAATTGGTTTATTGATGTCTCTCTGGTGCTCCCCACTCCGTCCCCTTTTTCCAACCATGATGCCCCTCTCCCTGCCCCCTTCCCACTCTCAGTCCACAATAGAGACCCATATCAGGACCAGGTCTATCATCGCTCACATGTCATGAAATTTGTTTTTTTTTGCAGCAGCAGTACAGTGCAATACATTAAATTGCTACAGTACTATATATGTAACTAAGATTTTTGCACAGTACCATATAATCCATATTTATAATATATTTTTTAAAAAGGTAAGAAACAATATTCTGAAGTATTCTTTCAAATGACCAGTTTCTTTTTCTAGTAAAAATATCTAATAATGAGAGCTAATTAATCTCAACTGTATCTTTTGATTAAGATTTCAGTTGGCTGAGATAAATATGACCATTGTAGACCTTCTCTGCTAATTTGCAGTAGCTTCTGTACATAAGCTGTCGAACTGTTGCCAAATTTTGCTAGATTTTAATAACTAAAAATAACCTAATTGCAACACATATACAGTGTGTAGGTACTTACTAAGTGTGTCAGGGTTGGATTCTCTGCTTACTGCAAATGTGTATTGGCTTGGCAAGTGGCAATTGGATACCTTTTGAACTTTATGTATTGTAACTGAAAGTGAAAGATTATCTGGCAGACTGGAAAAATAAATCTATTTTATTTTTACAGAATTATCTCAAAATTCTGATCTTTCTCACAGTAAGTTAAGGAAAGCACTTGAATTTCTGTTTGCTTATCAAAAGGAAATTGCTTTCTCTCAATAGAGACTCTTGATTTGTCAGAATTAAAGTCCAAATGAATAGCCATCATCATTTTAATTACTGCAGAAAAAATCTGTTAGCTATTATTTGTAATGAAATACATTGTAAATACTCTCTGGCTTCTTTGGCCTTGGGCTTGAAACTAACTTTTGCATGATAATGAATACTTTACCAAAAGGTACTTATGGATAAAAAACATTAATCAAGGAATTATTAACGGACATAAGATATTTTTGTTGATTAAAAAATGAACTTTCCTTCAGAATAAGTGTAACCTTTGGTTGTGCTTTGTTTTCAGATGATAAATGCAATCCCATCATAATGAGCTTCTTTGAACAGACAATTCCCAGCTCTGACTTAAATAACAACACTGCAATCACAACTAATGCCTTAGACAGAGGATTAAAATGGGATATCCAATGCATTGTCGGATTAGTCTTATTTCTTATTTGCATCTTATATTTGAGGTAATCATGAGTACTATTTGCTTTGGTATTTTATTACCAACGTAATACAACACTGGCCTTCAGCATTATTTTCGACAAAAGTCACAATGTAACCAGTATTTTGAAGAGTAGACTACGTTTGTAAGTATATCAGGAAGATATAGGAAATGTGGAACATTTTTCCAGTTTGTTTTGCAGTTAATGAAAATCATAGTTGATTTGTGTATAAATGTCAATTCTGACCTGATCTCCACAACATTTTACAGGGAAATTTTCTGACGATTACAAAGCTATGCTATAAAGATGTGCTTTCTTACCTCACAATGGTCTAATACTCAACATTACGTTCAGGTTGTTAATCGTTATTAATCTATGACTATAAATCTATGTGGTTTACTGATCTGTAAATAAGATGCTAAGACATACACTTACTTATTGGTCAATATATTTTATAGATGGAACAAGGGTCACTTCTCCTCTCCCCTCATTGATGATGGACTAGAATAAAGGATGCAGTCTTATTGTGAGGTTTTCGGAGCTCTACTGTCCCCCTAGTATTTAGAACTTACCAACATTCTCAGCCCTATTCAGAGCCACAACAGTCTCTGCAACATGTTCTTACAATTTGCCATTTTTAGCCCTTGTGCCAATCAGGTGCATTGTTCTTCCTGGGAGAGAGTGCCAAAATCTGAACTTACTGTTCCCAGTGCACTCTCACCAGCTGCATCTGAATTTGGATCCTGTGATCTCCAATGATATTTTCAATAAGAGCAATCCATTAGTCTTTTAAAATGATTCTTGTGTGGATCCGTTGTCTCCTGGTGTGTGTGTGTATGTGTATATCTGTGAGCAGCTCTACCCTTAAGCACCTCTGCAGTTCCTTCACCTCCCTCAGTTGAGGCCAAAAGTAGTGATCAGCCTCGTCAGAGAGTCTTGCCCCACTTTGGTCTTGCAGAAAATGTAGACCAATGTTCATTCATTGCTAACCATTTTTGTTGGAGAGGACACACTCTGATCATCCCGGCTTCTATAAAGCACAACATTTAAAATGGAAAGCAACTCACGGGAACGAGGTCCCTCTGATCTGAAAGTTCGAGGTACAGATAGAAACAAAAGGACAATAGCAGTCCATTTCACATTGTTAATTCAACTAGCATCAGGTGAGCGCAGAACTTAGATTTTTGACTAGGCTGCACACCCTCGAATAGTATAAAAAGAAGGTGACATAACTATTGAATGTAGATACCTTGACTACTGTCTGTGTACACTTCTGGCCAAAACATGACCACAATGATACCAAGGCAAGATTGAAAAAGCTGATATTGTTTCTTTTTCAAGAGATAAGATTCAATGGAGTTTTTATTTCAGTATTCAAGCTTATGGAAAGAAGAGATAAATATATATTTGATTTTCCTACAAACTGTACACTCAAACACAGATAGAAAAGGAAAAATGCATATGTGGTAGCATCTATGAGCAACAGGTTGTCCAGTAAGTAAGACTGTGGGAAAAGATTAAAGGAAGACCAGAGAGATACTAGCATGTAGATTAGGGGTATAGGGCTGGTTAGGCGGACTTAAACAGTTCATTCATCCAGTTCCTTTCCAGAGCTGCAGTCTTCTAAGTTCCTAAGCCCTTTACAATCACAGCTTATTAAAACTGAGCACTATTGATTTCTTAACTAAATCTATTGATATTGTGTTTTGTCAGCATTAGGAAGTCGAGCTGCACACAGAGGCATGGCCACTCCATCAATAATATAGATGCCGGATCTTTGGAAAGTGTATCAATCCAGGAGGGCTGTGAGGAAGTACATCGATTTCAGGACAATGAAAAGGAAGGAGTTCATTACAGTTACTCATTTTTCCACTTCATTCTTTTCCTGGCATCTATGTATGTTATGATGACACTAACTAACTGGCATAGGTAAGAAAAAAGCTCTACTTATAAGGTATATTCTTAACATTAAACATATAGGTTCCAAGTGTTCAAATATTTACCATTTTAAGGCCCTGTATTCTGTGAAGTCTCATTGATCAGGTCTGAGCTGGAAGTTTTTGTTGGGAATTCAAGATTCCAGTGTCAATTAAATGTGAGTGTTTCACTCCTCTTAGGAAGTTCCAAGCCAATATGCTAGGCCAAAATTCCAGTTTACTCTCTTTTAACCCTAATCTAAAACAATCAACCAAAATTCCAGTTTACTTTCTTTGAACCCTAATCTAAAGCAATCAATGGTTTGGTTGGAATATCAATCACATTATTTATTTGTTTATTTATTTATTTGTTGAAATACAGGGCGGAGTATGTCCTTCTGGCCCTTCAAGCTACAGCGCTCAGCAACCCCCGATTTAATAATATGGCAGGGGGATGGGAGCCAGTATGACAGAGCTGAGGATGAGCCGGTTGTTTACATGTAACATGAATGTAAGGAAGGACAAGCCAATAATTGGGTACAAATGCAGACAGAGTAAAGAGTTAAATTGTACCACAGAGGCAAAATTCAAAAGGGTGAAGAATACAGGACTGAAGGTGCTGTATTTAAATACGTGTCGCATTGGGAATAAGGTGGATGAACTGTTGGCACGACTATTCTGGGAATAGTTCGGAGGTCCAGGATAGATATGTCTCACAGAGGAAGAAGTTCTCAAATGGCAGGGGTAGGCAACTGTGGCTGACAAAGGAAGTTAATGACTGCATAAAAGCCAAGGAAAGGGCATATAATGCGGCAAAAATGAGTGGGAAGTTGGATGATTAGGAAGCTTTTAAAATCTAAGAAAAGGCAACTGAAAAAGCTATAAGAAGGGAAAAGATGAAATATGAGGGCAGACTAGCCAAGAATATAAGCAGGATACCAAAAGTTTTTTCAGTTATATATAGAGTAAAAGGGATGTGAGAGTTGATATTGGACCACTGGTAAATGAGGTAGGAATGGGGGACAAAGTAATGGCAGATGAACTTAATGGGTACTTTGCATCTGTCTTCACTGAAGAAGACACTAGCAGTGTGCTAGACGTCCATGAGTGTCATGGAGCAGGAGTGATTGCCATTGCTATTACAAAGGAAAAAATGCAAGGCAAACTCAAAGGTCTTAAGGTGGTTAAGTCACCTGGACCAGATGGACTACTTCCCAGAATCCTGAGAGAGGTTGCTGAAGAGATAACGGATGCATCGTTCACGATCTTTCAAGAATCACTTGATTCTGGTATGGTTCCAGAGGACTGGAAGATTACAAATGTCACTCCACTCTTTAAGAAGGGAGGAAGGCAAAGGAAAGGAAATTATAGGCCAGTTAGCCTAACCCCAGTGGTTGGGAAAGTGTTGGACTCTATTATTATGGATGAGGTTTCGGGATACTTGGAGACTAATGATAAAATGTCAAAGTCAGCATGGTTTCTATGACAGGAAAATCTGCTAGAGTTCTTTGAGTGAGTAACAAGAAGGGTGAACAAAGGAGAGGTAGTGGATATCATTTACTTGGATTTTCAGAAGGTGTTTGATAAGGTGCCAAGATAAAATCAAGATAAAATGGTGTTACTGGAAAGATACTGGCATGGATAGAGGAATGGCTGACAGGCAGGAGGCAGTAAGTGGGAATAAAAGGGTCTTTTTCTGGTTGGCTGCCAGTTGCTAGTGGTGTTCCTCAGGGGCCACTATTGGGATCGCTACGTTTCATATTGTTTGTCAGTGATTGATATTGGAATTGATGGCTTTGTGGCAAAGTCTGCAGATGTTACGTAGATAGGTGGAGGGGTTGGTAGTGCTGAGGAAGCAATGCAATTGCAGCAAGACTTAGACAAATTGGAAAATGGGCAAAAAAATGGCAGATGTTGGGAAATGTATGATAATGCATTTTGGTGAAAAGAACAATTGTACAGACTATTATCCTAATAGGAAGAAGGTTCAAACATCAGGGGTACAGAGGGACTTAGGAGTCCACATGCAAAACTCTCAGAAGATTAATATACCGGTTGAGTTTGTGTTAAAGAAGGCATTTATTTCAAGGGGAATAGAATATAAAAGCAAGGAGATAATGCTGAGCCTTTATCAGACACTAGTCACTTGGAATATTGTCAACAGTTTTGGGCCCCATATCTCAGAAAGGCTGTGTTGTCATTGGAGGGAATCCAGAGAAGGTTCAAGAGGATGATTCCAGGAATGAAAACGTTAACGTATGAGGACGAAGCCGGGGGCAGATGAACAATTTCCCCCCAGCTGATTTCTCACGGCCCTCGTTTGAGATTTAATGTTTAGTATTTTTGAGCATTTTGTACAATATGCATCCCTTTAATGTTATGTCCCCTTTTTTTTGCTTATTTCAGTTTTACACATGTCTGAGCTGGTACGTTCTTATTGATTTCATGGTTTTTTTTTAAATTTTGAAAGTAAAGTGTTAAAAAAAACATAAGGATCATTTGGCAGCTTTGGGCCGGTACTCACTGGAATTTAGAATAATGCGGTGGGGCGGGAGGGATCTCATTGAAACCTACCAGATGGGGTGAATGTGGAGAGGATGTTTCTTGTGGTGGGGATATCCAGAACTAGAAGGAACAGCCTCAAAATGGAGGGGCTACCATTTAGAACAGAGGTAAGGAGGAATTTTTTTAACCAGAGGGTAGTGAATCTGTGGAATGCTCTGCCACAGACTGCAGTGGAGTCTGAGTCCATGGGTATATTTAAGGCAGTTGATCGTTTCCTGATAGGTCAGGGCATCAAAGGATATGGCGAGAAGGCAGGTGTATGGGGTTGAGTGGGAACTGGGATCAGCCATGATGGAATGGTGGAGCAGACTTGATGGGTTGAATGGCCTAATTCTGCTCCTGTGTCTGATGGTCTTATGGTCTTAATCCTGGAGTAATCATGGGACAATTTACAATGACCAATTAACCTACCAACTGCTACGTCTTTGACCTGTGGGAGGAAAATGAAGCACCTGGAGAAAACACATGAAGTCACGGGGAGAACGTATAAACTCCTTATAGACAGCAGTGGGAACAGATCCCGGGTCGCTGGTACTGTAGAGTCCTGTGCTAACCATTACGCTACCATGCTGTACATATTATGTGTTTGCATCCAATTATTGTGCAGCGTACTTTCATGGCAGTAGTTTATAAAGAAGTTTAACTTTTCCAGAAAAACTCACTTTAGTTTCATTTATAAATGATAAAGCCATTTATCGGATCAACTTCCAGAAAGTCTAAGGTAATCTGTAATAACTTTCTTATATTCTACGTCCAGTCATAGACCTGATTTCAAGAGAATTTCAAGCAGTTGGATTGCAGTTTGGATGAAGTTTGCTTCCATATGGGTTTGTAGCTCCCTTTACATCTGGACTCTCCTGGCTCCTTTGGTTCTTTCCAAGCATGAGGATTTTGAAGAAAATATAAACTGAGAATGAAGTGGGAAAAGCAGGCATGGAAGAAGAGTTCATTTACTGCACTGTGAGATCCTTAATACAACCTTTCTTATAAATAACAGCTTTATACCAACCTAAATTAAATACACATACCCAATCCATCATTAATCTTTGTGGCTAAAGGATGTGCATCTGTTATTGTTGATAAATAATAATTTAACCATGCGTAACCTGTTCTTCGGATTGATAATGGATTATCAGATGAAGTTCCATTGTAAGGAATAAACATTCCGTTATTCGTGCAGCTATGTGATGTAATTATATATATATATATATATATATAGATGTGTGTGTGTGTGTGTGTGTATTTATATTTATGTCTGTATATACAGTATGCAGCAGCACTAGCAAATACATTTGCAAAGATTAAGAGAATAATAAATTATGGAACAACATAGAACATAGAAATGTCACATAGCTTGATGATCAAATTTAGTCACTATGGCCATTATTACTTCTGAGATTTGTATTACTAACTCTAAACTTAATTTGGAAAATGTGTGACTTGGGCGGTGTGATGGTTGGGTTGCCAAGATCGGAGAACAACTCATCCTTCTCTAAATTTGCTTGTATCTGTAGTCATCTTCTTCTGGCTTGTAATAACCATAATGTCTACCAAAGTGAGCAATAAGATATTCCATTCAGTGCTCTGAGATTATTGAACAGCAGCATAATTTTAGCTGCTTCCCTTGGGATTGAAGATGACTTGATTCCACTCTTGTGAGTTCTGAGATGAATTATGAGGCCAGTGTGTAATCTGCTGGTGCTGCCACAGCCAAGTCAGGAGAGTGAATGAGTTATTTGAGTAGTTTGGTGCTCCTTCCATTGCTTACACTGGGCTTTCCAGTGCTCTGAAGGAATGGATTCGAAGTTATCAGCATCCCATTGCATGCTTCTCCATTTTGAGCAGGGTGGTCCAGAGTTAACTACACATTAGTGTGAATATTAGAGTCTCTTAACAAAGTTTGAGTCATTTCTTCTGTCCAGGTGGTAATATTGACAGGACAGGGCTCAGAGCAGAAGGTCCACTTCAAATGTCTGGCTTGGGCATGCAAATAATGTAGCTTTCCTATTGGAACTGGTTGAATGTAATTAGATCCCAATATTGGGAGTGTTGGCCCGAGAGAGTGCATTCTGTATTCCATCTCATTGTCATAAACATTTTAGAATTTAAACATATTATAAAACATTATGATAATGGAAATCTATATCCTATGAATTTAAAAGCTCGTATATTTAGGAATACATCTCAGCAAACATACAGGTATTACATCTATATCAAAGCATCTCTGTTCCAAATCAGAATGCTTGTAATATTCGTGCTTAATGCTGTCTGTTGTTCAGTATTTCTGTGAAAGTATTAAGCATAAAGAAAGGTATAAAAGTTCTTTATTGGGCCCTACTGTATGATCTGGTAAAGATCACTGGAAATGATATTTTTGTAAAGCTTCTAAAGCTGAAGAACCTAGGCTGCAATAGTTCCTTTCATAGCACAGCTCAGAGAGGCAGCACTCTGTCTCTAGTGGGTTTCATTGTTTTTAATCCTTTCTTTGGATGCACTGTAGGAGTCAGTTAAACTAAATTTACAGAGCAGGCTCAGTCACACTGAAATGGTTGTGGAAGTTGTGGCAAGGCCAGGGTTAACATAATGTCCAGGCAAGGACAGACTGCAGATAGCCAAGGCAAGAAAGGCCTTTGAAGAGCATAACTTCCCTTTGCACAATGGGGAACTGGAGCCATTCTGGCTTACTGAGACGAGATAAGAATGCAAGGAGCACTCACACCAACTAAAGGACAATTACTTTACCAACTTTAAACTATCATTATTTGTTAGCTTGTAGTTTATAATGACTTTTAACACCTGCGCTGTGAATGGCAATCAGTCTTGTAAATAAAGAAAATGAACATACATGCTGTTATCCGTAACTGCAAGTCAATTTTGTATAACGTAATTTCTCTGTTTGGACTTCAGACCAGTGTGCTGTCAGGGGCCATGCTTTTTCCCTTGTGCACAAGTAAATAAAGTCTGGTTGAGGAATGAGTGTGAGTTTTCTGAGTCCAGTTAATCAGCAATGGCAGGATTTCTTCTTACCATTTGATTTCAGCTGAGCAATTACAAACGGACAATACTGGTTTCTAATTATGTCACATGAAGGTGCACCTAAATTTCTATGTTCTCATGCATCTCCTGGAGTCTTTTGGTGGAAGCTATTTGCATTGATGATATAATTGAGCCCGAATAAGATATGTTTAGGATGGCGGACGGTGGTATTCTTTCATGGACTGCCTTGTCTGGATGATGTCAATGTTTTGTAGCTATCCCTACTTACCGTTACATTTTGGGATTTACTTGAACCGTTCACTACAGTATCTGACCGTCTCCTCTATTCACTGCATTTATCTCAAACTAAGCTTTAGGTTGCTGACAATAACATTGAACTTTGTGATAGTGATGCTATTGAAGACCTGCTAAACCTAACCTCAGCTTCTAACACAAGGTCTAGAGACAGCTTGGGGCACATTAGCACTTTAAACGTGGTGATGGTTCCTGTCTCTAATGTGCTTTTAGACACTGAGTTCCAAAAACTCAGTTTTTCCTATTACCCCTTTAATGCTTCTACCCATTCCTCTCATTTTGATCCATCTATTCAGAGAAATTCCTCTTCCCTATCAAGCTTCTCATAATGTTATACATCATTATTAAGTCTTTCCTCAGCCTTCTTTGTCCCAAAGCAACCAATGGCAGGTCAGCTGAGCAATAAAAACCTTTAAAGTTGGTGAAAAGGGTGCCTTGGCAAAATGCTGTTTTAGGTTATTTAACACAATACATCACATTGGTGCAAGGTTCAAACCTGAGAAATGTGAGGAAATAGTTATTGATCATCTCTTCCATGGAATGGCATTACTTGTAGTTTAAGATTCCAGGTATAGATGTTGGACAAGCCTTACTTGAATGTGTTCCTTGACTGGTTTATTATCTTTACAATTGAAAACAAAGCTGAGTGCTGGTGCAAGTAATGCTGGGCATCACTATTTCTCACCTTGTGATGAAGGGTGTCTCACTGGGTGAGTGAGATCAATAAACTACTATCCACAGCTCTGGAGAAGGTCAACACTTAAAATAAAAGCTTGGCTGTAACATAAACTTGAAATGAGTTTTATTGAATTCTTGAAACGCTGCCGATCTGAAACATTATTTGTGTTTCCTCTCCAGAGATGCTTCCTGAATGGCCCAGTATTTTCAGCTTTTCCAGTTGCAGCTGAGAGTATTTGATGCTGCTCCTTTGCCTTGTAGTGAGATATTTCTCTGTTCCCTAAACAAACACAGATATTCCTTGTTCCCTGAGTTCTCATATCTCCAAAGGTGGTGCATATATCAGAGTGCTAATATTGAAATTTCCGTTTGTCGACAAAGCATTGATTATATTGGTAACTTAAAAAGCAATTTCTTCAAAAAGCAAACCTTTAATAAAAATTTAATATTTTAATTTTTTTCTTTATTTTATCTGACTGTCAATATTTTTGCTTATTTTAGTCAGTAATATTCCTCATATTTACCTGCTGTTTATTACTTTCAGATTTTAACTTTCTCCAAGGACCACAGGTTACACAGAGTGTCAAAGAGAATGTGATTTTATTGTTCACTAATAACTGACCGTTTCTATAATTATGCTAGTGTAAAACTACAAAATATACAACTTCAATGGACACGATCATTCCCTTGCATTGAATTGGTCAATCAGTGATTCTTAGACTTCAAATTTTGTAGCTGTCAAATCAAGAGAAGCTCCATGTGCTATAACAATGATAGCATGAGATTTATGGCCAGTTTGCTGCGGATCTCCTGTATCTTAGTCATTTGGATGAGCCTCCCATGGGGGACCTTGTCAAAGTCTGTGAAGATAACATCCACAGCTCTTCATCAATCACCCTCATCGGTTACTTTACCTTTTCCAGACTTTACCTGTGGAGGTGGATGATAATCAATTCAGGGAATGGGACAAATGGATTTCCTGCTTTATCTGGCAAAGAAAGAAATCTAGAATTCGATATAACACCTTACAGTTAGGGAAGGAAGGAGGAGGTATGGTACTTCCTTGCTTGAGAAATTATTTTTATGCTTCACAGATAACCCCTCTGTTATATTGGTGTAATAGGAAATATAAGGCTAGGTGGAAGGAAATAGAATTTGGATTAGTTGGCAGTTTTCCTCTACAGGCCTCAATAGCTGACAAAGGATTGATGGCCCAATTGGAAAAGTTTAAAAACAGCTGCATAAATCTTACATTAAAAGTATGGCAGAAGGTGGTTAATTCATGTGGAATCAATAACATGTTAAAACTTTTCAGATGGTGTGCATATGATACCGAATTCCTCCCCAACAGAGGAGATAAAAGATTTGAACTATGGATAAAGAAAGGTCTTACAACCTACCTCTCATTTATACATAAAAGAGTATTACAAAGTTTCCAATTCCTGCAGGACAAACATAGCCTAGAACACAATGACTTTTTAGTTGCGGCTACGGGGGTCAGGGGAAGGCTGGAGGGAAGGCTGGTGCAGGGTTCTGAGTTGGAGGATCAGCCATGATCATAATAAATGGCGGTGCAGGCTCGAAGGGCCGAATGGCCTACTCCTGCACCTATTTTCTATGTTTCTATGTTTCTATCACCATGTCAAAAAACTCAATCAAGTTAATTACAATCAAGTAACTAACTCTGCAGCTTGAGACAGAGGGAAGATAAAGTTATATCAGTAAAGGGAATTACAGAGGAGCTGGCCAAAGTTGATTGGAAAGGGACACTAGCAGGGATGATGGCAGATCAGCAGCGGCTGGAGTTTCTGAGGGAAATTTGGAAAGTGCAGGATAGATACATCCCAAAGATTAAGAAGTATTCTAAAGGGAGGGTGAGGCAAACATGACTGACAAGGAAAATAAAAGACAGCATAAAAGCAAAAGTGGGCATATAATATAGCACAAATTAATGGGAAATTAGTGGGTTGGAAAGCTTTTAAAAACCAACAGAAGGCAAGTAAAGAAAACCATAAGGAGAGAAAAGATTGAATATGAAGGTAAGCTGGTCATTGATATCAAATTACACTAAAAGTTTTTTTTCCAGATATATAAAAAATGAAAGAGAGGCAAGAGTGGATACTGGACCACTGGAGAATGATTATGGAGAGGCAATAATGAGGGACAAAGAGCTGGTGGACAAACTTAATATGCATTTTGCATCAGCCTTTACTAGCACTTCAAATGTATCAAGGAGCAGAAGTGCGAGAAGTTGCTATTACTAAAGAGAAAGTGCTTGGGAAGCTGAAATATCTGAAGGTAGATAAGTCATAAAATACTGCAACCAAAACTGCAACATGCAAAATACATCTTCATATAACCAACAAACAACTTACTTCACTTTGTGATGGAATATATATGCTAAAAAAAAAGTTGGGGCAGTTTGGAGCATTATGTGGTAGAGTTTGGAGTTTTGACTGGCAGTTGAGAGTGGTGATGGGATAGTAGGTTATGGTGTTGATTTCATTTGATTTATAATAGTGAAGAGTCTAAAGGAAACTTAGAAGTAGGGGAATGTTCTTTACTTGTTGGGTACTGGTATTGGTTTATTATTGTCACATGTACCAAGATACATGTACAAGATACAATCTCTGGGAGAGATTGTTCTTCCTAAACCAGCTTATGAAACTTAACTTCTCAGGGCGTATCCTGATGATTCTCTACTCAGCCATCCTTGAGAGTGCTGTGAGCACCTCTGCTGCTTCCTCCCTCTCCAAGTCCAGGTTGCAGTGAGTGATCCACTCAGCAGAGAAGATCATTGGTTGTCTTAAAAAGACCTGTTCCTCGCCATAGCAACAAAAAGAGCTGAAAAAATTACTGCTGACTCCACCCACCGTAACAATCACCTATTCACCAAATTGCCAACAGGAAGACCCTCCAAGTCCATCACTACCAGGACTACGCATTACCTTCAAAGCTTCTTTCCTGTAGCTATCTAGCTTCTCAACGAAACTCACTCTGGTGTAATACCCTGCCTGTCCCTACACAGCATGAGTTAAATGGTCTTCCCTGCTTTCCTTTTTCTGTTGATAATTACTGTTCATATGTTCACTTATTTAAGTTTGATTATTGATATTTGCGAATGTTATCATTCTGCTGATTGTTGATTGCTCACGGCTGTTTTCACTATTGTCTTCTAAATTGTTGGTGTCTACTGTGTTGTCATTATGTTATTATCCTGTGTTTCATGGTTGACACTGAACTTCAATCAATCCTGGTATGTTTCACAAACTGGCAACAAAGTGATTCCGATTCTGTTACAGTGAAAAGCTTGTCTTACCAGATCAAATCATTACACAGTGCATTGAGGTAGAATGAGGTAAAACAATAACAATGCTGAATAAAGTGTAAAAGCTACAGAGAAAGTTCAGTGCAGGTAAACAAAAAAGTACAAGATTATAATGAGATAGATGTAAAGTCAAGATTCCATCTTATCATGCAAGAGGTCCATTGAAGAGTCATAAGAGCAGGATAGAAGTTCTCCTTTACTCCCTACTCATTCATCTGTCTGCCTAACATTGCTATCATATCTGGTTTACTACTTTCCCTGACAGCACATTCCTGGAATTGCTTGTTTATAAGTAGTTAACATCATCCGCAGAACAAGCGGGTTTGTTTGGTATCATTTTCCCAAATACATATTGTGGCAAAATCTTGCTCCTTTTGTGTATGGGCTGCTTCCTCCCTTTCTTCCCTGAACTGGTGGACTGTCGTCCTACTGGATCCTCAGGAAAATAATCTCTGCTCTCTCCCCAAGTCCAATGATGGGGCAGCTTCACTGCTGCTAACTATTATCTTTGCCCTCTCCTTCTCCTCATCTGTTTTTTTTCTCCTTCTTACTCTTCTTATCCTTTCTCTATAACCCCCTTCTTTATGCAGTGGCAAGTGAGCTGATGATTGTCCAATGGGGAGCCAGCATTGTACCGTGTGAAACCTTCTCTAGGTTTCATTGTTGGGTGGCTCACATAGAGGAATTGCTCCATGGGAACCACACATGCAATCTCCTCTAAACTTTCCCTGCTCCTGTGCCCTTGGTAATGAATGTGTACTGGAGCGAAGAACCAAGGGTAGTGGGTACTTCCCACAGGAACCATCCAGCTGTACGATTGAGAGTAAGGCACACCGAGGACTAGATGAATAAGGATCATTGCAACACTGAAGCAGTCCATTTGGCCAATCAAGGTATTGTCAACTTTTTGTAACAGGAATTCAATTAGGTCAGTCGCCACCTTTCTTGCTCATGCCCTTTTATATTCTTTAAGTACTGAGTTTGTTGCCTTTTGAAAACTATAATTTGAATCTGCTTCTCTCATCATTTCTGGTGAACCAATATTGCTGTGTGAAAAGTTTTCTCACCCAGTCATGCTTCAACTCCTTTTCCAATTGTGTTAAATCTGAGATCACTAGTTTTTGATTTGTACACTGAAGGAAACAATGTCTCTTTATTCACAATTTCTAGACTCTAAATCATCTTGACCATTAATGTCAAATTACTTTTCAACCTTCTTTGCTCCAGGGAGTTTACACCTATCCTCTCAAAGCTATCTAGAGAACTGAGATGTTGTATCCCTGAAGACATTCAAGTAAATCATTTGTCTGAATTAAATTTTAGCTGCCCAGTGTCAGCCCGTTTCAAGAGCCAATAATCTTTAGAATTTGAAAAACATCCTCACATTTACCCCATGCCCAAATTTCATATCATCTGCAAGTCTTGAAGTTGTATTCTGAACACTTAAGTCCAAACCATAATGAGAAAACCAGTGGTCCTTTTGCCAGTCATGGGGAATAAACACGTTGAATTCTTCACCTAGCCTGAGAAAAACAACTGTTGTCCAGGTCTTTCTGTTTCCTATTCCATAGCCAACTTCTTATCCATGTTACTGTTTCCCTTTGTATTCCATAAGCCTCAGATCGGCTGCTTCATTTATATCATTTTCATCAAGTGTGCTTCTAAAATCCAAATTCATGTCAACAGCATTCAACTTTCCCTATAACTCTTCCATAAATAGTACCATGATTTCAAAAGGTCTGTACAGAATCTGCTATCAATTCATGCTTATTTCATTGATTGTTAACTTTGTCCACTTTCTTGCAGAGAAAGTTGAAGAAATTACAATGAATGCCAACTATGTGGATTTTGGACAGTATGGAATATGGACTTAGGAAGACCCACATAAGATACTGGTTAAGAAAGCTGAAGTTCATAGAATAAAGTAACCAGTAGCAGCATAGATTAAACAATTAGCTGAAGGATGGGAAACAGAAAGTGATGATAATTGATTGCTTTTCAGATGAGAGGATTGCAGGCAGATATGTCTCCCAGAGATCAGCACTGGTCTGCAGCTTTATTTGAAAGATATAGATGACCTGAATATGAGAGGGTGGCATAAAAATTCAAAATTTGCTGATGATAGAGATGCTGTTAAAAAGTCAGGAACGTGGTCATCAATATAGCTAGTGGTTAGTGCAATGCTTTTCCAGCTCCAGTGACCTGGGGTCAACTCTGCCGCTGTCTGTAAGGAGTTTCTACATTTTCCCCGTGACCATGGTTTCCTCCAGGTTCTCTGATTTTCTCCCACGTACCAAAGGTGTACTGATTTGTAGGTTAATTGATCATGTGGGTGTAATTGGGTGGTGCAGGCTCGTTGGGCCAGAAGGGACTTTTTCACGTGCTGTATCTCAAAGTGAAAATATTGAATTGAATTGAATTGACTTTATTTCTTACATTCTTCACATATATGAGGAGTAAAAATCTTTATGTTACATCTCCATCTAAATGCACCATGTGCAATCATAGTAATTTATAATAAATTGAACAGTCAATGTAATATAGAGTACACTCAAATCAGCATAAGTTCATCAGTCTGATGGTCCGGTAGAAGAAACTGTCCCGGAGCCTGTTCATCCTGGCTTTTATGCTGTGGGACTGTTACCTGGATGGCAGCAGCTGGACTGGATTGTGGTTGGGGTTACTCAGGTCCCCAATAATTCTTCGGGCCCTTTTCTCACACCTGTCTTTGTATATGTCCTGAGTCATGGGAAGTTCACAACTACTGCTGTGCTGGGCTGTCCACACCACTCTCTGCAGAGTCCTGTGATCAAGGGAGGTACAGTTCCCATACCAGGCAGTGATGCAGCCAGTCAGGATGCTCTCAATTATGCCCCTGTAGAAAGTTCTTAGGATTTGAGGGCCCATACCAAACCTCCTCAACCATCTGAGGTGAAAGAGGCACTGTTGTAATATAATATAGAACAGACAAAAAAAAATGGAGTGAAATGAAGTCATATATTTTCAGCTAGGAATTTAAACCGTGTAGCACAGTTTCAGAGGGTGTGCAGGAGCAAGGCGCAGAAATTTTGAAAGTCACTGGGATGCATTAAGCATATGGTACGAGGATCCTTCATTAATTCTTGCCTGCTTTGGATTTTGTTGGAGAGAAGGTCGATGATGAGATCATGGTAGATGCTGACCTTCTCTCTAGATATGATAACTGCACACACTTCATGACACGTGACACCTGGAACTTCCGCCATGCTGCTAGTGTCTTCCACAATGAAGACTGATGCAAAATACTTATTCAGTTCAGAAGCATTGGGCAAAAACCTACATGAAAAACTAGTTGACAAAACTGAGGGCCATGGAATAAAGTGAACAGCACAGATGGGAATTCAAAATTTGCTGAAGGTCACAAAATGGAGAGTCATGGATACAGATCATTTCCGCCACCTTGTTCATGCAACTGTGATGCCAATCAATACTAATTCCATTGGCCCACATTAGATCTGCATCTCTCTCTGCCTTTCCTATCCAAAGATCTGTACAAATGTTTTTTAAGCATTGTAATTTTATCTGCCTTCACTACCTACCCTGGTAGTTCATTCCAGATATTCATCAGACTCCATGTCACAGTTTATCCCTCAGTTTTCAACCATAAGATATAGGAGCAGATTTAGGCCATTTGGCCCATAGAGTTTGCTCTGCCATTTCCTCATGGCTGATCCAATTTTCCTCTCCTGCCTTTTCCTCCTATCCCTTCATGCCCGGACATATCAAGAATCTATCAAACTCAGCCTTAAATATACATAAAGACTTGGCCTCCACAGCTACCTGTGGCAAAGAATTCCACAGATTCACTACCATCTGGCTAAAGAAATTCTTCCTCATCTATGTTCTAAAAGGATGTCCATCTATTCTGAGGCTGAGACTGTGTCCCCTGGTCTTAGACTTTCCCACCATAGGAAACATCCTCTCCACATCCACTCTCTCAAGGCCTTTCACCATTTAATAGGTTTTAATAAGGTCACCCCTCATTCTTCAGAATTCTAGTGAATACAGACCCAGAGCCATCAGACACTCTTCATATGACAAGCCATTCAAACCTGGAATCATTTTCGTGAACCTCCTTTGAACCCTTTCCAGTGTCAGCACATCCTTTCTAAGATAAGGGGCCCAAAACTGCTCACAGTACTCCAAGTGGGGCCACACCAGTGCATTATGAAATTTCAACATTACATCTTGCTCTTATAATCTAGTCCTATGAAATAAGATAAGATAAAACTTAATTTATCCTGAAGGAAGTTATTGTTACAAGGTTGTTGAATCAGAAATATATACTTTAAAATATAAAATGTAAGCATTGGGGTATGAAAAAAATACAAAATGAATGCTAACATTGCATTTGCCTTCCTCACCACAGACTTGACCTGCAGCTTAACCTTTAGGGAATCCTGCACAAGGACTCATAGGTCCCTTTGTGTCTCACTTTTTTGTATTTTCTCTCTGTTTAGAAAATAGTCAACCCTTTAATTTCTTCTACCAGAGTACATGACCTTACACTTTCCGACACTGTATTCCATCTGGCATTTCTTTGCCCATTGTCCTGATCTGTCTAAGTCCTTCTGTAGCCTCGCTACTTCTTCAAAAATACCTGTCCTCCACCTAGCTTCATATCATCTGCAGATTTTGCAACAAATCCTTAATTCCATCATCCAAATCATTGACATATAACATAGAAAGAATTGGTCTCAACACAGACCCCTGTGAAATACCACTAGTCACCAGCAACCAATCAGAAAAGTTTCCCTTTATTCCCACTCTTTGCCTCCAGCCCATCAGCCATGCCTTTATCTATTCTGGGATCCTTCCTGTAATACCTTGGACTCGTAGCTTGTTAGCAGCTTCATGTGTGGCACCTTGTCAAAGGTTTTCTAAAAATCCAAATACACGACATTAACCGATTCACCTTTGTCTATCCCACCTGGTACTTCATCAAAGAATTCCAACAGATTTGACAGGCAAGATTTTCCCTTGAGGAAGCCATGCTGACTACAGCCTATTTTATCCTATGTCTCCATGTACCCTGAGACTTTCTCCTTAATAATGGACTCCAACATCTTCCCAACCACTGAGGTCAGCCCAACTGGCCTATAGTTTCCTTTCTTCTGCTTCTTTCCCTTCTTGAAGAGTGGGGTGACATTTGCAATTTTCAAGTCTTCCAGAACCATTTCAGAATCTAGTGATTCTTGAAAGATCATTACCAATGCCTCAACAATCTCTTCAGCCACTTCATTCATAATTCTGGGGTGTACACCATCTGGTCCAGGTGACTTATCTACCTTCAGACCTTTCAGTTTCCCAAAAGACCTTCTCTCTAGATATGATAACTGCACACACTTCATGACACGTGACACCTGGAACTTCCGCCATGCTGCTAGTGTCTTCCACAATGAAGACTGATGCAAAATACTTATTCAGTTCATCTGCTATTTCATTGTCCCCCATTACTACCTCTTCAGCATTGCTTTCCAGCGGTCCGACATCCACTCTCGCCTCTTTATGTATCTGAATAAACTCTCTTCCCTGCAACCTCTAAGAGCTAAAGCCTTAGGATGACCACCTTATGTCCACTCAGATAACAGCCACTGTGATGCTTTCCTTTATATGCTTTTCCCTCTGGTCTTAGACAACCCTGCCCTATGAAAAACTGACTACATATAATTCCATGCCCCTCATAAATTTAATAAACTTCTATAATGTCACTCTTCCATCTTCTATGTTAGTGTGATAATAAATCCCAGTTTTCCGATCTCTCCTTATAAGTACAGCCCCTCATTCCAAGTAATATACTGGTGATTCTCTTCTGCGCTCTCTCAATTGTTGCCATATCTTTCTAGTAACGTACCAGATAGAAGTTTACACAATAATCTAATCTCTCTCTCTATCTCTAACAGGATCCCACCACCAAGCATATCTTTCACCCCTCCCAACCCACTTTCTGCTTTCCACAGGGATTGTTCCCTACGTGATTCCCTTGTCTTTTTGTCCCTCCCCACTGATCTCCCACCTAGCAAACAGAACAAGTGCGACACCCATCCCGACACCTCCTCCCTCACTAACATTCAGGGTCCCAAACAGTCCTTCCAGGTGAGGTGACGCTATACATATACTGTGTTCAGTGCTCCCGATGTGGCCTCCTGTATATCGGTGAGGCCCAACGTAGATTGGGAGACTGCTTCACCAAGCACCTATACTCCATCTGCCAGAAAAAGCAAGATCTCCCAGTGGCCACTCATTTTAACTCCACTTCCCATTCTCATTCCGATATGTCTATCTATGGCCTCCTCTACTGTTGTGATGAGGTCACGCTCAGGTTAGAGGAACAACGCTTCATATTCTGTCTGGATAGCCTCTAAACTGATGGCATGAACATCGATTTCTCGAACTTCCGGTAATGGCCACACCCTCCTTCACCATTCGCTATCTCCTTTTCCCTCTCTCATCTTATCTACTTGCCTGTCTATTGCCTCCTCCCCTTTTTCTTCCTTCCATGGCCTTCCATCCCCTCAGACTCCCCCTTCCCCAGCCCTGTATCTCTTTCACCAATTAACTTCCCTGCTCGTTACTTCATCCCTCCCCCTCCCAGTTTCACCTGTCACCTTGTGTTTCTCCCTCCCCTCCCCCCACCTTTTAACTCTCCTCCTCATCTTTTATTCTCCAATCCTGCCGAAGGATCTTGGCCCGAAACATCGAATGTACTCTTTTCCATAGATGCAGCCTGGCCTGCTGAGTTCCTCCAGCATTTTTTGTGTTGCTGCAATAATCTAAATGTGGTACTATCAATACTTGGTACATGTGCAACATGACAACCCAACTCTTATCCCATCAAACCTTCAGCCTATGAAGGCAAGCGCTGCAAATGCCTTCTGCCCTCCCCTGTTCCAGCTTTGCCACCACTTTCAGTGAGTCGTGGATTTGCACCCCCAGGGTCTCAATATACTCTATGTATCCCACTTGAAGTTGACCCTCTGCCCCACCTCACAATTATCTGGATTAATTTCTATCTGCCAACACTCTGCCCGATTTCTCAGCAGTTCCATATCTCACTGTATCATTAGACAATTTTTTCACTGCCCATAACTCCACCAATGTTCACATTGTCTACAAATGTACTAATCATATCCCCTACATTCTCATCCAAGTCATTTATATATACACAAAGGTATACTACAAAGGTGCAGCTCAGATCCTGAAGTAAGTTATTTGTTACAGATTTCCAGATGGAAAACATTCATCTATTACTACTCTTTGCATCCTATTATCTAGCCAACTGTGGATCCAATTTGTCAATACATCTCAGATCCCTTGTCTCTTACCCTTCTGGACTACTCTTCCCTCATCAAGTTTCCTATTTGTTTCCTCAAAAATCTCAGTCTTTCTTTTCGTTTGTCATATAGGTAAGAAAATGGTAGACAGAAGTTTTCCCCAGCAATCAGTACTACCCATTTTATTCCACATGCCCATCTCCCCCGTAACTCTCTTGCCACCCACCTCCATTAGGTGTGACTTACAGCAGCCACCTGACCTCTTTCAGATGTGGACAGAAGTTGGAGCTCGTGGGGGAAATCACTTGGTCACACACTGCGCCCAGGCTGCTGGAGCTGTCAGGCATCAGTACTTGCTATGCCACTCTGATGTCCCACTGAGTACATAAGAACATGAGAATTTAAAAAAATGGAATCCGGTACAGGCATCAGTACTTTCAAGCCTGTTCCTCCATTCCACAGGATCAGAGCTGACCTGACCTAGACCTCAGTTCTATTTCCCTACCTGTTCTATATAATCACTCAGCCTTGAATGTACTGAATTGTTCCACTTCCACAGATGTTCAGGGTAGAGGATTCCAAAGATTTGGCATCTTCTGGGAGAAAGAATTTATCCTCATCTTTATTTTACATGTGCAACATCTTAATCAGAATCCATGTTCTTCTATATTCTCTCGTGGAGAAAATCGTCCTCTCACCATCTATTTGCTGTTTGAGATGATGTTTATCCTATGTGAACCTCTGTCTATATGCGACTTTGTTTCACAGACAAGGTAGTAGGTGATGCTACCCTTGAATATTCTGATGCCCAGTAATTGGATTTCACCTGTTTTGATGTACTAGTTGTTGCTAAGTGATTCCCGATCAAAAAAATCATGAAATCAATTAAAATTACTTTAAAAATGTCTTTTGGGTGGTTTAAACCAAGAAAGAAGTTTCAGTGTTTTGCATCTTGCACAGGTGGCTCATTGCAGCTCATAGCAATCAAAGAATCATCTTTTAAAGTGCTTTGCCCAATTCAGACAGCAATACACATGGAGGGAAGGAGAGGTTGACAGGGAGAGTTAGATTAGATTATGAGAACACTCAGTCCTCTTTTATTGTCATTTAGAAATGCATGCATACATTAAGAAATGATACAATGTTTCTCTGGAGTGATATCACAGAAAACAGGACAAACCAAAGACTAGCAGTGACAGAACCACATAATTATAACATATAGTTACAGCAGTGCAAAGCAATACCATAATTTGATGAAGAACAAACCATGGGCACGGTAAAAAAAATTCTCAAAAGTCCCCGAGTCGATCGACTCCCGAGACCCCGATAGCGGCGGCAAAAGGGAGAAACTCCCTGCCATAAACCTCCAGACACTGTCAACTTGCCGCTACCTTGGAAGCAGCCAACACTGAGTCCATCCGTCCGAAAACTTTGCGCCTCCGACCAGCCCCTCCGATACAGCCTCCCGAGTGCCATCCTCTGCCGAGCACCTTTGACCTCTCCCCGGCTGCTGAAACAAGCAAAGCTGAGGATTTCGGGGTCTTCTGCTCCGGAGATTCCGGTTACCACACAGTAGCAGTGGCAGCGAAGTAGGCATTTCAGAAGTTTTCCAGATGTTCCTCCATACTCTGTCGCCATCAAGTCAGGATTGTGCACGGTCCTCTACTTGACAGATAACAGATACTCATCACCAGAAAGGCTGCGTGCGCTGCCATCGTGCTGCCATCTTCTCCTTATAGAGTATGGGAATAGGTCATCCGTCTATTGAGTCAGCTTTGACCATCAAGCACCTATTTATACTAATCTTACCAAGATACGAAGTGGCTTTTTGTGTCCCCGTGCTCTTCTGCTTGCTTGTTGATATTGTGTTGTTGTTAAAGTCGCTGTGTAGAGAGGTAACCTAGCTCTAGGATGTAGATGATGGTTTTTTACGCTCTTGAGAATGATATTCTCTGTAGAGTCTCTTATATTCCATGGAGCCAATGCATACCTCCTCGGCTCATCTGGAGGTGAGGCTATTGATACTAAGAGAGATATCTTCCAGAGGCTTTCTTTTCCTACTTGATCTGATCTGATGCCCTCCAGGTTCTGCCTCACAGGCCTGAGGTTCATTGTCACCTTGCTCCTCTTGATCTACTGCTTTTGGCAAGCAACGTTGTGCAGCATGCAGTACGTGATGATCATGTCAGTGAACCACCAGAATGCTGTGGGTAACAAAATCTCATCTTCAGCAGACTATGGTGCTCTCCACTGCTATCCTGGCATTTGTGTGGCTTTGTTCTATCTGTGTTTAGCTGCTGTGGCTGGAGAGCATTCTGACGTGAACAGCCGCAGAGATAAAAGCCATCCCAGTGGGCAACGTCAGCCACTGGAAATGGTTGAGTATTATGTGCTTTTTGTAACATAGCACTGACCAGAAGGGATTAGGGTGTGATACGTAACCACTGGCACTTTGAGGGGTGAAAACCTGTCTAGTTCATTAAAATGTTTAAGTTATTAAGGAGAGTTTTTGAGGCACATGAGTGCAATCACTGAGTGTTTTCACTCAGGAGGTTACGATGCCCACGATGCTGCCTGTTCTGCAGTGAAAACAAATAGATGGATTCATCCTGCTCAGGTTATTTCCATGAATTATGGAAGATTTCTTCAGTGGCCACTTGGGAAGACCCAGTGGTGAGGAAGACGTGAGTCAACATGGCTAAAAACAAAAAAAAAGATTAGCTTTGTTTGTCACATGTACAATACATCAAAACATAGAGTGAAATATGTCAAATCAAATCAGTGAAGGGTGTGCTGTGGAGAGTGTCACTATGCTTCCAACACCAACACTGCATGTCCACTAAGCCTAACTATCTTTAGTATGTAGTAGGAAAATGGGGCACCTGTAGGAAACCCAGGTGGTCATGGGGAGACCGTATAAACTCCTTCCAGGCATCGAACCCTCATCTGTAAAGTGTTGAGCTAACCGCTATGCTGATGTGACTTTGACTTCTATAGAGAGAACAAATGTGCTGCTGAAGGCTTTGTCATTCTTCTCAGAGATGACAGTACTCCTAAGCCTGTGAATAGACTGCTTTTGGAGATACACCGGGCAGGATATAGTTTCTCTGACTTCTGGAGTTTGGCTCCCACAGATGGTAGATGGGCTCCCATGGATCTTTGACTCCTCCACCAAGGTCTCTGGCCCAGCCATGGCCATAACAACACCTCCAGTCATGGAGTGCTGCCAGCAATGCCACCACTAATGCAACCATTGAATAAGTTATTCTACGGCTAAATGGCACAGGAAGCACACTGTTAGTTTTAGCACAATCAGGACTTTGGAAGATTTCTGCACAGAAGCTTCTTGGTGAAGAAGGATGTCAGTAGAGTGCCTCTTTAAAATAGCAAGAAAAGTAAAAGCCTAAGGTTATGTGTCTCTTGAAATGAGACCATCTCAGAACAACTATAATGTGAAGCTTTGGATTCCAGTTTATGTTGATATAGGCAGTAAAGGAAGTTGTCTGAATGGTGACATTATTAGGTGTATATATATATATGGGCCTCTGTTAGTCTCAAGAGACCATGGATTTGCATCTTGGAAGGTTTCCAGGGTGCAGGCCTGGGCAAGGCTGCATGGAAGACCAGCAGTTGCCAATGCTGCAAGTCTCCCCTGTCCATGCCACCGATGTTGTCCAAGGGCCATACAGCATTAGGACCCATACAGCTTGGCACCGGTGTCATCGCAGAGCAATGTGTGGTTAAGTGCCTTGCTCAAGGACACACACACTGCCTCAGCCAGGGCTTGAACTAGGGACCTTCAGATCACTAGATGAACGCCTTAACCACTTGGCCACGCGCCAACACGTTTATACACATTAGGTGTATAAACACAAGAAATTCTGCAGATGCTGAAAATCCAGAGTAGCACACATAAAAAATTCTGGAGGAACTCAGTAGGTCAGGCAGCATCTGTGGAGTGATGTTTTGGGCCGAGATCCTTTATTAGGACTATTCATCAGGATTAGTTCCTGATACTCAAAAAAGTCAGGCATGGGTGTGCAAGAAATGCTCAGTTCAATTTTATGATGTGTGTCAGAAACGATTATAAAATAGTCTATTTCCAAAGCATGAATTCCTTGTGTTTATGCATACTATACATAACTAAATAAGTGAGTATTATGCATTGTATTATAAGTGGTTCCAATCACATCTATCAATTGTTTTTACATTATACACCTATAGAGTTTGAGCTCTAGGCCAAGATATCTAATTGGACCTTGCTTCACTTAATGAAAAGTAGCTTTAACAACAGCTCATAGTGTTATCAACCAATTAAATCACTCCCCCTATCCAAAATGAAGAAGATATTTAAGAGATGGTTGTTTATTAGAATCATAATTGGGAGGAGGTTAAATAAATTCAAAAATACAGTACTCTGTGGTCAATAAAAAGAAAAGAATTAAAGTAAATTGAAGATAAAATGGAGAATTTTTCAAATTTAGCTCTAATTATTTTTGTTATACCACCAGTTTCTCATGGGTTGCTGTTGACATAACCAGCAATTCTACCCAGGAATGACATTTTATCTTTTTTAGAGCTCAGTTAAAAAAAATGAATGCTTCCGCTGTGCCAGTTATTACTTTGGAAAAACAAATCGCTTTTGGCTTCAATTCTGAAATATGTGGCAATATGCAACAAAAGTGATGAATGCTTTGATTTAAGTTTGGAGTGTAAAGTATTTTCAGGCAGATTCAAATATTAGACACATTTATTAGCACTCAGTTTGTCTATTTTTCAAGCTTGCTTGTCATCTGTGCAGTAAAGCATAAATCACAAATAGAAAGATGCAGACACTAACAAGATATAATTATTGCAGAGTCTTTGCTATTTGCAGAAAAATACAATTTTATGGCAGTCCATTACAGTGGGTGCAATTTTGTTTTACATAATAATATCATACCACACCACTTTTCTAAATGTCTCTGACACCCAATTTTTATAACTAATCTGCTTCTTTTTCATTTTGTCCTGTCTTGAATCCAAAGAGTTAGAATAGCATAGATCAATTTGGAATCTGAATCTTGATTATTATTACAGGATTTATATTACATTATGTCAAAATGCAAGATTTTGATTTAAAACATTACTTAATACGTATCTGCTAAAATATAAGTCATGATGGTAGTGCTCGTCCATTGTCTTCAACTCAGGAGAACAGAGTGAAATCAAAATATGAATCAAACTTAAAAATGTGCATAAAATTTAATATTCAACAATGCAAAGACATATATTTAATATATAAATACACAGCATACAGGTGTCACAGCACACCATATCATAAATTAATATAAAACATTGCTATTATCTGTTCAATCATTTTGCTAAGCACACAGAATTGGTGAGCCAGATATTGGTAAGAGGAGATGTTTATGGAAGCTAGCAGAAAATATAAAATGAGCCTGTGAATAATTAATGAAGTATTTGTGCTTGCACATAAAATTGTTATAGCTACAAGCATCAAGTACCAGCTCACCATAGAAATTGAGCATCTAAGCTACATGTGCACAAAAAGCAATCTGAGAAATTAAATTTTCATTTTAATTATGTAGACGTGAAGCAGATAGCTCTAATATCAAAATTACATTAAACACTGTGATGGGTATGACTGTGTATTATAACAGATAAAATGTCTCTTCAGAGACCGAGTACATATTTTTCCTGCATATATTTACCCCATAGGGACAAAACAACAATTATTGTATGAAGGCAAATCATCACATTGTTTCAAGATGCTTTAATGAAAAGCAGATTGTGCAGGACTTCCTGCTTTTCCCCATTGTTATAAGGATTCTGCAAAGTTACAGTTATGCTGAGATAGATATTGGGGTGAAGGAATATTTCCTGGTTCTACAAATGTAGAAATCAATGGACAGAATCATGCTTGAATAAACTTGCTTCTTTCTGCTTAGGACCAAGTACACATTTGATCATATGTATATATTTAATTTTTATATCTCTAACTGCTCTAGTGGGGGAAGATCCTGCTTGTACCATGTCTGAAGTGACAACCACATTATTATTTAGTATATGCTTATGGACTGAATCAAATTCTAATCAGAATTTATGTGCTTCCAGAACTCTGTGTTGATTTGAACAGAATTGGTCAACGTTATTAATGTGAACATTATTTTGTACATTCAGAGCATAGCCATATTGAAACGGTTTACAATGTGGTATTCCTTCACTAATTGTGAAGGAATATATATCGGGTATATATGCTTATCAAGATACCATTAGCTGCATGGAAAGTACAAAAAGCTAAGGGACAGGATTTCCTTGTCCTCGGTGTTCACCCTGCCTGCCTTTACAGTACTACGAGGGATGATTGATAGGTTCGTGGCCTAAGGTAGAAGGAGTCAATTTGAGAAAACCTAGCACATTTATTTTCCCTACATTTACACACACAGTCCAGCGGTTGTGGAGCATACGGATCCCTTCTTTGTAGAAGTCGGTGTCTTGGACCTCCAGAAAATGGTCCACAGCAGGGGTGATTGATAAGTTCATGGCCTAAGGTAGAAAGAAATGAGTTATTAACTTCAAACTTTCTGCATAATCACTCAAAGAGTTGAACTGCACGTACATGTAACGAGAGCTGTATAACTCATCTCCTTCTACCTTAGGCCATGAACTTATCAATCACCCCTGCTGTGGACCACTTTCTGGAGGTCCAAGACACCGACTTCTACAAAGAAGGGATCTGTATGGTCCATGACCGCGGGACTATGTATGTAAATGTAGGAGGGGACTATGTTGAAAAATAAATGTGCTAGGTTTTCTAAAATTGACTCCTTCTACCTTAGGCCGCGAACTTCTCAATCACCCCTCATATAACTAGGGTACTGAATTTGTCAATGTGGAGCAGAGAGTGAATTTGTAAATCTGGCGAGAGCAAAGGATGTTGGAAATGCTGAGGGTGGAGTGTCATGTGTGGAGTATGGGACAGGTGGCAGAGAAGGAGTGCCAGGAACAGGGGACGACCAGATACAGACACACCCATACCTGAGACACCAGGCAAGGTCATTTGATTCCAAACACTTGGTTTGTTAATCATTACAGAATGTACCTCTAGTGCTTCCTGCTGGCTCCCCTCTCCCTTCCCCCTTTCCCAACCATTATTTCCCTCTCCCTGTCCGCTTCCAACTTTCAGTCCACAATAGAGACCCAGACCAGAATCAGGTTTATCATCGCTCACGTATTTCCTGAAATTTGTTTCTTTTTGCAACAGCAGTACAGTGCAATACATAAAATTACTACAGCTCTGAATATTCAAAGGCTAGACATGGTGGGTGCGGAAAGGATATTTCCCATGGTGGGGGAGTCTAGGACAAGAGGGCACAGCCTCATAATAGAGAGGTGTCCATTTAAGACAGAGATGTGGAGAAATTTCTTCAGCCAGAGGGTGGTGAACTTGTGGAATTTACTACCACAGGCAGCTGTGAAGGCCAAGTCGTTGGGTGTATTTAAGGCGGAGCTTGATAGGCTCTTGATTGGACATGGCATCAAAGGTTATGGGGAGAAGGCCGGGGAGTGGGGCTGAGGAGGGGTAAAAATGGATCAGCCATGATTCAATAGTGGAGCAGACTCGATAGGTGAAATGGCCTAATTCTGCTCCTATGTTTATGGTCTTATGGTCTTATAGTACCGTACAAAAGTCTTAGGTACTTTAGCTATATATGTGCCTAATATACATATATGTGCTTAAGACTTTTGCACAGTACTGTAGAATCAAAAATTCATGCACCATAATTTCCAGTACTACAAGTGTACTTCCATCACTTGAAACATCATCTTCTCTTCTTCACTTCCTGTTGGACCATTCCTTTGGCGATTCCCTATCTGCTGTTCTCCCCTTCCCTTTCTCTTTCTCTCTCTCTCTCTCTCTCTCTCTCTCTCTCTCTCTCCCCCCATCTCTCTCTCCCCCCCTCCTCTCTCTCTCTCTCCCCCTCCCCTCTCTCTCTCTCTCTCTCTCTCTCTCTCTTTCTCCCCTCTCTCATTCTTTCTGTGTTCAGTTTTATTATCGGCTGTAATGTAAGAGTTGATCCATAAAGAAGGCACTAAATGTTGAATGAAGTTCAGCGTGGACACACACTAACTACACTTCAATAAAATGGTCCTCACAGATGCTAGGCCTTTTCAATCAGTGATATTACAGCCAGTCCAACTCAGCATCCGAATTAGCACATTTCCTGTGGAAATTATTGACTATTGTGATAATTTTCATTTCCATTACAAGAAGTACTTACTTATTTTTTGTTCAAACCAGTTGAAGTCTTAGGGTTATATTTAGTTTCCAGTTAAGGTTTCAAAGGTTTCAAAGAGAAATGTATACAATATACATCCTGAAATGTTTTTTCTTCGCAACCATCCATGAAAACAGAGCAGTGCCCCCAAAGAATGAATGACAGTTAAATGTTAGAACCCTAAATTTCACCCCCCCAGCTCCCCTCCCTCCTGTGCGTAAGTGGCAGCAAACAACGATCACTCTCCCTCCACTGGCAGAAAATGTCGGGACCCACCACCGAACCCTCAGGCGTGCAGCAAATGCAACAGCAAAGACGCAGACTTGCAGTACCCAAAGACTACTCATTCACCCGGTATTCGACATACCACAGGCTCGCTCTCTCCCTAATAAGGGAGAAAGAGATGTCTCCATTTCACAGTGAGAGGGGAGACATAACAAATAACTCACTGGTTTACCATGTTAAAAGTCCGTTGTGTTGCTTTTTCCGAGCTCTGTGCCCAGATATCTCAGGCCTCTGGGCACACAACCAAAGATCTTCCAGCTTCCATGACACACTGGTCTGGGACACTGACCTTCGATCCACCCGTCTCCAGAGTCCCAAGGTCCTAGGCCTCCAAAGGTGAGGCAAAGTCTTAGGACGTGCCCTTGGCCTGTCGGATAACGGCCAGTCATGACACCCTGAGAGTGGGTCCCATTCCCGCAAATAGGCATGTAACTCCAGGTCAGGGCCTTCGAAAGGACCCTGAAAAGGAAAAAGAGAGATATTAAAGATGGAAATAGAACAGTTTCTGAAGATGCAAGCAAAGGAGTCGCCGTTTAGCACCATTCTGACTAAACTCCGCCCTCCATCTGCTAGTAAAGAATGGTGCTATGGCCTAGCATATTGTGGCAAAGAAGCATCTCTCAGTGTGCTTGTGTGTGGGATATTTTAACATAATCCTTTAACTTGAGTGTTTTGGGGATTTGCCAGTTTTAGGAAGTGAGATGACAACAATAGTACATCTGGAACCTGGGTGAATAACAGAATTGTCCTCATATTCCATCTGGTTAGTTTTCAACCTATAGGTATAAACATCAATTTTTCTAACTTCCAGTAATTTCTCCCCCTTCCCCTTCTTCTATTTTCCACTCTGCTCTTTTCCTCTTAGATCTTTCACACATTTTCCTCTTAGCACTTCTCTTCACTTGCCTATCACCTCTTCCTGGGGCCCCCCTTCCTTCCCTTTTTCCCATGGTCCACCCTTCTCTCCAATCAGATTCCTTCTTCTTCAGCCGTTTACCTTTTCCACCCATGACCCTCCAGCTTCTCACTTCACCCTCCCTCCACCCCACCCACCTACCTGTCCCCTCATCTGGATGCGCATGTCACCTCCTAGTTTGTACTCCTTCCCCTCTCACCACCTTATTCCTCCTTCCTTTCCAGTCCTGATGAAGGGTCTCGGCCCAAAATGTCAACTGTTTATTTCCTTCCATAGATGCTGCCTGACCTGCTGAGTTATCCAGCATTGCATTTTGTATGTGTCACTCTAGATTTCTAGGATCTGCAGAGATAAACCATCACTTTATTGACAGAGATTTAAGAATAAAGAGAGAAGAGAGTAAGCAGTCATTGAAAATTTGCAATTTGAATACAGCTAGTCAGTGACAGGAGCCATGAAGCCTCTGGATGTCAATGAAACGACCCCATTCTTGATGAAGGGTCTTGGCCTGAAATGTCAACTCTTAATTCCTCCCCATACCTGCTGAATACCTCCAGCACTTTTTGTGTGTTACCATTTGGATCACCAGTGTTTACCAAGAAAGAACGCTGACCTGTATGTGATTCTTATCTATCAACATGACTAGAAAAGCACCAAATATTTGTAATAATTCTGCAATAAATCGTGGTCAGCTATCACAACAAACAATGAAGAAGCAAGCGGAGGATAAGCCAATTCAAAGGGCAGGCTGTGCAGGAGTAGCACAAAGCCGGAACGCAACAACATGCTCAAGGCGTGGCCATAGATGGAGTTATTATCACTGTCGCCGCTGGAGTGAACGATTTTTGACAGGGGTTGATGAGAAAGAGTTTCAATGCCCGTCCATCTAACCCAGCTGCGAGGTTGGATGGCTCCCAGCACCGAGGCGATTTGGAGAGATCGACAATGGCTGCAGGCCCTGTGGTCCAGGTGTGTCACTGTGCTGGGATCTGTGTCCTAGAGTGAGGAATTACTTAGTGCTTGGACAATTTAAACTCCGGCCCAGAAAGCCCAGGTGCAGAGGCGAGGGTCGGGCTGAGTTTGCTCGGTCTCCTGCAGCGTTCATTCCTCTCTCCGCTGGCTGCCGTCTCTGTGAGTTTCGTGGCGTTTTTGCCCCACTAATATTATGAACGAGATTGAGACTTGTGCCTACCACATTGCCGATTTGCAAAGGACTAGTACTCTGATGCAGCAAGTAATTTCTTGCCACAGGCAGCTGTGGAAGGCAAGTCTTTGGGTGTATTTTTTAAGCAGAGGTTGACAGGTTCTTGATCAGTAAGAATGTCAAAGATCATGGGGAGAAGGTCGGAGAATGGGGTCACAGTCGGAATAATAAATCAGCCATGATGGAATGATGTAGCAGACTTGATGGGCCGAATGGCCTGATTGTATTCCTACATCTTATGGTTTTATGGTAATTATGAACATGATTGCGAAGGGCATTTGAAGCAAAGGATTTCCCTAGTATTAGTGTTGCTAATTTGGTATTCCAGAGGGGCCAATCCTTTCATGTCTTCCTTGTCTGCCTTTCTATCTTGACCAACCAATCATCTCCCAACGACACTTATCCATGCAGCTAGAGGTGATGTAACACCACACCTTTTCATCTCATCCATTCTCACTAAACAAACCAAAATAGTTCTTCCAGGTGAAAAAGCAATGCACTTGCAGCATTTATAATCTAATGTACTGTTTTCAGTTTTCACAAAGTTGTCTCCTTTACACTGGAGAAATGAAACACAGCTTAGGTGACAGCCTTGCAGAGCACCCGTGTTCTGTCTGCAGTTCTGTCATGCTCATCAGCTTAAATCTTTAGCCTGCTCTGACAATGATCTGTTTGTCTGTGATCGCCTGCACTGGGCCATTGAGGCTCAATGTGAACTTCAGCATGAAGTTCATTTGGGCACTTTGCAGCATTTTTGGCTAAGTATTGAATCCAACTATTTCAGTTAACTCACTTCCAAGCTGGTTCCAATATTACTCATCTGTTGGTGTTATTAAATCATTTTTTCTCACCACCTGAACTGCTAGGCACTTCCTCCACTTCTGACCTGTAATTCACAGACTCCTTTGTTTATTATCTCGGTCCCTTATTTTCTTCATTAACTAGATGGCTAATGAAGTAGATCAACAGCTTATCACCACAACACCCCTGTCCTTCAGAGAGATTCAAAGTTCAGGGTGAACTTATTGTCAAAGTACATCTATGTCACCATTTACTACGGAGATTCATTTGCTTGTGAGTATCTACAGTACATACAAAGAAACACAGAAGAATCAATGAAAACCTGCACGCAAACAAAGACAGGCAAACAACCAGTGTGCAAAAGAAAACAAATTGTCCAAATACAAAGAAGATAAAAAACAAAATACTAATAAATAAGTAAGTAATAAATATTGAGAACATGGGTTCTCAGTCCTTGAAAATAAATCCATAGATTGTGGAATCAGTTCGATGTTGGAGTAAGTGAAGTTATCCCCTCTGGTTCAGGAGCCTGATGGGTCAGGGGTAATAACCGCTCCTGAACCTGATGGTATGGGACCTAAGGCTCCTGCACCCCTTCCTGATGACAGCAGTAGCAAGAGAGCGTGGCATGGGTGCTGTGGGCCATTGATAGTGAATGCTACTTTCCTGTGACAGTGCTCCTTGAAGATGTGCTCAATGGAGGGGAGGGTTTTACATGTGATGGACTTTATCTGCAGTTCCCTTTATCCTATTCAATTCACCTCTCCCTGCAAATTAAAATTAACCTTTTTTCTCCTTCCTAATCCTCTTGAAGGATCTTTGACTGGAAAAGGGATCTGTTTTCCCTCTTTTGACGGGCACTGCCCGATTGCTTGGATGTTTCCAGCATTTTCTGTTTCCACTTTAGATTCCCAGCATGTGCATTTCTTTGATTTTTCTTAAAAGTCGGGAGGTTACACAGAGCAATTGGGAGACCACATCTGACCAGATGATTTTGATCTCTTTATACAAGGAAGGGTGTTAACATATTGAAAGCAGTTCAGTGAAGCCCTGTATCCATTGGCATTTATAAGAATGAAAGGGGTCTTGATTGAAACATCTGATATGGAAGGGTCTTGACAGGTGAGAAGATGTTTCCTGCTTTGGGGGAACCTACAACTAGAAATCACAAATTAAAAATAAGAAGGTATCAATTTACGAGATGACACAAACTGTTTTTCTCTCAGAAGGATGCATCCCTTCCTCAAAGGGCATTGGAAGCAGAATTACTTAAATAGATAGAGGTGGATTAATATTAATCATGAATATGAAAGAGATAGATCGGACTATAAAGATTTTAAAATTTATTTACAGGATCATGGAACAAGCATTTATGCCTTTTCCTGGCTACCACACGCACTCACCTGAACACCTAGTCTATTCTTCCCTTTGTTCACTTTTCCCCTCCCCTCCCCTCACCTGGTTCCATCTGCCCATCATTTGAAGTCTCCTCAAGGTATGCCTACCCTGAAGAAGTTTAAATCTTCTCTTAGATGGGAGTTCCTGTCTCACTGCTCCCCTCTGTGATCTCTGTTGCTCTCTGACTCTTTGACCATGTGCTCACCCAGCCTGTACCCCTTCCCCTTGCCCCACCTTCTTATTCTGGCTTCCTCCTCTCTTTCAAGGCCTGATGAAGGGTCTCAGCCTGAAACATTGACTATCAATTCCCTTCCATAGATGCTACCAGACCTGCCAAGTTCCTCCAGCATTTTGTGTCCGTTGCTCAAGTTTTTCAGCATCTGTAGAATCTCTTGTGTTTATGATTCTACCTATCACTTGTTTCTATCCAATACCCTTACTCCTAAATTCAATCTTCCCTCTTCCCTCTCAGACCTGACGCAGGGTCTCAACCAAAAATTGCCACATACCCCCTCACCACTTACCTCTTCGATTAACTTCTAACAATCTGATTTTTGTTCCATAATCCAGCATGGCATCTGTAGTCAAATAGTCTTTAAGAAAGCTTTTATTCAGAAACCTAAGTTCAGGGCTTTACCCGTTATGTGCTGGACCTTTTGTAGGTGTTTCTACTCAAAGCCACTGGTGTTCCCCTGCCAGTCTGTAATGCAGCCATTCAATACAACTTCCACTACACATATATAGAAGTTTGTGTTTGTTAATGTTTTTGATGTCATACCGAATCTCCGCAGCCTTCTAAGGAAGTGGAGGTGCTGTTGTGCTTTCTTTGTGATTACATTTATATGATGAGTCCAGGACAAGTCCTCTGAGATAGTGACACCCAGGAATTTAAAGCTACTGTCCGTCTCCGCCTCCGATGAATACTGGCTCATGGACCTCTGGTTTCCCTCTCCTGAAGCCTACAATCAGCTCCTTGGCCTTGCTGGCGTTGAGTGAGAAGTTATTGTTCTGACACCCCTCAGCCAAATTTTCAATTTCCCTCCTGTGTGCTGATTCAGCACCACCTTTGATACAGCCCACAACAGTGGTGTCATCAGTAAACTTGAATATGGCTTTGGAACTGTGCTTAGCCACACAGTCATGGTGGTAAAGTGAGTGGAGCAGATGGCGAAACACACAGCCCTGTGCTCCTTTGCTGATGGAGATTGTGGAGGAGAGCACAGAAATGCAAAAAATGACTAAGTTCATCAGGGATATCAAAACAGGCAAAACATCAATTTCAATATACCATCCATTACTTGATTTACCCACATCTCCGCATGCACATAAAATGTAATTGTCAACATGATAATCACAGACAATAGTAAAACTCAGTCTTCAGTAACAAGCATTAGTTGTGATCAAATTACTGCAAAACTTTATTTCCATTTTGACAATGGAACCTCAATTGATATTTGAAATCAATACTTGCTCTGGAAGTATAGTCTGCTGCAAATGCTTAGTCCCTTCAGCAAGAACAAAATTGCCTGCTTTCAGGATTAATTCTACAAATTGAACAGCTTTAATAGAAGTACATATGACCTCTTTGATCAGTTAACAGATAAATAGATGCACAGAAAGAGTCAGGTCTCTTTATAGCAGTGACAAATAATCTTTCCACTGATCCCAGCCTCAGAGCTATATCTGAAACAAACATTGTCCAATACATCTCTATTTTTAATGTAACAATTTAAAAAAAATAATCTATGTTTATCCATTTGGCATTGTCTTTATTGTGTATTTCCTTCTGCTTGTGATACAGGGTAAGGCTACACAAGAAGATTTAAACTCTTTGTGTATCATGTATTCAAAGCTAATGAATGACAACTTTTCATTACTATAATCATATCCAATTAAAGCTTTACAATATATTGTTCAAATATACCATTCATTTCAATTTTATCATCATAATTTTCTCTGTGTGAGTGCTTAATTACAAAGCTATCAAAGTTCTTTTTTTTTGCTGCTGATAAGAAATGGAAGAAGAATTTAAATATCTGCTATTGTTTGGCATTGAGTGTGGGAAAGAACATTGCATTCACTCTCATACCCGATTTGTGTGACCTTATCATGTTCCCAGGATTCAAATGAAGTCCAACCACCATTTGGACTTTTGGTTCCGATATACTGTAAAGCTCTTTATAGCATCACAAAATATTTCATGGAATTCTCCTACCAAAACCCAAGTAAAACATAGTGTTATGCTTTGAATCACGAATTTCATATCATTTGATTTTCAAGATAAAACAAATTATTCCCTCCCATCCTGAATAAGCTTCAAGAGGTTTCTAGGAAATGATTAACATTTCTCCTGCCTTTTGTCAGTCCTCAGTGTGAGAAGCAACACCAGTGGCTACTGTGCCCTAACCATGATCCTTGGTCTTGCTTGTGTAGAGTGCAAGATAGTTGCTATGACACCACTGAACTAGACAACCGATCTCACTCCTATACAGCTCTTCATAACCATCTGAGATTTCGCCAACAACGGTGGTGTCATTGGCACATTTACAGCTCAAACACCATCTAGAAATTTGCAAATACAGTTCATTTTAGTGAGACCGGGCATCCTTAGCAAGGGCTGTTTCAAGCTGGATGCTCCGGTTTCCTCCCCCGTTCCAAAGACATTTAGTTAGCGTTAGTAAGTTGTGGACATGCTATATTGGTATCAGAAGCATGGTGACACTTGTGGGGCTGCCCCCAGGGCACCAGAAGCAATAATGCAAATGACACAGTATGTTTCGATATTTCAATGTACATGTGGCAAATAAAACTAATCTCTATTTCTCTTTGAAGTATTAACTTAGAGTTACAAAGAGTGAAAATTCTGCACTGTTAATATACTCCATTTTTCTCTTCTAGTTCTCCAAAATCCCCACTTCTTCACTTTAGACCTGTATTCTCCAATAATATTTATCAGATTTAAGAGATTACACTAAGGCATAAACCAGTGAAGCTATATAATATTTTACTGCTTTAACTGTTCTTACAGAATTTAAAATATCCCTAATATTCAATCAAAAGATTCCCTTGGCTTCTGGTTTTATTTTGTGATGCCAAACCATTTTATCAAAGGTTCATTCAATGAAAGTTTAATGCATTTTAACAAATTTCAGATGGATGGGGTAGAGAGGAGAGTTGACAGGAAAAAGAAAGAACAAAAAATGGATTAGTATTAGGTTCGTGTGGATGGGAGTTATGGATTGGCTGAGTTGTGCGACACGACTGTGAACTGAAGCAGACAGAAGTCTCAAGATCTCCATCCATAAGTTTTCTGAAGCTGTGCTTCTTGCAGATATCAGTCTGCATGGGGATTGCTCCATATATTCAGAGGGGTTTAAAGGACTTTCAAACTGGAAAATCAAAATACCCAGTGATTGCATTCAAAGACCAGGTACATTAGATTCTCACTATGATGGTAATATATACATTGAGTTTTAATACATTGCATTTTACTGATACCTTACATGTGCTATATGGGTATGACTACTGGTACTGTATTTCACACCTTGGCCCCAGAGTAACGTGGTTTTGAATGGCTGTATTTATGGGTATTCATGTGTAGTTGAATGACAATTAAACTTAAACTTGAACTTGAATTGAGAAAGACTACACTCAAATAGGCATTCCATGAATATATTTACAACTGATGCTAAATGTGTAAAATGCGGAAGTACCCCGACTGAAAAAAAACCTAATCTCTACCCTGAAAATGTTCAAAATTTTTAGAAGCAATTTTCCATCAAATCCTTCTCCTTGTCAGCTGACACTAATAAAATCCTGGTATGGTTATTAATCTTGTTGATTTTCTGCCCTTCTGTCACATGGTGTGAAGAAACGTGACAGAATTGACAGCCACTTTAACGATAGGAAAGGACAATTCCAGATATAATAAAAGATACAAACTCCAGCGGCAAAAAATTAAATGAAAATAAATAAAAGACAGCTGTATGTGCATTGAAAGATAAAATACAGTCTCTTGGGTTTGAATAGCATATAAATCCATTCAAGCTTTTCTTTTGGGGATTATAACATTCTTGGAACATTGGGAATGTGTTGTAGCTTTATAATCGGTACAGACTATGATTCTCCTTTGTAAGTCAATGAAAGAAATCATGATATCTATGTTAGTCTACTCTTGTTACTTGTTAGATCAATGCTACAGTACCATCACTTGTTAAATCATGTAATTTGATTCTCACAACCTTCCATCTATCACTGCCCATCCTGTCAGCTAAAATAGAAAATAATCAGAAGTCCCTAATACGGTGTGTGCTTCTAGGCAATAATATGTTTCAGGGTTGAGGCGATATTAATAAAAAAAAATTGAGATTCTTTTTCACGGTTCATGATGTCATACCTTAAATGTGTTCATACCTTGAAATTCATTGACTATCATGTAATGTTATAATTAGCACATTTGCAGGGGTCTCTGTATTACAATCAATTCAGCAGGATTCTGAGATCCTTCCATTTCAGCGCAGTATATCAAACCCTTTTATTTCCTGCTCTCAACCAGTGCTATTTGCCATTGGCTGACAATATCCTTTATCACCACTTGGTTGGGCTATTGTACTGTGAAAGGGAAATGTGTCGTCTTGTTTAATTTAGAAATGCTTTGGACTGAGAAGAATAAATGACAACAGCATGGTGGGCTTTTTCTAATGTTTCTTAATGTCAGTGCATCACATCTGGCTGGGCTGATACTAAAATTAGGAATGGAAGAATAATGACTGTAATTGTAGTATAGTGTTTGCTGCTTGGTTTATATCTTTATATACAGAACCAATAGGCAGTGCTACAATGTTCATAATTACAAATAGTGAGCTTTTACATTGCTCTTAGTAACACAATATTGTATTACCAATGTACTTTCATCTTGATTTTTAGTTTATGTTTATTCATTATTTTCTCAATGAAACTCATCCTCTTTGTTGCTGGCTTTGTTACTAAGTTAACCTGTCCAAGACCTAAACGGAAACAAAGAAACCTGGAGAGTGAATCCGCAGAAAGCACTTGGTCCAGATTGCATTCTTGACTGCGTCCTTAGATCCTGTGCCGATCAGCTGGTGGAGGTACACGTGGACACTCTGTGCCTCGCCCCGCTCAGTATGTGTCTCCCTTCTGTTTTAAGAAGATCACTATAGTCTTGGCACTGAAGATAAACAAAGTAATGTGGCTTAACAACTACCACTCAGCGGCTCAACATCTACTACCATGAAGTCCTTTGAGAGGCGGGTCATGTCACACATAAACTCCAGTCTTCCAGACGATCTCAACCCACTGCAGTTTGCCTACAGCTGATACAGTTTCTCAGTGGATGCCATCTGTCTGATCCCACACTTATCCCTGCAGGATCTTGACAATAAAGATACCTACGTCAGACTATAGTTATTGACTATAAGTCTGATTTCAATACAATAATTCCAAGCAAACCCATCACCAAATTCTGGACACTGGGAGACAATGTTTCCCTCTGGAAGTGGACCATTGATTTCCTGACCAGCTGACCACAATCAGTAAGGATAGGTAGCAACACATCCACCATGATTATTCTAAACTCTGGGTGCTCCAAAAGGATGCTTTCTTAGTCTCCTACTTTGCTTCCTGGCTGGCTGATGGTTTGGGGGTATCGGTACCGGACTTCGAGCCAAGCAGTTTGAATTCGGCTGGCTCCTTGCACAATTTCGAGCTAGCAACTCAGCCTTGTAAGAAAACAGACAACTGCTGAAGAACTGGCAAGGTTACCACCATTGTGCCACAAGGCGCAGAGAGGAATAACACAATTCCAGGCAAACTCATCACTGAACTTTGGACTCTGGGAGTCAGCACCCCCTTCTGCAACTGGACCCTTGACTTCCTGGCCATCAGCAGAATCAGAATCAGAATCAGGTTTAATATCACTGGCCTATGTTGTGAAATTTGTTAATTTTGCAGCAACATTAGATAATATCGAGAAAAAAGGAATTACAGTAAGTAGACTGTATGTATATCAAATAGTTAAATTAAATAAGTAGTGCAAAAACAGAAATAACAAGGTTACACCTTTAGTCCTCTACTCTCCTCCCTGTACACTCATGACTCCATGGACAGTTTCTTCTCTAACTTCGTCTACACGTTTGCAGATAATACCACCAAAGTGGGCCATATCTCAAACTGGTGTGCAAGAAGGAGACAGAGAGCCTAGTGACATGGTGTTACGACAATAACCTGACCCTCAATGTCAGCAAAGCAAAAGAACTGGTCAGTAACTACAGAAAGGGGGTTGGTGCATATTTTGGGTTGAATTCCTTCATCTGCGTTCGTGGATATGACCAGTCCATTTCTCTCCACAGGAGCAGCTGGACCCTTCAGCTTCTTGATAGTTGCTGCTAATTTGAATTATACGTTTCGGTACATACTCATGTTGATGATCTTTTCAACTCAAATCTAACAAAAATTAAATGCTTACAGTAATAAATTCAGAAGTTCATTAAGCTTTACTTGTCTCTAATGATTAGTACATGTATCCCATATAAGAAATATTAAAAGTTAGCATGCAGGTGAAGTAAGTAATTAGGAAAGTCAATGTAATGTTGATCTTTACTGTGAAGGGTGTGAAGTACTCAGGCAGAAAAGTCTTCTTACCACAGTAGAGGGTGTGGTGATTCCATATTCGAAGCACATCCAGTAGTCACTTTAATAGGTCCGCCTGTACATCTGTCCATTAATGCAAATAGCTCATCAGCCAATCACGTGGCAGCAACTCAATGCATAAAAGCATGCAGACATGGTGATGAGGTTCAGACCAAACATCAGAATGGGGAAGAAATGTGATCTAAGTGACTTTGACTGTGGAATGATTATTGGTGCCAGATGGGCTGGTTTGATCTCCTGGGATTTTCAAGCACAGCAGTCTCCAGAGTTTAAAAAGAATGTCAAGTCAAGTCACGTCAAGTCATATTTATTTATAAAGTGCATTTAAAAACAACGGATGTTGACCAAAGTGCTGTACAAACCATAACAGGTAGCTAAAATCACAAATACAAGAAACACAGATATGAACAACAAAGCACACAACTTGTAGGCAAAAAATAGACAACACATGAGCCTAGGCACAAGCCAAAAATCAGCCACATCAGGAAGATTCAAACACTAGTGAATAAAGGTAAGTTTTGAGCCTGGACTTAAAAGGGTCAATGGAAGGGGCAGATCTGATAGGAAGGGGAATGCTGTTCCACAGTCTAGGGGCTACAACAGCAAAGATGCGGTCACCCCTGAACCTAAACTTAGATCGCGGGACAGCCAGGAGCCCCAAGTCAGCCGACCTGAGGGACCTAGAAGTAGAATAAGGGGTTAGAAGGTCTGCGATATAGGAGAGGGCCAGCCCATTTAGGGCTGTATAAACAAACAGGAGAACCTTAAAATCAATTCTAAACCGTACTGGTAGCCAGTGGAGAGAGGCCAGGATAAAAGTAATATGGTCCTCTTCCGGACACCTGTCAAGAGCCTGTCTGTGGGGGAAAATGCCTTGTTAATGAGAAAAGTCAAAGGAGAATGGCCAGACTGATTCAAGCTGACAGGAAGGTGACAGTAAATCAAATAACCACACGTTGCAACAATGGCGTGCTGAAGAGCATCTGTATATGCACAACACATTGAACCTTGAATTGGATAGGCTACAGCATCGGAAGATCACAAACATGCACCCAGTGGCCACTTTATTAGGTACAAGAAGTACCTAATAAAGTGGCCACCAAGCGTATTTTGTACGTTTTCTATTTAAAGAGGGATATACTTGTATTGGAACATTTCAGAGGTTGCCTCCTGGGATGAAAGGATTGATTTGTGAGGATGAGATGAGCAGATTGGACCCAGACTTACTGAGATTAAAAGAAAGAGAGGTGATTTTTATTGAGGTATGTAAGATGCAGAGTGGGTTTGCCAAGGTAGATACTGAGCAGATGTTTCCCTTCATAATGGAATTTGGAAGCAGGCGGCGTAAAGTCAGCCTTTAAAGTAGAACATTGACCCTAGAAAGGTACATTACAGAAACAGGCTAATCGGCCTGCCATATCTGGGCCCATCAATATCAAACTAAATAAATTCCATTTGCCTGCAATATTGGCATTGGTTTAATATTGGCACATGCATTAAGTTATAGTGAAAAACTTGTCTTGCATATTGTTCATACAGATCAGGTGATTACACAGTGGAACAAGGTAAAACAATAACAATACAGAATAAAGTGAAGGAGCTGTAGAGAAAGTTTACTGTAGGTAAACAATTAAAGTTCAAGAGCTAGATTTGAGGTCAAGAGGACATCTTATTGTTCAAGAGTCTGATAACAGTTGGATAGAAGCTCTCCTCTATTCCCTACTGTCTATTACCTAAAACTGCTATTGTATTTGGTTCAACCTCTTTCCTCTGGCTTCCTGGAACAAACTGATCTCTGTGTAAAAAATCTTGCCTCATAAATTTCTGTTAAGCTTTTCCCCCTCACCATAAACCCATGTCCTCTAGCCTTGGAAAAGTTAAGACTCTGACAGTCTACCCCATCCATTTGAATTTATTTATATACTTCTCTCAGGCTGCTGATGGTCCAGAGAAAACAGTCCACGTTTGACCAACTTCTCTAGAGAGCTGAGGAAACAGAAGTTTAGAACATGCTCAAATCCAAGAGATGCAGTCTTTTGTCTACAGGTATCTCAATACTTCTGGGAAACAGGCAAAAAAGTGAAGCTGAAGCCAAAATGGAATCATGCACAATACTTCTAAATGGTGGCACAGGGTGAAGGGGCTATGTGGCCCATCCTGCTTCCACTTCTTATTTTCTTATACTCTAAAGCCTTTTTACAGAACATATTGGCTTCCCCCTTCAGAAATTTGATTTACTAGTAAGCTCACCATTGAAATTGCCATTAAAAAAGTGGTGAGTATTAATTTTGCAGTACAGAATTCATTCTTCCCTGAAAGCTTACCAAGTTATTCTAAAAAATACTTTCTTTGTATGGAAAATATATAAATATTCCTCAAGGTGTTTTCTGTTAGTCCTCATGAATCAAAGTAATCTATTTTCCTATCTACAACTAATGCCAGACATATTATTTTACTGTTACATAAATTATATTGAGTTAATATAAATTAATGTTTTATATTCTAAATGTGCTTTATTTAAAGATGCCTATTATCTGAGCCCTTTCCAATCAGCAAGAGTTCAAGAACCAATTGACAATACAGACACCTAACCAATTAAAAAGGTAATGCGCTCTTTAACCTTTCTAACAGCTGAAATGCAAAGGGAGTCAAGACCAGTGAAAATTCATTTAGCAGGTGGAAAATAATCATTGGGGCTGCTTAGTTTCAATTTTCCACTGTTCTTTTAGCTTCAACTGTAATTATACAATATACTTGGTATTTCCTTTGTAGCATGTACACCATGAATTAGAATTTAACATTTTTATGGAATACCATAGAAGATTATCAGAGTTAAAATTGATTTTAAGATGAACACATATTCAATTCTGACACTGCTTTTCTGCAACCTACTCATTTTATCATCATGGCTAATAAATACTGTTCAATTATCAGGTAAACCCAAATTCCAATAAGACATTTGAGTATGAAAATATATCAGTGACAGTAAATATGATCATGGTGCCTTACCATTGGATTGATTTTTCTTGTTACTTCTCAAACCTGTTTCTGTTCATGAGCCAATTGCTCTTTTAAGTGCTGTAGTTATGTTATCACTTGAATCCCACTCTTATTTCCTGCTTCACTGGATTGCTGGCTTCACTGAATTTGTGGAAAATCTAAAAATGGCTCCACAGACTCTTGAATTAAGGTACAAGGTCTTTCCATTGCAGTTTCCCTGAAAGCACAGAAATCTGTCACTATCCAATATTTCATTCTTAGGAACTTTAGTTTGAACTTTATTTCATGAAACATTCTGGCAGCTCTATAGTTCTTCTATAAAGCTGAGGATAGCAAACAAAAATGAGAAAATATCAAATCTGCACCAAGCCAATATATTAACATTATTTGGTTGATCATTATTATAATAGCATTTTGGTAAACTTTCTTTATCTCCAGATATACAAGTGTGATTCGATGTGAAGATGTTTCTGCGTCAGCACTGAGGAACAACTGGGCTTTTACCTACATCATAAATCTCAAAGTTCTGGGTTCCTGGCCACCAACAAATATTGAGCTTTGACCACAGCAATTACAGCAGGTCTATCTGAAGGAAAGTTCTTATGCTCAAAAATATAAAAAGTAGTTTTGCAAGTGTCAAACTTTGAGAGCTTGAATATAAATAGGAGTGAAGTGAAGCAAAGTTAATCTTGGTTGATAGAACAAGATAAGCAATACTACAATGACCGCAGTAGAATTAAAGATCATGGTACATGGTATTCCATGAAGCTTCTATCTGAGAAGTATTTCTAATGTGCTCGTCATGAACCATAAAGAAAAGGTCTGATTTAATGTCCTCTGAGATTGAATTGTAAAATCGGGTTTTGAAACAGTTAGTTTCATTGAAGTGAACATGAGCGTAACATTCAGTGGGCTTCATATCTCCAATGATTTTTACATTTTTCACCCCCATCCCTCATCCATTTGTCTTGTAATCTGGACACTGGAACATGCAATTTCTCTTCCACTGTGCACTAGAGAGGAAGTGGTCATAGCAGATATTGCATTAGTTCCACTCTGGAAACCTCATTAACTTTTCCTAGTCTCCTCTCAACATACTTAATTAGAAACTGGATTGCCCCTATACTTGGTGTGTTATGGTATGTTGAGAACCAATGCCCATGGAAGCCGTGTGAAAAAAAAATCAATGAAATGGTCAAAATCTAGTTTGTATTGGTGGGTATAAACTCAGAAACCAGCACTGTGACAGAAACTCCATGATTCCTGACTGGATCTCACTCAGGGAAAGCCATCACTCCTTAAAGGCACATTCTCTTGGAAGCAAGCCACTAGCAACAGATATTTGAAAAGGGGGCTGTGGAGGCTGCAGGGGAAGTGAAAATAGACTTCCATATTCAATTAAAAACCAATCTCCCCCGGGATCAATAAAGTATGACTATGACTATGACAATGACTAAAGGGATAAACAATTCTGCTCAGAATGTTAAATGGAAGAATGGATGGAGAAATGGGGAAAGCAATGGTGAGGTTGGGCAGGAGATTCACCAGGTACACATTGAGGGGCTTGTCTGAAGATAACTACATCTTCCTTCAGGAGTGAGGATTCCCACAAGGTCCAGCAAAAGTGGAAGGAAGTTTTGATCTCCCAAAATATGTCAATGAGATCTGTATGCCACAGTCCACATCAACAGTGACTCTCACAGTAGATGTTTATTCTGTGGAAGTCTAAGTTCTTCAAGTGAAGTAGCACTCATTATTCTTCTCCGTGGATTGTCACCTTGTCGTGGTGGAGAAGCTTGTGTGGTCCTGTGATCCCGAGAGCAATGCCGTCTGGAGCTATGCTCCTGGTAGGGTCACCCATGGCGGTAAGGTTGAGGGTGAGGTCCCTGACAAAGAACAATCCAACCAAGACCCCAATGGTGGAACAGGCGGACGAAGTTACTTCAAACTTAACAGCTGTGAAGGCAGATGAAGGCTGCAACAAATCCATCAGCTCCAATCGTCGTGGTTTCCATGCCATTGGAATCAGTTGGTTGATTTGTGAAGTATTGTGTGATTCTTGGAGTGCAACATCAAGTACACATTAAACAAATACATGCACAGGCGTCTTCACTCTGTGGGCCACTTCTTCAGAATGAAGACCATCATCCTCGACCTCGAGGGATAGCCATAACTCATTAGGAAACACTCACAATAGTGTATTGCCCTGGTTCAGATCTTTACTGTTATGCTGTAGGTATTTCATTTAGCAGTTCTGTAAGAGCAGTCTGTTCTGCTTTCAGCCTGTTTGGGTTATTGTTGAAGATGAGGGATGATGAAGAATGTGTGCCATCCAATTAGGATGCCGGAACTGGTGAAGGACACTAAGGTTGGTCTTGGTGTTTTTGTTTGATGGGAGATGAAGAGAGAAGATGCTGGGGAGAACTGGTTGTAGGATTCGACCCGGTGGGAGACCCATTTGTTCAAGATTGATTGCGACCGACATTCAGGAGGTGGTGTGTGCTTTCACGCAGACCGAGGGCCCAGTGCAGGAGTGACCGAGAAGTTCAAAATGAGCCACAACTTGTGCACATTTGACTGTTTAATTAAAATGGGCCCTTTTCTTTTTGTTTTTCTTTACTAACCCTTAAGTTAAGATTCATAAGTATAATTCCTTTAATCATATGTAGTGGACTGTCAGTTATTTCGTGGCAGTAATTTGTAACGGTAGCAAGACCATAAGACATAGGAGCAGAATTAGGCCATCTGGCCCATCAAGTCTGCTGCGCCATTCAATCATGGCTGATACTTTTTTTCTATCTCCTCCTCAGCCCCAGTTCCCGGCCTTCTCCTCATAACCTTTGATGCTATGTCCAATCAAGAACCTGTCAATCTCTGTCTTAAATACACCCAACGACCTGGCCTCCACAGCTGAATGTGTCAACAAATTCCACAAATTTATCACCCTTTGGCTAAAGAAATCTCTCCACTTCTCTGTTATGAAAGGGAGCCCCTCTATCCTAAGGCTGTGCCCTCTTGTCCTAGGCTCTAGCACCATGGGAAACATCCTTTCCACATCTACTCTGTCTAGGCCTTTCAACATTCGAAAGGTTTCCATGAGATCCCCCCTCATCCTTCTGAATTCTAGCAAGTACAGACCCAGATCCATCAAATATTCCTCGTATGATAACCTTTTCATTCCTGGAATCATCCTTGGGAACCTCCTCTGGACCCTCGCCAATGCCAACACATCTTTTCTAGGATGAGGGGCCCAAAACTGTTCATAATACTCAAGGTGAGGTCTCACCAGTATCTTATAAAGCCTCAGCATCACATCCTTGCTCTTGTATTCTAGACCTCTTGAAATGAATGCTAACATGGCATTTGTCTTCCTCACCACCAACTAAACCTGCAAGTTAACCTTCAAGGTGTTTTGCACAAGGACTCCCAAGTTCCTCTGCACCTCAGATTCCTGGACTTTCTCCCAGTTTAGAAAATAGTCCGCACATTTATTTCTACTGCCAAAGTGCATAACCATGCATTTTCCAACATTCTATTTCATTTGCCACTTTCTTGCCCATTCTCCTAATCCGTCTAAGTCCTTCTGTAACCTACCTGTTTCCTTAACATTACCTGCCCCTCCACCAATCTTCATATCACCTGCAAACTTGGCAACAAAGCCATCTATTCCATCATCTAAATCATTTATATACAGCATAAAAAGAAGTGGTCCCAACACTGAACCCTGCAGAACACCACTAGTCACTAGTAGCCAACCAGCAAAGCATCCTTTTATTCCCATTTGCTGCCTCCTATCAATCAGCCAATGCTCGAACCATGTTAGTAACTTTCCTATAATACCATGGGCTCTTAACTTGGTAAGCAGTCTCATGTGTGGCACCTTGTCAAAGGCCTGCTGAAAGTCCAAATATACAACCTCCACTGCATCCCCTTTATCTATCCTACTTGTAATCTCCTCAAAGAATTCCAACAGGTTCATCAAGCAGGATTTTCCCTGAAGGAAACCATGCTGACTTTGTACTATCTTGTCCTGTGTCAGCAAGTACTCCATCACCTCAACCTTAACAATTGACTCTGACATCGTCCCAACCACTGAGGTCAGGCTAACTGGTCTATAATTTCTTTTCTGCCGCCTTCTTCCTTTCTTAAAAAATGGAGTAACATTTGCAATTTTCCAGTCCTCTGGCACCATGCCAGAGTCCAATGATTTTTGAAAGATCATTTCTAATGCCAGCACAATCTCTAACGCTACCTCTTTCAGAGCCCGAGGGTGCAGTTCGTCTGGTCCGGGTGACTTGTGTACTTCTAGGTCTTTCAGCTTTTTGAGCCCCTTCTCTCTTGGAGCAGTAACTGCGCCCACTTCTCTTCCTTCACACACTACAACATCAGGCATACTGCTAGTGTCTTCCACAGTGAAGACTGACGCAAAATACTCAATTAGTTCATCAGCCATCTCCTTGTCCCCCATTATTATTTCTCCTGCTCCATTTTCTAGCAGTCCTATATCCACTTTCATTTCTCTTTTATTTTTAACAAACTTGTAAAAAACTTTTACTATCTACTTTGATATTATATGCTAGCTTGCTTTCATCTTTAACCTTCTAATGATTTTTTTTCATTGCTCTTTGTAGGTTTTTAAAAACTTCCCAATCCTCTATTTTCCCACTAATTTTTGCTTTCTTGTATGCCCTTACTTTTGCTTTTACAATAGCTTTGACTTTCCCTGTCAACCACAGTTGTACTATTTTACCATTTGAGTAATTCTTCATTTTTGGAATACACATGTCCTGCACCTGCCTCATTTTTCCCAGAAACCATGCCATTGCTGCCCTGCTGATATCCCTGCCAGCAACTCCTTCCAGTTTACTTTGGGCTACTCCTCTCTCATACCACTGTAATTTCCCTTACTCCACTGAAATACTGCTACATCAGACTTTACTTTCCCCCTATCAAATTTCAAATTGAACACAATCATATTGTGATCACTGGTTCCTAAGGGTTCTTTTACCTTGAGCTCCCTAGTCGCCTCTGGTTCATTATGTAACACCCAATTCAGTATAGCTGATCTCCTAGTAGGCTCAACGATAAACTGCTCTAAAAAGCTATCTCCTAGGCATTCAACAAACTCACTCTCTTGAGATCCATTTCCAACCCAATTTTCCCAATCGACCTGCATGTTAAAATCTCCCATGACTACCATAACATTGCCCTTTTGACTCACCTTTTCTATTTCCTGTTGTAACCTGTGGTCCACCTCCCAGCCACTGTTGGGAGGCCTGTATATAACTGCCATCAACATCCTTTTACCCTTGAAGTTTCTGAACTCATCCCACAAGGATTCAACATCTTCCGATCCTATGTCACATATTTTTGTTGATTTGATGCTATTCTTTACCAGTAGAGCAACACTACCCCGTCTGCCTACCTTCCTGTCCTTCTGATATAATGTGTAACCTTGGACATTCAGCTCCTAACTACAACCATCCTTCAGCCATGATTCAGTGATGGCCACAACATCATACCTGGCAATCTGTAATATTGCAACAAGATCATCCACCTTATTCCTTATACTACGCGCATTTAGATACAACACCTTGAGTACCGTATATGCTATCCTTCCTGATTCTGCATCCCTAATGATTTGATACTCAGCCTGTTGGCTACAACTAGTCCCATCACTTGCCTGCCCTTCCTGACAATCTGACTGCACGCTATCTTTACTTTTTTACCATCTGTCCTTTCCTGAGTCCCTTCACTCTGGTTCCCACACCCCTGCCATTAGTTTAAACCCTCCCCAACAGCTCTAACAAACCAGTCCAGCTGCTGTGCACTCTGTCTGCACTCTGGTTACCACTCTCCTGTCCATGGCCTCTAGCTACGCTCTAGTTACCAGTCTCCCATCCATAGACTCTGTCTATGCTTTGGCTACCAGTCTCCCGTCCATAGAATCTGTCTGTGCTCTGGCTACCAGTCTCCTGTCCATGAACTCTAGAAACATAGAAATATAGAAAACCTACAGCACAATACAGGCCCTTCGGCCCACAAAGTTGTGCCGAACATGTCCCTACCTTAGAAATTACTAGGCTTACCTATAGCCCTCTATTTTACTAAGCTCCATGTACCTATCCAAAAGTCTCTTAAAAGGCCCTATCGTATCCACCTCCACCACCGTTGCCCACGCCCTATTCCATGAACTCACCACTCTCTGAGTAAAAAACTTACCCCTGACATCTCCTCTGTAACTGCTCCCAGCACCTTAAACCTGTGTCCTCTTGTGGCAGCCAATTCAGCCCTGGGAAAAAGCCTCTGACTATCCACACGATCAATGCCTCAAATCATCTTATACACATCTATCAGGTCACCTCTCATCCTCCGTAGCTCCGACGAGAAAAGGCTGAGTTCACTCAACCTATTCTCATAAGGCATGCTCCCCAATCCAGGCAACATCCTTGTAAATCTCCTCTGCACCCTTTCTATGGCTTCCACATCCTTCCTGTAGTGAGCGCAACCAGAACTGAGCACAGTACTCCAAGTGGGGTCTGACCAGGGTCCTATGTAGCTGCAACATTACCTCTCGGCTCCTAAATTCAATTCCACGATTGATGAAGGCCAATACACCATACACCTTCTTAACCACAGGGTCAACCTGCGCAGCTGCTTTGAGCGTCCTATGGACTAGGATCCCAAGATCCCTCCGTTCCTCCACACTGCCAAGAGTCTTACCATTAATACTATATTCTGCCATCATATTTGACTTACCAAAATGACCAACCTCACACTTATCTGGGTTGAACTCCATCTGCCACTTCTCAGCCCAGTTTTGCATCCTATCAATGTCCTGCTGTAACTTCTGACAGCCCGCCACACTATCCACACCTCCAACCTTTGTATCATCAGCAAACTTACTAAACCATCCCTCCATTTCCTCATCCAGGTCATTTATAAAAATCACGAAGAGTAAAGGTCCCAGAACAGATCCCTGAGGTACTCCACTGGTGACCGACCTCCATGCGGAATATGACCCGTCTACAACCACTCTTTGCTTTCTGTGGGCAAGCCAGTTCTGGATCCACAAAGCAATGTCCCCTTGGATCCCATGCCTCCTTACTTTCTCAATAAGCCTTGCATGGAGTACCTTATCAAATGCCTTGCTGAAATCCATATACACTACATCTACTGCTCTACCTTCATCAATGTGTTTAGTCACATCCTCAAAAATTCAATCAGGCTTGTAAGGCATGACTTGCCCTTGACAAAGCCATGCTACCTCTCCAAATTTTCATAAATCCTGCCTCTCAGGATCTTCTCCATCAACTTACCAACCACTGAGGTAAGACACAAAAAACAAGTTGCCATTTAAACTCACGGGGAGCATAGGCCGTCAAGCTGTTGATGTTTCTGCAGCTGGCAATTTCTTTTTTAAGAGGTCAATTTGCTAGCTCGATGGAGTTAAGACTCACTGGTCTATAATTTCCTGGGATATCTCTACTCCCTTTCTTGAATAAAGGAACAACATTCGCAACCCTCCAAGCCTCCGGAACCTCTCCCGTCCCCATTGATGATGCAAAGATCATCGCCAGAGGCTCAGCAATCTCCTCCCTTGCCTCCCATAGTAGCCTGGGGTACATCCCATCCAGTCCTGGCAACTTATCCAACTTGATGCTTTCAAAAGCTTCAGCACATCCTCTTTCTTTATATCTACATGCTCAAGCTTTTCAGTCTGCTGCAAATCATCACTATAATCACCAAGATCTTTTTCCATAGTGAATAGTGAAGTAAAGTATTCATTTAGTACCTCTGCTATTTCCTCTGGTTCCATACATACTTTCCCACTGTCACACTTGATAGGTCCTATTCTTTCACATCTTATCCTCTTGCTCTTCACATACTTGTAGAATGTCTTGGGGTTTTCCTTAATCCTGCCTGCCAAGGCCTTCTCATGGCCCCTTCTGGATCTCCTAATTTCCTTCTTAAGTTCCTTCCTACTTGCCTTATAATCTTCTAGATCTCTAATATTACCTAGCTTTCTGAACCTTTTGTAAGCTTTTCTTTTCTTCTTGACTAGACTTATTACAGCCTTTGTACACCACGGTTCCTGTACCCCACCATAACTTCCCTGTCTCATTGGAATATACCTATGCAGAACTTCACACAAATATCCCCTGAATACTTGCCACATTTCTTCCATACTTTTCCCTGAGAACATCCGTTTCCAATTTAAGCTTCCAATTTCCTGCCCAATAGCCTCATAATTCCCCTTACTCCAATTAAACACTTTTCTAACTTGTCTGTTCCTATCTCTCTCCAATGCTATTGTAAAGGAGATCGGATTATGATCACTATCTCCAAAATGCTCTCCCACTGACACCTAACCAGGTTTACTTCCCAATACCAAATCAAGTACAGCCTCTCCTCTTGTAGGCTTATCTACATATTGTGTCAAAAAAACCTTCCTGAACACACCTAACATACTCCACCCCATCTAAACGTAGGGAGATGCCAATCAATATTTGAGAAATTAGAATCTCCCACCATGACAACTCTGTTATTATTACAACTTTCCAGGATCTGTTTCCCTATCTGCTCCTCGATATCCCTGTTACTATTGGGCAGCCTATAAAAAACATCTAGTAAAGTTATTGACCACTTCCTGTTCCTAACCTCCACCCACAGAGACTTCGTAGACAATCCGTCCATGGCGTCCACCTTTTCTGCAGCTGTGACACTATCTCTGATCAACAGTGCCATGCCCCCACCTCTTTTGCCTTCCTCCCTGTCCCTTCTGAAACATCTAAAGCCCGGCACTTGAAGTAACCATTCCTGTCCCTGAACCATCCAAGTCTCTGTAATGGCCACCGTATCATATCTCCAAGTACTGATCCACACTCTAAGCTCATCCGCTTTGTTCACAACATTCCTTGCGTTAAAATAGACACATCTCAAACCTCCAGTCTGAGCGCTTCCCTTCTCTATCACCTGCCTATCCTCCCTCTTGCACTGTCTACAAGCTTTCTCTATTTGTGAGCCAACCTCCTCTTCCCCAGTCTCTTCAGTTTGGTTCCAACCCCTCAACAATTCTAGGTTAAACTCTCCCCAGTAGCCCTAGCAAACCTCTCTGCCAAGACATTGGTCCCCCGAGATTCAAGTACAACCCATCCTTTTTGTACAGGTCACACCTTCCCCAAAAGTAGTCCCAATGATCTAGAAATCTGAATCCCTGCCCCCTGCTCCAATCCCTCAGCCACACATTTATTCTCCATTTCATTCTATTCCTATTCTCACTGTGGCATGGCACAGGCAGTAATCCTGAGATTACTACCTTTGCGGTCCTGTATCTCAACTTCCTTCCTAACTCCCTGTAGTCTTTTTTCAGGACCTCTTCACTTTTCCTGCCTATATCATTGGTACCATTATGTACCATGACCTCTGGCTGTTCTCCTTCCTACCGCAGGATATCTTGAATGCAATCTGAAACCTCCCAGACCCTGGCACCTGGGAGGCAAACTACCATCTGCTTTTCTTTCCTGCATCCACAGAATCGCCGGTCTGATCCCCTAACTATAGAGTCCCCTAACACTACTGCCTTCCTCTTCCTTTCCCTACCCTTCTGAGCCACAAGGCCAGACTCTGTCGCTTACCCCAGGTAGGCTGTCCCCACCAACAGTACTCAAACAGGAGTACTTATTGTCAAGGGGGACGACCATAGGGATACTCTCTAGTACCTGACTCTTACCCTTCCCCCTCCTGACTGTTACCCACTTGTCTGCCTCCCGTGGCCCCGGTGTGAGCATCTGCTTATAACTCCTTTCTGTCACCTCCTCACTCTCCCTGACCAGGCGAAGGTCATCGAGCTGCATCTCCAATTCCCTAACTCAGTCCCTTAGGAGCTGCAGCTCGACACACCTGGTGCCTATATGGCCGTCTGGGAGGCTGGGAGACTCCAGGACCTCCCACATCTGACACTGAGCACAGAAAACTGACCTCACACACATACTTCCTTCTTTCCGCAAATAACACAGGTAAACCTACCTCGTCTTGTCCAGTTACCTCCTAAGCCCGTTGAGTGAAAGCCCTATCACCCTGCTGCCTCTCACTCCGCTGCCCGCTCTGAACGCTGCCTGCTGGATATGGCGGTCTTCGTTTTAAATCTTTCACGCTCTACTGGCTGGTATCACGCGCCTGCGCAGTCTTGCCTCTCTTTTACTCTAAGTGGTAAAAACTGCCTTGGCTCCGAAAATCAGCCGTTCACTTGCAGCCTTCTTGCTCTGAATCATCCACTCTGTCTACACTCTGGCTACCAGTCTCCCATCCATAGACTACCTGTGACATTACTTTCAGGGAATTATGAATCTGTATACCTAGATCCCTCTGTTCTACTGCATTCCTCGGTACCCTACTGTTCATTGTGTAAGATCTACCCTGGTTGTTCTTCCTAAAGTTCAACACCTCACACTTGCCTGTAATAAATTCCATCAGCCATTTTTTAGCCCATTTCACCAGCTGATCCAGATCCTACTGCAAGCTTTGATAGTCGTTCTTGCTGTCCACTACACCCCCAGTCTTGGCGTCATCCGCAAATTTGCTGATCCAGTTTTCCACATTATCACCTAGATTGCTGATATAGATGACAAACAACAACGGACCCACACTAATCCCTATGGCACTCCATTAGTCACGGGCCTCCAATCAGAGAGGAACTCTCTGGATTCTTCCATGAAGCCAATGTCTAATCTAATCTACTACCAGATATTGAATGCCAAGCGATTGAATCTTCTTGACCAACCTCCTATGCGTGACCTTGTCAATGGCTCTGCTAACATCCACGTAGACAATATCCACTGCCTTGCCTTCATCAACTTTCTAAGTAATTTCCTTGAAAAACTCTATAATATTGGTTAGACGACTTAACACGCACAAAGCCATGTTGACTATCCCTAATCATTCCATGTCTATCTAAATACTTATATGTCCAGTCCCTCAATATACCTTCCAATAACTTTCCCACTATTGACGTCAGGCTCACCTTAGAGCCTTTCTTGAATAATGGGACAACGTTAGCTATCCTCCAATCCTATAGCACCTCACGGATGGCAAAGGATGTCTAAAATATCTCTGCTGGGGTCCCTGTCATTTCTGCCCTTGCCTCCAAGGGACACATTGTTGGGGCCTGGGGATTTATGCATCCTAATTTGCCTCAAGACAGCAGGCGCCTCCTCCTCTGTAGTCCGTGTAGGGTCCATGACCTTGCTGCTGCATGGTCTACAAATGATCTATTCATCTCCTGAGTTAATACAGAAGCAAAAAATCATTTAAGATTTCCTCCATCTCTTTCAGCTCCACGCATAGATTACCACTCTGATCTTTCAGAGGATTACTTTTGTCCCTTGCTATTCTTTTGCTCTTAATGTATGTCCTGTATATGTCATTAGGATTCTCCTTCACCTTGTCTGCTGGAGCAACCTCATGTCTTCTTCTAGTCCTCCTGATTCCCTTTATAAGTGTTCTCTTGCAATTCTTATACTTCTCAAGTACTTCATTTGTTCTTTCCTGTCTATACCTGCTTGCATCTCATTCTTTTTCTTAACCAGGGCCTCAATATCAATGGTTCACTGAACCTGTTATGCTTGCTTTTTATTCTGACAGGAACATGCAAATTCTGTACTCTCAAAATTACACTTTTGAAAGCCTTGCACTTACCAAGTACATCTTTGCCAGAAAACAACTTATCCCAATCCACACTTGTCAAATCCTTTCAGATACATCAAAATTGGTCTTTCTCCAATTTAGAATCTCAGCCTGGGGATCAGACCTATCCATTTCCATAATTACCTTGAAACTAATGGCATTATGCTCACTAGATGCAAAGTGTTCACCTACGCAAACTTCTGTCACCTGACCTGTCTCAGTCCCTAAAAGGAGATCTAGTATCACACTCTTTCCAGTTGAGACTTCTATAAGCTAATTAAGGAAACTTTCCTGAACATATTTGAAAAATTCTTTCCCATCCAGCCCTTTTACAGTATAAAGTCCCAGTCACTATACTGTATAGAAGTTATAAAATCACCTATAGTCACAACATTATGTTTGTTGTCTGCAACTGTAGTCTGCAATCTCTCTACAAATTTGCTCCTCTAAATCCTGGTCTATAATATAACCCCATTAACAAGGTCATACCTTTCTTATTCCTCAGTTCTACCTACAAAACCTCAGTAGACAAGCTGCCCAGTCTGTTCTGACTGAGTACTGCCATGACAATGCCAACCACCCTTGCTTTAATCCCTACCACTCTATCACATCTAAAACAACAGAGCCCCTGAACATTGAGGTGCCAATCCTGCCCTTCCTGCAAGAAAGTCTCACTAATGGCTACAATGTCATAATTCTAAGTGCTGATCCATGCCCTAAGATCATCTGCCTTTCCAACAATACTCCTTGCATTGAAATATACGCAGCTCAGAACACTATGCTCAACCTTTTGATTCCTGACATTGTACGTAGGATTAACAACAACCTTCTTCTCAACCGCTCCACTGCCTGTTCTGTTGCTCTGATTCCCATCCCCCTGCAACTCTCGTTTAAACCTCACTGTGCAGCACTAGCAAACTTTCCCGCTAGGATATCAGTTCCCCTCTAGTTCAGGTGCAAACTGTCCCTTCTGTACAGGTCCCATCTTCCCTGGAAGAGAGGACAATGATTTATAAATCTGAAGCCCTCATTCCTGCACCAGCTCCTTGACACCGTACAATGTTAAACCGTATGTTCTTCCTATTTCTAATCTCACTAGCACGTAGCTTGGGTAGGAATCCTGAGATCACAGCCCTGGAGGTCTGGTTCTTTAACTTTGTACCTAACTTTCTGAACTTGGTTTGTAGGACCTCCAGACCAATCCTGTCATTGGTACCAATGTGGACCTTTGGCTACTCACCTTCCCTCTTTAAGAATGATATGCACTCAGCCTGAGAGGTCCCTGACCTTGGCCCCCGAGAGACAAAAAACCCAACAGGAATTTTGTTCTAGTCCTCAGAATCTCCTGTCTGTTCCTCTAACTCATGAACCCCTATCACTACAGCTCATCTCTTCTCTCCTCTTCCCTTCTGAGCTATGGAACCAGACTCATTGTCAGAGACCTGACCACTGTAGCTTTCCTCTGCTAGGACATTCCCCCAACAGTATGCAAAGGGAATGGCCAGAGAGGTACTCTGCACTGATTTCCTACCCTCCTTATCCCTCCTGACAGTCACCCAGTTACCTGTGTCCTGCACGATGGGTTTAACTGCTTCTTTGCATGTCCTATCATTTCCTCAGCCTCCCGAATGATCTGGAGTTCATGCAGTTCCAGCTTCAGCTCCTTAACATGGTCTGTTAGAAAGGGCAGCTGGAAGCACTAAAAGTTGTAGTCATTGGGGACACTGGAGGTTTTCCTACCTTCCAATTTCCTGCAAGAGGAGCATTCCTGTATCCTGTCTCGCTTCACCACTGTTCTATTGTGCAATAAGAAATAAAGAAAGAACCAATAATGAAAAAATAATCTACCTATGGTCTGGCCTCTCCTTGCCAAAGTCTCAATGAACCAAAACCTCAACTCCTCACTCCAACACTGGCCCACTCACACAATGGCCACTCCACTTAAACCCAAGTTTTTTTTTAATCGGTTCTTTCCAAGTGCCTAATTACTCACAATCTTATGTTTCCTCAGGACTGTGGTTTGCAAAATGTGCCGACTGCCCCTGCTCACAGCGACACACACAAAATGCTGGAGGAACTCAGCTGGCCAGGCAGCATCTATGGAGAAAAGTACAGTTGACATTTTGGGCTGAAACCCTTTGGCAGGACTGGAAAAAGAAAGATGAGGAGTAGATTTAAAAGGTGGGAGAGGGGAGAGAGAAACACGAGGTGATAGGTGAAACTGGGAGGGGGAGGGATGAAGTAAAGAGCTGGGAAGTTGATTGGTGAAAGAGATACGGGGATGGAGAAGGGAGAGTCTGATGGAAGAGGACAGAAGGCCATGGAAGAAAGAAAAAGGGGGAGGAGCATCAGAGGGAGGCGATGTGTAGGCAAGGAGATAAGGTGAGAGAGGGAAAAGGGAATAGGGAATGATGAAAGAGAGGAGGATGGGCCTTCACCTATCACCTTGCATTTCTTTCTCCCCTCCCCCACTTTTAAATCTACTCCTCAACACATACAAAACACGTTTCATGTATGTTGCTCAAATTTCAGGCATCTGTAAATCTTCTCTTGTCTGAAATCTACACCTCATCTTTTTTTCTCCATTCCTGCTGAAGGGTTTCGGCCTGAAACATCAAATGTGCTTTTTTTCCATAGATGCTGCCTGGCCTGCTGAGTTCCTCCAGCATTTTGTGTGTGTTGATTGGATTTCCAGCATCTGCAGATTTTCTCTTGATTGTTGGAGCCTCTGCTTGCTTCTTTTAAACACGTGCTCCCTCCAAGCCATCCGGTGCCTCCTCGGGACAGTGGCGCACAAAGTGCACTGACTGCCCCTGCTTGCTTCTTTTAAGCACGCTCTCCCTCCAAGCGATCCAGTAGAGAAAGGGCATATGTAGCTTAATCTAGCTAAATGTGAGGTGTTTCACTTTGGAGGTCAAATGTAAGCGACAGTAAACAGTTAATGGCAAGATTCTTAACGGCTTTGATGTACAGAGTGCTAATAAATCATAGTCAGTGTCACAGAATGTGCCATTTGGGATGTTGATCAAGGCCCATTTACAGGTGAAACAAAGCTGGCAGCGTGATTCCAGTGGGAGTTTGGAAAAGTGTTCAAGGAACTGGAGCAAGAAAAAAGCACAAGTAGGGATTTGGGTCTTTGAGGAGAGTTTAAGAGTTTTAGTTTGAGGTTGGGAGAAGGATAAAAGGGAATGGGTAAATCCCTGAAGAGCGAGAAGTATTAACAATGTCAGCTGTTGAACTGAATGAATATTGTACTCTGTGAGAAGAACTCTTAGTCAGAAACAATGTTTGTGCTTCAGCACAAGACTGCAAATCCTCCTCGTGTGAGAAGGAATATTTTTGACAGGTCTGAACAGGGCATTAGGGATTCATAAAGCAATGGGAGAATATACAGATATCTCAGCAGGTTTATCAGACATAAATCAGCCTTCTGTCATCCTCTGAGGGAGCCACTTGAGACCGAGGATGGTTTGCTTTGAAGTGTGGGTTCCTGAGTTCAGAGGTGATCAAGTAGGCTTTTGGGGGACACACACACTCCAGCACAGATGAAGCAGGAGATTACAGGTGGAATGGATGAATGGGTGCTTTGTGAGGTCGCATGATTTTTGCACTGTTTGTCCTGGGCTTCCCGGTGCTTTTGGCTGTTGTGATTGCTGTCACAGCATGAAATAATCGATGGGAGGAGAAAATGGCAGCGTGACGCAGCGCGCGCAGCTGTCTGGTGAAATGATACCGTATCTGTTAAATAGGGGCCGTGGACAATTCTGATTTGCTGAAGACAGACGTGAAAGCACAGGGGAACATCTGGAGAAATTTCTGAAATGCCGGTTCACTGCCGCTGCTACCGTGCGATCGAGAATCTCCAGAGGGAAGACCCTAAAATCCCTGGTTTTGCCTGCTGCTGGTGACCGAGGCTGAGGTCGAAGCGTTCGGATAGAGATGGTGCTCGGTACTCGGTGTCGGAGAGCTGATCAGAGCTCGAAGTTTTCGGACGACTCAGAGTCGGACTGTGGTCGGGCATGGCAGGGAGAGTTTTCTTCCTTCTCCCGTCTGCGTGAGATATGGGACCTTCGAGAAACTTTGAACTTTTTTACTGTGCCATGGCCTGTTCTTCATCAAGTTATGGTATTGTTGCACTGTTGTAACTATATGTTATAATTATGCGGTTCTTGTTAGTTTTTCAGTCTTGGTCTGTCCTGTGTTTCTGTGATATCACACCGGAGGAATATTGTATCATTTCTTAATGCATGCATTACTAAATGACAATAAAGGAGGACTGCATGTCCTCATAATCTAAAAAAAATTAAATGGAAATCAAATGTACAAATTGACTGGCTTCAAGAATTTTGTATGCACCAAATAAGCTTAAAAGAAGTTATGCCAGATATGGTGACTGGTCTCCCTACATATCTCTTACCAGCAGAAGAACCGAGGATCAAAGCAGAATCCACTAGCAGAAATGAGCTTTTGATGGGTATCAACCCTGCCCCCAACTAACAATTCTACAATTGTCTATTTTACAAGGACATTGAAAGTTGGCATTGATGGGGCTCGGAATAGAGAGACCCTGCAGTGCAAGGTAATTGTGCTGGAGTTTTACATGACCTATAAACACCCTGGATCTGAACTGGGCAGATCAGTACCATTGACCCAAAATGTTAATTGTGCTTGGCAGGTTAGACAGCATTAATGGAAAGGAATAAACAGTTGATGTTTCTGGCCGAGACCCTTCATCAGGACTGGAAACTCCCTGAAACGTCAACTGTTTATTCCTGTCCATGGATTCTGCCTGATCTGCTGAATCTCTTCAGCATTTTGTGTGTTGCTCTTGATACCTAGCATTTGCAGAATCTCTTGTGTTTTTGTTAATCATGCTTTATTATCTGCAGATGCTACCAAGCATTCTCAATACTTAGAAAACCTACAGCACAATACAGGCCCTTCGGCCCACAAAGCTGTGCTGAACATGTCCTTACCATTGAAATTATCTCGGGTTATCCATAGCCCTCTATTTTTCTACACTCCATGTACCTATCCAGGAGTCCGTTAAAAAACCCTATCATATCCACCTCCACTACCGTCACCGGCAGTGCATTCCACGCACTCACTACTCTCTGTGTAAAAAAACTTACCCCTGACATCTCGTCTGTACCTACTTCCAAGCACCTTAAAACTGTGCCCTCTTATGCTAGCCATCTCAGCCCTGGGAAAAAGCCTCTGACTATCCACGTGACCAATGCCTCTCATCATCTTGTACACCTCTATCAGGTCACCTCTCATCCTAAGTTGCTCCAAGGAGAAAAGGCTGAGTTCACTCAACCTATTCTCATAAGGCATGCTCCCCAATCCAGGCAACATCCTTGTAAATCTCCTCTGCACCCTTTCTATGGTTTCCACATCCTTCCTGTAGTGAGGCGACCAGAACTGAGCACAGTACTCCAAGTGGGGTCTGACCAGGGTCCTATATAGCTGCAAGATTACCTCTCAGCTCTTAAACTCAATCCCACGATTGATGAAGGCCAATGCACCGTATGCCTTCTTAACCACAGAGTCAACCTGCTCATCAGCTTTGAGCGTCCTATGGACTCGGACCCCAAGATCCCTCTGATCCTCCACACTGCCAAGAGTCTTGCCATTAATGCTATGCTCTGCCATGATATTTGACCTTTCAAAATGAACCACTTCACACTTATCTTGGTTGAAGTCCATCTGCCACTTTTCAGCCCAGTTTTGCCTCCTATCAATGTCCCGTTGTAACCTCTGACAGCCCTCCACACTATCCACAACACCCCCAACCTTCGTGTCATCAGCAAATTTACTAACCCGTTCCTCAACTTTCTCACCCAGGTCATTTATAAAAATCACGATGAGTAGGGGTCCCAGAACAGATCCCTGAGGTGCACCACTGGTCACCAACCTCCATGCAGAATATGACTCATCTATAACCAGTCTTTGCCTTCTGTGGGCAAGTCTGTTCTGGATCCACAAAGCAATGCCCCCTTGGATCCCATGCCTCCTTACTTTCTTAATAAGCATTGCATGGGGTACCTTGTCAAATGCTTTGCTGAAATCCATATACACTACATCTACTGCTCTTCCTTCATCAATGTGTTTAGTCACATCCTCAAAGAACTCAATCAGGCCCGTAAGTCATGACCTGGCTTTGATAAAGCCATGCTGACTATTCCTAATCATATTATGCCTCTCCAAATACTTGAAGTATTTTCTGTAATTATTGTTCTTTTTAAGAGGACATGGAAATGAATGCATAATGCGGAATTTGTGTCATACTTGTCCTTGGAATATCGGTGCTACCGCTGATTGGCGGTTATTGTGGTGATGATACACAAATAAGACATCCCAGGTGTTGCTAGACTTCTCCTGACCTTGTTCCTCTGTGGTAAAGGCTGCAGTAGAATGAAATGCTGTTGACTTGGATATATTTGTGCTGCTCTCATTTAAAGCAGAAAAAGAAACACTACCCAGAGAATTGCTTGATAAGAAAAAGCTAAATATGCTTTGGACTGCAAGATTTGATTCCATAAGATAAAAGATTTCAAAATCTAACAATTGCAAATTGGAATAAAAGGACCACATTTCCCTCAGATCTCCAGCTGGCTGGAGCAGAGCTGAGAAGGGCAATGGTGTGTTTGCAGCGTTTGTAAGATGATTGAGGTTGTTTATGGTGTGGCAATACTTGCGCCCTCAGCAAATTCTTGACACAAAAGACACATTTCACTGTATGTTTTGATGTACATGTGACAAATAAAGCTAATCTTGATCTTTACCCACATCACAGGAACTGATCAGCTTATGGATTCTGTCATGCAGGATGAACCCTACACCAGCTCCTACAGCAAAGAGCAAGATTGTTGGTGAGGATAGGATCCCTTCGTAATGGGGGTTCAGGAAACAGGCTACAGACTGTCCCCAGGTAATGAACAGGTTCCATTTTTAAAGACGTCAATAAGTCAATTTTATCTGTATGTCAGAAAATACACAAAGATGTCTGACATGGTAACCGAACGTTCACAAATCTGTGATGAATGCTATCAAAAGCACTTAAGATAGAAAGAACAACTACTAAAAGTGGCGAGTGAGTAAAATTCGTTGTTCCATTCGCAACGAAAAGCAAATGAACTTCGAATTTAATAATATTATGGGAGCTTGTTTGTATGCCTAGACATCAATAAACAAGGCAGTCACATCCTCGGACATTCTGGATTTGAATTGTGATTATAGGAATACTCCTCTGAAACCTGAAACAATGCATTCAATGGGAAGCAGAGCTTGCGTCCCACAGAAAGGAGCGTCATTAATGTATGATTGTCACTGAGGTTTGTGAGAAATGGTGAAGCATCACGACCAACCACGTCTACTAAGGTAGCAAGAATAGGTGGGTAGAATAGGACAAGAAAATTTGCTGATGCTGCAAATCCAAGAAACATGCAAAAATGCTGGAGGAACTCAGCAGGCCAGGCAGCATCTATGGAAAAGAGTAAACTGTTGACGATTCGGGCTGAGGCCTTCAGCAGGACTGGAAAAAAAGATGAGAAGTTAGAGCAAGAAGTTGGGGTGGGGAGGAAGAAGTACATGGTGGTAGGTGATAATGAAACTGGGAGAGTGGGAGGGGAGAAGTAAAGAGCTGGGAAGTTGATAGATAAAAGAGATAAAGGGCTGGAGAAGGGGGAGTCTGATTGGAGAGGGTAGAAGAGCATGGAAGAAAGGGTTGGGCAGGTGCACCAGATGGAGGTGATGGACAGGTAAAGAGATAAGGTGAGAGAGAGAAACTGGAATGGGGGAATGGTGAAGGGGGTGGGGCCATTACCGGAAGTTCAAGAAATCAATGTTCATGCCATCAGGTTGGAGGCTACCCAGACAGAAGATAATTGCTATTCCTTCAACCTGTGTGTAGCCTCATCGTGCAGTAGAGGAGGCCATCGAGTGACACGCTGGAATGGGAATGGGAAGTAGAGTTGAAATGGGTGGTCACTGGGAGATCCCACTTTTTCTGGTGGATAGAGTGTAGGTGCTCGGCGAAGTGGTCTCCTGATCTACGTCTGGTCTCACCGATAAACAGGAGACACCATCGGGAGCACAGGATACAGTAGATGCTTATCCATAACTTCCGTCATCTTTTCCATAGATGCTGCCTGGCCTGCTGAGTCGCTCCAAAATTTTGTGTGCGTTGCTTGGACAGGATAGGGTAAGTTGTTAAGTTGCAGCTTAGGGGTCACACCCAATGTAAACAGGAATATTCTCTCTTTGTGCATTTGCCCTAAAGGGCAGTGGCTGATCAGGCTATTGCTGCAGTGAGAAGAGGCAGTGGAAGCGTGTGGCATTGGGAAGAAGAGAAGTAAGTGGAAAGGTGGTTGTAGTGCTGTGAGAGGGAGGAAAATACAAGTGAGATGCAGCTTGGAAGGTGGGTCTCAGAAAGGTGCAGTGCATAACATCTGTATGAAGCCAATATTTCCAGACTCCAAATCCAGCACATCATTGCCCTTAACTTCTGCCATCTCCTATGAATCCTACCATGAAGCACATCATACCCACCCCATCCCACTTTCTGTAGGGATCGTTCTCTGCGTGACCCCCTTGCTGACCTGTCTCTTCCTACCACTCTCCCTCATGGCACTTGTCCCTGCAAGTGTGACGAGTGCTATGATTGCCCCTACACCTCCCCCCTCACCACGACTCAGGGCCCCAAACAGTCCTTCCAAGTGAGGTGATACTTCGCTTGGAGTCTGCCAGGGTCACCTCTTCGGTCTGGTGCCCCTGGTGAGACCTGGCAATGACTGCGGGGCCGCTTTGTCGAACACCTTCGCTTTGTCCGCCACAAAAGGCATAATCTCTCAGTGGCCACTCATTTCAATTTGTCAGCCCATTCCCATTCTGATATATCTGGCCTTCTCTACTTCCGTGCTGAGACCAAACTCAGGCTGGAGGAGAAATACCTCATATACCTTCTGTGTAGCCTCCAACCTGAAGGCATGAACATCAATTGCTCTAACTTCTGGTAATTTATCCACCCTCCTTCCTTCTCTCTTTTACCATTCCCCATTCTGGTTACCCTCTCACCTCTTTTCTTCTCACTTGCCCATCACCTCCTTGTTGTTCTCCTCCTCATTTACTTTCTTCCATATTCCGCTGTCCTCTTCTATCAGAATTCTTCTTCTTCAGCCATGTATCTTCTCCACCTATCACCTCCAAGCTCCTTACTTCATCCTCTATCTCCCATCTACTTACCATCTCCCTCACCTATCACCTGTAGGTTGCATTTCCTCCCCTCCCCATCTTCTTATTTTGGATTCTGTCCCCTGCTTTACCAGTCCTAATGAAGGCTCTTGGCGCAAAAGTTCAGTGCCTGACTTGTTGAGTTCCTCCAGCATGTTGTGTGTGTTGCTGAGATAGATAATTTGAGTGCTCATGTATTGTATACCTCTCTCCAGGTCTCATGCAGACTTGGTCTTGGTATTCCCTTGTGAACCCAAACTAACTGCAATAAAGCCTTGTCCAGTGTTTTGAGGATCCAGGAATTTACCTGTTCTGTTGAAGGCCTCGTTTGTCATACTCAGTCAAAGCAATTTCTCTGGGAGTCAAAGCAGAAGCCACATTAACACCCATTGAAAGAGCAGCCTTTTGAAATTCATACCAACCGCCAGAGTTCCTTTCCACACAACTGGAAATTTATGGGCCATTCACCAATCATCACTATCGGAGGGCATTACCTTCAGTATAGCTGGAGCCATTAACAAATCCCATCAAAGTTCAAAGTACATTTATTATCAAAGTATGTATAATTTATACAACCTTGAGATTTGTCTCCTAACAGGCAGCCACAAAACAAGGAAACCCCCCCCCAAAAACATCCCATAAAAAAGACCATCAAACACCCAATGTACACAAAAAAAAACAAAACATGAAACTATAAAAGTAAGCAAATAGCATTCAGAACTGAATTTTACGTAAGTGAGTCTGCAGACACAAAGCCAGGCATCACTGCAGCCAATTCAGAAGCAGGCCAATTCAGCACAGGGTCGAGTAAATATGGCGGAGCTGCGAGCTGAACCGGCCCATCCTCGCCTCCGGCCCTGACATCAAGAACTTTTCAATCTGGCCAGGTGCTTAAATCATTCGAACCTTGGGACATCCATTGCTCCTGAACGCAGGCCCTGCCGTGTTGCTCAAAAAGGCCGTGTTGCTCTGGAATCCAGTCCACGCACTGTATACCAAAACAACAGTCGGTCAACGTCCCCCCTTCCCCACCCCCCACCTCCACTGAGATGATTGCATCAGTGGTACTGTGTAAAAATAGCAAGAAGTCCTTTTGAATCTGATGTTTGCCCCCAAGCTACCAGCAACATAGTTTAGCATAAATTCCCAGAAACAGGGACCCACAAAAGTAAGGTTCATTTCTTCACATGCTTTCCTGTTATGACAAAAGGATTATCTATTCAAATTGACACTGTGCTGGTCTGAATGATGGCAAGTTCGAATAATTTGTTTCATTCCGACCCCGCAGTCACCAATTCCCCGTGGAACAATAAAGTCTGTCACTTACTACTGAAAGAGCTCAGGCACAGTTAGGACTGCCTTCATGGGTCAGTCCTTCCCTTCCAGAGAAGAGTCTAAGTAGTTTGAAGGTCACTATGCACTAGAGATATGTGAATTTCATTTCCTGTTCAGTCATTAAAGTGCAATTTGTACCCACTATAAAATAGCTGCATTGGAAAACATAGGGGGATTCAGTCTTGTGAATTATTGTTGCATTGTGACTTAAAATCCCAACATAGGGAGTGCTTTAAAAGGTGAAGGCTGCCAGCTATGACTCAGGAGAATGCAAATCAACTGTTTTATTTTAAACAATGATAATCTAAATTTTATTCCACCTGAAAGGAAAATGAGTAGGACTTGCAGGTTAAGCATCACAAAAGTAGAGAGCAAGTGAGCAATTGTCAACATAGAACTCCACCTCAAAGTGTTTGACCAGCTGTGAAGAAGAAAGAAAATAAAAAGAAAGAACTCCAATAAAATTCAATCCAGTGCAGATGGGACCACCGTCCCATGTGACAACAAATTATGAGTATCCCTGGGAATAAGCAGTTTATAATTAAGAGGACACCACAAGCTAGGTGCATAATTCTGATGAAATCACTTACTGTTTCAGTTTGGACGTTGACGTTCCACATATATCATTAATTTCTGAATAGGTTTCTGATTTATGGCTCAAATCAGGAAGAAAATAAGATTTCTTTAAACTGTAAGTGTGCTTCCATCAAAATAGTGAACTGATCCAGAATGCTAGAAATTAAAAGCAGATTGTTAATAATGGATATTTGGAATTGGGAAAGAAAAAGCTGAAAATGTTCCTGATTACAGATATGCTTATTCTCAGCAATACAATCTCTTTTTTTAAAATTTGGGAATTATTAATAGTTTTCAATCAAGCCTTTTAAAATACATTTTGAAAGGAAAACATTTCCCTAAGGAATGAAAATAGGGCGTACGTGCTAATTCTGAGATGTTGCTGCAATCTTGAAATGAACATGTTAAGTACTTTGTATAGCTGAGAGCTCTCTCTATTTATAATCCATTTGAGAGGAAAAAAAACGTGGTCTCACTTTGTATCCAAATGTCAATTTTCATCTACTCCACTGCTATCTGCATAAACACATTAAAGAGATATTTGATTTGTGGCCCTAAATAAACTAAATTCTAATCAGGCCTACACAACTTCTTCGTTTACATATTTCCTCAGAAACAAAGAAATTTGAGCATGATGTTTGCACATACTGACAACAGCTTCAAGCCCTTGGTTGGAAGTATCTCATTTAATTTTCAAAAAGGGAAGAGAAAGATGCGTGCCCAGCATATTGCATGAGGTGCTGGAAAATTGCCTGTGGCAAACAGATTGTGATTTTCTACTCAAGTATCCTCTCATGTTTTGTTGATGAGATACGTGCTATCTCCCCACGTGTGGTATAGCTGGTTTCCCATGCAACATCAGACATTGTAAAACACAAGCCTCTTTAGGCATTTACTTGAAAGAAATCAGAAATATTTATCCAGAAGTCTTACTTGCTTTTCTGTTGCTTTATTTTAAGGATAGGGGTTTACTTACAAATTGGATATCTACATTCACATTGAAGCTGAAGAGAGTCTTCTTTTCTCCTTTTTTTTAACTAATAATCAGCATTTCAATGAACTGTTCTGATTCAGAATCCCAGCAAAGCATAAATCTATCATTTTTCTTTGGAAGGTAGTTGGACCCCGTGTGAATTTCCAGCTTTTATTTTGTACCTGTAGTGTTCTTGTTCTCGTTTTAACTAAAGCACTTGAGAAATGTGTGTTGTGACCTGCGGGTTTGAAAAATGTTAGTACAGACATAGTGCAGAGGTGAATGCAATCAGCCATAGGTCAAACAAGTTCAGGCCTGCAAAATCTGTTTCTATCTTCACAGATGTTGCTAACCTGCTGTGTATTTCCAGCGTTTTCTGTTTTATTTATAAGGACAATTTATAACACTAACATTTCTATCACTTAAGATTTCAAAAATAATGCATAACGTAAAACGGCATCTTTTGGGAATCAGAATCAGATTTAATGTCACATATGTCATGCAATTTGTTATTATGCGGCTACAGTACAATGTGATGCATAGTAATGAAAACCATAAATGACCATAAGAAATATATATAATAATTAAATTAAATAAGTAGTGCGAAGAGAGAGGTAGTGTTCATGGGTTCATTGTCCATTCAGAAATATGTTGGTGGAGAGGAAGAAGCTGTTCCTGAAACATTGAATGTGTGTCTTCAGGCTCCTGTATCTTCTCCTTGATGAGAAGAGGGCACATCCTGCATGAGCAGACTCAATGGGCCGAATGGTCTTATGATGGGGCTCCTTAATGGTAGATGTTGCCATTCTGAGGCATCACCTTTTGATGGATACTGGGGAGGCTAGTGCCCGTGAGGGAGCTGACTGAGTTTACAACTTTCTACAGCTTTTTCTAATTCTGTAAAGTAGCCCCTCCATAGCAGACAGAGATGCAGCCAGTTAGAATGCTCTCAATGGTACATCTGTATGTAACCCCCAGGTTCAGCTAGCAGCCTCCTCTAGGGGGTGACAGCCTCTGGCCCAGCCAAACTTGAGAAATCCTGTTTGGGTGGATGGTTCGCGATGTGTTCCCCGTTACAAATCAGTACCACGAAATAACAAACAGTACACAATATGCAATTAAATGATTGAGCTTTATAATTCTTAATTTGATTATAGGGATAGTAAAGAAGCAAAAAAAGGGCCCATTCTCATGAAACAGTCTAATGCGCAACATTGGAGCTCACGGTTTTCCCGTCTGTTCATTCTCAATTGATTTCCCCCCCGGGCGTCAATTCCTGACCCCATTCCAAGTCTACTCCATCCTGCAGACTATGACTTCCCCATTCTGGCATCTCCTCTCTCCATCTTCTGCCGAACAAAAGCCCGTGAACATTCTCTCGGGCCCACAAGAAAGAAAAACACATCTCTCATTGGATGGTGCACATTCCAAAGCCCCCGTTATCTCCAGTCATAACCCAAACACTGCTGCTTACATTAGCAGTGAAACCTTTCCCAGGACATTACATTAGCAGTGAAACCCTACAGAGCATTACATGTAGAAATTTGTTGACATACCAAGTGTCCTCAAGCTCCTAATGAAATATAGCCACTGTCGTGCCTTCCTTATAATTGCATCAATATGTTGGGCCGAGGATAGATCCTCAGAGATGTTGACACCCAGGAACTTGAAACTGCTCACCCTTTACATTTCTGATCCCTCGATGAGGACTGGTGTGTTCCCATGACTTACCCTTCCAGAAGTCCACAACCAACCCCTTGGGCTTACTGATGTTGAGTCCTGGTTGTTGCTGTGACACCACTCTACCAGCTGAACTGTCTCACTCCTGTACAGCTTCACATCACCATTTTAAATGCTGCTAACAATAGTTGCGTCATCAGCAAATCTGTAGATGGCATGTGAGCTGTGCCTAGACGCACAGTCATGGATATAGAGAGAATAGAGCAGTGAGCTAAGCACACATCCCTGAGGTGTGTTAGTTTTGATTGCCAGTAAGCAGGAGATGTTATCTCTGATCCACACTGACTGTGGTCTCCAGTGAGAAAGTCAAGTATCCATTTGCAGAGGGAGGTACAGAGGTCCAGGTTTTGGAGCTTGTTGATTTGTAACAAGGGTATGATGGTGTTGATTGCTGAGCTGTAGTCAATAAACAGCAGCCCAACGTATTACTATTGCCCAGGTGATCGAAGGCTGAGGAGAGAGCCAGTGAGGTTGTATCCACTGTAGACCTATTTCGGCGATAGGCAAATGGCAGTGGGTCCAGGTCCTTGCTTGGCCAGGAGTTGATTCTAGCCATGACCAACTTCTCAAACCACTTCATCACAGTAGATGTGAGTGCCACCTTGTGATTGTTGTGGAGGCAGCTCTCCCCGCTCTTTATGGGCACTGGTATGATTGTTGTCTTTCGAAGCAGGGGGGCACCTCTGACTGCAGTACTGAGAGACTGAAGATGTCCTTGAATACTCCTGCTAGTCGGTTGGCACAGGTTTTCAATGACCTACAAGGTACACCACCAGGGCATTCACCCTCTTGAGAGATGTTTGGATGTCAGCCTCTGAGATAGAAATCACAGGGCCACTGGATGCTGCAGGGATTCACATAGATGTAGTTTTATTCTCCCTTTCAAAATGTGCATAAAAGATGTTAAATTCATCTGGGAGTGAAGCATCACTCTTATTCATGATGTTAGGTCCCACATTGTAGGAAGTAATGGCCTGCAAACCTTGCCAGGGCTGGCGTACATCTGATTCTTTCAATTGGAATTGTTTTCTTGCTCTTGAGATCACCTTCTGTAGTTCATACCTGAACTTCTAGTATAGTTCTGGATCACTGGTCTTGAATGCCACAGATCTAGCCCTCAGCAGACTACAAATCTCTTGGTTCATCCATGGCTTTTGACTTGGATATGTCGGGTGTGTGAAGGCACACACTCACTACACAGGTTTTGATTAAATCAGTGACAACTGTGGTGTATTCATTCAGACTCAAAGTTGAATACCTGAATATGGTCTTGTCCACCAATTAAAAGAAATCTTGTAAGCACTCCTCTGCCTCTCTTGACCCTACCTTCTTGGCCCTCACAACTGGTGCTGCAGTCTTTAGTCTCTGCCTATATGCTGGGAGATGAAATACACCCAGGTGATCAGACCTTCTAAAGTGTTGCCCTGGGATGGTACAGTAAGTGTCCTTGATGGTGGTATAACATCTACCTACAGTCCAAAGCGTTTCTCACCAGAAACACTCACAGAAGTCTTTAACAATATAGTAGGCTTATTTTTGAAGTAGCCTCTGCACCTGCACTCTCGCAGAAAGCTATGGACCAGAAGCAGCAGGGCTGCCAGGCACTCTGTGTTACCAGTGAGAATGATGAGGAACCGCTCCAGACAATGTTAAGAAGATTAGAAGATCATGAGCTCAGAGCATGACATAACAAATGTGAATTCTTTAAACCATGTATCACTTACTGTGGACCCACAAGGATTACACAAGTGTGCAGAGAAGATTCAAGCAGTGGTGGATGCCCCAAGGCCAAAGGCTGGGTCTCAGTTGCAGTCTTTTTTAGGATTGTCAATTACTATAACAGATTCCTGCCCAAGCTGGCTACCGTGCTCCACCCATTGAATTCATTACTACAAATCGGGAAGAAATGGCAATGGACAAAGCAGTGTGAGTGGCTTTCCAAAAGGCAAAGGAAATAGTGATATCAAACACTGTACTCACACATTATGATCCATGTATCAAGTAAAGGTTGCCGGTGATGCCTGCCTTATGGTACACGTGCAGTCATAACACGTGAGGAGTGATGGAAGTGAACACCCATAGCATTTGCATCACGTTCCCTTACCGCTGCAGAAAAAATGTGCACAGATTGACAGAGAGACCTTGAGTCTAGTTTGGTGTGAAAAACATTTCACATAATACCTGTAAGGGAGAGGGTTTCCCTCATTATTGATCATCAACCACTAATAATGCACACTCAAAACTCTGGAGGAAATCAGCAGGCCAGGCAGCATCTATGGAAAAGAGCCAACAGTCGACGTTTTAGGCTGAAGCACTTCATCAGGACTGGAAAGGAAGGGGAGAAGTCAGAGGAGGAAGGTGGGGAGCAGGAGGAAGAAATACAAGGTGACAGGTGATTGGTGGACCCGAGGGGGGGGGAGGGGTGAAGTAAAGAGCTGGGAAGTCGATTGGTGAAAGAGGTGAAGGGCTGGAGAACGGGGATCTAATAGGAAAAGGCAGAAGACCATGGAAGGACGGGGGGAGAAACACGAGAGGGAGGAGATGGGCAGTTAAGGAGATAAGGTGAGAGAGGAAAACAGGAATGGTGAAGCAGGAGAGGCAATTACCGGAAGTTAGAGAAATTGATGTTCATGCCATCAAGTTGGAGGCTACCCAGATGAAATACATGGTGTTTCTCCTCCAACCTGAGTGTGGCCCCATCGTAGCAGTAGAGGAGGCCATGGAGTGACATCTCAGAATGGGATTGGGAAGTAGAATTGAAATGGTTGCCACCAGGAGATCCTGGTTTTTGTGGCACTTGGAGCAAAGGTGCTCAGAAAAATGGTCTCCTAATCTACGTCGGGTCTCACCAATACAACAGGAGGCCACGCCAGGAGCACTGAATACAGTAGATGACCCCGACAGACTCACAGGTGAAGTGTTGACTCACCTGGAAGTGCTATTTGGGGCACTGAATGATGGTGTTGGAGGAGGTGTAGGGTAGAAGTGGGCAAAGGAATCACGTAGGGAGTGATCCCTGCGAAAGCGGAAAGTGGGGGTAGGGAAAGATGCGCTTGGTGGAGGTGGCAGAAGTTACAGAGAATTATGTGCTAGACGGAGATGTTGTTAGGCTGGTAGGTGAGGACAAGAGGAACTCTATCCCTGGTATGGTGGTGGGATGACAGGGTGAGGGTAGATGTGCGCAAAATGAAAGGGATGCGGATGAGGGCAGCATTGATGGCGGAGGAAGGAGGACATCTCAGTAGTTCTGGAATGAAAACCTCATCCCGAGAGCGCATGCAGTGGAGCCAGAGGAACTGAGCGCAGGGGATGGCATTTTCACAAGTGACTGGGTGGGAAGAGGAAAAGTCCAGAAAACGTTGAGAGTCAGTGGTTTTATAACATATATCAGGCTTGCTGACTTCCAACAGCATTTTGTGTGTGCTTCGGATTTCCAGCATCTTCAGATTTCCTCATATTTGTGATCAACCACGAGAGTCCATTTTCAGTCCACAGAAGGGTGTCCCACAAAGAGCAGCAGCACGAATCCAGAGGTGGGCTCTGTTTCTTGGAGCACACAATTACAAGATCGAATTCAAGAGGACAACTCATCATGGAAATGCTGACAGATGTTCCCACTTACCCCTGAAAAATGAAATACCGGCAAAATTTACAAACAAGGACACACCTCTTGACATATTCTCCCTAATGCAAATTGAAAGTCATCTTATTACGGCAGAGATGATGCAAAGGGAAACTGGAAAGGACCCCACACTGTCTCAGGTCTACATGGCCACCAAGATGGCTGGAAAGTGTCGCAAAATATCCAGTTGCCCTTGATGGGGGTTGCCTTATGTGGGGATTGAGAGTTGTTGTGCATCTAAGCTGAGAGTTAAAGCGTTGGTGGAGCTACATGCTGGTCATCTAGATGTGGTCTAAATAAAGGCGTTGGCTCAAAGCTTTGTCTGGTGGCATGGAAAAGACCAACAGATCAGGCAGCTCACCTTGCACTGTTTGGGATAGGAACACATCCAGAAGAAAGGTATCCAGAGCTGTCAGAAACACTTCCTGCAGTCCCATAGTCAACTCCTACAACCACCACAAAGAAGGCCTCAGGATCTAAGATTGCTTTACAGCCACAAGTCTCATAGTCATAGTCACAGTCAATCATACTTTATTGATCCCGGGGGAAATTGGTTTTTGTTACAGTTGCACCATAAATAATTAAATAGTAATAAAACCATAAATAGTTAAATAGTAATATGTAAATTATGCCAGGAAATAAGTCCAGGACCAGCCTATTGGCTCAGGGTGTCTGACCCTCCAAGGGAGGAGTTATAAAGTTTGATGTCCACAGGCAGGAATGACTTCCTATGACGCTCTGTGTTGCATCTCAGTGGAATGAGTCTCTGGCTGAATGTACTCCTATGCCCAACCAGTTCATTATGTAGTGGATGGGACACATTGACCAAGATGGCATGCAACTCGGACAGCATCCTCTTTTCAGACACCACCGTCAGAGAGTCCAGTTCCATCCCCACAACATCACTGGCTTACGAATGAGTTTGTTGATTCTATTGGTGTCTGCTACCCTCAGCCTGCTGCCCCAGCACACAACAGCAAACATGAGCGCACTGGCCAACACAGACTCATAGAACATCCTCAGCATCGTCCGGCAGATGTTAAAGGACCTCAGTCTCCTCAGGAAATAGAGACGGCTCTGACCCTTCTTGTAGACAGCCTCAGTGTTCTTTGACCAGTCCAGTTTATTGTTAATTCGTATCCCCAGGTATTTGTAATCCTCCACCATGTCCACACTGACCCCCTGGATGGAAACAGGGGTCACTGGTACCTTAGCTCTCCTCAGGTCTACCACCAGCTCCTTAGTCTTTTTCACATTAAGCTGCAGATAATTCTGTTCACACCATGTGACAAAGTTTCCTACCGTGGCCCTGTACTCAGCCTCATCTCCCTTGCTGATGCATCCAACTATGGCAGAGTCATCCGAAAACTTCTGAAGATGACAAGGCTCTGTGCAGTAGCTGAAGTCCGAGGTGTAAATGGTGAAGAGAAAGGGAGACAAGACAGTCCCCTGTGGAGCCTCAGTGCTGCTGATCACTCTGTCGGACACACAGGACTCACTTGCCAAGCTGACCAACTACTCCCCTCACCCACCCCCTCCCACCCCAAATCAGGAAAGGTGTTATCCCACAAGAGTAAGAAATCCTCCACAGCTTTAATCATTAGGCCTGAATATGACCATTTAAAATTTGCTATGAAGTGGATGTGTAAATAGTCATTGTATTATGTAGTATAGTGTATGAACCCCTGGTTCCTTGGGCTGTGTAAGTTTAGGGAATACACACTCCAGTCTTGCGAAATCCATGAGATTGGAAAGGCTTTCCTACCCCAAACCCCAGTTTATCTGAATGCTGTGTAATTTGCAACCCTGTTACAACTTGGTGCCAAGATAAAACAGAGAGCACACTGCATACGATTAAAGGAATTATATTTAGGAATGTGGTAAAGAAAAGAAAGAAAAAAAAACAAAAAGGGCTCAATATATTTAAACAGTCAAATGTGCACAAGTTGGAGCTCAACTCTTCCAAATGTCACATTCATCGGTGCTCAGTCGACCTCTGGACCTTGCTCCATCGAATCACGGTTCACTACCAGCTTGAGTCCTACGACCAGTTCTCTCTTCATCTTTTGCAGAACAAAGCCCCAGCTCACACCGGTGTCAGGCACACACACAAAAAAATCCGCTCCCCTCATTGGATAGCTCACATGCTCACATTCCAAAGCACCCGTTACCTCTAGCCATAACCCAAATTCTGCTTCTACAGAAAGACCATTATGTTAGCAGTGAAACCCTTACCAGGACATTACATGTAAGACTTGACTGGAGAGCAATACTTTACATATTTGAGTTGAGATGTATTCTGTTGTATATTGAATTGGAGTTTATAGCTAAGCCGGGAGGAATGTTGTGTATTTAATGCTTAAGTACTATTGTAAATATATTTTTGATTAATTATTCTTTGTTGTTTATATAATTCATTACTGGTTATAAGTATGAAGTGCATGAATAGCACACATCTCACTCCACATCGTCGTAAGTGCACGGCTTAATAAAGTGAATCTAACTGAAGAATCATGTCGACATGTTCTTCCTTGCTCTGTGTTTTTTCTTTCAATTAGTTTTATGTTTTGGAGTCAGACAGAGACATTTAAAAAATACTATAGAAGGATTTAAGATAACTAAAAGAATAATTATTTTATAGTTTTTCAGCATAAAATGAATTTTAAATGCTGGCAAATAATTAAAAACATTAAAATATGAGGAAATAAAAATTCTCACTTATCCACACCCTGGGTTTTCCATAGCACTGGTAACACCAGTGGACCCATTCAGTCATTCCCCCAGCAGCCATCTTTGTGGTAACACTGAGGCCTGTGAGGAAAGTGGACACAGTCCACTCCTCAAGAAATCAGCGTATTATCAAAGGGTGAGACTTGATACGCTGCACTTACCTTCTAATTCGCTTTTGTCCTCATTTCTTTGCTGAAGCTCGAGGTGAACTGAGCCATTAGTGGTTGGCAGCCAACAATTCTCCAGGGATTCGCTGACTGTCAGTGTGTGCAATTCAGCTCCATATAAAACAAATAATTTTCCAGCAAACTCAACGGATCTCCAAAGCAGTGCACTGTATAGAGTAGAAACTATTGACTTAAGTAATTCATACCCTCAAACTGAGTATGGTATGTTTCATGTTTTGCAAACATTGAATTGTTTCTATTACAGGTATTGGACTTGAGTGTAAAATTGCTATTCTTCTGGTAATTTAACTTTCCTATGCTTGCTTGTATTTTTAAATAACACTCATTGTTCCTAATCAGTACCTCCTGTACCTAATAAAGTGCCCACTGAGTGTATCTTGATAGTCTTCTGCTGCTGCAGCCCATCAACTTCGAGGCTCAATGTGTTGTACATTCAGAGATGCTCTTCCGTACACCAGTTTTGTAACGTGTGGTTATTTGAATTACTGTCGCCTTCCTGTCAGCTTAAACCAGTCTGCCATTCTCTCTGACTTCCCTCATTAACGAGGTGTTTTTGCCCACAGAACTGCCACTCACTGGATGTTTTTTTTTAACATTTTTGCACTATTCTCTGTAAACTCTAGAAACTGTTGCATGTGAAAATCCCAGGAGATCAGCAGTTTCTGAAATACTCAAATCACCCCATTGGGCACCACGAATCATCCCACAGTCAAAGTCACTTGGATCATATTTCTTCCCTAGTCGGATGCTTGGTCTGAAAAACAACTGAACCTCTTGATCGTGTTGGCATGCTTTTATGCATTGAGTTGCTGCCATTTGATTGGCTGATTTGACATTTGCATTAATAAGCAGGCGTGGGCACTGATTGTACTGCAGTTGTTCAGTGAACTTTCTATAGTTGTAGTATAGCTGCTTCTGTATTTTTCTGGAAGCTTCTTAGTTTATCTGCAGCAAATGTCATGCCACTTGAATCCAACTATTTCATAGTTTATTTGTAATTGTAGTGCCCTGGTTCACATCTTTACTTCTATGTTGTAGGTTTTTCATTTAGCAGCTCTGTAAGAGCTACTGTTCTGCTTTCAGCCTGTTTGGGTTATTGTTGAAGATAGGGGATGATGTGGAATGTGTGCCATCCAATCAGTGAGAGGTTTTTCTTGGTGAGGGACAATAAGGTGTGGTCTTGGGCTTTTGTACAAGAGGAGATGAAGAGAGAAGGCACTGGGGAGAACTGGTCATAGCATACGATCCAGTGAGAGACCCGTTTGTTCGAGATGGACTGTGACTGACGTTCAGAAGGTGGTGTGGGCTTTCATGTTGACTGAGAGCCTAGTGCATGAGTGACAGAAGTTCAAGATGAGCTCCAACTTGTGCACATTTGACTATTTAATTGCAATCGGCCCCTTTCTTTATGTTATTCTTTATTAACCCTTTAGTTAAGATTCATAAATATAATTCCTTTAATTGTATGCAGTCTGTTATTTCATGGCATTAATTTGTAAGAGGGTAGCGAATTACACAGCATCTGTACAAACGGGGGTTTGGGGGAGGGAGCTGACGTCTCAATCTCACACGTCTGGCGGGGCTGGAGATTGTCTTCCTTAGACTTATGCAACTGAGGAAACCAGAGTGTTTCATTATCCTGACATGCATTGTTATCTTTCCAGCTTGAGCCAGCTTTTGTACAAGATGACGATGAATTCTTTGTTCTTCTTGGTTTTCCTTTGTCTGTTCTTTGCTTTTGTGACATTCAATAAACAGCCATAAGCAACAAGTTTAATGCCTCAATTCTTGACCTTCGAAGAACCTCCAGTTTTCAAAATTGCACGGATCCAACACAGCCGATGTTTCAAGCGTAGAAACTAATTGTTGAGTGATCACCAGAAAAGTAAATACGAAGTGTGTTCTGCTCATAATATGCTAACCTGGTCTGACACACTTCACAGACAAAACTACACTTGAAGAAAGAGCTACGCATCAGTACTTCTATATAAATAGTCTGCCGTAGTTTTTCTATTCAAAAAAAATTGAAAAATGGCTGATGACAACAATAAAGGAAATCGCTCAGAGCAGCAACAGATTATCCATGTGGAACTCAAATATCTGTGTATAAATGAATCAGAGAATGACATTAGGCAACCTCTGGTGTCATGAGCTATGCAGACTAAATATGTACTAGCTTACTTTTATGTAAACTATCAACTCTCATCATGTAATTGTGGGAACAATAAGATTAACACCATTACAGTGTAAATCATTGTGATGCAAACCATTGTGCGGTAATGGGATGGTTTCTTGAGCTCTGCTTGCTTGTAAAACATATGTGGGATTGAAAGACAGTGCCAAAATTCAACCTAGCAAGTTGTTTTGGAGGTGTAGTAAATATGCAAACTGTGATTGGTGTATCATGGTAGGCCTCTGTAGAATAGACATTAAGATAAGAACAATCAATTTTGGGAAGCTTTCTTTGAAAGACCTGGCACAGAGTTCAAAGACCATCTATATATCTATGGCATCTTGGGGGCAACAAATCTAAAATGAACTGAGAATTTGCATATTTTTAGGGTTTACCTGCAGCAGAATTTATTTATTTTTTGAGACAGAGTACAGAATAGGTCTTTCCGGCTCTTTGCCCTTTGAGCTGTGCTGTCAGGCAATTCCTCCATTTAAGCCTAGCCTAATTGCAGAACAATTTGCAATGCTCAATTAATCTTCTAATTGGTATATCTTGGACTGTGGAAGGAAATTGGAGCACCCAATGGAAACCTAAGTGGTCATGGGGAGAACACAATACAGGCAGTGGCGGGAATTGAACCCAAGTCGCTTGTGCTGTAAAGTAAACAACAGGAATTCTGCAGATGCTGGAAATTCAAGCAATACACATCAAAGTTGCTGGTGAACACAGCAGGCCAGGCAGCATCTCTAGGAAGAGGTGCAGTCGACGTTTCAGGCCGAGACCCTTCGTCGGGACTAACTGAAGGAAGAGTGAGTAAGGGATTTGAAAGTTGGAGGGGGAGGGGGAGATCCAAAATGATAGGAGAAGACAGGAGGGGGAGGGATAGAGCCGAGAGCTGGACAGGTGATAGGCAAAAGGGGATACGAGAGGATCATGGGACAGGAGGTCCAGGAAGAAAGACGGGGGGGGGGGCACCCAGAGGATGGGCAAGAGGTACATTCAGAGGGACAGAGGGAGAAAAAGGAGAGTGAGAGAAAGAATGTGTGCGTAAAAATAAGTAACAGCTGGGGTACGAGGGGGAGGTGGGGCCTTAGCCGTCTGGGTAGCCTCCAACCTGATGGCATGATGTCTATCCACGGCCTCCTCTGCTGTAAAGATGAAGCCACACTCAGGTTGGAGGAACAACACCTTATATTCTGTCTGGGTAGTCTCCAACCTGATGGCATGAACATCGACTTCTCTAACTTCCACTAAGGCCCCACCTCCCCCTCGTACCCCATCTGTTACTTATTTTTATGCACACATTCTTTCTCTCACTCTCCTTTTTCTCCGTCTGTCCCTCTGAATATACCTCTTGCCCATCCTCTGGGTCACCCCCCCGTCTTTCTTCCCGGACCTCCTGTCCCGTGATCCTCTCGTATCCCCTTTTGCCTATCACCTGTCCAGCTCTTGGCTCTATCCCTCCCCCTCTTGTCTTCTCCTATCATTTTGGATCTCCCCCTCCCACTCCAACTTTCAAATCCCTTACTGACTCTTCCTTCAGTTAGTCCTGACGAAGGGTCTCGGCCTGAAATGTCGACTGCACCTCTTCCTACAGATGCTGCCTGGCCTGCTGCGTTCACCAGCAACTTTGATGTGTATGTGCTGTAAAGTGTTCTGTTAACTACTATGTCACGATGAAGCCCCAATTGAGGCAGAAATTCCAGAATGCAGAAGCATGTTGTGAACATTGGACCTCAAACAGTGAGGAAGATAACACAATTTTAAATTCTCAAAACAAAATTGAGGTGCTACTAATCTCTTGCCATTATCACCTCCTCAAATATAATTGCATTAAAGAATGAACAATCAAACTGTCTCAATTGGAATGAGACAGAAGATATAAATTATTTAAAATTTACTTTGGAATGACAAACAACAAGTTGGTAATATTCTTTAATACAAGTTGGTTTCCCTGCCAGGGCAGAAGGCAGATGGTACCTGCTCAGTAATACAGACTTGTTTTGTGCCCTTGAATGTGTTGCTGTTGTCAAATCCGGAGTGAAAATTGTCTACTTGTTGCATAAACTGGAATGATAGAACGTGAAGAGCAAAATGTTTATTGTTTTCTAATAGAGTAATACTACTTAATAAGCAGCACACATAAAAGTTGCTGGTGAATGCAGCAGGCCAGGCAGCATCTCTAGGAAGAGGTACAGTCGACGTTTCGGGCCGAGACCCTTCGTCAGGACTAACTGAAAGAAGAGCTAGTAAGAGATTTGAAAGTGGAAAGGGGAGGGGGAGATCCGAAGTGATAGGAGAAGACAGGAGGGGGAGGGATGGAGCCAAGAGCTGGACAGGTGATTGGCAAAAGGGATATGAGAGGATCATGGGACAGGAGGCCTAGGGAGAAAGAAAAGGGGAGGGGGGGGAAACCTAGAGGATAGGCAAAGGGTATAGTCAGAGGGACAGAGGGAGAAAAAGGAGAGAGAGAAAAAGAATGTGTGTATATATATAAATAAATAAATAACGGATGAGGTACGAGGAGGAGGTAAGGCATTAGCGGAAGTTAGAGAAGTCGATGTTCATGCCATCAGGTTGGAGGCTACCTAGATGGAATATAAGGTGTTGTTCCTCCAACCTGAGTGTGGCTTCATCTTTACAGTAGAGGAGACCGTGAATAGACATATCAGAATGGGAATGGGATGTGGAATTAAAATGTGTGGCCACTGGGAGATCCTGCTTTCTCTGGCGGACAGAGCGTAGGTGTTCAGCGAAACGATCTCCCAGTCCGCGTCGGGTCTCGCCAATATAAAAGAGGCCACATCGGGAGCACCGGACGCAGTATATCACCCCAGCCGACTCACAGGTGAAGTGTCGCCTCACCTGGAAGGACTGTCTGGGGTCCGCTTACAAGGATAAGTGCCAGGAGGGAGATCGGTGGGGAGGGATGGGGGGAGGATGAATGGACAAAGGAGTCACGTGGGGAGTGATCCCTGCGGAAAGCGGGGGGGGGGGATGGAAAGATGTGCTTAGTGGTGGGATCCCGTTGGAGGTGGCGGAAGTTACAGAGAATTATATGTTGGACCCGAAGGCTGGTGGGGTGGTAGGTGAGGACAAGGGGAGCCCTATTCCTAGTGGTATTTCCAACATTTCTAAAACCATAGCAGCCAGCTCCTAAAGTGCCTCGTATTTCCAACATTTGTGATGCCTATAGTTAATAAACAGAGAGGTTTGGCAGAAGATCTTGAGTTCAGCAAGGATGGTTCAAAAGAAAGCATTAAGTGGCATGTGCATCACTCCGATTGCTGGTACATAAAGGCCTTGACTTAAACAAAAAAGACCACACTGAATAAAACACTGATATTCTGCAACATGAAGAGATGAAAAAAAATCACAAAGTGGTGCTGGAATACCTACACCCAAATCATACAATTGCATTGATTGAAATTCATTTACTGTTCTGTCTTGTGGAACTGATTTAGTAAATTCACTGGGGCACCTGGATCTGAACGTACTCATGTTGAATCACCTCACTCAGACCACAGTCCGCTCTATCCTTTAGCCCTTACACTTGAGCATAAAATTTTAAACCAACTTTTGTGAGTTTATCATGGCATTCTCAGCTTGTAAGTAACAATTCCATTGTCACAATTTCTACTTTTTGTTTTTACAAATGCCAAACATCAACAGAGTTCTCTAATCTCTTCATATGAAAGGCAAGAATCCCCTCTGTTTTTCTTATTGTTTCTCAAGCCTGTACTCAATCTACCTGATTCACAACAAATCTCAAAACAGAAGTGGAAGTTTAACTTTCCTTGCTGGACTAGCTCTGGCCTATGAGCCACTCCCTTTGTATCTGGTTTGTGTTAACATGACAGATTTTGTTGTCCCCTGGTCAGGCTTGGACTTAAATTTACAGGCATCTGTCAGTCTCATGAGACCATGGATTTGCGCCTTGGAAGGTTTTCAGGGCTCAGGCCTGGGCAAGGTTATATGGAAGACCAACAGTTGCCCATGCTGCTAGTCTCCCCTGTCCACACCATCAATGTTGTCCAAGGGAAGGGCATTAGGACCCACACAGCTTGGCACCGGTGTCATCACAGAGCAATGTGTGGTTAAGTGCCTTGCTCAAGGACACATGCTGCCTCAGCCATGGCTCGAACTAATGACCTTCAGATCACTAGACGAGCGCCTTAACCACTTGGCCACGCGCCAACATGGACTTAAATAGAAGCATAGAAAACCTACAGCACAATGCAGGTCCTTCGGCCCACAAAGCTGTGCCGAACATGTCCTTACCTTAAGTATTAAGAGCTTGTTGTATATGGAGAGCACAGTACCATGCTGTTGCACATATCCGGGTCAGTCTGTTCAAAAGAATTGCTCAATATTCTTGTTCAGGGAACTTTCCTTGACAACACATAGAGTCCCTGCTAGGGAGAGTGAAAAGCTCGACCTACTGTTGGGTAATAGGACAGGGCAAGTGACTGAGATGACTTTCAGATCAGTGATTATAATTCTATTTATTTTAAAATAGTCATGAAAGGGACAGAACTGGTCCATAGATCTAACTTCTAAACTGGGGTCAAGGTAAATTTTGATGGTACGAGACAGGAGCTTGTAAAGATTAATTGGAGTAGGTTGTTTGAGGGTGAAGGGACCACAGACAAGTGCGAAGCTTATAAAGGTGAGATAATGAAAGCTCGAAGTCTGAATGTTCCTGTCTGAAAGGAAAGAAACCCTTGACAAAGGATTTTGAGGCCCTGACCAGGAAAAAGAAGAAGGCATGGGTTAGGCTCCAGCAGCTGGGATTAAGCAAACTTGAGAAGATTTGATATTTCACTAAAGCTTCAACCAAATTTCTACAGATATACTGTGGAGGGCATGCTAACTGGTTGCATCACTTGGTGACTGTAGGCTAGTAAGTCTAACATACATCATAATTTGATTACTACAGGAGATCTGAGGGATGAGATGTACGTACATCTTGAAAGTCGTGAGTTGATTAGGGGTAGTCAGCATGGCTTTGGTTCATGGAATATTATGTCTGATGAGCTTAACTGAATTTTTTGATAAAGTTACCAAGAAATCTGATGCGGGAAGGTGTTTAGACGTGGTTTATATGGACTTCAGTAAGGCCTTTGATAAAGTTCCACATTGCAGGCTGCTCTGGAAGGTTAAATCACATTGAATCCAGGAGAGCTCGCCAACTGAAGGCACAATTGACTTGACGGTAGAAAGTAGAGGGTGATGGTAGAAGGTTGTTTCTTGAACTGGAGGTCTACTAGTGCTATGTTTCAAGAGTCGGAGCTGGCCTATTGCTGTTTGTCATCTATAGTATATCAGTAATTTGGATAAGGATGCAAAATTAGAGGGAATGCAGAGCCACAGTGGTCTACTTCCTAAGCAACAACTCGCAAACTCACGGTTCCTGCTCATCCAGCCTGGAATGTCTAATGGTGAATTATGGTCCATATGACTTGCCATGAGAGTTCACTTCAACTATCTGAACAGCAGTTGATATCGCACCCCACGTGGCTTAATATGGCTTAAGTGGAAAGGGGACTGAAATGTCACGAACAATCCAACAGCCTCCAATGCATCTGAACCCACACCGAAGATCAACCTTCCAAATAGCGAACCCCAAGAAAATACCTGGCTCAGATGGCTTCCCTAGCCACACCCTTAGATTTTGCATAGATCGGCTGGTGGGGATCATTATAGACATTTTAACCTCTCCCTGCTTCAATCCCCCTGCTTTAAGAAGAAGACCGCCATCAAAGTTCAAAGTTCAAGGTTAAATTTTTTATCACGGTACATACATGTCAAAGTGGATAGTAAACGCTTTTTCAAGTATGTAAAAGGTAAAAGAGAGATGAGATTGGATATAGGACCACAAGAAAATGAGGCCGGAGAAATAATGACAGGGGACAAGGAGATGGCAGATGAACTAAACGAGCATTTTGCATCAGTCTTCACTGTGGAAAATACTAGCAGTGTGCCAGATGTTGTAGTGTGTGAAGGAAGAGATGTGGGTGTAGTTACTGTTATAAGAGAGAAGGTGCTCAAAAAGCTGAAAGACCTAAAGGTACATAAGTCACTTGGACCAGAGGAACTGCACCCTAGGATTCTGAAAGTGGTAGCATTAGAGATTGTGGTGGCATTAGAAATGATCTTTCAAAATTCATTGGACTCTGGCATGGTGCCAGAGGACTGGAAAATTACAAATGTCACTCCACTCTTTAAGAAAGGAGGAAGGCAGCAGAAAGGAAACAATAGGCCAGATAGCCTGACCTCAGTGGTTGGGAAGATGTTGGAGACAATTATTAAGGAACGGGCTATGGAGTACTTGGTAACCTAGGACAAGATAGGACAAAGTCAGCATTGTTTCCTTAAGGGAAAATCTTGCTTGACGAACCTGTTGGAATTCTTTGAGGAGATTACAGGTTGGATAAAGGGGATGCATTGGATATTGTATATTTGGACTTTCAAAAGATCTTTGGCAAGGTGCCACATGTGAGGCTGCTTACCAAGTTAAGAGCCCATGGTATTACAGGAATGTTACTAACATGGTTAGAGCATTGGCTGAGTGGTAGGAGACAGTCAGAGGAAATAAAAGGATCCTTATCTGGTTGGTTGCCAGTGACTAGTGGTGTTCCACAGGGGTCGGAATTTTATGCTGTATATCAATGATTTAGATGATGGAATAGATAGCTTTATTGCCAAGTTTGCAGATGATACGAAGATCGTGGTGGGGCAGGTAGTGTTGAGGAAACAGGTAGGTTGCAGAAGGACAGATTAGGAGAATTGGCAAGAAAGTGGCAAATGAAATACAATATTGGAAAATGCATGGTCATGCACTTTGGTAGTAGAAATAGATGTGCAGATTATTTTCTATACGGGGAGAAAATCCAAAAATCTGAGCTGCAAGGGGACTTGGGAGACCTTGTGCAGTACTCCCTAAACACAGAGAAGGCAAAGGAAAGAAAAGCTCAAGTTTTTTTCCTTCCCTTCTTTATTTCTGCTCAGCTAGGACAGTAGGGATGACAGGCAGGATAGTGCATTACTTCTCTAGTGGGATGTGGGAAGGCAGAGAAATCTGCAGTGTTCCTGATGACTACAACTGCAAGATGTGCATCCAGCTGTCCAGCTGAAGCTTCTAATAAAGCGTGTTAAGCAGTTGGAGCTGGAACTGGCTGAACTCTGGATCATTCAGGAGGCTGGATGGTGAAAGATAGAACATATGGAGAGGTAGTTGTACCTAAGGTGCAGGATACAAGAAAATAAGTGACAATCACGAAGGGAAAGGGGGTTAAGGACCAGTGCGGAGTACTTCTGTAGCCATCTCTTTCAACAACAGGTATATCACTTTGGATACTGTTGGGCAATGACTTAACAGAGGAAACTCACAGTGGTTGGGTCTCTGGCACTGAATCTGCCTCTGTGACTCAGAAGGGAAAAGAGGAAAAGGGGGAAAAGAATTATACTGTGGTGATAGGGGATTTGTTAGTTAGTAGAATGAACAGGAGGTTCTGTAGGCAAGAACGAGATTCCCGGATTGTTTGTTGCCTCTCAGGTGCCAGGCTCCGGGGACATCTCTGATAGAGTCTTCACCATTCTTATGTGGGAGGGTGAACAGCCAGAAGTCATGGTCCATGTAGGTACCAATGACATGGGTAGGACGAGTGACGAGGTTCTGCATACAGAGGTCAGGAATTTATATGCTAAGTTAAAGGGCAGGACCTCCAGGGTTGTGATCTCAGGAATGTTACCCGTGCCACATGCTACTGAAGCCAGAACTAGGAAGATTATACCGTTTAATACGTGGCTAAGGAGTTGGTGTAGGAGAGAGGGCAGAAGAATTTTGGATCTTTGTGCTCTCTTCCAGGGAAGGTGGGACCTATACAGAAGGGACGGTTTGCACCTGAACCAGATAGGGACTAATATTCTAGCAGGACTGTTTGGTAATGCTGCACAGTGAGGTTTAAAGTAGAGTTGTAGGGGTGTGGGAATCAGAGTGCCAAAACAGTTAGTGGACAGTTGTGGAGGCAGATGTTGGCTAAGCTTAGGCTAGGTTTAGGCTAAGTTAGGAAACAAAAGATTGATCATGGTGTGACTAATGAACTGCCTACATTTAAATGCAAGAAGTGGCTGGCAGTTCTGAAGATGAGGTAGCTGATTTACAAACAGAGGCAATGCTTAGTGAGGAGAAGCTGTTGACAGAGCAAAATTGCAGTCAATAGGATGAGGCAATGTGAAAGGAACAGAAAATTGAAAAGGGTGAATATAGGATTGGATGCATGCAGTATACAGAATAAGGCAGATTGGCAGGTATGATATTGTAGGCATCACTGAATCATGGGTGAAACATTATAGCTGGGAGCTTAATGTCCAAGGATATGCATTGTATCAAAAGGACAGACAGGAAGGCAAAGGGGGTAGTGTTGCTCTGTTGGTAAAAAATGAAACTGAATCATTAGAAGGAGGTGACATAGGATTCAAAGATGTTGAATCATTGTAGGTAGAGCTAAGGGATTGCAAAGGTAAAAAGACCCTGATGAGAGTTGTATACAGACCCCCAAACAGTAGTAAGGATGTGGCCTACAAATTACAATGGGAAAAAGAAAATGCATGCCAAAAGAGCAATGTTACAATAGTCATGGGGGATTTCAATATGTGGTATATTGCAAATATTACAGTGGTGTTGGATTACAGGAGAGAGAATTTCTAGAGTGCCTATGAGAGAGCTTTTTAGAGCAGTTTATGGTTGAGCCCACTAGAGGATTAGTTAATCTGGATCGGGTGTTGTGCAATGAACCAAATTTGATTAGAGACCTTAAGGTAAAAGGTCCCTCAGCGGCAAGTGATCATAATATGAACAAATTCATCATAAAATTTCAGAAGAAGCTAAAGTCAGATGTATTGCTATTACAGTGGAGTAAAGGGAATTACAGAGGCACGAAAGAGATGTTGGCCAGAATTGATTGAATAAGAGCACTGGCAGGGATGATGGCAGAGCAACAATGACTGGAATTTCTGGAAGCAATTCAGAAGGCACAGGATACATACATTCCAAAGAGGAAGAAGTATTCTAAAGGAAAAATGATACAACCGTGGCTAATAAGAGAAGTCACAATGCCAACATAAAAGCCAAAGAGAGGACATATAATAGAGCAAAAACCATTGGGAAGTTAGAGGATGGAGAAGCTTTTAAAAACCAATAGAAAGCAGCTAAAAAAGTCATTATGATAGATAACAAAAATAAGCTAGCAATTAATATTAAACAGAATACCAAAAGTTTCTTCAGATACATAAAGTATAAAAGAGTCGAGAGTGAATATCAGACCACTGGAATATGATACTGGAGAGCTAGTAATGGGGGACAAGGGAATAGAGGATGAACTGAATAAGTATTTTACATCACTGTGGAAAACACTAGCAATATGCTGGAAGTTCCAGGTATCAGGGGTCCTGAAGTGTGAAATCACCATAACTACAGAAAACATCCTTGGGAAACTGAAAGGTCTGAAGTCACCTGGATCAGATGGTGTACACCCCAGCGTTCTGAAAGAGGTGGCTGAAGAGATCATGGAGGCATTAGTAATGGTCTTTCAAGAAACACTATATTCTGGAAAGGATCCAGAAGACTGGAACATTGTAAATGTCACACCACTCTTCAAGGTAGAAAGAAGGAAACTGTAGGCCAGTTAGTCTGTCCTCAGTGGTTGGGAAGATGTTGAAGTTGATTATTAAGGATGAGGTCTCAGGGTACTTGGAGGCAGCAAAATAGGCTGTAGTCAACATGGTTTCCTCAAGGGAAAATCTTGCCTGACAAATCTGTTGAAATTCTTTGAAGAAGTAACAAGCAGGAGAGACAAAGGAGAATTGGTTGATGTTGCATGCTTGGATCTTCAGAAAGCCTTTGCGGAGGTGCCACACATGAGGGTGCTTAACAAGTTCTGGGCCCATGATATTACAGGAAAGATTCCAGCATGGATACAGCAGTGGCTGATTGGTAAGAGGTAAAGAGTGGGAATAAAGGAAGTTCTTTGCAACTGGCTACTCGTGAGGAGAGGTGTTCACAGGGGTCTGTGTTGGGACCGATTCTTTTTTCATCTGAAACCCCGTTGGTTTCCTTGGCTGTGTAAGTCTGCATAAGCACACTCCGGTCCTGCCAAACCCATGAGATTGAGATGGCTATCCCACCCCAAACCTCGGTTTGTGGGGATGCTGTACAATTTGTTACCCTGTTACAACTCAGTGCCAAGAAATAACAGAGAGTACACTGCATACGATTAAAGGAATTACATTTATGAATCTTAACTAACGGGTTAGTAAAGAAAAGAAAGAAAAATAAAACAAAAGGGGGCCATTATAATTAAGCAGTCAAATATGCACAAGTTGGAGCTCAACTCTTCCGAAAGTCATATCACCCGACCCTCAATAGACTCCGGCACCTTGCTCCATTGAATCACAGTCCCCCACCGGGTTAAATCCTATGACCAGTTCTCTCTAGTGTCTTCTCTCCATCTCCCACTGAACAAAAAAAAACCCAAGACCAACCTTAGTGTCCCTCACAAAACCAACTACCCCCCTACCCCGAGTTCACCATCATAATTGGATGGCACACATTCTTCAGCACCCCTTATCTTCAAAAATAACCCAAACAGGTTGAAAGCAGAACAGACTGTTCTTACAGAACTGCTAAAAGGAAATACCTACGGCATAGCAGTAAAACTGTGAACTAGGGTGTTACACATTATATATCAATGATTTGGATGATGGAATTGATAGTTTTGTTGCAAAGTTTGCAAATGTTATGAAGATAGGTGGGGGGGCAGGTAGTTTTGAGGAAGTAAAGAAGCTACAGGAGGACTTAGGCAGTTTAGGAGAATGGGCAAAGAAGTGGCAGATGGAGTACAGTGCCGTGAATTGTTTGGCCAAGCACTTTGGCAGAATAAATGAAAGGGTTGACTATTTTCTAAATGGAGAGAAAATACAAAAACCTGAAGTGCAAAGGGACTTGAGAGTCCTTGTGAAGGATTCCCTAAAGGTTAATTTACGGGTTGAGTCTGTGGTGAGAAAGGCAAATGCAATGTTAGCATTCATTTCAAGAGGACGAGAATGTAAAAGCAAAGATGTAATGTTGGAGCTTTATAAAGCACTGGTGAGGCCTCACTTGGAGTATTGTGAGCAGGTTTTTGCCCCTTATCTTAGAAAGGATGTGCTGAATCTGAAGAGGCTTCAAAGGAGGTTCACGAAAATAATTCCAGGATTGAATAGCTTGTCATATGAAGAGTGTTTGATTCCTCTGGGCCTGTATTCACTGGAATTCAGAAGAATGAGGGGTGATCTCATTGAAACCTATGGAATGGTGAAAGGCCTTGATAGAGTGGATGTGGAGAGGATGTTTCCTATCGTGGGAGAGGACACAGCCTCAGAGGGGCATCCTTTTAGAGTGGAAATGAGGAGGAATTTCTTTAGTCAGAGAGTGGTGAATCTGTGGAATTCATTGCCACAGGCAGCTGTGGAGGCCTCCTTTATATATATTTAAGGCAGAGGTTGATAGATCCTCGATTGGTCAGGACATAAAGGCAGGAGATTGGGGTTGACAGGAAAATAGTATCAGCCATGGTGAAATGGCGGAGCAGACGCATAGGGCCAAATGGCCTAATTCTGCTCCTACATCTTATGGTCTTATGATCTCGCTTTGTAATTGGATCCTTGATTTTCTGACCAACAGATTGCAACCACTAAGAATAGACAGCAACTCCTGTCCCACAAAGCTGCATCCTCAGCCCCTACACTACTCCTTATACTCTCACAGCTGTGTGCCAGGTTCTCCTCTTACTCCATCTATAAGTTTGCAGATGACACCACCCAAGTGGGCCGTATCTCAAGTAATGATAAGTTGCGCACAGGTAGGAGATAGAAAGCCTAGTGATGTTGTATCATGACAACAACCTTTCTCTCAATATCAGCAAAAAGAAAGAGCCTGGTCATTGACTCCAGGAAGGGTGGGGGGAGATATTGCACATTCTCTTGTTTACATTGAGAGGGTTGAGAGCTTCATGTTTCTAATCTTGGTTATTTCCCCAAAAGTGCAAATACCTCCTCCTCATAATATCCACGTGATCCAAGACTTCACAATTTAACACCCTAATTTTGTTTGACATCCATGATACTCTCCTTAATAATATCAAGGAGAAATAGACAGTAAAAAAATCTCGGCCATTTCCCATGGCTCCACACAGAAGCGGCCCTGGTTATCTTTAAGAGGATGTTGTTTCTCCATAGTCACTCTTTTACTGTTAATATAACGGACAAACCAGGAGGCGGGAGGAGAAGATGGCAGCGTGCGCAGCTCTCCGGTGAAATGATATCGTATTTGTTAAATAGGGGCCGTGCACAATTCTGATTTGATGGAGACAGACGTGAGAAGCAGAGGAACATCTGGAGAAATTTCTGAAATGCTTTGTTCGCTGCCGCTGCTACTGTGCGATCGAGAATCTCCGGAGGGAAGGCCCCAAAATCCCTGGCTTTGCCTGCAGCTAGCGACTGAGGCTGAGGTCGAAGCGTTCGGCAGAGATGGTGCTTGGTACTCGGTGTCGGAGGGCTGATAGGAGCTTGAAGTTTTCGGACGACTCAGAGTAGGACTGTGGTCGGGCATGGCAGGGAGAGTTTTCTTCCTTCTCCCGTCTGCGTGAGATGTGGGACTTTCAAGAGACTTTGAACTTTTTTACTGTGCCATGGCCTGTTCTTCATCAAATTATGGTATTGTTGCACTGTTGTAACTATATGTTATAATTATGTGGTTTTTGTTAGTTTTTCAATCTTGGTCTGTCCTGTGTTTCTGTGATATCATACCGGAGGAATATTGTATCATTTCTTAATGCGTGCATTACTAAATGACAATAAAAGAGGACTGTGTGTCTTCATAATCTAGTCTAAACCTCTTACGATTAATCTTAAGCCTACCTACCAAATCCACTTAGTGACTCAAGGTTGGGAAACCCTGCTTTAGAGTATCAGGCACAAAATGCTGGAGGAACTTAGCAGGTCAGCAGCATCTATGGCTGGGAATAAACAGTTGATATTTTGGGCTGAGACCCTGCATCAGGACATTGGTTTCAGCTCAAAATGTTGACTGTTTATTCACTTCCATGACTGCTGCTTGACCTGTTAATTTTGTCCAGCAATTTGTGTCTGTTGCTCTGGATTTCCAGCATCTGCAAAATCTCTTGTGCTCTGAAGTATCAGCCTAGATTACGTGGAGTGAAAATGAACCCAGGTTCCTCTGAAGTGGAAATGCCATCAATGGAACCAGGAAATTACTGTTCTGAAATTAAATTCAAGCCAAATTCTGAAGTATTTTCTAATTCAGCACTAATGTATTTAACATATCTTTGAGCAGAGTGGTTGTTGCGTAAACATAATGCCTAAATGAAAGCCAGACACAGGCTGAGCTTACTTACCTTAGATACCAGTCTCTAAATGTCGGTATAAGGACAATCAAGTTGAAAGAGTTTTTTCACATGCAAGCTTCATGCTCAGTTCTTAAACCCACACTCCAGGAACATTGAATGCATAATCTAGGTTGATAATTGAGAGCATTGTTGAGCGAATTCTGAACAATGAGGATCAGAGGTGCAGAGTAAAAATACTTCCTCTATTGCATGCACTAAATTCACTTTAGTGTAGTGTATTGCTTCAACCTAGCTTCTGAAATTCTTTTCCATTGACTTCAACAACCTTCTACACCCACCATCTTCCAGGTGAGTGTTAAACTGAAAGCCCATCCACCTTGCAGGATTAACAACAAAAGCCACTGCCACTATTTTAAAGAAGGGATCGCAGTTCGTGTCAAATGTCCTGCCAACATTTATCCCCAATCATCTCCTTTGAGATGGGTTTATCTGGCCACTCTCACATTGTTGTTTGTAAGATGTTTCTGAGCTCAGGCTGGCAGATGTGTTTCCAACATCACAACAAGAATGCACTTCAAAAGTATTTCTTTGCCTGTACAACCTTTTTCTTGGGCTATCCTTAAAGAGACAGATTTAGATACATTTATTTATCACACGTACATTGAAACATATAGTGAAATGTGTTGTTTGCATTAACCTCCAAAACAACCCAAGGATGTGCTGGGGGCAGCCCACAAGTGTCACCATGCAGCAACACAGAAAACAACAGCTGTGTATGTACATCTATTGATGCTTCTGGACACATCTTCAGTGATGTTCCTGGAATCGTCGGGTGTTTCGGGTCTTTCAACATCATACAACTTCCTCCAGGTGACCCGGCTGGGGCTGATCAGACCCCAGCTTGTGTCCAGATGGCTAGCTACTTATGACTCCATGGCTCCCCTCTTTTGAGCCACAGCCACCTTGAGGCCTCTCTGCCGCATCGGTGGTACTGCGGATGGCTCTCCTCTTCTTCTCTCCCTTGATGCCCAAAATGCTGAAGGCTCTAACTAAAGAACGGGCTATGAATCCCCTATAACCAACCTCCACTGGGAGACACCTCGCCCTCCATCCAGCCTGCTGACAGTTGCTGACCAGTCCTGCGTACTTGGAGAGCTTCCTTTCAAAAGCCACAAAACAGGACGCAACAAACAACAAAATAACAACAGCAAATAAATTCGTTCCCTTCCTTCCATCCACCCATACACACTCACTCTCTCTCTCTCTCACACACATACACACACACACACACACACACACACACACACACACACACAATTACCAACCTCAGGATAGGCTTCCAGGTAACTCACAGATTCAGACAATGAGCCTCCCGATTTCCCCAGTGGCATCAGACTCGTACACCCAGGGCTATGGCCATCGGACATCAACTTCGTACTTCCAGACATATAAACACTGATAACCTACAGCACAATACAGGCCCTTCAGCCCACAATGCTGTGCCAATCATGTACTTACTTTAGAAATTAACAATCTCAATGCTTTGATCTTCACTATTAACCCCTGGACCAGTCAATGGCAGAACCCTGAACTCCTGGCCTTGAACTCTGGACTCATTGATGATAGGACCCCAAACTCTGGTGTTCAACCTCTGAACTCACCATCTGGGGTCACAGGTCGTTATGCCTCCTGCTCACATGGACATCTGATCCCAGGACCCAGGACATGAGGTGCACCATAGAAATTCAAGGCATTTTTTTTTCTTTCAAAGTTCATAGCATTGAAGAAAATCATGAGCATTCTTTTAAAATGCAACTTCAAAATATTTAACACTGTTTGTGCAACTGAGACTAATTGCAATAATTATGTTAGAAAATATAAGGAAAAGACGTGCTAAATTTCATGTCCTTTGGATGTCGATGAGTGAAGATGAAGGCAAGAGAAGGAGAAATGGTTCAAACAAGAATGGAAGGCTACTTGAGGTAGCAAAGTATCAAAGATGGAGCTGTTAAGCTGTTGGAAGTTGGACGCGACTGAGGACAGACAGGGAATGAAATACATTCAAAACACAAAGGTACCCGCCTTGGAATTGAATGATGGATCCTAAGCGACTTCCAAGTTACCAGTCAGTGGTTGGTCATTTGGTAGTACTTGAACAGGTAGTCATACAGAGGAGTGCCAAGTCTCCTCTCCTTCCCTTTACCACATATGGAAGAGAGGATGCAGAAGGAGAAGGTCTCACAACAAGGGTTTTCAACTTTTCCATTCCAATATTCAACTCCTCCGACCCAAGCAGCCTTTCTAAGTGAAGCAGCCATCACTTACTCTTCCTTCAGCCTGGTGTACTATGTTCAGTTTTCACAATGTTGTTTCCTCTACAATAAATAAACCAAATGCAGATTAGGTAATTGCTTTCTCTCACTCTCTCACTGTGAAAACCCAGTAAGACAGCACAGCAGACACGGCCTGGTGAGTAGCCATGCCTCATTATATATACCATCTAAAAACAATCCTTTCCTTAAAATTTGACATTATTTAGTAGGCACTGATACAGTTTGTCTTTGAGATTTGTGAAGCTTGGGTGATCCTTCTAATGTTTTTGCATTTTGCACAGATATGCTTTGCTCATCTACTCAGGTCAGTGTAAGTGACCAATGCAGTACCACTTCAATTGTCCAGCACTCTTGAGACTTTGGTAGTGCTGGATAGTCGAGTTTCTCCTATATAGAATGTTACTCCTATTAATACCCATAGTTTTAGTTCACTTTCGTTTACAACATTACACATCTGTATAATAAACTTTCCAGTGAACCTGTAAGTTTGAAGGGTCTGGGAAATATACAGGCACACTGGATTTCCGTCCCAGCCCATGTTCCTGACTCCTGGTAACTCCAGACGCCAACCCTGGCTCCTCCTGCTCGCAAGGCCACGGCCTGGACCCTGGCCACTGTACACTGTTGGCTTCAGCCACTTGCACTGCTTTCACTCTGGATCCACAGCTCACATTCCAGACTAATGAACAAGTCAGAGGGTGAATTCTGGGATTTCCAGCAATGGAATGCCAGATTATCAGTACCCCGATCGATAACATTTCAATCAATTGAAATTCATTTTGCAAAAGAATAGGTCTATATAGCACATAGATAGATGTGAGACTGTGGGCAGTATAGGAATGAACTAAGATATTTCAACTTCCAGATATATCAAATAAAGAAAAGCTCTCATCCTTGCCTACTATCGTGCTACTGAGCCAACTTCCCCTCTCACAATACAGAGCTGAATATTTTTCTGCAAAAAAAGAATACTTGCAAAGCCCAAAGAAAACCACACATCATCTGTCAACAATAAAAACAGAAAAAAAATACATCTGGCAAAAGCAATAAGGCGAAAACCCAAACATAAGTGCGCTCTGAGAACTGTGGCAGCTATCTCTGCATTCTTCATTTCCTGCTCCTATTCTCATGGCTTTCCAGTCCATAGATGTGCCAAGTAATACAGAGTGCTTTTAGTATGCTCAGCACATTTTCTATATTGTTCAGCACTTCAACAATCAAACCCATTCTCTGCCACCGTAGATTTTATAGTCTCCGCGGCGGTTGGACTGAACTCATTGAGAAGTGTGAGTGTTATGAGGACAAATGGTACAAATATTGAACAGACACAGACTTCATGCAGTTCAGACTAAAATATGGCTTTTGCTTGCTTTATATAGTTTTGTTCTGGCTAAGTTATTTTAAACAGTTTATATTCACAATAGGTATTAAATGAAAACCATAAAATTATCAGTTACCTGTCATCTATTGCCATAATTGCATGGAATTTCTCAAACAATTTCTGTCCAAATATATCTAATGGAGAAAATCATAGTTCATAGAAACAATTTTCTAACTAAATTCCATCTGCATCTTAATATAACAAGACGGTGTAAAATTACTCAGGAACAATCTACACTGAAGAGTTAAGTCAAGATGTCTGAAAAGACACCCTCCTCCTTTTTATTTAATTTTTCTTTCCATTTGTTGAAACTTCACTGGAAAATAATGATGAGGCCCTGAGTATGCCTTTCTCCTGATCCCTCCCCCCCCACCCTACCATTTGTAATTTTGCTCCTGCTTTTCCTGAAGTTGCTGACTGAGTTGAAGCATGATGGTGAAAATCAAACACAAAACTGAAGATGCTGGGCAACTGAAATAAACCAGAAAGTGCTGGGAACAATCAGCAGGTCAGGCAGCATCAGTGGAAAGAGACATTGTGGTGTACTTAATATTTAAGTAATATTTGAGTAATCTTGTAAATATGTTGTTGATTAAGCATTATTGTTTGTTTAAAATAATTCATGACTGGTTATATGTATAAATACATGAACTGCCTACGTCGTCACACGTGATATGTGCACGCCTTGCTTACAGTAAACTCAAAGTTAGACTCACACTTTTGACTCCCATGTCTTCCTTTGAATTAGTTTAGTGCTTTGAAATCACAAAACAAAACAGAAAGAGCTAAATTTTCAAATTGGAGACTATTTATTCTGAATTTCATCTTATAAAGCATTTTGGACTTGATGTTGGTATTAGTTTATTATTGCAAATGTACCAAGAAGCAGTGAAAAGCTTGCAAGTGGTTCATACATATCAAATTATTACGAAGTGCATTGAGGTAGAACAAAGTAAAACAACAACAATGCAGAATAAAGTGTGACAGCCACAAATAATGTGCAGTGCAGTTAGACAATAAGGTTTAAGCTCATAACACAGTGGATGGTGAGGTCAAGTGTCCATCTTATTGTACATGAGGTCCATTCAAGACTCTGATAGTAGTAGGTTAGGAGCTGTCCTTGAGCCTGATGATATCTTCTGCCTGATGGGAGAAGGGGAGAAGAGGAGAAGAGAGAAACAATAAGCAGAATAGACAAAGGAGAATCAGTACATGTTGTGTACTTGGATTTTCAGAAGGCCCTTGACAAGGTGCCACACATGAGGCTGCTTAACAAGCTACGAGCCCATGGTATTACAGAGAAGATTTTAGGATGGGTAAAGCAGTGGCTGACTGGCAGGATGCAAAGACTAGGAATAGAGGGAGCCTTTTCTGGTTGGCTGCCAGTGACTAGTGATGTTCCACAGGGATCTGTGTTGGGACCAATTCTGTTTACATTATATATTAATTATTTGGATTGCTTTGTTGCAAAGTTTGCAGATGAAATAAAAAGATGTTAGCATTTGTTTCAGGAGGACTAGGATATAAAAGCAAGGATGTAATGTTGAGACTTTGTAAAGTGGGGCCTCACTTGGAGTATTGCGAACAATTTTGGGCCCCTTATCTTAGAAAGAATGTGCTGAAACTGGAGAAGGTTCAACGGAGGTTCACAAACTGTTTCCAGGATTGAACGGCTTGTCATATGAAGAGCATTGATGGCTCTGGGCCTGTATTCCAAATTCATAAGAATGAGGGGTGACCTCATTGAAACCTACTGAATAGTGAAAGGCCTTGACATAGTGGATGTTTCCTATGGTGGGAGAACCCAAGACCAGAGGAAGCAGTCTCAGAATAGAGGGTTGTCCTTTTAGAGTGGAGATGAGGAGTAATTTCTTTAGCCAGAGAGTGGTGAATCTATAGAATTTGGTGCCACAGGCAGCTGTGAAGCCCAAGTCTGTATGTATATTTAAGGCAGAGGTTGATAGATTCTTGATTGGTCAGGGCATGAAGGGATACGGGGAGAAGGCAGGAGATTAGGGCTGAGAAGAAAATTGGATCAGCCATGATGAAATGATGGAGCAGACTTGATGAGCCAGATGGAATAATTCTGCTCCTGACCAATGGTCTAAGAGAGAATGTCCAGTGGGTGGGAGTCTTTGATTAGGCTGGTGGTTTTACTGACGTAGCAAGAAGCATAGACAGAGTCCATGTAGGAGCAGTTGGTTTATGTGATGCACTCAACACACTCAAAGTTTTAGAACCAGCTTCCTCCCCTCTCCCATCAGATTTCTGAACAGCCACTGACCCATGAACACTACAACACCTCACGACCTTTTTACTTTCTTTGCTCTCTACAGGGCCAGAGCCATCAAATGCTCTTCATATGATAAGCCATTCAATCCTGGAATCATTTTCATGAATCTCCTTTGAACCCTCTCCAGTTTTAGCACATCCCTTCTAAGATAAGGGGCCCGAATCGTGCAAGTGAGACGTCACCAGAGCTTGATAAAGTTTCAACATTACAACCTTGCTTTTATATTTTTGCACTACTTATTTAATTTAATTTTAATACATATTTCATAATGTTATTTTTTTCTTTTTTATTACGTGTTGCAACGTTCTGCTACAGTAAAACAACAAATATCACGACATATGGCAGTGATATTAAACCTGATTCTGATTCTGGTTCTGATTCGGATTCTGGCCTGTGCCACAACTCTCTGCAATTCCTTGCTGTCACATGCCATTGTCAGTTACCATAACAAGCCATGATGCAATCAGATAGAATTCTTGTGGTGCGTTGATAAAAATTGGTAAAGGTCGATGGGACTTGAAACAGTAACTCTATTTCTCTGCTGCCTGGCTTGCTGAATATTAATAGCATTTTCTGTGAAGTCAGTATCTTCTCCAGCACAAACCTCTGTAAACTCACGGTGCCCATGGCCTTGTGTTCTTCAATGGCCGAGAATTCCCACTAAAGAGTTAACAGATCCATGACTGTGAGGCGTTTCAAACCTGTTGCACAAAACGTACTGTCATGGAGGTCTTTAATTTCTGCACAGCTGATAGCAGTTGTCGCATTCATTGTGGTCAATGCTGAAATAAGTCCAAAATGTAATTGTGAACTCCTACAATCTCCTGACACATTGTAAAATCAGCTGTCTGAACGTCTGCCAGGGTGGACCCGATGCAGATACAGACGTTCCACTACTCCATTCATTTCAACAGACAGCAGCACTCGCAGGGAGACGGCTACGTTTCCCGGAATTTGCTAAGTTTTCTTCCGAAAGAAGATGGCACCAGCGAACAATGCAACCGAGGACGACATCCTCCAGACGGTTCATGAAACTACTTCTTTCACTTCGTTTACGTCTTTTTTTTCCTTCAAATGAACTTCCGCTACTGTTGTGGCCTGTGTTCCACCGGTGATCTCCGTTTTGGTGGTGTGCTTTCGGGCCAATTGAGCCATCTGGTGCTTTGCTGTCTCCAAGAGGGCTCCATGAAGCTTCGAGTGAAGTGCGCGGTCTCAAGGTCAAGAAGTCTAGAGGCGGGGTGTGAGCCCATGATCAACTCCATTTCTCGCCGATTAATGCGTCGATGAAATTTGAAATTATTGAAGAGTGAGTGGAAGGCGAGTGGGTGATCAGCACCTTCTGCCAGCCACTCCCTCACTGCTGTTGGAGGAAGGTGTCTGCGTGTGATGGTCTCGCTTTCCCTCCCGCTCACTGCTGTTGGAGGAGGGTACCTGCATTTGAATGATCTCTCTCCCCCTCGGTACTGTCAGAGGATGGTGCCGGAGCAAGGTTTAATCAGTGCAGTTTGTGGTTAGGACTCTAGTTCATGTTCTGACATGTTCCTGGTTTCAGGATGCTCCATTCTTTATTGCTACTTTGGGTGATTTTGAATCGGGGCATACCCTACGCTGTACTCTAGATTGAACCCTACGCCATAGCCTAACGCGCACTCCACCCAAAATGTAACTATGCTTTGCAGCAACGCAGACCGAACAACTGTGATTGGTCCACCTGGTAACATCACATTTCCTCCTACTCTGCAATAGCTTCTCATTGGGCGACTGAAGGGCAGGGAAGGAACTCTGGCTGCAATGCTTTCCATAAAGCTTTAGAGACCGCCGAAATTATGGAGGACCCTGTGCTTGACACCAGTTTGTAGCTAGCTGCTACAGCCTGTTGACTTCCACCTGAAGCTAAAACTCGAATGGTGATTGCCAGTCTCTGAGAATACTGTGCGTACCAGTGATGAGAAATAAATGGTTGGAGACGATGAACCAAATTGTCAAATCTACCTGCCGACATCTGAAAATATTTGAAATGCATTTCCTCATCCATGTCTCTCAGTGGCCGGACAGGCACAGAAAATTCACCCTCCTTCAGTTTCAGTCGCCATTGTTTGAAGTTTGAGTTTCTTCGTGTTGAGTTTCAACACGAAGAAACTCAACCCAGTGGCATAGAAACCCCACCGCCAACTGGCGTTTTGGCAGTGAATTGCAGAGAGACGCAGACACACCAACGCACAAGTTAAAATGCTCACAACGGCGGAGGCCACTTGCATAAGCTAGTATGCACAAGTATAAATCAGCCTTTAGGAGATAAGCTTGAGAAATCAATGTTCATTCCATCAGGTTGTAGGCTACTCCACCTCCAACTTGATAGGATGAACATCGATTTCTCGAACTTCTGGTAATTCCCCCCACCCCCACTTCACCATTCTCCCTTTCCCATTTCCCTCTCTCACCTTATCTCCTTACCTGCCATCACCTCCCACTGGTGCTCCTCCCCCTTCCCTATCTTCCATGGTCTTCTACCCTCTCCCATCAGATTCCCCCTTCTTCAGTCCTTTATCTCTTTCACCAATCAGCTTACCAGCTCTTTGCTCCATCTTCCTCCCAATTTCACCTATCACCTCAGGAATGATATGATCAATACACAGCCTATATAAAGTAGAAATAAAGTATGTACAGTGTAGTAGCACTTCTGGGAATTAGGAAGACAGCTTGCCCAGCACACTGATGATGTTGTGTTAGACTGAGTCGTGGGAGTTTGGGTGGTGCAGTGGCCCCCACCCTCCAGGCCGCTGACTGATACATTGCTGCGAAGCATGCAGGGGCACAGTGGTAGCCGGAATGCACTCAGCGCATCTTTAAGAAAAAAAGCCGAAATAAACATGCTAATTAATTAGGTGCCGCACGGCACGTAGATGTCGTCTCAGATGGCAATCGCCTCTGATCTAGGCTGAGAATTATGTGCCAGGTGGCACCTAATTAATTAGCATGTTTATTTCGGCTTTTTTCTTGAAGATGTGCTGTGTGCCTCCCGGCTACCGCTGCATTCTCCGCAAATCGGTATCTGTCCGCGGCCTGGGGGTTGGGATGGTGGGACACTGGGGTGTCGTCTGTTTCCATTAGAGCAGGCAGCTCATCTTCTTCTATGTCTGCCCGCCTCGATGTCGAAGGTCAAGGTTCGTTGTCTGCTGTGGCTGATGTGGAAGGTATGCTTGACTGCTGAGCCTCGCGCATTTTACAGTTCTTTGTAAGCACTCAAACCATCTTGCAAATACTGTATGCCCTAAACCGACATACCCTTTCAAAATTCAAGTCGTACTTTATCATTGCAGCGAAAATCTCACGCAGTTGCTTCACGTTCAGTTCCTGGACGACTTCACTTTCGCTACTGAATTTGGTTTCAATTGTTATCCTTTCCTCTTCCAGTTGCATCAGCTCTTCATCTATCAGCTCTTTGTCATGGGATGCCAAAACCTCTTCAACATCATCTTCGTCAGCTTCCACAAGCCAAACTCACTTTGTCCTTGCTTCGTTCACCACGATCGAAACGCTTAATTATGTCTAGTTTTACACTAAGTGTAACACCCTGAAGAGCTCTTTTAGGCTTTTCCGATACCGTAGAACTCATCTTGCAAACGGCTGCTCACAGGCACGTGTTTAAGCAACGCTGGTGAGAATGCAGTTCCGAATCCGGGGGAGAGTGGCTGCTTGGGGCGCGCGCTGCTTTTTTCGCGCGCTGCCTTTCTTCGTAACAGTGAAAACACCTTCTGTTAGCGAAAACAGGGAACTAATGTAGGTCTTTTGTAACAGTGAGGTTTCGAAAAGCAGGGGACACCTGTAATGGACTTCAAGAGAGAGAATTTGTAGAATGTCTAAGGGATGGCGTTTTAGAACAGCTTGTTATTGAGCCCACTAGGGGATCGGCTGTGCTAGACTGGGGGTTGTGCAATGATCCGGAGGTGATAAGACAGCTTAAGGTTAAGGAACCCTTAGGGAATAGTGATCACAATATGATTGAGTTCACTTTGAAATTTGAGAGGGAAAAAATAAAATCTAACATGTCGGTATTTCAGTGGAATAAAGGAAATTACAATGGCATGAGAGGGGAACTGGCCGAAGTTAACTGGAAAGGGACATTTGCAGGACGGACAGCAGAGCAGCAATGGCTGGAGCTTCTGTGAAAAATGAGGGAAGTGCAAGACAGATATATTCCAAATAAGAAGAAATTTTCAAAGGGAAGAGGGACACTACCATGGCTGACAAGTGAAGTCAGAGCCAAAGTGAAAGCAAAAGAGAGGGTATACAAGGAAGCCAGAGCTAGTGGGAAGATAGAGAATTGGACAGCCTTTAAAAACTTGCAGAAGGAAATTAAGAAGGTCATTAGGAAGGAAAGATGAATTATGAGAGGAATCTGGTGACTAATATCAAAGAAGATACTAAAAGGTTTTTTAATTATATAAAGGATAAAAGAGAGTCAAGGGTAGATATAGGATCAATACTAAATGATGCAATACTGTAATGAAAGATGCAGAGATGGCAGAGGAACTGAATGTGTATTTTGCATCGGTCTTCACAGTGGAAGACGTCTGCAGTACACCAGACATTCAAGAGTGTCAGGGAAGTGAGGTTTGTGCAGTGAAAATTAAGACTGAGAAGGTGCTCAGGAAGCTTAATGGTCTGAGTTTGGATAAATTTCCTGGACCTGATGGAATGCACCCTTGGGTTCTAAAGGAAATAGCTGGAGAGATTGTGGAGGCATTAACAGTGATTTTTCAAGAATCGATAGATTCTGGCATTGTACTGGATGACTGGAAAATTGCAAATGTTACCTTGCTATTTAAGAAGGGTGGGAGGCAGCAGAAAGGAAACTATAGACCTATTATCCTGATATTAGTGGTTAGGAAGTTGTTGGAATTGATTGTTAGGGGAGAGATTACAGCATACCTGGAGGCACATGACAAGATAGGCCAAAGCCAGCATGGTTTCCTGAAAGGAAGATCCTGCCTGACAAACCTACTGCAATTCTTTGAGGAAATTACAAGCAGGGTAGACAAAGGAGATGCAGTGGATATGGTGTACTTGGATTTTCAGAAGGCCTTTGACAAGCTACTGCACATGAGGCTGCTTAGCAAGATAAGAGCCCATGGAATTACAGGGTAGTTACTAGCGTGGGTGGAGCATTGGCTGGTCGGCAGAAAACAGAGAGTGGGAATAAAGGGATCCTATTCTGGCTGGCTGCTGGTTACCAGTGGAGTTCCACAGGGGTCAGTGTTACTTTTAATGAGGTATATCATTGATTTGGACTACTGTATTAAGGGATTTGTGGCTAAATTTGTCAATGATACAAAGATAGGTGGGGGAGCGGGTAGTGTTGAGGAAACAGAGAGCCTGCAGAGAGACTTAGATCATTTAGTGGAATGGGCAAAGAAGTGGCAAATGAAATACAACGTTGGAAAGTGTATGGTTATGCACTTTGGTGGAAGAAATAAACGGTCAGACTATTATTTAGATGGAGAGAGAATTCAAAATGCAGAGATGCAAAGGGACTTGGGAGTCCTTGTGCAAGATACCCTAAAGGTTAACCGTCAGGTTGAGTCGGTTTTGAAGAAGGCGAATGCAATGTTGGCATTCATTTCTAGAGGTATAGAATATAAGAGCCGGGATGTGATGTTGAGGCTCTATAAGGCACTCGTGAGACCACACTTGGAGTATTATGTGCAGTTTTGGGCTCCTTATTTTAGAAAGGATATACCAACATTGGAGAGGGTTCAGAGAAGATTCACGAGAATGATTCCAGGAATGAGAGGGTTACTGTATGAGGAACGTCTGGCCGCTCTTGGACTGTATTCCCTGGAGTTCAGGAGAATGAGGGGGGATCTCATAGAAACATTCCAAATGTTAAAAGGCCTGAACAGTTTAGATATGGCAAAGTTATTTCCCAAGATAGGGGATTAAAGGACGTCCTTTTAGAACTGACATGCGGAGAAATTATTTTAGTCAGAGGGTGGTAAATCTGTGGAACTTGTTGCTACAAGCGGATGTGGAGGCCAACTTATTGGGTGTATTTAAGGCAGAGATAGATAGGTTCTTGATTAACCAGGACATCAAAGGGTAAGGAGAGAAGGCAGGGGAGTGGGGATGACTGGATGAAGTGGATCAGCCCATGATTAAATGGCGGATCAGACTCGAGGGGCCGAATGGCCTGCTTCTGCTCCTAAATCTTATGGTCTATGGTCTTACGTTCCATTATTGGGTGAAGATCCAATGAAATGGCATCTGTTGTTGACCAGTTGTGATAGTAGGAAAACTGGAGCTGATCAAAGACAGGAGTTGATATGTTTCATCACCAATCTCTTAAAGGACTTCATCCCACTGGATGTAAGTGTTACGGATGATAGTCACTGAGGCAGGTTACCACGTTCTTGGGAACGGGTATAATTGAAGCCTGCTTGTAGATGGGTATCTCACACTGCCAAAGTAAGAGGTTAAAGATATTGGTGAACACTCCAGCCAGTTGATTAGCACGGGTCTTTAGTATTTGGCCAGATACACTATCTAGGTTGGATGCTTTCACCCTCCTGAAGGACGCTCTCACATTGGCCTCAGAGTCTGAGATCACAGGGTCGTCAGGAACTGTGGAAGTTTATGAAGGTTTGTCAGTCAAAGTGAGAGTAAAAGGCACTGAGCTCATTGGGGAGTGAAACCTCATTGTCACCTCTGTTGCTTGGTTTTACTTTGTAGGAGGTGATAGCATTCAAGCCCTGCCACTGCTGTTCTTCAGTGGTTCAGATTCGGTCTGGAATTGCCACTTTGCACGTGAGATAGCTTTCTGCAGATCATACCTGCATCTCTTGAATTTTACTTGGTTGCCAGACCTGAATGTTACTGATCTGGCCCTCGGCAGATTGTGGATCTTATGGTTCATCCAGAGCTTTTGGTTGCGGAAGACACTGAACACAGCCCTTTTCCCCACAGGTTGAGACTAGAATTAGAGGGTATAAGTTTAAGGTGAAAGGTGAATTAGTTAAGGGGGGCGTGAGGGGGAACTTCTTCACTCAGAGGATGGTGAGAATGTGGAATGAGCTGTTAGTGGAAGATGTGAGTTTAATTGTAACATTAATGAAAAGGTTGGATTATGAGAGGGTATGGAGGACTATGGCCCAAGTACAGGTAGATGGGACTAGTCAGAAGACCAGGTTAGCATGGTCTAGGTGGACCGAATGGCATGTTGTGTGCTGTAGTGCTCTATGACTATATACTTCTATCTCTCTGTTCGCCTTTCACATCCTTCCTCAGCACCTCCTCCATCTAGTTCCTTTTGTCTGACATTCCTTCCATAACTGACATCTATTCTGTATCCAACCTCCTCCGCTGCCTCCACCCCAATAGTCCCCGTTGACTTAACTCTCTCACCTTCATGGATACTGCTTAACCTACTGAGTTCTTCATCATTCGTATTTTTTAGCCATTTGCTTAATTGTTTCTTTTTTTCTGGTTTGGAAGGAGGCCATTCCACCCATCAAATCTATGACAGCTCTTTGAACAATCAAATTTGCTCCACTAAGTTTTTTCCTGTAACCTATTCTCTCCATCATCCCATCAGTTCTGTCACCAGTCTACACTAGAGCAATTTACAGTTACTAACTAACCTGTCTACCTGCATATCTTTTAGATGTGGGAGGAAACTGGAGCAATCATGGAAACCCTTGTGATTGTAAGACCATAAGACATAGCAGCAGAATTAGGCCATTCAGCCCATCAAATTTGCTCCACCATTTCATCATAGCTGATTCATTTCCCTCTCATACCCAGTCTCCTGCCTTTTCCCTGTATACCTTCATGCCCTGACTAACTAAGAACCTATCAACCTCCACCTTAAATACACCCAATGACCTGGCTAACACAGCTGCCTATGGCAATGAATTCCACAGATTCACAACTGTCTGGCTAAAGAAATTCCTCCTCATCTCCATTCAAGATGGATGTCCCTCTATTCTGAGGCTGTACCCTCTGAGCCTAGACTCCCCAACCATAGGAAATATCTTCGCCACATCCACTTTATCTATCCTTACAACATTCAGTAGGATTCAATGAGATCGCCAGCCCTCCATTCTTCTAAATTCCTGCAAGTACAGGCCTAGGGCCATCAAAAACTGCTCATACACTAACCTTTTCATTCCTGGAATCATTTTCATAAACCTCTTCTGAACCCTCTTCAATGTCAGCACATCCTTTCTTAAATAAGGGATCCTAAACTGATCACAATACTTCAAGTAAGGCCTCATCAGTGACTTATCAAGCCTCAGCATTACATCCTTGCTTTTATATTCAAGTCCTCTTGAAGTGAATGCTAACACTGCAGTTCATCACCAACTCATCCTGCGGGTGAATCCTGCACAACTCCCAAGTCACTTTGCACCTCGAATTTTTGAAATTTATCTGTTTCTAAGATAGCCTATGTTTTTATTCCTTCTAATCAAAATGCTTGATCAGACTCTTCCTAACACTGTGTGCCATCTGAACTTCTTTGCCATTCTCCTAAAATGTCTAATTTATTTCACTGCCTCCCTGCGTCCTTAACGCTACCTGCTCCTCCTTTGTGTCATCCGCAAACTTGGCCACAAAGCCATCAATTCCATCATGCAAACCCTTGACATACAATGTAAAAAGAAGTGGTCCCAACACCAACGCCTGCGGAACACTACTAGTCACCAGCAGCCAATCAGAAAAGGCTTCCTTTATTCCCACCCTTAGCCTCGTGACAATCAGCCAATGCTCCGTCCATGCTAGTATTTTTCCTGTAATACCATGGGCTCTTACCTTGTTTGTCAAGGCACTTGTTAAAGGCCTTCTGAAAATCCAAGTGCACAACATCCACAGATTCTCCTTTGCTTATCCTACTTGTTACTTCCTCAAAGAATTGCAGCAGATTTTTCAGGCAAAATTTTCCCTTAAGGATAACAGAGAGTATGTGCAAACTCTACATAGACAACACCAGAGATCATGTGTGAACCCAGGTCACTGAAACTGAGAGGCAGAAACTCAACTAGACATGCCACTGTTCCACACCATAAACTACTGTTTGTTCAATAAATTTCTGTGAAATATTGGGGGTATAGGTAGGGTAAATGCAAGCAGTTAGACTAGAACTTGAAGTCATAGGTTAAAGATGAAGGGTCAAAGCTTTAAGGGGAACCTGAAGGAGAACTTCTTCACTCGGCGGGTGGTTCGAGTGTGGAATGGACTGCCAGCATAAGTAGTGGATGCAAAGTTCAAAATAAATTTATTATCAAAGTACACACTGCATATGTCACTATACGCTACCTTGAGATTCATTTCCTTGTAGGCATTCATGGTGAAACAAAGAAATACAACAGAACCAATGAAACACTATACACAAACAAATTGGGTTTGATTGCAATATTTAGGTGTAGTTTGGATAAGTACAAGGATGGGAGGGGTATGGAGAACTATGGCCCAGGTGCAGGTCTATAGGGCTAGGCAAAATAGCTGTTCGGCATGGACTAACTGGGCCGGGCCTGTTTCTGTGCTGTCATGAGTTATGACTATGATTCTATGACTTTATCTGGCAGAATAAAAAATGATGATGGTAAGTAGGAGGGGGCATCTTTATTTGCAACATTTCTGCCGAGGAAACAATCTTCTCACTTTCACCCATGGTTTGTCTTCAAGCTAGAACCACAACACCAAGTATCACACGATGACAAGGATCAATTCCTTTCCCTCCTCATAGCTGGGTCAGTGCTCTATTGTCCCGCAGATAGTTCAAACTGTCCTGAACAATAGAGCGCGATTTTAAGCTGGTCCATACTCCGCTGTGCAGTTCAATACTATACCAGATGTCAACGTGTTTCTAGCTGTGTATTCAGAATGATAATTTTCAAAGTAGCCCTAAAGATAGCCCATGTAGAGTAGTAAAGCCACACTGCCTCTTTAATACACCACTCATTTCCAAGCATTTATTTTATGGACAACAACTGCTCAATTCTATTCATGTGGAATGGGTGGCATGGTAGCATGCTGGTTAGCACAATGCTTTACAGTACCAGTGACCTGGGTTCAATTCCCGCTGCGGCCTGTAAGAAGTTTGTATGTTCTCCCCGTGAATATGTGGGTTTCCTCCTGGTGCTTCGATTTCCTCCCACAGTCCAAAGAAATACCAGTTGGTAGGTTAATTGATCATTGTAAATTGTCCCATGGTTATGCTAGGGTTAAATCAGGGGTTGCTGGGCGGTGCGGTTCAAAGAGCTGGAAATGCCTACTCCGTGTGTATTTTAGTAAATAAATAAGAACTAGGCACATGTCTTGTTAAATGTAAGGTCATGGATTATAAACCTCCATGAGGACCACAACCTTGTCATAGGGTGTGCCTCAGTGACCTGGAGAGCTATACTGGCTGGAGTCAGGGCTTTATGCTTTGGCTCTTGGTAGGGTCACCCATGTCAAACAGGTCGAAGGGCAGAGGCCAGACTAAGAGTGATCCACCAGTCCTCCAGGTTCGGGGGTTCAGCTCAGAACTAACACTCCTGAATAGTAAAACAAAATTGTTACAGAAATAGCAGTGAAGAGTCCTTCTGCATCCGAGTGTGATGGTATCCCAGAGTCTGCACCTGGGACTTGCGTGACTGACAGTAGTGAAAACTGAGAGGAAGCTTCTGAAATGATGTGCACCACCAGAGATGGAGGTCCTTCAGTGCTGCTCTAAATGCCAGCGGTGTAATAGGCAGTGATAAAGTAGATCATAATTATAATGTAAAACAAAGAAAAAAAGTCTTCTATTCAGCACTTCTCAACACTAAAAGCTTTAAAGTGACACTAATTTGTGAAGGGCTTAAGAATTCTCCCCTGTATTCGTCCTACACTCCTCTGGTTTGAAATGTAGGGCCATAGGCAGATGGATGTGGACTGCTCACTTCCCCAGTGACATTTCATAGACAAACTGTGACCTGTGGGTTTGTCGGAAATTCAGTTCAGTGTGACAGCAGTTCATATTTTAAACTCATTTCTAATGGGTGAATGTGGTCCCATCCATCATGTCAGAAAGGTTGAAAGCTTGGCTTAGAATAGACTGCCTTTGTGAAAAACTGCAATCAAATTATGTCAGCGCTGAAGATGAAGGAAATATTAGCTTGATAGAAAATAACTGAGAACTTACGGAATCAGACTCAAAGAAAAAGACAGGGCATGTTTAGCACCGTATTTAACCAAGATATATATTGGAGGCCAAACGTGTTAAATTACGTGTTTCACATTAGGCTGCAGTCTGCTGTGAGTAAAGCTCAAATATAATGCACGCATTATCTTGATTTTTTTTGAATTCCCACCATGCTGTAATTCTACACTGCAACTCCTTAATAGGCAATTATTTCTTTAATTAATGTCATTACGTGATGCTGTTTATTACTTGAGCAAAGGATCGGACTACCAGTAAACTATAATTGCAACCTGCTGTTTGCTTAATAAATTCCCGTGAAGTATCTGGCAGAATTACAAGAGTCGATTTGCAAGTATGAAAGACTGAGGCATCTTTATTTGCAATTATCTAGTGGGATTAGGGATAATTTATTGGCTTTTTAAAATTTAGTTAATGAACAAGAAGATTTGTATAGTTCGTTAATATCATCATTCACAGTCAGGAACTGGGAAATGAATGGTGAAATTAAGAGAACTGCATGCATCCTCTTCTTAGAATAATCTGTTTTACTGAGGTCTGACCATTGAAATGGGAGGCAAAATGGTAGTTATAACAGAGAGAAAAGAAGATCTACTGTTTTCATTTATCTTCTGAGAGATGTAAGTGCTTTGTCATTATCTTCTGCATAAGGTTTCATTATACAGAAATTCTGTTACAGTGCCTTTATAACACCATCCTCCGATTAGCCTACAGGGTATGAAAACACTTATCTTATTGATGACCGTTGAATCATTTAAAAAAGACATAAGAGAAACAATTAAAATGATATTGGCTCACAATTATATTTATAGCTTGCAGGCATAATGAGACATTTTGGATTGCAAAGTAGGGGCTTGGAATATCTCACAAAATATTGTTAATCAGAGTTGTGAGATTGGTGTAATGGAAAAGAAAATTGCAAGAAGACTTTAATTGAACTAGAAACTCGTACTTAGCAGAAAAGTAGAATGGCTGAGAAAGAGGTGCTATCGATCTATTAGGAGCGAGGCAGAATGTAACATACCACTGGCCAGATAAATCATCCTTTATCCAGAAAAAGGATGCTACGAGTTCAGGTTCTCAAAAATGCATCAGCAATCTTAGTGCAGTAACCTGCATGACAAGGAAAATCTGCTGCTTTTCTCAGTCAATGAAACAAAATTTGGAGAATTGTCTGTCTGTTTGACCATGTTGTGAGTTGAACATTACTGTTAAGAAAATACCTGTTAGTAAATCTATGCAATACAACTGGATTTAATGTGATATATATTTTATATAAATGCACGAGTGACATTTCGGAAATTAGAATTCGTGCATTTTCTAGATGAAGGCATAAAGACCAATGCTGCATTATAGCGAAGCATACCTGATGTATCATGTTTATTCTAGAAATTATAAGCTTTCAGAAATGAATACCACCTTCCTAAAATATATGTGCAGAATTGTGTAAAACACAGTGTTATTTTGGATATTTACATTATGTCCAAGCTTTAAAAGAACAAGTAAGTACAATGGTCATAGTAAGATATTTTATGTTCCTATGCTACATGCTGAAATGATTCAAAATATAACTAACACTCTGACATGCAAAAATACTTTCTCCAAAACAAATTGCCTTATTACATTATACACTCAGTAGCCACTTTATTAGGTACCTCCTGAACATGATAAACTGGCCACTGAATGTATGTTTGTGGTCTTCTGCTGCTGTAGCCCATCTACTTCAGAGTTCGACATGTTGTGCATTCAGAGATGCTCTTCTTCACACTCTAAACTCTAGAGACTGTTGTGCATGAAAATCCCAGGAGATCAGCAGTTTCTGAGATATTCAAACCACCCTGTCTGGCACCAACAATCCTTCCATGGTCAAAGTCACTTAGATCACATTTCCTTCTCATTTTGTTGTCTGGTCTGAAAAACAACTGAACCCATTGACTATGTGTTGCTGCTTAGATATTTGCATTAAAAGGTATACTAATAAAGTGGCCACTGGGTGTATTACAATTGTTCAGAGACGCTCTTCTGCACACCACTGTTGTTAACAACATCTGTTTAACAGCATCCGTTAGTCTTGTGAAACCATGGATCTGCGCCTGGAAAGCCTTCACTCTCCAGGGCGCAGGCCTGGGCAAGGTTGTATGGAAGACTGGCAGTTGCCCATGCTGCAAGTCTCCCCTCTCCACGACACTGATGTTGTCCAAGGGAAAGGCATTAGGCTATACAGCTTGGCACCAGTGTTGTCGCAGAGCACTGTGTGATTAAGTGCCTTGCTCAAGGACACAACATGTTGCCTCAGCTGGGGCTCGAATTCACGACCTTCGGATCACTAGTCGAATGCCTTAACCACTTGGCCACGTTGCCACACCACTGTTGTAATGCGCGGTTATTTTAGTTACAGTCGCCTTCCTATCAGCCTGACGAGTCTGGCCATTCTCCTCTGATCTCACTCATTAACAAGGCATTTTCACCCACAACACTGTTGCTCACTGGAAGTTTTCTTGTTTTGCACACCATTCTCTGTAAACTCTATAAACAGTTGCGTGTAAAAATCTCAGGCGAGCAGCAGTTTCGGTCAAGATGCCACTGGCGAACAAGGATTCCTCGAGAGGCATCTTTCAGATAGCCAGTCTCTTCAATTATTTCACATACTCTATGTCCTCTGCTTGTTCTCTTTTCTTGATTGCGTTTCAGAAACTGTTGGAGCCTGTGACGTTCAGTTTGGAATTCGATCAAATCTTTCAGCACTGCTGTCCGCAGAGAGGACTGACAGCATGGAGCTGCCTCGTGGAGAAGAACAGAGACGGGTCATGGTGCTGTGATCGACTCCATTTTGAAGCGTCAAGGATGATTGAAACATCGAGGTGCATGCGGTGGAGGTCAGTGGTCACCCTCTGTGGAGGCCATGGGTTCGGACCTGGCATGCTGGTCACTCTTCACGGAGAGACTGTTTGTGCGGCCACTCACCTTGAATGCTGATGAGAGGATGTTTTTGAAATTCTGAGATTTATGTGAATATTTGACTGTACTTTCTATTGGTTTCCTTCATTTTCTGTGTTTCCTTTCTTGTTGCCGATATGTTACTTTTTGTGAGAGGGAGGGGTTGGGGATTTGGGGTCCGATGTTCTCGTTGGTGCTTTTCTGTTGGTACGATCTGTTAGATTTGGTGTGTGAGAGAGGGGTTGGGGGTTTGATGCTGTGGTTACTGTTCTTTTTCCCAAGGGAGAGAGTTGGGGATTTGATGTTATTGTCGCTATATTTTGTGAGGGAGGGGGTTGGGGGTTTGCTGTTTTCTGTGTGGGAGATGTGTTTTCTGTGCGATGGAGGGGGTGGGAGTTTGTGGTTTGCGAGTTTTGTTTCTTTTACTTTTTTGTCGGGGGGGGGTTGATGTCTTTTCTTTCAACAGCTCCCATGGTTTTTCTGTATTTCATGGTTATCTGGAGAAGAGGAATATCAGAGTTGTATTGTATATGCATACTTTGAGAATAAGGCGAACCTTTGAGCATTTGAACCTTTAGTTTCTGAGATACTCTGACCACTCTATCTGCACCAACAATCACTCCATCATCAAAGCTACTTAGATCACATTCCTTCCCCATACACACCGTCCTTACACATCTGGAAAAGAAGGATGCTTAAGTGAGAATGCTGTTCTTAGACTATAGTTCCACATTCAACACTATAATTCTCTCCAGGCTTGACAAGAAGCTTAAAGACCTCAGCCTTCACCCTGCTTTGTGCAGCTGGATCCTGGACTTCCTGTCAGATCGCCAGCAAGTGGTAAGAATGGGCTCCCTCACCTCTGCCCCTGTGACTCTCAACACAGGTGCCCCTCAGGGCTGTGTACTGAGTCCCCTCCTTTACTCTCTGTATACTCATGACTGTGTCACTACCCACAGCTCCTATCTGCTGATTAAATCTTCTGATGATACTACACTGATTGGTCAAATCTCAAATAATAACGAGGCAGCCTACAGAGAGGAAATCATCACCCTGACACTGTGGTGTCAAGAAAACAACCTCTCCTTCAATGTCGTGAAAATAAAGGAGCTGGTTGTGGACCACAGGAAAGCCTATTGACATCAATGGATGTGAGGTTGAGAGGGTGAACATCTTTAAGTTCCTCGGCATACACTTCACCAAGGATCTCACGTGGTCTGTACATAACGGCTGTGTGGTGAAAAAGGCACAATAGTGCCTCTTTCACCTCAGGTGGTTGAAGAGGTTTGGTGTGAGCCCCCAAATCCTAAGAGCTTTCTACAGGGACACAATTGAGAGCAACCTGACTGGCTGCATCACTGCCTGGTCTGGGAGCTGTACATCCCTCAATCACAGGACCCTGCAGAGAGTGGTGCGGACAGCCCAACGTGCTTTTAGATGTGAACTTCTCACTCTTCAGGACACTTACAAAGACAGGTGTGTGGAAAGAGCCCAAAGGATCATTGGGGACCCGGGTCACCCCAACCACAAACTGTTCCAGCTGCTACCATCTGAGAAACAGTACTGCAGCATAAAAGCCGGGACCAACAGTCTCTGGGACAGCTTCTTCCACCAGGCCATCAGACTGGTTAATTCATGCTGATGCTATCGTATTTCTATGTTATATTGACTGTCCTGTTGTACACGCTATTTATTACAAATTACTATAAATTGCACATCGCACATTTAGATGGAGAAGTAACATAAAAATTTTTACTCCTCACATATATGAAGGATGTAAGTATTAAAGCCAATTCAATTCAATTCAGTCTGATGTTTGGTCCCAACAACAAATGAACCTTTTGACCACATCTGGATGGTTTAACGTACTGAGTTGCTGCCACGCGACTGTCTGATTAGATATTTGCATTAACAAGCAAGTGTACAGGCGTACCTCATGATGTGCCCACTGAGTGTATGTTTACGTGACTTATAAAAAAATGCCTAGAAATTTTCTTCAGAAAGTCTACTCAGAATAAACACAATAATCTGTATTCACTTACCATGAGAATAGGCTGCAGAGTATAATTTGTACCCCACACCATCTCTATCTTTATCTCCGCATATCTCTCTCAGCTAAAACATTTACTTAAGTTCACTTAAAAAAAAATGCAGTTGTCTTAACCTCAACCATTCCATGTCGCAAGGTATTCTGTACTCCAACAGGAAAAGCTGAAAAGAACATTTCTAACCCCCATCAAAGTTGCTGGTGAACGCAGCAGGCCAGGCAGCATCTCTAGGAAGAGGTGCAGTCGAGGTTTCGGGCTAAGACCCTTCATCAGGACTAACTGAAAGAAGAGATAGTAAAAGATTTGAAAGTGGGAGGGGGAGGGGGAGATCCAAAATGATAGGAGAAGACAGGAGGGGGAGGGATGGAGCCAAGAGCTGGACAGTTGATTGGCAAAAGGGATATGAGAGAATCATGGTACAGGAGGCCCAGGGAGAAAGAAAACCCAGAGGATGGGCAAGGGGTATAGTGAGAGGGACAGAGGGAGAAAAAGGAGAGAGAGAGAAAAAGAATATGTGTATATAAATAAATAACGGATGGGGTACGAGGGGGAGGTGGGGCATTAGCGGAAGTTAGAGAAGTCAATGTTCATGCCATCAGGTTGGACACCCATCTTGAGTCTCGGGGGTAGAAGGAATGGGTTACCACAGTGCCACAGCCAGTAGACTTGCTGTCCCACAGCATCCTGGTCTCCAGCATCAGTGTGTGCGTGTGTGTGTGTGTGTGTGTGTGGCCTTTGCCTGTTCTCCCTGTGACCACTTGGGTTTTCTCCAGTTACTCTTGTTTCTTTCTGCATTCTATTTTGGTAGGCTTTTTGGCCACTGCAAATTTAAGCATGTAGGTGTGTGATACAAACTTGAGGGGGTGGGGGAGCTAACGGGAAAATAAAACAAAATGAAATAAAATTTAAAAAAAACACGTGGGGAAAATTAAATACAGCTAGTGCAGTATGCTTGATAGTGGGTGAGCCTTGATGCACTGCAAGGTCTGTTTTGCATCCTGTGTGCCTCCCTGACTCCATGAATCGTACAATTGGAGAATTAAAAACAGTACTTGAGAAAAACACATCTAACTTGGTCACACCTGGCTGCACATGGAGAATCTACTGGAACAAGTAAGATGCAAATCACACGATGTTAATTAATGAGTCATTGGCAGGCCTTTATGACTTCAAGTTGGAATATGCGGAATGGATTTCCTGAACAAAGGGACACAGCACACAAAATCGGGCTGGTCATTTCAGTCAGAGGTATACAGAACTCCTCTCAGAGGCCAATGAATCTCTGAAAATTTCTGACCTGAGGATGGTGGAGGCCACATCTTTAGATATACAGCAGCTCCTGGAATGTGTAAGAGGTCCATTCCTGAGCTGATTGCTTCACAAGCCAGGAACATCGTTTCCTATAGCTACACATATCGAATCACTTTACATAGACTTGATATAGTGTTATTTTGATTTCTTAAGGTTGGCATAGCCCCGGGAGATAGAGAGGATAAGTTCCTACTGCCTATTAAATGCTCCCAATGGTGTGCATCTCAAATAGCCTCTGACAATTAGTCCAACTCCTGGCCTTCACATGTGGCTTAGCTGCCAAGCCCGGCGGAACCGTTTGTACTGTCAGGAGAAGGAGCAATGGCAGGTTATGGGTGCCTTCAGACCAGTCGCTGTCAGCCATGCTTAGCAGCACGTCTAGGAGAAGGAAAACTCTGATCTCAAACCACTGCTGCCTTTAGGCTATACCTGCTCATGGAAGAGGCTGCGTGAGTAAACTCCGAAGGAAATATCCGAAGCTGGAGCTGCTAAGGCAGTCCAACATCAGAGGCTATTGGAGTTCAATGCTGACTGGCAGCTCCTGTGATTGCACTGGTGCCAAACTGTGTCAGTCTCTGCTGTGCCTTTGGATTCATCAGCTACGTGGAGAGGGGGAGCCTGTTACATGGGCAACAGCTTGCTCTCCTTAGCGTACGACCCTGGCTTGCTTACCAGCTCCTGTAATGAAACATGTAGACCACTAGGAGGCAGTATCCATGGTTGACCCTGACTGACGGAGGGCCTCATTATGTTCAGCATAAATGGCCAGGAAAATTAGAAATAATGGAGACATAAGAGACGGTAGATGCTGGAAACTGGCGCAGAAACAATTGGCTGGAGGAGCTCGGTGGCCGAGCAGCATCTGCAGAAGGAAAGGATTTGTCAATGTTTCAGTTTGAAACCCAAAGTCAGGACTCACAACACAAAAATAATGCTATGGCTGAGTTCAACAGACTTTTGTAAAATGCTTATTGAAATTTTTTGGTTGCTCTGCTCGCTGCTGTATCTCTAGCTGATTTCACTGCATCAGGAATATAAAATTTGCCTTGATAACCTAATATTGAGAAGAGACATAGATTGAGTAGCTAGCCAGAGGTATTTTTCCTGGGGTGGAAGTGGCTGATACATGTGGCATAATTTTAAGATGATTGGAAGAACATATAGGGAGAGAGGGGGAAATGTTACACAGAGAGTTGTGGCTGGAACATGCTACCAAGAGTGTTGGTAGAGGCAGATACATTAGGGGCTTTTAAGGAACTCTTAGATAGTCACATGGATGATTTAACTAAGGAGGGTTGTGTAGGAGGGAAGGGTTGGATTGACCTTAGACTATGTAAAAAAGCTTGACACAGCATGGGCTGAAATGCCTATACTGTTCTGTACTGTTTTATGTTTATTGGAATTGATATTAATCGATTTCTATTGTATGCTGGCAAACTCAGCAAAGTGAATGAGCTGCCCATCATTGTAGAATTCCTTTCCACTGGCTGTAGCGGAAATGAAAATCGACCAGCATAATATATAACCGATTCACTCTAACCAGTTGTCCAACAAGCATTGAAACTTAAAATCTGGCCCCATTTTAAATTGGCAACTCTTCATCCATGACTTCTTGAACAAGAATTAGTGTCACACTGCTCACTCCATCAATATCTCCCACGGATTTGAAGATCTTTATTGAATTTCTTCAGCCTTCTTGACCAGAGAAGATGGCTCTGTGAATGATGAAGCCCATATTCCCTTATCATCTAAAGGTTGGCTCGACAGTTTTGTTGGGTGTATAATCCATCTCCAGGTGCCAATTTGTCTTTGTACTTGCCCTATCTTTACACTTTCTAAAGTCTCATTTTTTAAAAACCAAACAAAGCTTTGTAACTCAATTGTTTCCCTCTTGTGTTTCACTGTTGCGATCTTTTCATATTTACTTCCATCTCATAGATAGAGAACAATGTTGTTTCAGTCCAAAGTTAAAATAATCCATCTTGGTTTGTCCATTCAAACAGATGGTAAAAATTTCAGGGCAATATTAAAAGAGAAGTGAGGTCTTCCATTGTCCCAGGCAATAGATAATATCACAAAAAGTGGCAAACCTCAATTCGAACAACAAACAACAGGAATTCTGCAGATGCTGGAAATTCAAGCAACACACATCAAAGTGCTGTTGAACGCAACAGGCCAGGCAGCATCTCTAGGAAGAGGTACAGTCGACGTTTCAGGCCGAGACACTTCGTCAGGACTAACTGAAGGAAGAGTTAGGAAGAGATTTGAAAGTGGAAGGGGGAGGGGGAGATCCAAAATGATAGGAGAAGACAGGAGGGGGAGGGATGGAGCCAAGAGCTGGACAAGTGATTGGCAAAGGGGATATGAGAGGATCATGGGACAGGAGGTCCGGGGAGAAAGACAAGCGGGGGGGGGAAACACAGAGGATGGGCAAGGGGTATAGTCAGAGGGACAGAGGGAGAAAAAGGAGAGTGAGAGAAAGAATGTGTGTATAAAAATAAATAATGGATGCGGTACGAGGAGGAGGTGGGGCATTAGCAGAAGTTAGAGAAGTCAATGTTCATGCCATCAGGTTGGAGGCTACCCAGACGGAATATAAGGTGTTGTTCCACCAACCTGAGTGTGGCTTCATCTTTACAGTAGACGAGGCCGTGGATAGACATGTCAGAATGGGAATGGGATGTGGAATTAAAGTGTGTGGCCACTGGAAGATCCTGCTTTCTCTGGTGGACAGAGCGTAGGTGTTCAGCAAAGCGGTCTCCCAGTCTGCGTCGGGTCTCACCAATATATAGAAGGCCACATCGGGAGCGCCGGACGCAGTATATCACCCCAGCCGACTCACAGGTGAAGTGTCACCTCACCTGGAAGGACTGTCTGGGGTCCTGAATGGTGGTAAGGGAGGAAGTGTAAGGGCATGTGTAGCACTTGTTCCGCTTACAAGGATAAGTGCCAGGAGGGAGATCAGTGGGGATGGATGGGAGGGGACGAATGGACAAGGGAGTTGCATAAACAGGCCATCTCGGCCCTTCTAGTCCATGCCGAACGCTACTCTCACCTAGTCCCACCGACCTGCACTCAGCCCATAACCCTCCACTCCTTTCCTGTCCATATACCTATCCAATTTTTCTTTAAATGATAATATCGAACCTGCCTCTACCACTTCTACTGGAAGTTCGTTCAACACTTACTTCAAGCTCCCCTGTCCTCCCCAATAATTGACTTATCACTATATTCATGCGAGGAAAATATGCGCTGTGTGTTTAATATTAAATTCATTAGATAAACCCTTTTAGAAATGAAATTGAGTGTATTAGCCACTTATCACCTATATTCCGGTTGTGATTAACAACCGCCCCCCCGAACAGAATCGCCAAAAACGAGATGAAAAAATCGGCACGTACACCCATGCGCAAATCACGCATGCGCACTGGTGCCTACGCAAGGCTTCATGGTCACTGTAGTCTTTCTCTGGGTAAACAACGTATTTGGCTCTACTCTTGTCCGTTGGCAACCCTACCCCCACCCCCCCACCCAGTCGGCCGGTCTGCAAGAATATTGTCAGTATGAAACCGGTCCGCAGTGCAAAAAAGGTTGGGGACCCCTGCCATAATCCATCACTCCCCAGATGAGCTCAATTCATTTTATGCAACACTTTGATAGGGAGACGGATAACATATCCACATCTCTTGATGAACCTGTAATCTAAGTCTCTGAGGATGAGGTTGGAGCATCCTTCAAGAGGGTGAATGCATGAAAGGCAACTGGTCCAGACGGCTACCTCGCCGTGTACTAAAGATGTGTGCAGACCAGATGACTGGAAGGAAGAGAAGATGGCGACGCGACGCGGCTTGCGTGGCCACTCCGGTGAATGATATCTGTAATCTGTCAAGTAGGGTGCTGTGCACAATTCTGATTTGATGGAGACAGACGTGAGAGAACGGAGGAACATCTGGTGAAACTTTTGAAATGCCCGCTTCGCTGCCGCTGCTACTGTGTGATCCAGAATCTCCGGAGGGGAAGGCCCCGAATCCTAGGCTTTGCTTGTTGCTTGGCAGCCGGGGCCGGGGTCGAGGCGCTCGGAAGAGATGGTGCTCAGTGCTCGGTGTCGAAGGGCTGGTCGGAGGCTCGAAGTTTTCGGACGGACTCAGAGTCGGCTGGGGTTGGGTGCTTCCAATGCATCAACAGTTGTCGGTGCCTGGAAGTTTATGGCAGAGAGAGTTTCTCCCTTCTGCTGCCTGCTATCGGGGACTATTGGGAGTCGATTGGAACTTTGAGACTTTTTTTTACCATTCCCATGGTCTGTTCTTTATCAAATTATGGTATTGCTTTGCACTGCTGTAACTATATATTATAATTATGTGGTCTTGTCAGTGTTAGTCTTTAGTTTGTCCTGATTTTTTTGTGATATCACTCTGGAGGAACATTGTATCATTTCTTAATGCATGCATGCATTTCTAAATGACAATAAACGAGGACTGAGTGTCCTCATAATCTCAATCTAATCTAATAATCTAATATATATGAATATATTAAGCCTCTCATTTCTGTGGTCTGAGGTTCCCATATGTTGTAGAAGGTCATCTTTTGTACCATTTCCCAAGAGAAGCGTGGTGACGTCCTCAGTGACTACCATCTGGTGGCACTTACATCAACCATAATGAAGTGCTTCAGGGGACTGGGTATGATGCAGAGATGACCTGGATTCATCCCAATTTGCCTGCAGCTGCAACATATCAACAGCAGAAGCAGTTTCTCTGGCTCTTCACCCTGTTCTGGATCATCTGGACAACAGGAACTCCAATATCAGGTTCCTGTTAGAGCTCCAGAGTCATGGATCACCACAGCACAGAAACAGGCCCTTCAACCCATCTAATCTGTGCTGAATCATTAATCTGCCTACTCCTATCAACCTGCACCCAGACCATAGCCCTCCATACCCCTCTCATCCATGTGCCTACTCAAATTGCTCTTAAATGCTGGAAGGGAACCTGCATCCACGAGTTGCGCTGGCAGCTCGTTCTACACTCCCCACACTCTCTGTAGCTTATCAACTACAGCTCAGCTTACAGCACATTCATCACATCTAAAAGCTCATCGACAAACTTCAGGACATCCCACTTCAGCTGTGTACTGTACCTGACTTCTTCAGTGGCAGCCGTCAGCTGCTGAGGAGTGGTAGCCACATCGCCTCCTCACTGATCGAAAACACAGGTGCACCTCAAGGCTGAGTGCTCAGTTCCCTGCTTTACTCTGCATACTCACAGAACGGTGCACTTAAGCACAACTCCAATGTCATCTTTAAATTTGCTGATGACGCTACTGTTGTCGATGAGTCAGCACACCGGAGCGAGATAGGACACCTGGTTGCGTGTCTCAACATCAACATCCTGCTCAAAGGTTTGATCGTTGACTGCAGGAAGGGAAAGGGGGGTGAACATGTGTCAGTATACTTTGGGGTATTGGAGGTGGAGAGAATTGACGGTTTTAAATTCCTGAGTGTGGATGTTATCAGATGACCTGCCCCGGGCTCAGCACATAGATGCAATCATAAGGAAAGCACACCAGCATCTTCACTTTCTCAGGGCATTAGGGGGACTCAGCTTGTAACAGACCTCTACAGATCTACTGTTGAAAGTACTCTATGGCAAATCAGATGTGCAGGGATGTAAGAAGCAGCAGAGAGTAATAGTTCCTGCCCACGGTCGGTAGTAGCTGCAGGATGTGCTGCTACAAGAAGGCAACATCAAAGATCAGCACCATCCAGACCGAACCTGAAGGTCCACAGCATCGGGCTCTGGCACAGCTACTTCCCTTTGACCATTTGGCAAAATATATAATGTTCCACCTGAGGCTGAACCACTTTGTTGTGGCTTCCTGTACACCCGTCAACGTTTAACACCTGAGCTCACACAACACGCCATTTTCGATAACTTTACAGATACCTCAAAACTTTCTCTGCTTTTGTACTCCAGTAGTTGCCAAAAATAATAAAAATCCTCTGGGCATTTAAATAGAGACATACACTCTGTGGCCACTTTATTAGACACACCTGTACACCTGCTCGTTAATGTAAATATCTAATCATCTAATCATTTGGTAGCAACTCAATGCATAGAAGCATGCACACATGGTCAAGAGGTTTTGTTGTTCAAACCAAATATCAGAACGGGGAAGAAATTTGATCTAACTGACTTCAACCAATGAATGATTGTTGGTGCCAGACGGGGTGATTTGAGTATCTCAGAAACTGCTGATTTCCTAGGTGTTTTTTTTTTGCTGCACAACAGTCTTTAGAGTTTACAGAGAATGGTGCAGAAAAACAAAAAAAGACATCCAGCGAGCAGTGGTTCTGTGGGCAAAAACACCTTGCTAATGAGAGAGCTCAGAGGAGAATGGCCAGACTGGTTCAAGCCGACAGGAAGACAACAGTAACCCAAATAACCGTGAGTTACAATGGTGGTGTGCAAAAGAGCATCCCTGAATGCACAACACGTAGAACCTTAAAGTTGATGAGCTACAGCTGCAGGAGACCATGAACACACACTCAATGTCCACTTTATTTGGTACAAAAGTTACCCAATAAAGTCATCATCGTCACAGAAACAGATCTTTCAGTGCGTTCAATATGCACTGACCATCAAATAATTCTATTTTTATTCTCCCCTTATTTCCAGCAAATTCCTCCAGATCTTACTGTTCAAACTACAGTGGACAAATAACCTACAACTCGAAAGCCTTTGAAATGCAGGAGTAAACCTGTGGTCAGGGGAAAGTGTGGAAACTCCGTACTTTATCTCGGGAGATCTGGCTCAAACGCTTCTTGCCAGAACTGTGAGGTAGCAGTTCTACCGTGAATAGCTGTGTGACTGTAACAAAGCACTAGTATGGCCTCAAATGGAGAATTGTATTTAGTTCAGAATTGCTACGTTATAGTAAAGCATTTGAGAGGGTCCAGAAAAGATTGATGAGAATGCATCCTGTAATAATGGTCTATAGTTAAAATGATAGATTGGATAGGCAGCAACTGCTTTCTTTGGAAAAGGGAAGGCTGAAGGAAGGTGATGATAATGGTGATGTAGCAGTTAGTGTAATGCTATTACAGTATCAGTGACCCAAGTTCAATTCCGTAGCTGTCTGTAAGGAGTTTATACGTTCTCCCTGTGAAGCATAGTTTTCCTCTGGGCCCTTCAATTTCCTTGCACATTCCAAAGACGTATGTGTTATTAAGTTAATTGGTCACTGGTCAGTGTGGGCTCATCTGGCCAGAATAGCCTGTTACTATGCTGTATCTCTAAATAAAATAATAATAAATACTCCATATCCAGCTATTTCAAATCCCAATCATTTGTCATGTGCAAACAAGAGGAAATCTGTAGATGCTGGAAATCCAAGCAACACACACAAAATGCTGGAGGAGCTCAGCAGGCCCGGCAGCATCTATGGAAATAAGTACAGTTGACGTTTCAGGCCGAGACCCTTCATCAGGACTGGAGAAAAAAAGATTAACAGCAGATTTAAAAGTGTGGGAGGGGAGGGAGAAACACAAGGCGACAGGTGAAACTCGGAAGGGGAGTGGTGAAGTGAAGAGCTGGGAAGTCGATTGGTGAATGAGATACAGGGCTGAAGAAGAAGGAATCTAAAAGAAGAAGGCAGAAGGTTATGGAAGAAAGAAAAGTGGGGAGGAGCACCAGAGGGAGGCGATGGGTGGGCAAGGAGATAAGATAAGAGAGGGAAAATGGGATGGGGAATGCTGAAGGAGAGTGAGACAGGGGGGCATCACCAGAAGTTTGAGAAATTGATGTTCATGCCATCAGGTTGGAGGCTACCCCGGCGGAATGTAAGGTGTTGTTCCTCCACCCTAAGTGTGGCTTCATCGCAACAGTAGAGGAGGCCATGGATTAACATATTGGAATGGGGATAGGAAGTGGAATTAAAATGGGTGGCCACTGGGGTGGAGCATAGGTGCTTGGTGAAGCAGTCTCCCAATCTACATCAGGTCTCACCGATATACAGGAGCTCACACCAGTAGCACCGGACACAGTATATGACCCCAGCAGACTCACAGGTGGAGTATCGCTTCACCTGGAATGGTAGTGAGTGAGGAGGTGTAAGGGCGGGTGTAGAACTTGTTCTGGTTGCAAGGGCAAGTGCTAGAAGGGAAATCAGTGGGGAGGGACAAATGGAGAAGGGAGTTGCATAGGGAGCGATCCCTGCAGAAACCAGAAAGTTGGGGGAAGGGAAAAGTGTGCTTGGTGGTGAGATCCCGTTGGAGATAGTGGAAGTTCTGAAGAATTATGTGCTGGACACAGAGGCTGTTAGGGTTGTAGCTGAGGACAAGAGGAACCCTATCCCTGGTAGGGTGGCGGGAGGATGGGGTGAGAGCAGACATGCATGAAATGGAAGAGATGCATTGAGGGCAGCATTGATGGTGGAGGAAGTTTGTCATGTGATTCACAAGCTGATATTTGCCATGTTCCGTTTGCACTCTCCTGTGCTCTGGGTACCATGCTCCCTTTTCACTCAGTGGGATGCTGGTTCTCATGTTGCTTTTTCATTGAAAGGGGTCCTGGTTCCTGCCTGCTCTTTTCACTAACTGGGCCCCAGTTTTTATCCTCTCTTTCAAATTAACTGACTGGCTAGGGAAGTTATATTGCCTGTCTTGTTGGTGAAGTCATTTTTTTATAAAGCAATATCAAATAAAACAAAATATCTAAAAAATGTGACTAAAGGAGTATTTCAGTATTAATAGAATATTCACTATGACAGAAAATCTGCCAAGCCTGTACTGGAGTTGTGATCAGGCTAGATTATTGGAGTTGCAATGTTAAAAGATGTGTGGACTGCTGAAAGGGGATAGTTTGCAGGCTGTTCATTGGTGGATGGCTCAAGGTCTAGAGGTCACAGGTACAAAAAAAAAGGGAAGAGAACTCAAAGTGACATGAGGAAAATGTTCTTTAGCCAGTGCAACACACACAAAATGCTGGAGGAACTCAGCAGGTCAGGCAGCATCTACAGAAATTAATAAACAGCCAACATTTCAGGCTACTTCAGGACTGGAATGGAAGGTGGAAGATGGCAGAATAAAAAGATGGGGGAGAGGGGAAGGAGGAAGGTGATAATTGAAGTCAGGTGAGTGGGAAAGGTAAAAGGCTGGAGAGAAAGGAATCTAATTGGAGAGGATAATGGGGCAGAGGAGATAGAGACCCAGAGGGAGGTGTTAGGCAGGTGAGAAAAATTAAGGAGCCAGAGAGGGGAATAGAAGAAAAGGGGAAGGAGAGGGAAGTTTTTTTTCACGGAAGGAGAAATTGATATTCATGCCATTAGGTTGGAGGCCAGTGCAGCTGGAATCTGGAATGTCCAGTGCTCAGGTTAAGTTCCACTGTGGCTTTCAAGTGGCAATTGGATAAATACTGTATATATTGTGGAAAATAATTGTAAGGCTACAGAAAAAATGTCGGTGGGAAGAAATCTAGTGAGTTGGTTTATCAAAAATAGAGTAGAGAGGTAATTGGCCAAATATCCTTCTCCTGGTTGTAACAACTCTTGATTCTATGATTTATGTCAAGTTGTTATTGCCTCTTCCCCTCCTTTTTACCAAAATGTCTCACTTTCACCTTTCTCAGAATTTCATCTGCATCTTTTCATTCATTCCTCATCAGTCCACATCTTTGTCAACCCCATTGCTATCCTTAATAGACCTCCTAATATTGTGCAATCTTCGCATGTGGAATTTGTGCCTTGTGGACCCATGTTGATACCTGTACTATACACAGTGAAAAGTAACTACCCCAGGGGAACATGCTCTAGTATAAACCAACCATTCTCAAAGCTTAGGCAATTTTCTATCCCTTTATATGCCAGTCCCTGATGGTAAGGCTATCATGGAGTACTTTATCAAATGCTTTCTGGAACTCCAAACAAACCATCTAAACTAAATTTCCCTTGTGTATTTTCATCAAAAACCTAGAAATGTTAGTTGCATACAATTAGAAATATTAATTACATGTCACTTGGTTTTAAGAAATCCAACCTAGTTTCTGCTAAATAATCCACCTTTCTCCAAAAGAACTCTCATTCTGTCCCTCAGTTTATGCTGATGGGTCTGTAGTTACTTCTCTGGAAATTTTCTACTCAGTATTCTTATTATTTAGTCCATTATTCAATGACTTGTAAATCATCTCTGTATTTTCACCTGCCCAGAGTAATCTTTCAGTACCGATGCTATTCAAGAATTTTCCTAAAGCCGCCTGCAAAATATTCCAATTCTGCTTTAATTGCTCTTTATGAAGGAAAGTTCTGAAAACTCTCAATCATGGGGGGGAAAATCATGTGATTTTTAAATAATGGCCCCCATTTTTAGATTCTTTCATACAAGAAAATATCTTTTACTTTCTCCCCTGTCATGATCTTACATGTTTCAAAGTCACTCTCAACTTTTCTAAATCAAAGATGAAAGACGATCTTTATTTGTCACATTACATTGAAATTCCAGTGGACACAAATTTAGCCAGTCAAATCTTCATCATCCCATTGCAGATATCAGTCCTCTAAACCTTCCCTGAACTACTTTTGATGCATGTACACTCTACCTTAAGTAACAAGGTAATACTGCACATAATGCTGATAATGTAATCTCACTAATATCCTGTACAGTTGTCACTTTGTTTCTCTTTTCGCCATTCTTCCTTAATATCATGTTCAGGAATATTTAGGGCCAATTCTTGTCTCTTTGTTTTAGCCAGATGGACGTTAAATAACTTCAAAACATAGAACATAGAATACACACTCAGTGGGTGGCCACTTTAACGTGCTCATTAATGCAAACATCTAATCAGCCATTCAACTAGCAGCAACTCATTTGAGTGAGAAGTAGTTCTGTAGTCAGAAACGCTGTTGATGAGAGAGATTAGAGGAGAATGGCCAGACTGGTTCAAGCTGACTGGAAGACTACAGTAACTTAGATAAATACACGTTACGGCAGTGGTGTGCAGAAGAGCATCTCTGAATGCACAACAAGTGGAACCCTGCAGTGAATGGACTACAGCAGCAGAAGACCACAAACATATACTTAATGGCCACTTTATTAGATAGGGGAGGTACCTTCTGAAGTGGCCACTGAGTGTTGAATATAGAATATTAGAGCACAGTACAGGTCCTTTGGCCTATGATATTGTCTGATTGATATTTTAACCTGTTCTATGATCAACCTAACCCTTTTCTCCTATGTATTTTTTATAGCTTTCTGTGTAAACCTAGTGGAAAACAAATTGTGCAGAAGATTCAGAGAGTCTGCAGAGAGATATAGGTTAAGTGAATGCACAATGGTCTGTCAGATGGAGTACAATGTTGGTAAGTGCGTGGTCATCCACTTTGGAAGGAAAAATGAAAGAGCAGATTATTATTTAAATGGTAAAAAATTGCAGCATGCTGCGGTTCAGAGGGACTTTGGAGCGCTTGTGCATGAACCACAAAAGGTTGGTTTGCAGGTGTAGCAGGCTATCAAGAAGGCAAATGGAACGTTGGCCTTCATTGTGAGAGGGATTGAAGAACAGGGAGGTTATGCTGCAACTGTACGGGGTACTGGTGAGGCTGCACCTGGAGTACTGTGTGCAGTTCTGGTCTCCTTACTTGAGGAAGGATATACTGGCTTTGGAGGCAGTGCAGAAGTGGTTTACCAGGTTGATTCCAGAGATGAGGGGGTTAGACTATAAGAATAGATTGAGTCGCCTGGGACTGTACTCTCTGGAAATCAAGAAGAATGGGAGGAGATCTTATAGAAACATATAAAGTTATGAAAGGGATAGATGAGATAGAGGCAGGAAAGTTGTTTCCACTGGTAGGTGAGACTAGAACTAGGGGACATAGCCTCAAGATTCGGGGGAGTAGATTTAGGATGGAGAGGAGAAGGAACTGCTTTTTCCAGAGAGCGGCGAATCTGTGGAATTCTCCGCCCAATCAAACAGTGGAGGCTACCTCAGTAAATATATTTAAGACAAGGTTGGATAGATTTTTGCATACTAGGTGTATTAAAGGTTATGGGGAAAAGGCAGGAAGTTGGAAATGAGTCCATGGCCAGATCAGCCATGATTTTACTGAACGGCAGAGTAGGCTTTTCTTATGTTCTTATGTTGTGTCTATCTAAATGTTCCCTAAATGTCCTTAATATATCTGCCTCTCCCACTACCCACACTCTCGGTGTAAAAAAATTACCTCTGAGCTCCCCCTATGCTTTTATCCTATCACCTTATAATTATGCCTACTCATATTAGCCATTTCCACCCTGGGAAAATGTCTTGGGTTGCCCATTCAATCTATGCCTCTTAACATTTTGTATCCTATCAAGTCATCTCCAATCCTCCCTTGCACCAAAAAGAAAAGCCTAGCTCGCTCAACTTATCATCATAAAACATGCTCTCTAATTCAGTCAGTGTCCTGGTTTATCTCCTCATCACCCTCTCTTAAGCTTCCTATAATGAGCCAACCAGAACCAAACAACAGAACTGAACATGTAATATTAATTTGTTGTTTTTCTTATTGGTTTAGAAATAAATGAAGTAGATTCCCTTTACAGGTTAAGGAGATTGAAGTAAACTCCAAATACATGACAGTTGAAGACTACCAAAATCAATGAAGAATGTGCTACTAGTTAATCTCAAAATGTTAGGGATTTAGGACAAATCTTGGGATCATATAGAAAAATCCCCAAGGGGTAGAATACACTGTCCTTGATCTTAAATTAAATCCTCATGAGAGCAATTAATGTAATTCAATAGCACATATTCTTTTCATTATTCTCAATGTTTCCAGAATTAGCCTGGACTCCAGTAGTTTATTACTGTAACAAATCTAAGGAATTGGGATATTGTTGCTGTTATCCACTTCAGTTACAGAACTACAAATCTACACATTACATGCAGTTAGACAGCAATGCCACAACAGTTGGTCCTTCTAGGCTTGATATTGACTTACATAATCTTAGAGTTATCAGTGTACTGTCAATAATGTTAGTCTATGGGCCCTTAGTACACACATATTGAATTTCCTTCTCCACTAATTTAACAATGGATTTATTCAATACACTTTCAAGCATAAGGGAGAGGAACTTGGCACAAGCATGATAAGTGTTTGTACAATAAGATCAACAAATCTAATTCCTTGATTGTACTGATTTGTAATCTACCAAGATGCTCCCATTTAGCAGCAATAACCATGAAATCCGCAAAAAGAAGACAAATGGACTTGATTATGTTCCAATTTCTCTTTTTTTTTCTGAATCCAGCTTTGTGATCTTACAATGATTTTGGTATTTTGCATTTTTTTCTATTTGCAAACTCCACTATTGTGAATCTCACCAGATGAAATTGCATTACAGAAATATTTAAAAGTGTTAAATGTGCAATAGAATTTGCAGCAATTACCAGACAATAGCATGTAACATATATTTACCTCAATAATTGCCTTTTCATAACTGATCGTGAGCTAAAGTAATGATTGGTGCAGAGATGAGAGAGCTATATTAAAACTGGAGAATACATCATAAAAGAATAATAAAAGGTATCAATAAAAAAACCCTTGTGTTTTAACTTACAACTCTGTGGAATATACTACAGTATATATACACTTGATATTTCATCAACTATTTTAATTTTGAATATCCAGGAATAAACTTAATTAAAATTAAAAATAATGATCTGGATGCATCCATCATTGAAATGGCAAGCTGGCTTTAATACACACACGTGCTACTTCCTGAATCTTTTGGAACCTTTAACTGTTTGTATGTTCCCAATTTTAAGTGGACTCTTAAATTGTCCTCAAATTTGTCCAAGCATTGCTTAAGTTATTAAGTAGTCTTTGTTGAGCTACCAAGAAAAAGATGTTCAAGACACCATGTTGAATTAATATCATTGGGTGCTTATGGAAAATTGTAAAATAATATTATGCGAAAATATGAAAAAAATTAACATTGGTTAATTGACATAAGATTGATTCATTATATTATTAAAAGTAAGAATATAATTATTATTACATTTATTATTCATTATATTATTAAAAGTAATGCACTTAATAGAGATTTTCTTGATTTAAACACTCAGAGTTCCTGTCCAGCAGGAATTGTGGTGGATTCTTTGCAGGACAGCCTCAATGATGTTTCTCTGATTCCTACTATTTCCTGTGGAGGGAGGCATTAGCAACGCAGTCAGATGGTATGCTGTTTTTTGGTGCTACCAGCAGGGCCGAAGCAGCAGTACTTAATCCGACTGTATATTATTATTGCATTGCTGCTTCCATTACAGTTTCTGGAGAGACCAAGTAAGGTAGTATGATATGAAAAGCCTTTTCCGCAGCCAGTATCTATTATTAGGATATTGTTGCTGTTCCCCTCACTATATCTTTACCTGTTCCACTTAAAGAAGATCTGGAAGGACAGAGATTCACAGGAGTTGCATTCCCTTAGCAACCTTTTATATTTTCTTACTCACAGTCAAAAAGCAGCCTCAATTCTATTACAGTGCTACAAGAATATGGATCGGTCACAGGAAGGTGATTCAATTTGGAATCAGAATCACATTTAATATCACTGGCACAGGTCGTGAAATTTGTTAACTTTACAGCAGCAGTACAGTGAAATACATGACAAATAAATATAGAGAAAACAAACTGAGTTACAGGAAGTATATATATGTCTATTAAACAGCTAAGTTAAAATAAGTAATGCAAAAAAACAGAAATAATATTCAGGTAGTATTCATGGGTTCCATTTCCATTTAGAAATTGAATGGTGGAGGGGAAGAAGCTGAGGGCTGTTCTTTTAGAACGGAGATGAGAAGGAATTTCTTTAGCCAGAGTGTAGTGAATTCTTTGCCACAGGCAGCTATGGAGGCCAAGTCTTTATATATATTTCAGGCAGAGGTTGATAGATTCTTGATTGGTCAGGGCATGAAGGGATATGGGGAGAAGGCAGGAGATTGGAGCTGAGAGGAAAATTGGATCAGCCATGATGAAATGGCAGAGCAGACTCGATGGGCTAAATGGCTTAATTCTGCTCCTATATCTTACTGTCTTAGCTCAATTCCTTAAGCTTTTCAACCATACAGCTGATCCATACAAGAACCTCACTGACACGTCATAATCTTCAAATGTCAAAGTCATCTTTGATCTTAGATGTTTCACCATGTTTGGCACCTTAGGAGTTTTTTTTAATCAAAGTGACCGAGCAGCACCCTTTCCTTTCCAACAAACTGCATTGGTACTCCTAGGAGTTTCCCCATACAAACATTACCAAGCCTGAGAATGCTCAGCCGGTTAGATCAGTGACTTCCAGACTAGTTCCTGTCAGCCTTGGTAAAATTAGTTACTGATGTTCCGAAGATTCAAAGCACATTATTATCAAAGAATGTATAAATTATGCACCTTGAAATTTGCCTGCTTATAGGCAGCCACAAAGCAAGAAAATTGAATAACACGATTAAAAAAAGTAGAAAAATTAAAAACCACTGTGCAGCTGCCTGCTAGGAGCCAAACCTAATGGTTGTGTAATGCATATATACTTTGATAATAAAATGTACTTTGAACTTTGAGAGAGAAAAAAACACACGCACACTGTGCAAATGGTAGAATCCAGGCCAACAGTATCCCAACCAGACTAAGTCCCAGATCCGCTCCCGGCGCAGCTGGAGGAGGCCCAATCCTCGGTCCCCAGTTTTCACACCAGCCGGGCAGGATCGCTCAGCAGCCATGACAATTCACAGCCTCGTTGCTGAGAATAAAGGAATGAACACTCGCGGAAGAGTGAGTAAAATCAGCCCAGTCCTGGCCTCCATATCTGACACTCGGGCCTCCAGTCCTCCAGTCTATGTGGGCCAACAGTTAAATCGTCCAAGTAGCGGGTAGTGCCACATTCCTGGACTCGAATCCAGATGTCTCGATATGCGTGGACTGCCCCCACCCCACCTAAGCCATTCTGGATCTCCCCAAATCGGCTTGGCGCTTGGAGTAACCTAACCTCACACCCAGGTAAGGTGGACGGCCATCAAAACTCTTCTGCTTCGACTCCTCTCCAAAATGCTCACTCCATTGCAGGCAGTGATACCTCCAAGTGAACCTGGCAGCTCGAACATGTTGCACCTCACAATACCCCAGTGTGGCTCAACCCCCCGAACCAGCCTCGCCTCCAGTGCCTCCTCACTGCCTGCGGTGATAGTTCACAACAATTTGCTTCATGGAGCAATTTCCAGATTTGAACTCCAGTTTGTGCAAAGTGTTTCAAAGCCCAAAGTCGATTGGAGATCTGGATCGAAACCAGAAGGCTGATCACAATTCTAGAAGTTCAGGTCCGATGGCCAGAGCCTGGGTCTGCGTTGATGGTGGAGGAAGGGAAGCCCGTTTCTTTGAAGAAGGAGGACATCTCCTTAGTTCTGGAATGAAAAGAGAGCAGATATGTTGGAGAGAAGGGGATGGCGTTTTTACAAGTAACAGGGTAGGAAGAGGTGTAGTCCAGGTAGCTGTGAGAGTCCATGGGTTTGTGATAGACATCGGTAGCTGTCTCCAGAGATACAGTGAGACTGAAAAAGGGGAGGTAGGTGTTGGAAATGGACCAGTTAAATTGGAGGGCAGGGTGGAAGTTGAAGCAAAGTTAATGAAGTCAATGAGTTCGACATGGGCGCAGAAAGCATACCAATGCAGTCGTTGATGTAGCATTGGAAAAGTTGGGGAGTGAAACTAATGTAGGCTTGGAACATGGACAGTTCCACATCGCTGACAAAAATGCAGACATAGCTGGGACCCATGTGCCTGCCATTGGCTACACCTTTTGTTTAAAGGAAGTGGGAGGAGCCAAAGGGGGAATTATTAAGAGTGAGGATCAGTTCTGCCAGACAAAGGAGAGTGGTGGAAGAGGGGAACTGGTTGGGTCAGATGTCCAGAAAGAAGTAGAGAGTTTTGCAGTCTTCCTGGTGGGGGATGGAGGTGTATAGGAACAGGACATCCATTGTGGAAGTAAAACGATCGAGGCTAGGGAACTTGAAATCATTTAAAAGATCAAGAGCATATGAAGTGTCACAGATGCAGGTAGGAGAGACACTGAACCGGGGGGATAAAACTAAGTCGAGGTATGCAGATATAAGTTTGGTGGGGCATGAACAAGCAGAAACAATGAGTCTACCTGACAGGCAAGTTTGTGGAACTTGGTTAGAAAATAGAAGTGGGTGGAGCAGTGTTCGGGAACAATGAGGTGGGTGGTATTGGATGGGAGATCCCCAGAGTTAGTGATGGTATGGGAGACAATGGCCTGGTGCTCCTTAGTGGGGTCATGTTCGAGGGGTCAGTAAGAGGAGGTGTCTGAGAGTTGTTGCCAGGCCTCAGCAAGGTAGAGGTCAGCCCACCAGACTACTGCAGCACCCCCCCACCCCCAACTTAGCTGCGGGTTTGATGATGAGGTTAGGATTAGTGCAGAGAGAGTGGAGAGTAGTGAATTCGGAAGGAGTGAGGTTAGAATTAGACAGAGGAGTGGTGAAGTAGAGACGGTTGATGTCTCATCGGCAGTTACCAATGAAAAGATCCAAAGCAGGCTGAAGACCGGAATGAGATATCCAAGACGAGAAGGAGGGTTATGGGAGAAGGGGTCATCGGTGCAAGCTGGAGAGTCCTTGCCAAAGAAGTAGGCGCAGAGACGAAGGTGGCAGAAGAAGATCACAGCGTCAATATTTGCTATGACCAACCTTTGCTTTTAAAACTTCATCCATTCTCTTAGGTACACTGTTGTGCAGTTTTATCAAAAAATTGTCCGGTAGGTTGCTCCAAGCATCTTGGAGAACTTACCACAGTTCTACAGACTTTGGCTGTCTCATTTGCTTCTGTCTCACCAGGTAACCCCGGACAGCCTTGATGATGTTGAGATCAGGGCTCTTAGTTGCAGAACTTCTTGTTCTTCTTTTCACTGAAGAAAGTTCTTTATGGCCTTGTGTTTGAGGACATTCTCCTGCTGTAGAATGAAGATGGATTGATCAGACACCTCCCTGATGGTATCGCATGATAGGCGAGAGTCTGCTTTTACTTCTCAGCATTGAGGATTTCAGTAGTTCTGACCAGATCAACAACTCTATTTGCAGAGTTGCAACCCCAAACCTGCAGGGAACCTCCGCCATGCTTCACTGTTGGCTGTAGATACTTATCCATACAGCGCTCTACAAACTGCCTCCTGTTTGAGCCAAACATTTCAAATTTTGTCTCACCAGTCCAGAGCACTTGTTGCCATTGTTCAGCACCCTAGTCCTTGTGCTTGTTTTTAGCATAGGTGAGTGTCTTGGCTTTGTTTCTACTTGGAGGAATGGCATTTTGACAGCAACTCTTTAATGAAGACCTCTTCTGACAAGACTTCTCTGGATTGTATAGTGGTGTACTTGGGTTCTAATAGTTTCTGTAAATTCAGAGATGATAGCAGTGTTGAACTTATTCTGATTTAGAAAGGTATTCAGTTTGATGTATCTCTTCTCTGCTGCACTTACTTTCCGTGGTTGACCACTGTGTTTTAATTATACCCATTTCTTTGTGCTTCTTCAAAAGAGCTTGAACAGGTCATCTTGAATCTCCTGTCGGCAGTGAAATTTCTGCTTGGGAGAGTGGGAGAAACCTTGCTGATGCAGGATGGCCACCTTGTGTCTTGCTGCCATGCTCACTCTTGCCATGGTGTAAAAACTGATGATTTGAAGGTTAAACTGTCACATCTGTCACACACTCACCTTTTAGTTTGGTTGTCCTTCACCCAGTTTGATTCCTTCTGCACCCATTTTTGTTCCAGTTAATCAGTTCAGTTCATTGAACTCATTATGTCATTGATTATGTCATTGATAATGGCATCTGTTTATTATCTTTGCTTAATCATGCATTGGGCTATAAACTTATAAAGTAAATTAAGTTTTTATTAGAAAAGTGGTCTATTACTTAATATGTTACTTTCTTTAATGAAATACAAACATTTATCTGTAATATTTAATTTTTTGGGAAATGAATGTTTGGAAATCTAAATGTGCTTTTTTCTATCGACACAATAATGCAGATGATTAAAAAAAAATAAAAATTATATAGAAAACCTTGGGTACCAAAAAGTTTCACACAGTACTGTATGTAATTCAAAGGATGCATTGTCAGACCAAAATATTAAAGGAAACTTTTTCTAACTATTAAAATTGTGTTGTATCAGCTTTGATCTTAAAGGTATAAAATGTGATGTACCTTTGGGACTAGGAGCTTCTTACTGAGAGTGTCTCCATGAGAACCTGTGCTTGTTGTGCTGAATAAAGACTTCTATATCACTGGCCTCAGTGTCTCACCAATGACTTTGATCACAGTCACAACAGCCAAATGAAACTGTGTTCTTCCAAGGCCAAGGTGCAAAACAGATTACCAACAGCATACAACACACTGCACAAAGCACATAGCAAAACATAGCACAGATGGGTACGATTTTAGAAATAAAACACAGTCACAAAGAAAAATATTTATATAGCCCAAATACCTCCGTGTCCAGTTTGTTCTTTCACCGAGCGAACACTGGAGGCGAGCACTGAGTGAGCACCGGGAGGCAGCACAGAGCGAATGCTGGAGAGAAAGATGGACAGGAGAGGCCAGCCCAACCCAGACTGGATTCCAACGTGCCCACGGAGGCCTCTCCCACCCCACCTCAGCACCTCCTTTCTTGGGCCACTGCAACAGGCAACCCTGCGGTCTAGGCTTAGTTCTTGCCACAACCAAGGCAATGCAGCCGTCTTGTCGTCAGTCTCGCCAATGAATCCTTGAACTGGACTTGCAATGTTCTACATTACTAACAGTGTTCCCTCTAAGCTGCACGTGTGTGCAGCCATGCAGTAACTGAAATGCTCCTGCGCATGTAGCCATACAGCTGGATTTATCTTTTATATAATGTTAATATAATTTTGAAACCTATGTTAATATAATTGTGAAGTGGCCTGTAACTAATTATGTGTTCATGAATATAATCCATAAATTTTCTATATAATAATCGTACCACAACCTTTACTTTGAAACATTTTATAGCTTCAACATATATACATTGTCAGTGTTTCAAGTTACAACACTGTTACAAATTGTAACAATAAACACAGAATGGAAGTTGGTAGCTCATTGTTAATAAACCGAGTTTGAGGCGGTTTGGTATGTCACCAAAGGCTCTCACAATTCTCCACAAATGTACCGTGGAGAGCATTCCAACTGCCTGTATCACTGTCTGGTTATGGGGGGTGGGGGATGGGGGTGGGGATGGGCTATTGCACAGGATTGAAATAAGGTGCAGAGAGTTGTAAACTTAGTCAGCTCCATAATGGACACTAGTCTCCGTAGCATCCAGGATATCTTCAAGGAGCAATGCCTCAAAAATGCGGCAACAATCATTAAGGACCCCCATCACCCAGGACATGCTCTCTTCTCATTGCTACCATCAGGAAGAAGGTACAGAAGCCTGAAAGCACACACTCAATGATTCAGGAACAGCTTCTTCCTCTCTGCCATCCAATTTCTGAAGGGATATTGAACCCATGAACACCACCTCACTACTTTTTTATTTTTATTTTTGCATTACTTAATTTTATTATTACATATACTGTATTCACATTTTTTCTATTATTATGTATTGCATTGCACTGCTACTGCAAAAACAATAAATTTCATGACACAAACAAGAGAATTTGCAGATACTGGAAATCTGAGCAACAAACACAAAATGATGGAGGAACTCAGCAGGCCAGGCAGCATCTATGGAAAAGAGTAAACAGTTGACGTTTCAGACTGAGATTCTTCAGCAAAATTTCACGACATATGCTGCTGATATTAAACCTGATTCTGATCACAAAAAATAAACACATTTAAAGTGCCACACAGCTTTCTGGCCATATAAAAATGTAAGGCCGTGCAACTGTAAAATAAAATAGAGGGAAGGTTGGTTATCAATGCCCAACAGGGTCGTACAATCACAAGAAAATCACTCACACCTTCTTCTAGAATGCACATCATCCAATAGTCTGCAAGACCAGATGACAACACAGCAACGGTATGCAATAAGACCAGCTCCATCGCTATCGAGCAACTCTGTGATGGGATAGTCCTGCAGTATTTGATGTATCGTAAAAAAGGTATACAAGATGAACAAATAAGAGAAAATCTGCAGTTGCTGGAAATGCAAGCAACACACACAAAATGCTGGAGGAACTCAGCAGGCCAGGCACCATCTATGGAAAAAAGAACAGTCGACATTTTGGGCCAAAACTTTTCAGCAGGACCGCTGAATAAATATACCTTTGATTGGGCCCAGTGTGACTATTGCATCTGAGTGCACCACCCTCTCACCGGGAAATGATATACAATCTTTCCTCCTAATATAATATTCTATGCCTTTGATTTTAATGAATCTATCCATATCCATTCCAAACTCAATATATTTTTTCCTAAGGTGTGGTGCTCAAACCAAATCATTATGCTGTATGAGTTTATCCAAGGCTCCACATGTGAAGCAATTTCCTTACCTTGCGTTTGTACCCAGAGTTGACAGACTACAGAAAACTAGGTCAAAAACAGTATATCTCTTCTTTCAGTTAGTCCTGATGAAGGGTCTCAGTCCGAAACGTCAACTGTACCTCTTCCTATAGATGCTACCTGACCTGCTGCGTGCACCAGCAATTTTTATGTGTGTTGCATAGAGTTGACACACTTTTAACTCAGTTTGAATGTGTCAGATAGTGATATAATACATAGGGGGTTTCTCCTGGTTGTACCATTGATAAAAGCAGGCAGCTATAAATTAAGTTTCCTATCATTGAACTGAAGTGAATTCATGATGTATTACAATCTGTCACTGAAAATTAAGCTTTTGTCAAATTTTAAAAGTGTCGTTGGAAGGCTAATGAGTAGGTCCAAAGGAAAGCATTACTTATTAAGAAAATGAACAAAGAATAATTTAAAAAATCTATGATTATACTAATCTGTTCATTAAATATCATTGTAGCCATGAATGTAATGAATCTTTCTGGAGAACAACTACATAATTTGTTTCAGCTTGTATTCTGTATTCACGCACGGAGTTTCGGCATTACTATTTAAATTCTTCTCTTGAATTTTATGCTTCCAGCCAGGAAGTTTATTATAACAAGGAGACGAAGGAAAGAAGAGTACAGGTTTATTGCATTTGTTCTGATAATGTGGGCCATCTGTGACCATTGGTGTTGTGGTCTTCCTTCAGTAAACACATGGGATAAAATATATTGTGCTATGAAACCTAGTATTTATCTGAAGAAAGTTTAATTTACAATGCAGTTGAAAAAAATGTATTAAGTCTACTTCTACCTCATTGGCTACAACCCCAATCTTATTTATCAATTAACAATGCTAAGCACCTGATCAATTGGCCAAACTACACCCAGGGAATGCCTTAGGCATTCCAGGCAATCAATGAAGCATTTTCTAATAGACTGCATTGACATCCAGTCTATTCCCCAGTATATTCCAGGGCGTGACTCCATTTTATTTCTCTATGCAACAGGGATGATGCATATGTCAAAATAGGTTGACAGTTCATTCAACTGCCCTGACGTGATCTATTTGCATTTAATGGTATCGGACAACAAACTGAGCAGGGCACAGAGTGCTGGGCTCCAAACTAATACAAAAGCATAAAATAAAAACAGAAAGTGCTCAAAAGATATAACAGCTCTGATGGCATCTGTAAAGAATACACTTTAGTTCAAGGTATGTACTTTTCATGAGAACCAGTTACACGATGAAATGTCAGAAATGATCTTTTTAATATTCTTAAATTATGATAATGTTTTTGGAAATGTCTAAGTTCCATTTATGCTTTTTTTATAATTGCCTTTCTAACACAGTCAAATATTTCTTTTGTTTGTACTCAGTTTATTTTAAGTATATCTTGACTTTATGCAAATTAGAGAAAACACACATCACATATTTCTTTTCAGATTGTTTTTAAATAGTTTAACTAGCAGAACTTTGACACAGAGATATGGAATGCACCTTCAGGAAATTGGAAGGTATGGAACTCTCATATTATTTTTGGGTAAAAATACAAGGTAAAGGTGGGAAGGTTTAAGTAATTAGTATGAACACTGGATTATATATTCAGTGGCCAATTTATTAGGTACACCTGTACACCAGTTCGTTAATGGAAATATCTAACTAGCTAATCATATGGCAACAACTCAACGCATAAAAGCATGCAGACATGGACAAGAGGTCATGTTGTTGTTCAGACCAAACATCAGAATGGGGAAAAATGAGACCTAAGTGACTTTGACTGTAAGATGATTGTTGGTGCCAGACAGGGTGGTTTGAGTAACTCAGAAACTGCTGATCTCCTGGGATTTTCACACACAGCTGTCTTTAGTGTTTACAGAAAGTGGTGTGAAAAATAAAAAAGAAACATCGACTGAGTGGAAGTTCTGTGCACTAATGAGAGAGGTGAGAGGAGAATGGGCAGACTGATTCAAGCTGACTGGAAGTTAGCAGTAACTCAGATAACTACACTTTACATCAGCGATGTGCAGAAGAACATCTCTGAACGTTGAAGTGGATGGGCTACAGCAGGAGAAGATCACAGACATACAGTCAATGGCCACTTTATTAGATACGGGAGGTGTCTAATAATGTGGCCACAGGGTGTACATTACATTGCACCTGCCACCTCCACTAGACAGCACTATTTAAACTCCAACCTGGTATTTGTTGGACTATTTTACTTATATGTAATGAGTAATTACAGGTATCTGTTTCTGTGTACGACTTCAAAATACGGTGCTGTGCAAAAATTCTAGAGTTTTGCACAGTGCTCTATGAATTTCACGCATTGCACTGTACTGCAGCAAAAAAATGCATATGCTGATGATGCTCAGTCATACCTTACCCCTATCTCTGTCTCATCTTCAAGCGGACAGTGCATAAGTCTTAATTACAGTATATGTAAAACTAGGATGCCTAAGACTTTTACACAGTACTGTAATAACTTTATTGCAAAGTACTGTGGCCACAAAAAAGACTAATTTCATGACATATGTGAGTGATAGTAAAACTGACTCTGATAGGGTCTCTGTTGTGGACCGAGAGTGGGAAGGAGGCAGGGAGAGGGGAATCATGGTTGGGAAAAGGGGAAGGGAGAGAGGAAGGAGAGGGAAACATCAGCGAGATATTCTGTAGTGATCAATAACCAATTATTTGGGATCAAGTATTCTCTGCCATCTGTCCCCCACCCTTTCGCAGTGCTCCACCCTTGCGACTCCCAACAGCCTTTGCTCTCACCAGAGTTACAAATTCACTCTCCACTCCACGTTGACAAATACAGTACAGAGCAAAGTTCTTAGACACCCTAACTCTCTATATGTGCCAAAGACTTTTGGACAGTACTGTGTCTATTTGTACTGAAAAGGCAACATTTTTGCATGTTGACTTAAAAGTGCATTACTAACAACTCTTCTTACTTTCACTAAACATTATAAGCCTTACTTTTAAGTCTGTTAATTAACATTTTACCCAAGATACGTGGTATTGGTTTATTATTGTTACCTGTGCAGATATAAAGTGAAAAGCTTTCGTTGTGCGTGCCATCTAGACAGATTTGCCATACATGCGTCACGAAACATGGAAAGAGGCCTATTGGCCCAACTTGCCTTTGTTGACCAAGATGACTATCAAAGCTATTCTCACTTGTTTACTTATGTTATTTAGCGATACAACACAGATTCTAACCCTTCGAGCCATGCCACGCTAGCAACTGCATCAAACCGGAGATGAACCCTGATCCTATCATGAGCCAATTTACAAACCTATCAGGTTTGTCTTTGGACTGTGGGAGGAAACTGGACACCCGATGAAAACCCAAGCATTTCAGGGGAAGGACGTACAATGACGGCTCCGGAATTGAACTGCAATCTCCGGAACGTCCCAAACCGTAATAGCGTCACGCTAACTGCAACGCTATTGTGGTGCTTGCATTCACCCACATCCCTATTTACATGCAGGCAGGCAAGTGAGGTGTAAGTGCCACAGTCAGATAGATTGGGAGATCAGGAGTTCATCACTTAGCACATGGGAGGTCTGGTCAAAAGTCTGATAATGGTCCCAGTTTTGTTGACCGAACCTCGGATGACAACGAGATGGCGTACAGAAGTGAGATAGATCAGCTGGTTGAGTGGTGTCTCAACAATAACTTTGTGCTCACCATCAGTAAGAGCAGGGAATTGACTGTGGGCTTCAGGAAGGGGAAGTCAAGGGAACACACAGCAGTCCTCATCTGAGGGGTCAGTAGCGGATAGCATGAGCAGTTTCAAGTCCCTGGGTGTCAACATCTCTGAAGATCTACCCTGGGCTCAACATATTGATGCAATTATGAAGTAGGCACGCTAGTAGCTGTATTTCATTAGGAGTTCAGTACATCACAAAAGGCACTTGAAAATTTCTACTGTGGGGAGTATTCTAACTGGATACATCACTGTCTGGTATGGGGGAGGGTTGCTGCAAAAGATCAGAAAAATCTGCAGAGGGCTGTAGACTCTGTCAGCTCCATCACGGACACTAGCCTCTCCAGCTTCCAGGACACCGTCAAAAGGTCATGCCTCAAAAAGATGACGTCCATCATTAAGGATCCCCCACCAGGGCAGACTCACTGCTCATTACTACTCTCGGGGAGGAGGTGTAGGATCCTGAGGAGCCAAACTCAATGTTTTAGGAAGAGCTTCTTCTCTTTCGTCATAAGTCCATAAACCCATAAACACTGCTAACTATTTTGTTATTTTTTGCACTTCTTATTTATTCTTTATAGATATATATATATTTCTGGTTGTAATTTATTGTATACTTTATATATGGCATTATAATGCTGGCATTAAACAACCAAATTTCACATTTTGATCCTCTGATATCTGATTCTTGTGAGCAGAACAAGGGCTACACCTGCCCCTAAAATCCTGCCAGCTGAGGTGACACTTCACCTGTGAGTCTGTTGGGGTCATATACTGTGCCCGGTACTCCAAGTGTGGCCTCCTGTATATTGGTGAGACCTGACGTAGATTGGGAGACCACTTCGCCGAGCACCTGCGCTCTGTCTGCCAGAAGAAGCAGGATCTCCCAGTGGCCACCCATTTTAATCCCACTTCCCATTCCCATTCCAACATGTCAGTCCCTGGCCTCCTCTACTGTTGCAATGATGCCACAATTAGGATGGAGGAGCAACACTTTATATTCTGTCTGGGTAGCCTCCAACTTGATGGCATGAACATCGATTTCTTGAATTTCTGGTAAATGATCCACTTCACTCCCCATTCCCACTCCCCTCTCATATTATCCCCTTACCTGCCCATCACCTCTGTCTGGTACTCCTTCTTTTCTTCCATGGTCTTCCACCCTCTCCTATCAGATTCCACCTTCTCCAGCCCTGTATTTCTTTCACAAATCAACTTTCCAGCTCCTTACTTCACCCCTCCCACCATCCCAATTTCATCTGTCACCTACCACCTGCTACCTCTTCCTCCACTCCTTCCACTCCCTCCATCTTCTTACTCTGCCTGTTCATCTTTCTTTCCAGTTCTGATGAAGGGTCTTGTCCCAAAACATTGACTGTTTTCTCTTTTCCATAAATGTTGCCTGACTTGCTGATTTCCTCCAGCATGTTGTGTGTGCTGCTTCAATTTCACAACATATGTCAGTGATTATGAAACTGATTTTGTATCTGATTCATTTCACCATTAGAAGCATAAATAAGAATTTTAGTACTTGTCAGTAGGATGCTAAAAATTATAAAAGTGCGAAATATTGCAGTTTGTTCATAATCCCCAATGCATTGTATTGTCTTCAGAAGCTGAGAGCTGGTTGTCTCAAGGAGCCAATTTAATTGAGATCATCGGTCCAAACTTTTCATTCAGTTATGGAATTTTTAGTTGATTTGTTTTTGTTCGAGTCTGTAATCCTACCTAGCTAGGTTGTTGCCTTTTGACTCTGACATTCTGCAGAGTTTCCTGGAATCTCGGGGACCCATAGTGGAACTTCAGAGTAATTTACTGCTGTTGATTTTAAGAACACTTTTCTCTTCTCAGTTTTGTTTTCCCCCTCAATGCATATGTAATGCCCTGGTTATGATTTATACTGCTATGCAGCAGGTATTTCATTTCAGCAGTTTTCTGCAAAAGCTTGTAAGAAACAAGAGAAAATCTGCAGATGCTGGCAATCCAAGTAACACACACAAACTGCTGGAGGAATTGCCAGTCCTGCCAAAGTGTCTTGGCCCGAAACGTCGACCGTATTTTTCCGTAGATGCTCCCTAGCCTGCTGAGTTCCTCCAGCATTTTGTGTGTGTCCTGCTCGTAGAATGTTTTGCTCTCGGCCGGGGATAAGAGCCCTGCTGTTCCGCTTAGGAATGTGTCAGCCAACCAGGATGGTAGAATCGGGAGAAAGTTCGAGAGAGCTTTGGTGAAGGACAGTGTGGTTTGCGGCTCATTTTGGCGGGAGCTGCGGAGAGGACAGGAGGGAAGATGGCTGAGAATGCCATGGGAAGGGGCGTCCCGGATGCAAGAAGCGCTTTGTGTAGATGAGTGGCCCCAAGGTGGAACGGCCAGTTCTCCTGAGAGAGAGCCAGTTGTTTCGAGGTGGATTTTGAGCAAGGTTTGGAATGTGGTGTGTGCTTCCATATAGACCGTGGGGCCAGCACGTGATTCAAAAGAGAACTCCAGGATGAGCTCCAACTATATGTGCACATTTGGACTGGTTTTTAACTGTTCTTATTTATTTTTTCTTTTCTCTTTACTACTAACTGTTCGATAAAGCTGAAATTTGTAGATATACATTCTTTATAATTTTATGTGGTGTACGATCTGTTATTTCTTGCGGGCTGATAATTGTGTATGGGCAGTATTTACACAGTGTCCATTCAATTCGAGATTTCTTTAATGGGAACATCACGATGCTCCTGTTTGGTTGAACCCTAAATCATACTGACCCCAGACGTATATGAAAGGTGGCTTTCTACCACTGGGTCCCGTGGCTGTTAGCAGAGCCGGCTAATGAGGCAAGTTTGCGTCTGAGGGGGCTGCACATAAAGAGTGATTATTTTATAGGGAAGTTTTGGAGATCACACTCCAGTCCTCATTGAGGTGTTCATGGTGAAAAGGGTGAGCAGCTTCAAGTTCCTGGCATTAACATCTCAGAGGATGCATCCTAGAGACAATACATTGATGCAATCACAAACTAAAATATTTCATTTGGAGTTTGAGGAGATTTGATGTATAACCAAAGGCTCGAGCAAATTCCTACAGATGTACTTTGGAGAGCATTCTTACTGGTTACATTGGCAGCTGGTGTGGAAACTCCAATGCACAGGGTCACAGGAGATAGCAGAAGGCTGCAGACTCTACCAGTTCCGTCATGGGCACAAGCCTCTCACCATCAAGAACAACATAAAGAGATTGTGCCTCGAGGTGGTGGCGTCATCATTACGGACTTCTCATTACTACCATCAAAGCGGTCGTGGTACAGGAGTCCTGAAGATCATGCTCAATAATTTAGGAATAGCTTCTTCATTTCTGCAGCTGAGTATAGTCATAGTCGTACTTTATTGATCCCGGGGGAAACTGGTTTTCGTTACAGTTGCACCATAAATAATGAATAGTAATAAAAGCATAAATATTGAATAGTAATATGTAAATTGTGCCAGGAAATAAGTCCAGGACCAGCCTATTGGTCCTGTGAACCCACTATTCAGGATATTTAAAAGACAGGTGTGTAAAAAGGGCCCAAAGGATCATTGGAGACGCAGGTCACTCCAACCACAAACTGCTACCATCTGAGAAACAGTACCACAGCATAAAAGCTAGGACCAACAAGCTCCAGGACGGTTTCTTCCACCAGGCATCAGACTGATTAATTCATGCGGCTACAATCGTATTTCTCTGTTATACTGACTGTCCTGTTGTACATACTATTTATTATAAATTACTATAAATTGCACATTGCACGTGTAGATGGAGACGTAAGGTAAAGATTTTTACTCCTCATGTATATGAAAGTTGTAAGTAATAAAGTCAGTTCAATTCAATTCAAAATCAGGTTACTGAACAGTTAAAGAATCCATGAACACTACTTTGTAACACCCACTAAATGCCGGAGGAACTCAGCAGGCCAGGGAGCATCTATAGAAAAGAGTAAAAAATCAATATTTCAGGCCAAGACCCTTCATCAGGACTGGAAAAAAAAGAGATAAGACATTAGAGCAAGATGGTGCTGGAGGGAATGAAGAAATACAAGGTGACAGGTAAAACCGGGAGAGGGGGAGGAGTGAACTAAAGAGCTGGGAATTTGATAGGTCAAAGAGATAAAGGGCTGGAGAAGGGGGAATCTGATAGGAGAGGGTAGAAGACCACGGAGGAGAGGGAAGGGGAGGAGCATCAGAGGAAGGTGGTGGGCAGGTAAGGAGGTAAGGTGAGAGAGGGATACGGGGATGGGAATAATTAATAGGCGGAGGGGGTTAATTAACGGAAGTTCAAGAAATCAATATTCATGCCGTCAAGTTGGAGGCCTCCCAGACAGAAGATAAGGTGTTGTTCCTCCATCCTGAGTGTGGCCCCATCATGGCAGTAGAGGATGCTATTGAATGACATGACGGAATGGGAATGGGAAATAGAATTGACATGGATGGCCACCAGGATATCCCGCTTGTTCTGGTGGATGGAGCATAGGTGCTTGGTGAAGCGGTCTCCCAATCTACGTCAGGTCTCATCGATATACAGGAGGCCACACCAGGAGCACAGAATATGGTAGGTAACCCCTAACAGGCTTAAAGGTGAAGTGTCGCCTCACCTGGAAGGACTGTTTGGGGCCTTGATTGGTAGTGAGGGAGAGATATAGGGGCAGATGTGGCACTAGGTTCACCTGCAAGGATAAATACTAGGATGGAGATCAGTGGGGAGGGATGAATGGATAAGGGAGTCGCAGAATGAGGAAAGTTGGGGGGGGGGAAGAAAGGATGTGCTTTGTGGTGGGATCCCATTGGAGATGGCAGAAGTTACAGAGAATTATGTGCTGGACACAGAGACTACTGGGGTGGTACGTGAGGACAAGAGGAACCCTATCTCTGTGGGGTAGCGGGAAGATGGGGTGAGGGCAGACGTGCATGAAATGGAAGAGATGTGGGTGAGAGCAGCGTCGATGTTTGAGGAAGGAAAGCCTCTTTTCTTTGAAGGGGAACATCTTACTAGTTCTGGAATGAAAAGCGTCATCCTGAGAGTAGATGCAGTAGAGATGGAGGAATTGAGAGAAGGGGATGGCATTTTTACAAGTGACAGGGTAGGAAGATGTATAGTCCCGGTAGCTGTCAGAGTCAGTGGGTTTATAAATGATATTAGTATATAAAAATTCTCCAGAGAGAGAGAGAGAGAGAGAGAGAGAGAGAGAGATTGAGAAAAGGGAGGGAGGTGTTGGAAATGGACCAGGTAAATTTGAGGCCAGGGTGGAAGTTGGAGGCAAAGTTGATGAAGTTGACGGGCACTGCATGGGTGCAGGAAGCAGCACCAAAGCAGTCGTTGATGTAGGATGGGAAATGTTGGAGAGTGATGCCAGTGTAAGCTTGGAGGATAGACTGTTTCACATAGCTGACAAAAAGCAGGCATAGCTTGGACTCATGCAAGTACCCATGCCAACACCTTTGGTTTGGAGAAAGTGGGAGGAGCCAAAGGAAAAATTATTGAGAGTGAGGACAAGTTTCAAAAGGTGGAGGAGAGTGGTGGTGGATAGGAACAGGATGGGTCTGTTATCTGGAAAGAAGCAGAGAGATTAAAGGCCCTCCTGATGGGGGATGGGCATCCATGGTGAAACTGAGATGATCAAGGCCAGGAAACTTGAAGTCATTGAAAAGATCCAGAGCTGTGAAGTGTTATCGTTGTAGGCAGGAAGGGACAGAACCAGGAGGATTAAAACAGAGTCGAGGTAAGCAGATATATGTTCTGTGGGGCAGGACCAAGCAGAATTAATGGGTCTATCTGGACAGGCAGGTTTGTAAATCTTGGGTAGGAGATAGAAACAGAAGGTGCAGGATGAGGGAACTATGAGGTTGGTGGCAGTGGATGAGAGATCTCCAGAGCTAATAAGCCCAGTGAAGGTGTGGGAGACAATGGCTTGGTGTTCCTTAGTGAGGTACTGTTCGAGGAATCAGTAAGAGAAGGTGTCTGACAGTTGTCGCCGGGTATGGTAAGGGAGGAAGTGTACTCCATCCTCCCATCACCCCACTAGGAATAGGGCTCCCCTGGTTCTCACCTACCACCCCACCAGCCTCCGGGTCCAACATATTAGTCTCCGTAACTTCTGCCATCTCCAACGGGATCCCACCACTAAGCACATCTTTCCCTCCCCCTCCTCTCTGCTTTCCGCAGGGATCGCTCCCTACGCGACTCCCTTGTCCATTCGTCCCCCCTCATCCCTCCCCACTGATCTCCCTCCTGGCACTTACCCTTGTAAGCGGAACAAGTGCTACACATGCCCTTACACTTCCTCCCTTACCACCATTCAGGGCCCCAGACAGTCCTTCCAGGTGAGGCGACACTTCACCTGTGAGTCGGCTGGGGTGATATACTGCGTCCGGTGCCCCCGATGTGGCCTTCTTTATATTGGTGAGACCCGACGCAGACTGGGATATGGTTTTGCTGAACACCTATGCTCTGTCCGCCAGAGAAAGCAGGATCTCCCAGTGGTCACACATTTTAATTCCACATCCCATTCCCATTCTGATATGTCTATCCACGGCCTCTACTGTAAAGATGAAGCCACACTCAGGTTGGAGGAACAACACCTTATATTCTGTCTGGGTAGCCTCCAACCTGATGGCATGAACATTGACTTCTCTAACTTCCGCTAATGCCCCACATCCCCCTCGTACCCCATCCGTTATTTATTTATATACACACATTCCTTCTCTCTCTCTCCTTTTTCTCCCTCTGTCCCTCTGACTGTACCCCTTGCCCATCCTCTGGGTTTTCCCCCCTCCCCCTTTTCCTTCTTCCTGGACCTCCTGTCCCATGATCCTCTCATATCCCTTTTGCCAATCACCTGTCCAGCTCTTGGCTCCATCCCTCCCCCTCCTGTCTTCTCCTATCATTTTGGATCTCCCCCTCCCCCTTTCAAATCTCTTACTAGCTCTTCCTTTAGTTAGTCCTGATGAAGGGTCTCGGCCCGAAACGTCGACTGTACCTCTTCCTAGATGTTGCCTGGCCTGCTGCGTTCACCAGCAACTTTGATGTGTGTTGCTTGAATTTCCAGCATCTGCAGAATTCCTCATGTGTTAGTAATTTCTATGTCTTGCACTGTACTTCTGCAAAACAACACATTTCATGATATATGCTCAGTGAAAATAAACCTGAATCTGATTTATTATGTTAGGTTTTTTTAACCCCCCAAGGCAGCAGGAAGTGTAGACAGATTCAAAGGACATGTTGCATTTTCCCTTGTGCCTTTTTGAATTTGACTTTTTCTAGAAAGCTGTGTGTGTGCAAATTTGGTCTCAAATGATCAATTCCAAGAGGATTCCCTTCCTAGTTGTAGACTAACTCTAAAAATCTCATTAAAGGAATATTCACACTGGTAGCAGAAACTTTCTTCATGGTTGTGCATGGCAACAGTCTTAAATACAATATTAAATGTTGAAGAGCTCTGATGTATTCCATTTATATTTCCATAAGCTATAGATTATCACACATTCCATAAATTCAAGTTGACCTGAATGTCTTTATCAAAGAATTTAGTAAAGTTTGAAATGCAGTCAGTATGATACTCTGGGGGGTGTATGGGGTGTCAGGGAGTGGTAGCACCTCTGGTGGGGGAACATGTCGCGTCCTTTTCAAGGCATTTAGTCTACCTTTGGTCCCCACCTGGCACTCAGCTCTCACCTGTGGCTCCTTGTAGCTGTTTGCATGCGACTGCGGCCACACCCTGGGCAATGGCTTCGACAAGCCGGCTAAACCAGGTGAGGGTAGCCGACGGGTCTCAAAACCTCGGTGAGATAGGGAGTTGTCTATCTCAGCATGTGAAGACAGACTCCGGCGGATTGAGCAGACGAGACCTATGGAAGGCCCAGCGGTCAAGAAGGCGGTCTCTGCAAGCGTCATGGAACGTGTAGAGCAGGACAAGACACAGAAGACGTCCTGGTCATCCACTGCGCCTAGTCCCATCTCCAGCTGTCTCGACTCTGTCTTGTCACTGGATCCAGATAGGAATTGGGAAGAGAGAGTGAGGCTGACGCTACGCAACTCTCCCTCACTTAAATCCAAACCACGCGCTAGTCTTGGCACCATCACAATGGTGTCCAGGTGCTCATCGACGTCAACGATGGACGAACATAGTGATACTCTGGGCTGATGGACTAGTGATGTTTCTAAGTCTGTAGATCTAACGCAGTACTTTTTGTAGTGAAGTCGTTTTTGTAGTCCAGGAAACCATAGTGAATTCAGAATAGCGATCATCTAATTTACTGATATCCAAACAGGGAGATAACTATGGCACCTTTACTAACATGGTATACTCCCAACACTGCTCACACCCCAAGGAGGAAGTTTGAACCTACACCTCTGACTCAGGAAGCTGAAGTTGCTGCCAACAGAGGTCAGTACATGTAACGCATTTCCCCTTAATAGAGCGGATTAGTGATTTTCCTAGGAGGTAACTCCATAAAAAAGGCGTTAATTGGCTTCATTAGTTTTTCAAAATACAGCATGGATTACTTGTTTGATGTTGCTTGTTCCCTGACATGGCAGGTAACACCTGTAGGGAAATTGTTAAAATGCCTGCCATCATATGAGACAGAAGCTGAAATGAGAATGGTATGTTCTTGTGATAGTAATTACTTAGATGAATGAAATATGGTGAGAGAATTAATGGACTAGCACTGTCAATGGTTCAATCATTCAATTGAAAACCAGAGAATGTATATGGTATACAACCTGAAATTCTTACTCTTCGCAGACATCCACAAAACAGAGAGAGAAAAAAACAAAGAATGAATGACATAAAAACGTCAGAACCCCAGAGCTCTACACTCCCCATCCCACACAAAAGCAGAAGCAAAAGCATCAGCTCCCTCCTTGCTTCAGCAAAACCATCAGCGCTCCCCCACACCACTCACAATGCAAGCAACAGCAAGTCCCCAGAGACTATGATCTACAGTCCATCAAAATCTGCTGTCCATCCCAACACTTGGACCCTCAACAGGCCCTCTCTATTATGAATGAGAATTCCATTGGATCCATTCCACTTTGAGATCCTTGACTTTAACTTCTATTTTGCAACACACATGGAAGATTAAACTGGCTTTATATTAGCCTAATGCAGGAAGTTACCAATGTTTATTCAGACTAAGAAACAAACAAACAAAATAGTACTTAACTAATTGTATAAGCCCTTGACATGGACCAACAGAAATAAGACTGCATTTTTAGAATTTTCTGTCAGTAAACACAGTTTCACCAAAGCTATGATTATTGTTCTCTCCAACTGATGTAAGACAATTATGAAGTAATTATTGTGGTGTTTTTTGGAACTAGAACTTGTGTGTTTACCCAGCATCCTGTTTAGCACTGCTAAGCAAAATACTAAATCATTACAGCTCTTCCCCAGGTTATGACAAATCTCCACTTCTGTGAAATTAGAATCGGAATGAGAATCAGGTTTATTATCACTGGAATATGTGGTGAAATTTGTTGTCTTGCAGCAGAAGTACAGGGCAATATATAAAATATACTATAAATTACAATAAGAAATACATAAAAAATGAATAAGTAGTGCAAAAGAGAGCAAAAAAGTGAAGGTTCATGGATTCATTGTCCCTTCAAAAATATGATGGCAGAATGAAAGAAATTGTTCTTAAACTATTGAGTGTGTTTCTTCAGGTTCCTGTATTCCTCTCTGATGGCAGTAATGAGAAGAAGGCATGTTCTGGTTGATGGTGGTTCTTAGTGATGGATGCCACCTTTATGATGCATCATCTTCTGTTGATGCCATTGATGGTGGGGAGCCTAATGCCCATCATGGTGATGGAATTATAGTAGCGTTCATTATCCAGACGGCTCACAAATCAGGAACACAGCCACAGGCTGGGTTCCCATATGGCAGAGGATGCCTGCCTGCAGCAGCTAGCAAATACATCCTGACAGCCTTTCAAATGCTCGTTCATATGCATGGGTTGTACATAAGTTGTTGGTCTCTGCCATGTGTACCTTTTTGTAGATTCTGTTGTGTTTCTTTGTTTTGTGGTTGCTTGGAAGAAGATGGATCTCAAGGTTGTATATAGTGTACATACTTTGATAATATATATTTCTATACATTTTGAGCTAATTTGGGCATTGATAAGGTGGGGAGGACTTCCTTGGCTCAGATGAAAAATATCTTTTTCAAAAAGTACTATTAAGGAAAATAAAAGGGGAAATGTCAGAATTTACCAATTTACCAGTTTACGGACATCTTCTGACAGTGTGCTGAAAACAGTTCATACTCACTTGGTCAACAAGAGAGTACATCTTTTTATTGGCAGTCAGCCAATGAGCACACAGTACATAACAACCACTGTAAGAGCTCAGTCAATTAGCACTTTTGTTCCCAGGAATGCATCCTTATACCCATGTATGCTGCTTTCAAAGCAGAATAATTCATGTTCAAACAATTATATTATACTGTCCTTTACTGGATCTACTTGTGAATTATTGATGTATCTGTTCAAGGCTAACCTGCTTTAAATTTATATTTGCACACTGATATAAATTTTTTATCCTATCACACATAGAGTAGTAATTGCAAAGATCCCAATCAACCATGCTGTTATAATTAGACCAAATAATTATGCTAAATTTTTGAAGGTCTAGAACAATGAAATGCAACCTGATTATTATGTTGTGTAAATGGATGTACAATTAATACCCAAATTGAAATCAGTTCGACTGTGACAGTCTGCCCATAAAGTTAAAATGTTGTTATTCTTTAGATGGCTGAAAATGGATCTCAAACGTACGATGACCTGATCTTCTCACATTACAAGGTGACACACAATTACAGACTAATTGCTGACATCAGGAATATAATTACCTGTTACACAGAGCAAGAATAAGGTTATATCGGATCAAGCAATGTGTTCCACACTATCCATTTTGCGAAACACCATTCAACAATGAAATGGGAAAATAAGACCAACATATTCATCTGCTGAATCTCTTGTGCTTATTTGATTGTTATTTTATCACTGTCTTTGCAATTGTTATCATTTTATTTCTTCAGGTTATTTCATTGTTCACAACATCAAATACTGTATTATTGAAACAGCTTAACAGAGTAATGGACATGTATGTATCTTTCTTGCTCCCTGTCTTCCCTATTGCTCAATAAAATTGTGACCAGGGTAATGTCCAGTCCTTTCACCTTCTGAATGTACAGTGTGCATTAGGTGAGCTGAACGTATTACTTCAAAAGACCGTTAGATGGGAAAGCAAAAAGTGAAAGAAAATCCTAAAAGTCCATCTGAGAACAATTTCCAGACTGAAGGTATTAGGTTTCACATCTTGAATGCCACTTTTTCACCTTCCCAGACAAGGTTTGTATGAGAGCCATAAATCATAACAGTTGCCTGCACCACCATTTGTTAGACGGTGCAGTTGCAGTGTAAATCCAGAAATGCTGTGGTCTTCACTGAATGCAGCAGAAAACCAAGCTTCTCGCCATTTTGAGGACAGCATTGTTGCATTGGCATGAGTTCCATGGAATTTTTGATAATTTCTAAGTAATCTGTCCACTAATTCCTGGAATTCTCTACTGCTGATATATCAATACCAGTCTGCAATATTCAGGAAAATTATGCTACATTTAGAACAAGATATGTTCAATACTATTTGTTGAAATAATATTTCAGTGAATTAGAAGTAAATCTATGAAACAGCATCCTTACTGTGTATCTGCAAATAGAGTCTTTTAAGAGATTCTTAGAGCTTTGAAAAATAGAGGCTTTGTGTTAGGGAAATTCTGGGCAGTTTCCAGAGAAGCTTACATAGTCGGCTCAACATTGTGGTCTGAAGGGCCTGTATTGTGCTGTAGATTTCTACGCTCTATGCTCTATGTACTGTGACTATGGAACAATAGGCATTGATTATTTCAACTACTAACCAGAGAGATTTCTTTAAAAGAATTATACACAGGGCCACAGTATAACAATAATTATGATTCATGTTAAATGTAACAGGTTTGGGTAAAACAGACGACTTTGAACTCCTAAATGTTTTGACCTCTGGACTTGCCCTTATGTCATCATGAACTATGCTTTAGACTAAATAATAGCATTTTGTTTGATCATGACAGCACCAGGCACAACTAATACCCATTAGTACATTTTTTTTCATTTAGCCATCTCAATGTTCTAAAATAAGCACAAGTCTAAATTTTCTACAGCGATGTTTTAAAAATCTTCATCAGATGATGTAAAGTCTGTAACCTTATGAAACATCTGAGAATAGCAGGTTAGGTCCCAAATCAATTAACGTCCCAGCACTTTATTAAATTCTGTCATTGCTGCATTTAAATCAACGGAGCTGATTATATTCTAACCAGTGGGCAAATCTCAGATGGCAAATCTTTCATTTAATCTGAGGAGGGAAAAAAACAAGTCCCATGATTCGCAGGAACAGGGGAGGATGTAATCTATAATATGGAGATCTAACCGTAGGGCCTTTTGGAATGGGAAAGATGATGAAGGTTAAATCCATTCTAGCATTCTCATATGAATTTATAAAGATCAGTCTAAAATAGGTTTTGAAATTGGAAATTAGCTATTGCTTTCAACTCCAACCTCAAAGTTTGAGAAGATACCAGCAGAGTACATACTTGCAAAAATGGAAACTGATCTAGCTCCTTCAACACTCAACAACAGCAACCATGGCAAAGCAATTCAGTTAATAGAAGTCCCAGAATTGGCTGTGCACCTCCACCTTCAGCAACACACTTTGTCTGCTCCATCTTTCAGCAAGAGTTTGCAGCAGCTCATTGAGGTTCTTTCGAACAGCACTCAAATCCATGACCTTGATGAAAATCGCCAGCAATATGTACAAAACCACCTGCTACAAATTCCACAGATCACTGATATGGAAATATATTGCCATTTCCTTAATGTTGCTAGGTCAAGCAACAATAAGGGGGAGAAACAATAAGCACTAGGCCAAAAGGGCTGTTAACTAGAACTGTCAAACTAAAGCTAACGCTGATACAGCTGTTCTGCCACACTAGCTTCATACTGAACAGATACCACTCCTTAACGGTGTCAGGCTAAATGGTAGCCTTCGTACCCAGAAGCCAGCCAATGGTAAGCAGAGAATGTTGACATTGCTCTGGTTTTGGTCAAGTCTCAACAAGACTGAACAGGAGGAAGCAAGTTAAATACCACCACAATAAAACACTAATTAGCTGGAGCCGACAAACTTAAGAGTATGATTGCCCAACCCATTCCACAGCCCGCCTGCGAGGGTATGCAAATCCTTCAGCCGAGTCCATGGTTATGACACCGGTAAATAAATTAGATATTTATTTACAAGACAAAACAGACACTGAACATACACCCAGTGGTAAATACTTATCTAGAGTATACTCCCAGGCCCCCTTCACTGCAGCACATCCACAGTGTCTATGGTTTCTGCAGCACTCTCGTCTACCTAGTCCATGGTGATGCGAAAGTGAAAAAAAGGAACCACATGTTTACTCTATACTAGATTCAAACATCATCAGCACTATGACATCGTCAGCTAAATGGGAGCTAGTGGAAGGGGTTACATAGGCCAGTCCCTGCCTCCCAAGCGGGGGTGGCTTTTGTTGAACAGTTAAGTTGGGCACTTACTACAACAGCACAGGATGCTTGAAGATCATCATCTGGTATTCTTTTTTTCTTCCAACTCAGAGAGGCTTGGAAATTGGAAGAGGTCCTTCTCTTTGAAAAGTTGCTCAACAACACAAAATATTGACTCCCGCTTCATATCCTTTTCTAGTCCCCTTGCAAATTACAACTCTTGAACCATGCTTTCATCATTTATGAAGTGAACATAACCAAGAAGCAAAGAGTTCTTTCCTGGCAAAGTTGACTCATTCAATTGCAGAGCAAATTCCATTGTCCTAAGTACAATATGTTGTGCAATGTGCCTTCCACATTTTCAGACATTTCATCGATTCACATTTGAACAGAGTGGTTGCTAGTAAGAATAGCTTTAATTATTTGGTCTGGTGACTTACGCAAATCTGTACTCAGAACCTCTCTTACTGCTGGAAGAATCAGTTCTTCTCTAATTGTATGGGGCTTTCCAGATTTAGCAATGAGCAGTGAAATGTTGTATGAAGCACACAAACCATCACTGTTTTGTTGTGAGCTACTGGCAAACACGTTTTGAAGTTTTTCCATTTCTGAGAGTTTTCACAATGTTTCTGAAAGTAAGCCAGAAGTTTTTTTTTGCCTTATCAGAGTGTATTCTCTTCTAATGTTCAAGGACCCTAGACAGTTTCAATTGCCTCATTTGAAAATGTTTTCACACAACAGACATATTGGTTGCTTGTTGCTGGTATAAATCCATATTTGAGATACTCCACACTATATTGTCCACATCACTTTTTCATTTAGTCTGCTTCTGCCATTTTTGATGTAGATTAATAACTGCGGTCAATTGTCTATTAAGTCCAAACTCAAGCGCTGCAATCAATAAAAGGGAAAGTTATGATGTCATGATAGCTCAGGCAAAACCTGACTCTTTGCCTCAAGGTACACAAAGTGGGGCAGTGATATCTTGGCTGGGCCGTGGGCTAGAGAAATGCAGTCAAGACCATTCTAAGGGGCAAGTTCTGAACTTTACCCCAATGAATGTCATACCATAATTCACAGGAAATGCATCACTGTGTGATTAGAGTATGGGAGTTAGCTAACACTGTACTACAGTAGTGAATGCAATAATGCATGGGCCAGGCCAAGAAATAACACAATTTCTTCAGTCCATATTTCTCATGATATGCCAAACACATCACAAAAAAGTATCATATTGCTTTTCAACAATTATAACACACTTTGAGCAAAGTTTAAGAGAATGGTGGGTTAGCAAGAGATGTGGTGTTCATGTGATCATTGTAATCAACCATGAGGCACTGAGGATCAAATGCTTATAATAAGAAATGAATTTCTTAAACTAAGCCTGTAATCCCTCAGCTGTCCCCCTTGATTCTGAGACCCCCCCCATGCCCCCTTTATCTTTATTGCCCCTTAGAAACTCATACTGCCCCCAGGTGGAACAATATCAATCCATTTTGGGAATCACTGATCTAGCTCCTTCTGCAGACCCCTGCTTCCTCAACACTACCGGCCTCTCCACCTATCTTTGTATCATCCGCAATTCCTTTATCCAAATCATTGACATGAAAAGAAGCTGTCCCAAAACCAACCTCTGGAAACACCATTAGTTACCAACAGCCAACCAGAAAAGGCCCCCTATATTCCCATTCTTTCCTCCTTCCTGCCATTCAATCTTCTATCCATGCTAGTACCTTTGCTGTAATACCATGAGCTCTTTCCCTTTATAGCATTTTCATGCGTGGCACCTTGTCAAAGGCCTTCTGAAAATATAAATAAACAACATCGACTGACTCTCCTTTGTCTATCTGCCTGCTATTTCCTCGAAGAATTCCAACAGTTTGTCAAACCAAACTGACTTTTATCATGTGCCTCCAAGTGCCCCAAAACCCCATCCTTAATAATGGACTCCAACACCTTGCCAACCACTAAAGTCAGGCTAACTGGCCTATAATTAAATCACAAACAGAAGAAAATCTACAGATGCTGGAAATCCAATCAACACACAGAATGCTGGATAAACTCAGCAGGCCAGGCAACATCCATGGAGAAAAAGTACAGCTGATGTTTCGGGCCAAGACCCTTCCGCAGGACTGGAGAAATTGTTATTCTTTTCTCCAGTTCTGCTGAAGGGATTCGTCCTGAAATGTTGACTGTACTTTATTCCATAGATCCTGCCTGGCCTGCTGAGTTCCTGCAGCATTTTGTGTGTGTTGCATACCCTATAATTTCCTTTTTTTTTTCCTCCCACCCTTCTTAAAGAGTGGTGTGTCATCTGCAATTTTCCAGACAAGGAGCCATTCCAGAATAAAGTGATTCTTGAAAAATCATTTGTAATGCCTTCACAATCTTTTCAGTGACCTCTCTGGGAACTTTGGGGTGTAGTCTTTCAGATCCAGGTGACTTATCTACTTCCAGACCTTTCAGCTTCACAGCCACTTTCTCCTTAGCAATGGCAGCTACACTCACCTGAAACTCTCAGGTTTCTGGCACACACAGTGGAGACTGATGGAAAATAGTTATTGAGTTGTTCTGCCATTTCTCAGACCCCCATTACTATCTCCCTAGCATCATAGCATCCAGCAATCTGATATCCACTCTCACCTCTCTTTTACTCTTTATATAATCTGAAAAATACCACTGGTGTATAATATCGTTTATATTATTGACTAGTTTACCTTCATATTTCACCTTTTCTCTCCTTTTTGCTTTTTTGTTGTCTTCTGACAGTTTTTAAAAGCTTCCCAGTAATTTTTGCTATATTACATGCCCTCTCTTTTTCATTAATACTATCTTTGACTTCCCTTGTCAGCTATGGTTGTCTCATCCTCCCTTCAGAATACTTCTTTGTGATGAATCTACTCTGCACTTTCTAAATTTGTCCAGAAGTTCCAGCCATTGCTGATCTGTCATTATCCCTGCTTGTATACTCTTGCAAACAACTTTGGCCAGCTTCTTTCTCATGCTCCTGAAGTTCCCTTTACTCCACTGTAATACTGATACTTTTAATTTTAGCTTCTCCCTCTTAAACTGCATGGCAAATTCTATCATGTTAGGAGGCAGTGATCATAAAAGTTCCTTTATTTTAAGCTTCTTAAGTTGAGTTCAAGATGTCAAAATGTTAACAAATGTTTCAGTGATATTCAGGACAGAGGAAGTAATGTTGCAGAGGTAAAATTAAGCTCACAGGAATGTGAATATTTGGAAAAGAATGTCCCAAAAGATATAAGAGACCGTAGATGCTGGAATCTGCAGCAAAAAAATGTATCCTGGGGAAGCTAAGCTAGTCAAGCAGCATCTGTGGGAGGAAAGGAGCTGCTAGCATTTTAGGTCAAGACTTTGCATTAGGTCTTAGAGAGAAATGGGAAAGTTACCAGTATAAAGAAGAGAGAGGAAAAGGTGAGACAAAGGTTGATAGGTGATAGGTGGACCAAGGATGATGTTCAGAAGGAATTAGATGGGGAGTGTTGGTAGGTTGGAATTGGAAGAGATAGTTGGTGGGTGACAAGTGGAAGCAAACCTGGTATACAAGGAAGATATTGTCATGGTCCCATCTGGCTGTCCTCCATCTCACTCCTGTCTGTCTGTCTGTATCTTGTTTTACGGCGGTTGGCATCCAGCTTAATGGTGCATTACCGCCACCCTCTGCTCCGGAACGTGCACCAGACATACATTCTAAATCCCTTCACCCAATCGCGCACACACACACACATACAAACCTACACTTCACCCTCCCATCTTTGACCATCCTAGTATCCTATTCCTGTTTATTCATCATATTCTATAAAAAACCCCTGTACCCCTTAAAAACGCTAAAAATACCTGGACGTGCTCTCTCACCCATGCCCAGCAACCCTTTTAATGTGAATTCCTGCATCCCCAACTCCCTTAATTTATTTCTCATCATCTCTCTCTGTATCCCATACTTCCTGCAACTCAGAACTACATGTTCTACTGACTCCTCTTCCTGACATTCCTCACACAATCCTGTCTGGTGTTTCCCTATCATTTTCAATGTTTTGTTTAATGCACAGTGCCCCAGCCTTAACCTAGTCCACACAATTTCCTCTCTTCTGTTTCCATTACCTACCCTAGTAACTGCAACACTCTTTTGTATTTGATATAAATGCCTCCCTTTCCCCTCCCTGTCCCATCTTTCTTGCCACATTCAGTTGACTTTTTCCCAGATTACACACTTAACCTCTGCTTTACTGATACTAATGTGTATTTCCACATTTTCTTTCTTTAACGCCCTCTTTGCCAACTCATCCACCCTCTCATTCCCCTTCACCCCTACATGTGCTGGAACCCATAGAAATTTTACCTGACCTCCCTGATTTGCAATTCTTGTAACTAACTGAAGGACTTCATAAAGTACATCTTGCCGGCTGTTTGTGTGAAAAGACCTTAAACTTGCTAGAACTGAGGATGAATCTGAACATATCAATGCTTTGGCTTGTCTGGCTTTCTGCACCCATTGCAACGCAACCAGCACTGCCAGCATCTCCACTGTAAACACCCCTAACTTATTAGATGTTCTTCTGCTGATTTGAATTTCTTTTGCTGGTATTACCACCCCAAACCCTGTCACTCCTGTTTCAGGTTCCTTCGCACCATCCGTATAAATGTGAGTATAATCACTATACTTTTCCATCACATGACAGTTAAATGCATTTACCAAATCTGTTTTATATCTTTCTTTCCTTTTTACCTCTAACAAATGCCAGTCTATGTCAGGCCATACAAGCTTCCATGGAGCTACAACCGGATAAACTACTGAAGGACCTATCCTCAGATCAAATACTCCACATTCTTTCGCGATATCATTCCCTACCCGACTAAAGGTATCCCTCTGAAACCTCCCATTTTCCCAGCACTCCTGCAACACATCTCACTCCTATCTCCTTGATTATGCCTTAATTCCAGTCGTTAGATTCCCAATTGCTGCTAATTCACTTAATTACAGTACACCTGATTTCCATCAGAGACTGCAGGATAAGAACTCTGGCGTCACAACCACAGGTCACTAGTTTCTTGGTCTATTCCACTGTGATAACTTCATTTCCTGACCACTTAGTACCATTAGTTCTAAGTTCAACTCTAGTTTCGTTATTCCATGAAAACCCTATCTCCATGTCAAGACTCGATATTAGAGCTCCGTGTTAAGATTCCTCCTGGTTATCTGTTCCACATTTGTGACTGTGCAAGCACCTCTCAACCCTACTTCCGTGTCTGTGTCCTGCACTTGGGTTTGCCCCCAGTCACTCCTTGTAACAGATATAGCCGTAAGTCGGGTAAAAACAGGACAAGCACAGTGAAAAGGACTGTAGGCTAGGAGGGTAACTGGTGGACTGTAGGAGGAGTTTAGAGTTCAGTAATGGAGTAAAGGAGAGGAGATAGTCGGTGGAGAAGATCAAGTGTGAGAAGTCCAGGAAAAAGTAGATGAAATAGGATAAACAAGAGAAAAGCTGCAGATGCATGAAATCCAAGTAACATTCACACATTGCTGGAGGAACTCAGCAGGCCAGGTAGCATCTACAGAAAAAATACAGTCAGCGTTTCAGTCCTGATGAAGGGTCTCGGCCCAAAATGTCGACTGTTCTCTTTTCCATAGACTCTGCCTGGCCTGCTGAGTTCCTCCAGCACTGTGTGTGTGTTGCTTGAAAAAGCACAGGTTTGAAGAAAAGGCAAGCTCACTGTTTTTGTTTCTATACTCATTTCTACGTTTCTTTATTTCCTAATGCACATGCAACAGAGCCTGGTCTCCAGCTGTCTTGGATCTTGTCTCTGAAGCAGGACATCATTCTATAAAACCTCCAAAGTAGCTGGTATGCAACCAATAAGATTGTCTCTTACTGGATTCTGAACAAGTATTGGGTTGTGATAAGTCGAGGGATAGAGTTTAAGAGTCGCGATGTAATGATGCAGCTCTATAAGACTCTGGTTAGGCCACACTTGGAGTATTGTAGGAAGAGGCGCAGTCGACGTTTCAGGCCGAGACCCTCCTGACGAAGGGTCTCGGCCTGAAACGTCGACTGCGCCTCTTCCTATAGATGCTGCTTGGCCTGCTGCGTTCACCAGCAACTTTGATGTATGTTGCTTGAATTTCCAGCATCTGCAGAATTCCTGTTGCTTGGAGTATTGTGTCCAGTTCTGGTCACCTCACTATAGGAAGGATGTGGAAGCACTGGAAAGGGTACAGAGGAGATTTACCAGGGTGCTGCCTGGTTTAGAAAGTATGTATTATGATCAAAGATTAAGGGAGCTAGGGTTTTACTCTTTGGAGAGAAGGAGGATGAGAGGAGACATGACAGAGGTGTACAAGATAATAAGAGGAATAGATAGAGTGGATAGCCAGCGCCTCTTCCCCAGGGCACCACTGCTCAATACAAGAGGACATGGCTTTAAGGTAAGGGGTGGGAAGTTCAAGGGGGATATTAGAGGAAGGTTTTTTACTCAGAGAGTGGTTGGTGCGTGGAATGCACTGCCTGAGTCAGTGGTGGAGGCAGATACACTAGTGAAGTTTAAGAGACTACTAGACAGGTATATGGAGGAATCTAAGGTGGGGGCTTATATGGAAGGCAGGGTTTGAGGGTTGGCACAACATTGTGGGCCGAAGGGCCTGTACTGTGCCGTACTATTCTATGTTCTATGTTCTACAATGGAGAAAGACCAAATTGGATAGTATCAGAAAGGATCTAACAAGTGTGGATTGGGTCAGGTTGTTTTCTGGCAAAGGTGTACTCGATAAATAGGAGGCCTTTAAAAGCAAAATTTTGAGAGTACCGAATTTGTATGTTCCTTTCAGAATAGAAGGCAAGGATAACCTTGATTTTTTGAGAGATATTGAGGCCGTGGTTAAGAAAAAGAAGAAGATGCATAGCATATATAGGCAGAGAGAAACAAATGAGGTACTTGAGGAGATTAAGAAATGCAAGAGAACACTCAAGAGGGAAATCAGGAAGGCAAAAAGAAGACATGAGGTTGCTCTAGCAGACAAGGTGAAGGAGAATCCTAACAGCTTCTACAGATATATTAATTGGTAAGAATAGTAAGGGAAAAAATTCTTCCACTGGAAAATCAGAGTAGTAATCTATGTAGGGAGCTGAAAGAGATAGGGAAGATCTTACACTGGAATTTAGAAGGATGAGAGGGGATCTGATTGAAACATATAAGATTATTAAGGGACTGGACACACTAGAGGCAGGAAACATGTTTCTGATGTTGGGGGGAGTCCAGAACCAGAGGCCACAGTTTGAGAATAAGGGGTAGGCCATTTAGAACGGAGTTGAGAAAAAACTTTTTCACCCAGAGAGTTGTGGATCTGTGGAATGCTCTGCCCCAGAAGGCAGTAGAGGCCAATTCTCTGGATGCTTTCAAGAAAGAGTTATATAGAGCTCTTAGTGATAGCGGAGTCAAGGGATATAAGGAGAAGGCAGGAACAGGGGACTGATTGTGGATGATCAGCCATGATCACAGTGAATGGTGGTGCTGGCTTGAGGGGCCGAATGGCCTACTCCTGCACCTATTGTCTATTGTCTATTAACTGGATTTTTTGCATCTGTATTTAGTTTGGAGATGGACACAGAGTCCATTGATGTGAAGCAAAGCAGAAGCGAGGCATGGACCCAAGATTGATTACAGAAGAGGTGTTTGCTGTCTTCAGGCAAATTACAGTGGATAATTCCACAGGACCTGACAAAACGTTTGCCTGTTTTTCAAAATTATTAGGGTTATAGATAGGGCAAATGCAAACAGGCTTTTTTCTACTGAGGGCAGGTGAGATTAGAACTAGAGGACATGTTTTTTAAAGGTGAAAGGTGAAATGTTTAAGGGGATCATGAGGGGTACTTCTTCAATCAAAAGTGGTGTGAGCATTGATCAAGCTGCCAGCACAAGTGGTGGATGTGGGGTTGACTTCAATAGGTAGATGGATGGGAAGGGTATGGAGGGCTATGGACCAGCTGCAGTAGGATGGGAGTAGGCAGATTAATGGTTGGTCGTAGACCGGGTGGGCCGAAGAGCCTGTTTCTGTGTGATAGTGTTGCTTGACTCCATATGCTGAGGGCAGCCCGCAAGTGCCATCATGCCTCCAGTACCAACAGAGCTTGCTTATAACTTTCTGACCATAACTCACACATCTCTGAAATATGGGGGGAAACCGGAGCACCCAGAGGAAACCCAGGCAATCACAGGGAGAAGGAATTAACTCCTTACAAACAGCTGCAGGAATTAAACACCATTCTCCTGATTGCTCACCCTGTAAAGTATTAATCCAACCAGAGTCAGAGTGCTGATCTTGAGGCATGATATTCTTCGAGGCTTCAGCGAAGAGAGGCTTCCATCAGGGAAAGCAAAAGAAAGGAAAAACACTAGGTTAAGTTTTTTTTTCTCCTCCCCTTCTGTATACCTGCACAGCTAGGACAGAAGAGATGCCAGGCAGGATAGCGGAATGCTCCTCTCGCAGGATGTGGGAAGGCAGGGAGACTTCCTTGTGTCCCTGACGACTACATCTGTGAGAAGTGCAACCAGCTGCAACTTCTAACACGCTATGTTGAGGAGTTGGAGCTGGAACTGGATGAACTCCAGATCATTCGGGAGGCTGAAGGGGTGATAGATAGAACATGTAGAGAGTTAGTTACACCCAGGATGCAGGAAGCTGGGTGACAGTCAGTAAGGGGAAAGGACTTAGATAGCCAGTGCAGAGTACCCCTGTAGCCACCTCCATCAACAACGGGTCTATCAGTTTAGATACTGTCGGAGTGGTTAACCTAACAGAGGAAAGTCACGGTGGCAGGTCCCTGGCACTGAGTCTGGCTCTGTGACTCCGAAGGGAAAGGGAGATAAAATGTACACTGTGGTGATAGGAGTTTAGTTAGTTAGAAGAACAGGTAGGAGGTTCTGTCCGTAAGAACAAGATTCCCAGATGGTATGTTGCCTCTCAGGTGCCAGGGTCTGGGATGTCTCTGATCGAGACCTCAGCATTCTTATGGGGGGTGGTGAACAGCCAGAGGTCGTAATCCATATAGGTACCAATGACATGGATAGAACGAGTGATGTAGCTCTGCACAGGGGGTTCAGTGTGTTAGGTGTTAAGTTAAAGGGCAGGACCTCTAGGGTTGAGATCTCAGGATTTCTACCCATGCCAAATGCTAGTGAGGTCAGACTTAGGAAAAGATACAGTTTAATACGTGGTTAAGGAGTTGGTGTAGGAATGAGAGAGCGTAAGATTTTTAGATAATTGGGCTTTCTTCTAGGGAAGATGGAACCTGCAGAGAAGGGATGGCTTGTATACCTACATCTAACCTGTGATACCTACATTGTCACCATGTGGAAGGCAAAGGATTTCAATATTTGTGGGACCCTTTATGTATCACAAAGGCAAGGAAATGGCTGTCCTTTTTCAGCAAAATATCATCAAAGGTCCTGTACTGGGCAGGATTAATCAGACTCAAATGATTTGAGTGTTAAAGAGATGTGGTAATAATTTACACCTTGTTTATTATGGACAGAATGCACAAATAAACCACACAAAATACAACATATCAAGTCACAAAGACTTCTGCAAGGCATAAAGATTTCAGGGCTCACTTGATTGTTGCTGTTGGGGGAGCTCCGAATTCCAACTCGTTCGTGAAACCACCCCTGGGTCTTAGGCACCAAATGGAATTTCTGGCCCTTGGTTGACGTCCAATGAAACTGGGAAAGGAACTACTACAGGCACGAGTTTCACAAGTGCAGAGACAGACAAACTCTTTGATCCTACATTAACTAAGCCTGTTCAGACCAAACAATAGAGTCCTCATAAAACAATTAGACAATTTAATGGTTACTCGACATTCAATAGTATTCCAATGCTTTGGACACAACATTCCTCGGAGTTTTCAAAAGAACATTAACGTCTACAGACATAAACAATAAGCTCGAATGCAGACATGAGAAAGAATCCATCAACTTAGCTCTCCAAGTGACTACTAGACATTTTGTCACTAATAGACCCTGGGTGCTACAAGATCAGAAAGAGCTAAATTGTCATTTTGACCTTCTGGACATTCATCCAATGATTTACAAAATCTAATACAACACAAGACCTCCACATAATCCTACACTATTATACATTTCTTCATGGTAGGATGTAATTTATAGGTCATTGCGTTTTAGATGAAATTTTATAAGATACTGTCTGAAAAGATCTGTCTTTGTTGGGTCCTTGAGATCTTCTATATTAAATTTAGGGCCAGGCCTAAATTATGAAGATAACAGGACAGAATAGATAGTGGTTATGAGAACTTATCATGCTGTCAGTACTGCAGACATCTTGTTGAATCCTACTCAGTGGCATACATTAGCTAATGCCTGGATCAGACGTTTTGCAATAGACTTGTACCATTTCTGACAAAATAGGGTTTCAGGCATTTTGTCAGAAACGTAGCTCATTGCAGTCAGCTAGCTCTATTTTTTTCCTTGCCAATCATCCTCTTCCAAAGGATTTCATCTTTTCTGAGCCTGGCACTGAAGCAGCCCAGGAGTTTCAGTTAGTCTCCCGTTGGTACCTGGACAAGCATTTTTTTCAAGATTGGCATTGAAGAATTATTTTCCATAGTGAAGACTGAAGCAAAATACTTATTCGGCTTGTCTACTATTTCCGTGTCCTCTATTACTATCTCTCCACTATCATTTTCCAGCAGTCTGATATGCGCTTTCACTTCTCTTTTATGCTTTATATATCTGAAGAATATGTAAAAAAGATAACAAATAATATTAAAGCAGACAACAATCTCATCTTTGATGGGCTGAATGGCCTAATTCTGTACCTATGTCTTAATGTCTTAAACTTCTTAATGACTTTTTTAGTTGCCTTCTGTTAGTTTCTAAAAGCTTCCTGACCTTCTAACTTCCCACAGATTTTTACTCTATTATATGCCCTCTCTTTGGCTTTTACGTTGGCTTTGATTTCTCTTGTTAGCCACGGTTGTGTCATGTTGCCTATGGAATGCTTCTTCCTCTTTGGGTTGTATGTAGTATATATCATGTGCCTTCCAAATTCCTTCCAGAAATACCGGCCATTGCTGCTCTGCCGTCCTCCCTGAGAGTGTTCTTTTCTCATCAGCTCTGGGCAACTCCTCTCTCATGCCTCTGTAGTTCCCTTTTTCTCCACTGTTATACTGACTTTAGCTTCTCCTTCTCAAGGTTCAGGGAGAATTTGGTCATATTATGATCACTTCCCCCTAAGTGATGTTTTACCTTAAGCACTCTAATCCATTCTGGTTCATTGCACAACACCCAACCCAGAATATCTGATCTTCTTGTGGGCTCAACAATGAGCTGCTCTAAAAAGGCATCTTGTAGGCATTCTAGAAAATCCCCCTCTTGGAATCCAGCACCAACCTGAATTTCCCAATCTACTTACATATTGAAATCCCCTGTGACTATTGTAACATTGCCCTTTCTGCATGCATTTTCCATCTCCCGTTGTAATTTGAAGACCATGTCCGTAACACTGTTTGGGGGTCTGTCTACAACTTCCATCAGAGTCTTTTTACCCTTGCAGTTCCATAGCTCTATCCACAAAGATTCAATTCCTTCTGACCTTATGTCACATCTTCCTAACGATTTGATTTCATTTTTTACCAACAAAGCAATGATGCCCCCTTTGCCTTCCTGCCTGTCCTGTCGATACAATGTGTATCCGTGGACATTAAGCTCCCAGCTATAATCTTCTTCCAGTCATGATTCAGTGATGCCTACAACATCGTACATGCCGATCTGTAACTATGCTACAAGTTCATCTACTTTATTCCGTTTGCTGCGCACATTCAAAAAAATAGCACCTTCAGTCCTGTATTTACCCTTTTCAATTGTGTCCACTGACATTCTTCTTACATTGTAACATACGCAGCTCAGGACACTAGTTGCAGCATGCTCAAATTTTTGATTCCTTACTGTGTCTGAGGTCTTTCCAACATCTTCCTCCAAAACTTCTCTACTATGTGTTCTGCCAATTTGTTTCCCACCCCGCTACAACTCTAGTTTCATCCCCATCATACAGATTTAACAGACCTTCCTGCTAGGATTTATGAAAGAAATACAGGGCAGGAGAATCAACTTCCCAACTCTTTTCTTCACCCCTTCCCCCTCCCGGTTTCAACTATCACCTTGTGTTTCTCCCTCCCTTCCCCCCACCTTCTAACTTTGACTCCTCATCTTCTTTTCTCCAGACCTGCTGAAGGATCTCGGCCTGTAGTATTGACTGTACTTTTTTCCATAGATGCTGCCTGGCCTGCTGGGTTCCTCCAGATCACGCATCCACCACCGCCAACCTCATAGTTCCCGTACCTCACACCTCTTGTTTCTACCTCCTACCCAAGGTCCACAAACCAGCTTGTCCAGGTAGACCCATTGTCTCAGCTTGTTCTTGCCCCACTGAACTCATATCTGCATACCTTGATTCTGTTTTATCTACCCCCCCCCCCAAGTTCAGTCCTTTCCTACCTACATCTGTGACACTTCACACTCTCCGGATCTTTTCAGTGATTTCAGGTTCCCTGGCCCCAATCATCTTATTTTTATTATGGATGTCCAGTCTTTATACACCTCCATCCCCCACCATGAAGGCCTTAAAGCTCTCTGTTTTTTTTTTCTCTGGTCACCAGACCCAACTAGTTCCCCTCCACCGCCACTCTCCTCCATCTAGCGGAACTTGTCCTCACTCTCAATAATTTCTCCTTTGGCTCCTCCAGGCTATGCCTGCCTGTTTGTTGGCTACATGGAACAGTCTTTGTTCCAAGCCTACGTTGGTGACCGCCCCACACATTTCCTATGCTACATCAACAACTGCATTGCTGCAGCTTCCTGAACCCATGCTGAACTTGTCAACTTCATCCACATTGCCTCCAACTTCCACTCTGCCCTCAAATTTACTTGGCCCATTTCTGACACCACCTTTCTTGATCTAGCTGTCTTTATCACGAGACAGTGTATCTACTGATGTCTTTAACAAACCCACGGACTCCCACAGCTATCTGGACTATATCTCGTCCCATTCTGTTACTTTTAAAAACCCCACCCCCTTCTCTCAATTCCTCCATCTCCTAATCGAGATGTCCTCCTTTTTCAAAGAAAGGGGTTTCCCTTCCTCCACCATCAATGCTGCCCTCAACCGCATCTCTTCCATTTCATGCATGTCCACTCTTACCCCATCCTCTCACCACCCTACCAGGGATAGAGTTCCTCTTGTCCTCACCTACCGCCCCACCAGCCTCCATGTCCAGCACAAGAGTCTCCATCCAGTGCCCCCATTGTGGCCTCCTGTGTATCGGTGAGAACCAAAGTGGATGACTTCATCTCTGCCCTGGAAGAGAGCCCTATGATCCAAAAATCTTATGCCTTCCCTCCTACACCAACTCCTTAGTCATGTCTTTAAGACCATAAGACCATAAAAGCATAAGACAAAGGAGCAGAAGTCGGCCATTCGGCCCAACGAGTCTGCTCCACCATTTTATCATGAGCTGATCCATTCTCCCATTTAGTTCCACTCCCCCACCTTCTCACCATAACCTTTGATGCCCTGGCTACTCAGATACCTATCAATCTTTGCCGTAAATACACCCAATGACTTGGCTTCCACTCCCGCCCGTGGCAACAAATTCCATAGATTCACCACCCTCTGGCTAAAAAAATTTCTTTGCATCTCTGTTCTGAATGGGTGCCCTTCAATCCTTAAGTCATGCCCTCTTGTACTAGACTCCCCCATCATGGGAAACAACTTTGCCATATCCACTCTGTCCATGCCTTTCAACATTCAAAATGTTTCTATGAGGTCTCCCCTCATTCTTCTAAACTCCAAGGAATACAGTCCAAGAGCAGACAAACGTTCCTCATATGTTAACCCTCTCATTCCCAGAATTATTCTCGTGAATCTTCTCTGTACCCTCTCCAACGTCAGCACATCCTTTCTTAATTAAGGAGACCAAAACTGCCCACAGTACTCTAAGTGAGATCTCACCAGCGCCTTAAACAGCCTCAACATCACATCCCTGCTCCTATACTCTATTCCTCTAGAAATGAATGCCAACATTGCATTCGCCTTCTTCACCACCGACTCAACCTGGAGGTTACCCTTAAGGATTTCCTGTACGAGGACCCCCAAGTCTGTTTAACTGTATAATCTTCCTGGTTCTGGCCTCACTAGCACATGGCACAGGTAGCAATCCTGAAATCACAATCCTGGAGGTAGCGCCCTTTAAGTTAGCAGCTAACTCCCTGAACTCCCTATGTAGGATCTCATTACTTCTCCTACCCATGTCATGGGTGCCTATATGGACCACGACTTCTGGCTGTTCACCCTCCCACTTAAGAATGCTGAGGACTCGATCTGAGATGTCCCAGACCCTGGCACCCAGGAGGCAATATACCAACTGGGAATCTCGTTCTCACACAGAATCTCCTGTCTGTTCCTCTAACTAATGAATCCCCTATCACCACAGCGTGCCCCTTCTTCCCCCTTCCCTTCTGAGTCACAGAGGCAGACCAAAGTTCACGTCCTGTTTTTGGAAGGGCTTTTCTTCTCTTGTGGGAGCCACAGCTAGCCTCTCCACCCCCAATGTTACGGCAAGACTGAGAGAGTGAATCAGGAGCTGGAGAGAACCCTGAGCTGCCTTGCCTCTTCCAGCCCCACGTCCTGGAGCTTCCAATTGGTTTGGGTAATAAATTCCAGTTTTCCTCCATTGGTATGTCCCCCTTTGAATGCCAGAAAGGATTCCAGCCACTGCTCTTCCCTGACCAGGAGACTGACATGGGAGTTTCTGCTGCTGAACAGTTGGTCCAACGCTACAAGCACACGTGGATTCGGGCCAGGGCTTCTCTGCTCTGTGCTGAGAACATGCCTGGCAGGCAGATTGGCTCTACTGACAGGTGAAGCTTCTCATGCCAGGGGAGAAAGTCTGGCTGACATCTAGCGATCTTCCCTTTAAAGCTGAAAGCCACATGGTGGCCCCATGTAACGTAGAGCCATTCATATGGAGAAGGCTGTTAACAAGGTCTCATATAAAGTAGGTGGCGCCTACCATCATCAATGAAGATAATTCCAGTGTTCCACGTTTCTCAGTTCAAGTCTGAGAAACTTGAACTCAGATTCACAGCTGGATAGGGTAGTTAAAAAAGCTTATGGGGTGTTAGCTTTCATAAGTCGAGGGATAGAGTTTAAGAGCCGCGATGTAATGATGCAGCTCTATAAAACTCTGGTTAGGCCACACTTGGAGTATTGTGTCCAGTTCTGGTTGCCTCACTATAGGAAGGATGTGGAAGCATTGGAAAGGGTACAGAGGAGATTTACCAGGACGCTGCCTGGTTTAGAGAGTATGCATTATGATCAGAGATTAAGGGAGCTAGGGCTTTACTCTTTGGAGAGAAGGAGGATGAGAGGAGACATGATAGAGGTGTACAAGATAATAAGAGGAATAGATAGAGTGGATAGCCAGTGCCTCTTCCCAAGGGCACCACTGCTCAATACAAGAGGACATGGCTTTAAGGTAAGGGATGGGAAGTTCAAGGGGGATATTAGAGGAAGGTTTTTTATTCAGAGAGTGGTTGGTGCGTAGAATGCACTGCCTGAGTCAGTGGTGGAGGCAGATATACTCGTGAAGTTTAAGAAAATACTAGACAGGTATATGGAGGAATTTAAGGTGGGGGCTTATATGGGAGGCAGGGTCTGAGGGTCAGCACAACATTGTGGGCCGAAGGGCCTGTAATGTGCTGTACTATTCTATGTTCTATGTTCTAAGTCAGTGACTACCTCCCCCTTGTTCCAGTCACATCCCCCTCACTTCCTCCCTGCTTGGTGGATGGTTTTCTGGTCTATCCTGTGCTGTGCCTCCTGCCATCTTGCTGGGTACAGGGCAGGGTCCAGTATATTAAGAATTTGGAGAGCTATGGTGCTAGAAACATTCTTGAATTCTGGTTAATGATATCCAGGACAAGTCTCACATCCAGGACTTAAAGTAGGCACTGGTCTCTGGCACCTCGCGAGCTAAATCTAAGGAAGGGGCCCTGACGCAACCACAGACTTTGTCGCGGGGTTTACGTGCCCTTGCAGGCGGACTGCAGAATGTGTTTGGCAATCACACTGGTGGGTATGCATGTTCCAGCCAATTAGTATTACACCGTGGTGGTATTTAACTCCTTGCCCCTCATTACAGTTTTGTCAACACTTCACCAAAAGCACCGCGACATCTACATTCCCTACTTGCTGTTGTCCTGGCTCCGGGAAAGAAGGCTACAGTTTAGCCTGACACTTGTTAAGGAGCAGTATTTATTTAGTACGAAGCTACTAAGGCCAAGCTGCTGTATTGGTGTTAGCTTTAATTTGCAGTTCTAGTTGACAGCTCTGTTAGCCTGGTGTTTCTTGTTCTTTTATCCCCTTATTTTCTGCACAGTTCCTATTAAAGTCAGTGAGCAGCTCATCTGCTTCAGTGTCTCTCACTCCGTACTTAACTGCACATCCCGTCAACTAGTAGTGGTTCTCTTCTGTCCCCACTCATCAAACTCGCAAACCTGGCTGAGCTGCAAAAAGACATGTTAGAGAGATTTCAGGGTCTCCTTGCAATCCAAATTCCAGACTGGTAATATATCCTCTCCTGAAATCATGTAATGAGGAATTAACAGGAAGGATGGAGGAAGAACTGATCTCATCTGAAAATGACTTTCAGCTGAAGCCCAGATTCAAAATATCATATCAAAATTTTAGGTGGTAGAAAGAAATCCCTGAATGCTATCCGGCACTGTGGAAAAAGGTCAAGATGTTCTTTATTTCCTTTCCAATGTCATATTTAGTGGAGTATGGTTTCATTACAGTTGCTCAACTTCCTTGAAGCAATGAAACAGACTGCAAATTACTGAACATAGGAATGTGAGACTTCTTCTGAGAGACATTCAGCCTGATGTTGAGAAGCTGATTACACTGTTGACTACACAGACCCTGTCCATCTCATCGAAAGGTGAAAAAGCAATGAAGTTGTGAATAGTTGGACTGCTAATGTACAGTCTAAAAGTGTTGATAAAAGTTGTTTTACTGTAATTAAATAAAGAAATAATTTTATTTGTAGCATTAACTAGATTTGAATAATTTTTGCAATTATCTGTCACCACTTTGACTTTTCTGTTCCAACTTTCTTTCACTGTGCATTGTAAATCAGAACACTTTATAGTTTTTAAGTAATAGCCAGAGAGGGAGAGGGGTGTTCTGGGGATGTGGTCTGGAGCCAAGGGGGCAAAACCCAAAGATGTTTAGGAAGCAATGACTTAGATAGACCAGGAGGTTAGGCAAAGAAGTGGTAGATGGAATATGGTATAGTGAAGCGTATGGTCTTGCACTTTGGTCAGTGCAGGTCCAGTCAATGGCAAGGAAGCCAAATGCAATGTTCACATTCATTTTGAGAGGACGAGAACAAAAAGGCAAGGACTTAATGATGAGGCTTTATAAGGCTGCACTTGGAGTATTGTGAGTAGTTTTGGACCCGTTAACTAAGGAAGGATGTGCTGGTGATAGAAAGGGTCCAGTGGAGATTCACGAGACTGATTCCGAGAATGAATGTGTTAACATATCAGGCGCATTTGATGGCTCTGTCTCTGTACTTGCTGGAGTTTAGAAGAATGAGGGGGGAATCTCATTGAACTGGATTGAATATTGAAAGGCCCAGTTAGAGTGGAAGTGGAGAGGATGTTTCCTATAGTGGGGGAGTCTAGAGCCAGAGGGCACAGCATCAGATTAGAAGGATTCCTCTTTAGAACAGAGGAATTTCTTTAGCCAGAGAGTGGTGTAGAAATCATTGTCACAGACGTCTGTGGAGGCTAAGTGATTTTGTAGATTTAAAGCAAAGGTTTTTGATTAGTAATGACATCAAAGGTTACTGAGGGAGGTAGGAGAATGGACTTGAGAGGAGTAATAAATTAGCCATGATGGAATGGTGGAACAGATACAACGGGCCAATTGGCCTAATTATGTTCCTATGTCTTCTGGTCTAAACTCTGCAATGTCTTCTTCACCGATTTCCCAAAATGCATGATATGCAAATTATATCATCCAAGATGGTATGATCTGAAATTCTTCCTTATTAAGTCCTGTTCATGCATTGCCCCCATTGACTGCTTTCCAGAATGGTCAGACCTCAAGTTCAGCTTTCTCATCCTCAGTTTGAAATTGCTTTCCAGCTTCATGGCATCCTCCATCTGTAATCTTCACCAGATGTTTCATGTGACCCTCTAACATGGTAGCCCTCAGCACTCTCCATTGCTGACAGGCTTCAGCCATCTGACGCCTCCATTCTCTGAGCTCTTTCTCTTTATAACTTCTCCTCACTTTTAAAGTTTGTACAGTATCTTAGTTTTTTTTCCCTTCAATTTGGAAACAAATACTTTGGTTAACTATGCTTTCTATTCAGACCAGTGCTAAAGTCTTTCTCCTGGAAGTTGAAAGAGAATAGGCCCCAGTCAACACATGAGGTTTGAAGAAATGCTTCTCCCAGGTGAGGTGTTCCGAGGGCAAAGCTTTCGCAGCTGGAAAAGTTTATAAAGTATTTGGGTGTATGACCCATATCATTTTCTGCCTATCACTTTAACAGATGGAAAACTGTGAGGAAGTACATGCGTGGATTCCAGATTTGTATTCCCAGCCGACAAGATTTGATTTCCTTAAATTGCCCCCAGTGACGTTTAGTTCAATAAAGCATTTAATGCAATGCCTTTAAAAAAGTTCAACCTATTGCCCTGATTGTCAGTTTCTGGTCTTAGCAGGTTATAGAGTAGAGAGATAAATATAATTTTTCTCAATATATTTGATAATCTTCCAGAGCAGTTAACATTTAATAGTAACCAGCTAGAAAGGGTTATTCTCTCTCTTTTTAACAGATTGGTGGTTTGGGTTTTAGTTGCTCTCTTTCTGCTTGTTTAAAAGAATTTACAATCCAGTGTGACCAGTTTGATAATTGATAGACAGATGAGTTGCATCTGTGTGGGTGGAGTAAATGGGAGGCATGTTCATTTTTAATGTCTTTATGCTCCCAGCATGTTTAACCTCCCTGTGCAGCCTTCTGTGATTGATTTACTCTCTAAAGTATGCAAGGCAGCTGTTGACATAAACGACTGGGGTGGGATCTCCACAGAAGCTTTCCTATTTCCTGTTTCCCCAGTATAGCTCTGTAGAAGTCAGTGGTGATCCTGAAGAAGCAGCACGTAATGCAATTAACATTGTTTTCAGCAGTGTTTCTCAAAATGGATAATAATTATGGTATAATGATTGTAATTGTACATACCTCAAATCAAATACTCACAAAATCCTCACCTGCTCATCATCTTCATCTGATGCCTTTCCCCCCGCCCTTTCTCCCATGGCCCACTCTCCTCTCCTATTAGATTCTTTCCACTTACCAGCTTCCAGTTTCTCACTTTACGTTTTCTACCTATCACCTCCCAGCTTCTCACTTCATCCCTACTTCTGCACCCACCCACCCTCCCCCTCAGCTGGCTTCACCTATCACTGTCTAACTTGTAATCCTTACTCATTATGTCTTTGGACTGTGGGAGGAAACTGGAGCTCCCGGGGGAAACCCACACATTCCACAGGGAAGATGTACAGACTCCTTACAGACTGCACCAGAGGTGAACTCCGAACTCCAGGAGATCCTGAGCTGTAAATGTGTCCCCCCTAACAGCTATGCTACCATGTCACTGACCAGAATTTGTTTCGGATACTGACCATAAGGGAGAGGAAACATAGAAACATAGAAAACCTACAGCACAATACAGGCCCTTCGGACCATAATGCTATGCCGAACATGTCCTTACCTGAGAAATTACCTTGGGTTACCCATAACCCTCTATTTTTCTGAGCTCCATGTACCTATCCAGGAGTCTCTTAAAAGACCCTATCGTATCCGCCTCCACCACTGTCGCCAGCAGCTTATTCTACACACTCACCAATCTCTGCGTAAAAAACATACCCCTGACATCTCCTCTGTACCTATTCCCCAGCACCTTAAACCTGTGTCCTCTTGTGGCAACCATTTCAGCCCTGGGAAAAAGCCTCTGACTATCCACACGATCAATGCCTCTCATCATCTTATACACCTCTATCAGGTCATCTCTCATCCTCCATCGCTCCAAGGAGAGAAGACCGAGTTCACTCAACCTATTCTCATAAGGCATGCTCCCCAATCCAGGCAACATCCTTGTAAATCTCCTCTGCACCCTTTCTGTGGTTTCCACGTCCTTCCTGTAGTGAGGTGACCAGAACTGAGCACAGTACTCCAAGTGGGGTCTGACCAGGGGTGTATCTACGGAAAATAGCACCTCTGGCAAGCACTGAAATTGTGCCCCTGTCCAAACACCTGACACCCATCTTTTAGATAAATTCACCATAATATCAGCTCAAAAATACAAGTCAAGCATGTTAATCTTTTAATTAACAAATTATGGCACTACATGAAAATTATAACTGCACCTTCCTTGCTTTCACTGATGCAAATTGGTCTATGATGTGATCAAAGTCAGTTTTTTCAGGTTCTTCACTTTCTACACTCAACAGAACAAAATCACAGAGTCTGCCTTGACCCGTGGAGGCTTTCAAATATGAAAGTATTAGTTTTAACTTGCTGAGTGATCTCTCACAGCTGGCGATGGATACCACGATGGTTAGCATTATCTGAATAGCAATGCGAAGATTGGGGAAGATGCTCTCATCTCCATACTGAACAATAAATTCAAGAAGCTCTTCAGGTCTTGATATTTTCATGTTGACCTGCCTTGATAGCAACATTCTGCAATCCAAAATTTCTTCATATAGCTGCTGTCCATCAACATCAGAGCTGTACAATTTGCCCAAATTTTTGCACTTCTTCTGTAGGTTGTCACTGTCGGCACCGTAACACAATCCCTCGACATCGAGAAGGAACCCAAACATGGCGTCAGTGTTGTGCAAATGAGCGAACCTTTCGTCCATTTCTCTGTGAAGAGAGTTGAGTGTTCCTTTCATAACTCCTTCCATTTCCTCCTGTTAACCCAGCGTCTCTCAAGTTCTCATCAGCCATTGGTTTCTTTCGTCTCTGATGTCTTCCAACTTCAATATTCCATTCTTGACAGAGACCAACTCCTTCTTCGAGTGACTTACTGACCAACACTTCTCTGTCATCATAAAAATGATCTCGGAGGGCTTTCAAATCCAGGGCAGCATCGTGGAAGTTCATGCTAGGATCTTGCAGCCTCTTTTGAATACGGTCAATGCGAATGAGTACTTTGTTCCAAATCCTAGCAAAGTCAGAAAATCATAACTCAACATGTGGTTGTACAGCTGCCTAGCATCACTTCTTGTTTCACTGGTCTCGTTTTCATCGTCTATCATGTCCTGGAGAACTGTTTCTCCTCGAAGTACTTGTTGACAGGCTTCACTGCTTCTGTCCTTGCACTCCACCTGGTTTCGGACTCCGACTTAACAACCACAGGCACAGTGTTTTTGTGTTTTTCCCAGCACTGTGTCGAACGAGAGAAAAGCACGTAGAGAGCTTCCAAAAAATGTGACCATCATTGTATCCTGCTCGGCTGTATGTACACCCACCAAGTTGAGTGAGTGACTGTCACAATTCTGGAACGAGTTATCCGAGCTGCTTGGAAGAAAGGTATGGTCGAATTTCGAGATTTCAAGTTCAGAATTGCTGAAGACTACAGCCAAGTCGTACTGAAAAAACGGATGGCTTTTAAACCTCAGATGGCAGAACTTTATCGTCGGGGCTATAAAATAGCACTACTGTTTCCAGCCCGTCTGAGAGCGGTTATATCGGATAACTCGTGCAGTCTGTTTAAAAATCCGATGGAAGTCCAAAGTTTTCTCAATGATCTGCCTCCCTTTACGGAGGATTAATCAATGTATCATTTGGTTTTTTCTCTCGTCTCTGATTGTTTAGTTTGAGGTTTTGTTTTCTGGATCTGGCAGTGTAGGTTCGTTTTATATAGTTAAACGATATTAGGCTTTTCTGTTAGTGATCCTGTATATCTTACTCTTAATACCTTTGGGTAGTTATTTAGTTATGAGTTTAATGATTGTTTTCTTTTCGAAATGTTACTAAAGTATTATATTTTAAAATGGGGGATTGTTTTTTTCTTCTCCCCAGAATCCTTGCTGTTTCTTATGTCATTTCCGATCATTTATATTTGAAAAATTAATATAGTAATATGATTTAATATTTGATGTTCTTTGAAATATGAGTAGCAAGGAACTTTTTAATGCTTTTAATCGCTTTAGGTTTTTTTTTCTTGTTATAGTTAGTTTTTACTTTTTTCCATAAGGGTGGTGTTTTTCTTGATAAACATATTTCTGTTGGGTCACCCTCCGGAAAGATGGAGGTAGGTTAGTCTTAGATTTAGCATTGGCCACTGTCTGGCTTTTTTCTGGGGTTTTGTGGGAGGTGGGTGGTATTTTTCCTTTTATTCCTTTTTCATTTTTTCTTTTTAAACGGACTGACCAGAAACTACTAAAATGTCTGAAATGCCGTAACTTCCGGTTCCTCTTTGGACCTTTTTACCTCTTCTGGGGTCATGAGTCCCTACTCTGGTTAACCCTTTACATTCTTTATACTCGAGCTCATTATGATGGATAAGACCATTAATTTAGTTTCTTGGAATACAAATGGTTTAAACCACCCGTTTAAACGGAAGTATTCCGCAGAATGAATGCTCATATTATTTTTGTACAAGAAACTCATGTCCGGAAAGAGGATAATCAACGTTTCTTTAGATTCTGGAAGGAAAAACAGAATCATGCGAATTCACAAGCTAAAGTAAAAGGCGTTTCTATATTTATAGATTCGTCAATTTCATTTGCACACTATGAGACGATTTCAGATTCTAATGGCAGATTTTTATTGATTACTGGCTTGCTATTTAACAAAAAAGTTGCCATGCTCAATGTTTATACCCCAAATGTTGACTGTCCTGATATTTTCAAGAATCTCCTCACATCTCTTCCCAATTTAAATGACTATATGCTGATTATGGGTGGTGAATTTAATTGTTGTTTAAACCCTTTGATAGTTAGATCCAAGTTTAATCAAGCACTTCCGAATAAATTGGCTACCTTTATTAACTCTTTTATGATTGACTCTGGAATCTCAGAAATTTGGAGATTCTTGCATCCGAATGACAAAGAGTTCTCTTTTTTTTCACATGTACATCAGCTATTAGTTATTCAAGAATTGACTACTTTCGTATTGACTCTCGATTAATTCCTTTTGTTACGAGTTGTGAATATGATTCTACTGCTGTTTCTGACCATGCACAGTTGAAATTATTTATCAACTTAAGGGATATATCTATTAATTCTAGACAATGGAGATTTAATATCTCTTTGCTTCAAGATTCAGATTTTGTTAGGTTTATTGATGAACAGATCAAGTTTTTCTTTACAACAACTTCCACGGATGATATTTCCAGTGGGATCCTCTGGGATAATTTTAAAGCATATATTCGTGGAAAAATTATTTCATACACTGCTGGACTAAAAAAGCGAACTAATAAGGAAATACTTAAACTGGTTGACAAGATTAAAGAAGTTGATAAGAAATATTCTATAGCTCCTAATCAAGAACTTTATAAACAGAGAGTTGAACTTCAAATGGAACATAACCTTTTATTATCATCTTCAATTGAAAGTCAATTAATCAAAACTAAGAGTCAATTTTATATACATGGTGATAAAACTGGGAAACTTTTAGCTAATCAATTGAAATCGGTTAAACAACAGATTCTTAAAATTCGTAAACAAGATGGCACTTTGACAGTTGACCATGACGAGATTAATAAATCCTTTCAAGAATTTTATACCTCTCTTTATCAATCAGAATTTCCTGAAGACTCCACTATAATGTGTGAATTTTTTAAGAAATTGAATATTCCAAAATTATCATCTAATGAATGTTCAAAACTAGATGTACCTATTACTGTAGTGGAAATAAAGAATGCTATTTTTTCAATGAATTCAGGTAAAGCACCTGGTCCAGATGGATGTACAGTAGAATTTTTAAAGTTTTTCTCAACTACACTAACTCCTCGGCTATGTAGCATTTTTAGGGATGCAGTTTCAATAGGTAAATTACCACAATCTTTCTATCGAGCTTCTATTTCCCTAATTCTTAAAAAAGATAAGGATCCTACTGAATGTGCATCTTATAGACCTATATTTCCTGGATTAAACTGATATATTTTACCCCTTTGGCCTCGGTATTTACTAACAACCAAAGATCCCCTTTCTTTCATTTATTTCGTGGTACTAGGCAGGGTTGCCCTCTTAGTCCATTACTATTTGATATTGCTTTGGAACCGCTAGCTATTGCCAATTGTGACTCCCCTGATATATTTGGTATTACTCGTGGAAATGAGACTCATAAATTATCACTATATGCAGATGATCTACTATTATATATTTCTAACCCAGGAAAATCTATTCCGGCAGTATTAACTTTGCTTGCTCAGTTTAGTAGCTTTTCTGGTTATAAACTGAACCTAAGTAAGAGTGAACTCTTTCCATTAATTATGCAGGTTCCTATTTATAGAAATTCTCCATTTAGATTGATTACTGATTATTTTACTTATTTGGGAGTTAAAATTACTAAGAGACATAAGGATCTATTCAATTTCAACCTTTTACCATTAATTAATCAGGTTAAACAACTGATTACTAAATGGTCCCCTTTGTCTCTATCATTGATTGGCCGTATTAATGCTTTTAAAATGATTATTTTACCCAAATTTTTATATTTATTTCAAGTTATACCGATTTTTATTCCTAAATCTTTTTTTGATATTATTGACTCTAAAATTTCTTCTTATATATGGCAAAATAGAAATCCCAGATTAAGTAAAAAATACTTACAGAAATCTAAGAAAGAAGGTGGTTTGGCATTGCCTGTCCCAAGATTTTACTACTGGGCAATTAATATCCGATACTTAATATTTTGGACACAAGATTGGAATATAGCTCCAAGCCCACATTGGGTAAACCTTGAAGGCCATTCTGTACAAGGGTTTTCTTTAGCCTTCATTTTAGGAACTTCGTTGCCTTTTGCACTATCTAAATTGAATAAACAAATTTTCAACCCTATAGTTAAACATAGATTGCGAATATGGTTTCAATTTCGTAAATTTTTTGGCCTGAATAAATTTATGTTATCAAGTTCTATTATATCTAATTGTTTTTTCCAACCTTTGGTAATGGACCAAGGCTTTTTGATTTGGAAAAAGAAAGGCATAATATGTTTTCGTGATTTATTTTTGGATAACTGCTTTAATGTCTTTTGAGCAATTATTTGAGAAATTTGATTTGCCTAGATCCCATATTTTTAGATACTTACAAATAAGAAATATTTTAAATATTGCGTTGCCTACCTTTCCGACTTCCAATCCTTCTGGCACTCTTGATAAAATTTTAGGCTTTAATCCTTTGCAGAAGGGATTAATAGCAATAATTTATGATATAATTATGAAATTACAGCCAGATATATCTGACAAAATTAAAAATGAATGGGAAAAGGAACTTCAACTTTCCCTACCTACAGAGAAATGGGATAAAATTTTTCAATTAGTTAGTACTTCTTCTATATGTGCTAAACATACTTTAATACAATTTAAAGTAGTACACAGAGCTCATATGTCCAAAGATAAACTAGCTCCTTTTTATTCCCATATAAACCCTACTTGTGATAGATGTCACTCTGACTCATATGTTTTGGTCCTGTCCACTTTTGGAAAAATATTGGAAAGACATTTTTGATATTATTTCAACAGTTCTATGTTTCGATTTAAAAGCCCACCCTATTACGGCAATCTTTGGATTGCCAATGGTAGAACATAGATCTTTGTCTTCTTCAGCCTGTCGAATGATAACTTTTGTTACTTTAATGGCGAGAAGATCTATTTTGTTGAACTAGAAGGAAACTAATCCTCCAACTACATTCCAATGGTTTTCTCAAACCATATTAAGTTTAAATTTAGAAAAAATTAGAAGTGATATTTTTGACCCTTCAGTTAAATTTGAAACTTGGAAACCTTTTATGCAACATTTTCATATGATGTAATCTGACCTTTCCGAAACTTTTTTCCAAATTTAAATTATATGATGAGAGGAGCGGAGTTAATGACATTATTGAACATGTCTGATATAAGCTGTTGGTCTAGCCCTGTTTTGTTTTTTTTCCCCTTGGGAGTTTTTTTTTTCTTTTGGGGTTTTTTTTGTTTATATATTTTTTTCCTTTTTATTTCTTTTTTAATGTTTAATCTCATTATGAGCTTGGAAGTTTTTTATATCTATGTTACTTAAAATTCATTTTATATATGTTGATGAACATTTTTCCAATCTCTTTGTACCAACCTTGTTATTGAGTTTGTAATTTTGAAAATTAATAAAAAGATTTAAAAAGATTGTCGCAATTCACCAACACTGCCAGGTTGTTTTTCTCACTTATTCTTTGATGGACACCACTTCTGTGTCCAGCCATCACAGCAGCATTGTCATAGCACTGTGACCGACAATCTTATAGCTCCATTTTGTCCTTCTCCAGCTGTTTCAAGATGTCTCCAACCAACCTCTCAGCATCCTTCTGGCTTATCTCGATAAAACCAAGGAAGGACTCTCTAACATGGATTGTTTTCCTCTCAAAATCAACTTCCACATACCTCACTACTTCTGACATCTGCTCACGGTATGCCAGATCGGGAGTCGAGTCAAACATGAGACCATAGTACTTGGCTTTACGAATGCTTCTCAGTAAATTCTGGCGAACATTGGATGCCATCATGTGGATGAATTCGTTCTGCACACCTGGTGAAAGATAAGACATGGATCCAGGATGATTTTCCAAATGAGTGAGGTGTTCTTTTATGACAGGGTCAAAGATGGCCAGTCGTTTCAGTAAGCCAAGGAAATTTCTCACATTGGAATCATCGTCTAATTGAAGTGACTCCCTGTGTCCTCGCAAAACTAGGTTCTGAGTCGCAAGGAACTTTATGCAGTGAAGGATTCTCGTCAAGATATCATACCACTTCTACTTTTCCTTCTCAACCTGTGACTGAAATACCACATCAATAACTCCTCTGTTTCCAGCTAAATTTCTTTCCATTTCTTTCCACTGTGTGAAGCATTCCTGATGATTCTTGGCATTTTCATGAACACTAATCCTTTCAGGTGCTTTCCACTGGTTGAATCCACTTTCCTGCTCCAGTGAAGATTGATGGTCTGACCGGGAATAGAGAAGACAACAGATACAAAATGCAGACTTTTTAGAAGGGGAATAGACCAGCCATGAGCGAGTCACTTCCTCACCACGATCATTTCCCAATTTCCTCTTGAACCAAGTTTTGTTCATTGAGCAGTTATTTGTTGGTAGGAAAGGCCCCTCACTGTTCTGGAAATACTTCGAACTCAGCTTTATTATTTATGTTCTCAACGTGTCAGGCAGAATTGCTTTTCCAGTATCCTTGTCAAACTTCAGCATTCCAATGTCATGCTGTTCAATCACTTCTGGTATGCCAGTTCGAGGCTCTTTGACACCATCCAGTTCACTAGGGTTCAGTGTTGTCAGGTTCAATCTCGTCAGGTAAAAACTCATCAATAAACTCAACATCACCACCACAATCATCATCTTCCCCTCCTGTCATGTCCAAGTTTTTTGTGGCAGCCTCACTCTTAATCTTGTCATACTGGGATTTATCTGACTTGACTTCCTCCTCGGCTTGTGACGCATTTGTACTTGATCCACCTTCAGATTCTAACAAGCTTGTAGCAGGTGCAGGTGGCTCCATGGAACGTGTCAAACTACTTGTTCCAGGTTTTTCAAAGAAGGGCATGAAGAACTTGCTCAACTTTTTGGCTTCCTCAGCCTCCAACTTTCGTTTCTTCCGTCCTTCAGCTCCACTTTCCTTCTTCTTCGTGAAGAAACGTTTCATGGTCTTCTTACACAATGCACTGCAATAAGGCCATTCTAGTGCTTCTCACCCATGTTAATCAAAGACAGATCATACATCTGAAGAAAATTCTTTTTTCACTATCCAAGGATGGCTTGTCTGACTTTAATAGAAACTGCTCAGTGGTGCCCCCCTTCAAGTAGCGCACAGGCCATGTGCCATACCTGCCATACCTTAGATATGCCACTGGGTCTGACCAGGGTCCTATAGAGTTGCAACATTACCTCTCGGCTCTTAAACTCAATCCCATGATTGATGAAGGCCAATGCACCGTATGCCTTCTTAACCACAGAGTCAACCTGCACAGCAGCTTTGAGTGTCCTATGGATTTGGACCCCAACATCCCTCTGATCCTCCACACTGCCAAGAGTCTTACCATTAATTAATACTATATTCCGCCATCATATTTGACCTACCAAAATGAATCACCTCACACTTATCTGGGTTGAACTCCATCTGCCACTTCTCAGCCCAGTTTTGCATCCTATCAATGTCCTGCTGTAACCTCTGACAGCCCTCCACACTATCCACAACACCCCCAACCTTTGTGTCATCAGCAAATTTACTAACCCATCCCTCCACTTCCTCATCCAGGTCATTTGTAAACATCACGAAGAGTAAGGGTCCCGGAACAGATCCCTGAGGCACACCACTGGTCACTGGCCTCCATGCAGAATACGACCCATCTAAAGCAACTCTTTGCCTTCTGTGGGCAAGCCAGTTCTGGATCCACAAAGCAATGTCCCCTTGGATCCCATATCTCCTTACTTTCTCAATAAGCCTTGCATGGGGTACCTTGTCAAATGCCTTACTGAAATCCATACATCTACTGCTCTACCTTCATCAATGTATTTAGTCACATCCTCAAAAAATTCGATCAGGCGTGTAAGGCACGACCTGCCTTTGACAAAGCCATGCTGACTATTCCTGATCATATTATGCCTCTCCAGATGTTCATAAATCCTGCCTCTCAGCGAAAAAAATCTGGCATTGATTTTATACATTCCTTCTCTTCCACATTCTATCTATTGTTGAAACAATGATAATTAATGAAAAACATGGCTCAATCTATTTTCAAGTTTCTGACATTTTATTTGCCCTTGTCAGTTAATCTGAATAAAATATTAAAAGACACAAATGCCTCAACACATGCCCCGAGAGCATCATCAATTTCCAAATCCCTGGCGTGAGGCATTACAAAGTGATCCAATACTGAAGTGTGGAAAATATTTGAATTTAATAAACTACTCATTTAGTTCAAACATTTTTTTAGCAGAATACAACCTAATTTAACAAAGTTTAAAAGAATGTACTTGGTAAACATGTAGAAATAGTAATAGTATTATCAAATATAACTTACAAAAGGACTAGTCTTGAGAACCATCCTGGACTGTATCATACCTAATGAATAGGTAAAGTAAGTGATGGGACACTAATAATTCAAAGAGCTTCTAATGAGCCTAAACAGGTGAGATTCTCAATCCGTTTTGCTTTTATTGAACAATTACTGACTGCCAGTTTAACAGATATTTTAAAGAAGGCCGATTGTATCACATTTTAAACCTAAATCTTACAGTACAACTTTCAATTTACTGAGGGGTTGGAGCATATTTGAATGAAATATAACTTGGATTTGTCTTACAGATGAGTGTCACCTCATCATGAAAAGCCCCATGGCACATTTCAAAGAAGGGAAATCCACTTACGTTTCAAAAAGTACTGTTAGTTGAAATATATTTGAATGTTGTAAAGAACAACTATCAATGCCCTTCGCTTGAGTCAGCTTCTGTCTGATTTCTGTGCCTACATGTTGCTATGCTGAAGTTAGACGGGCTGATCTCCCGCTCTGCTGTATGCTGTGGAACACCGGTGCATAAAGCTGGTAGGCCGGATGCCCTTCATGTCCACCTGCCTCATCAACAATCATTCAATGGCACTCAAATCTACCGTGATGAAGTACTTTGAGAGGTTGTTCATGGCTAGAACTAACTCCTGTCTGAGCAAGGACCTGAGAATGCTTCAATTTGCCTACTGCCACAGTGGATGCAATCTCACTGGCTCTCCACTCAACTTTGGGCCACCTGGACAACAGCCAATACCCCACAAGGCTGCTCTTTATTGATTGCAGCTCAGTGTTCAACACCATCATTCCGTCAGTACTAATCAACAAGCTTTAAAACCTGAGCCTCTGTACCTCCCTCTGCAATTGGATTTTTGAGTTCCTCATTGGAAGACCACAGTGAGTGAGGATCAGTAGTAGCATCTCCCAATCAATACAGATGAACCTCAAGGATGTGTGCTTAGCTCATTGTCCTATTCTGTATACTCATGACTGTGAGGCACAGATCAAATGGCATTTATAAATTTGCTGATGACACCACTGTTGTTTGCAGAATCTCAGATGGTGATAGGAGGCCTACAGGGGCAAGATTGGTTGGCTGGTTTGAGTGGTGTTGCCACAACTTTGCCCTCAACATCATCAAGACCAAGGAACTGATTGCAGACTTCAGGAAGGGTAAGTCAGGAGAACACACATCAGTTCCTGCTGAGGGGTCAGCAGTGAAATCGACGAACAGTTTCAAGTTCCTGGCATTAACATCTTAGAGGAACTGTCTGGCATATAACCTAACATATTGATGTAGAAGAAGCACCAGTGGCTTACTTCATTAGGAGTTTGAGGAGATGTCACCAAAATCTCAGCAAATTTCTGTGGGTGTACCATGGAGACCAGTCAGACTAGTAGCAACATCACCTAATATAGAGGCTCCAATGCACAGGATTGAAAGAGGCTGTAGAGGGTTGCGGACTCTGTCAAATCCATTGAGTTAAGCTTCCCCACTACTGAGGACATCTTCAAAAGGTGATGCATCAGGAATGCAGCATCTGCTATTAAGCACCCTCATCATCTGGGACATGTCTTCTTCTCATTACTACCAACAGGGAGGAGGTGCAGGAGCCTAAAGACACACACTCAGCATTTTAGGAACAGCTTCTTCCCCTCTGCCATCAGATTTCTGAACAGTCCATCACCTCCTGAACACTCCCTTACTATTCCTCTTTTGCACTATTTATTGATTTTATTTTTAATTGTAACTTATAGTAATTTTTATGTCCTGCACTGAACAGCTGTGACAATACAATAAATTTCATGTTATGTCAGTGATAATAAACATGATTCTCATTCTCACACCCAGCCTCCCAGCTTAACATCAGGCATCCGTTAGTCTTATGAGACCATGGATCTGCGCCTGGAAAGTCTTCACTCTCCTGGGCAGGCCTGGGCAAGGTTGTATGGAAGACCAGCAGTTGCCCATGCTGCAAGTCTCCCCTCTCCACGACACCAATGTTGTCCAAGGGAAGGGCATTAGGACCCATACAGCTTGGCACCAGTGTCATTGCAGAGCAATTTGTGATTAAGTGCCTTGCTCAAGGATACAACACGTTCCCTCGGCTGGGGCTCGAACTCACGACCTTCAGGTAGCTAGTCCAATGCCTTAACCACTTGGCCACATGCCCACTAACATCAGGAATGGATAGTGTATAAAGTGCAGCCTGATTCCTTTGAATGGGATCAGCCAGCTTGATTCAAGAGGTGTGTAAGTATATGTAATTGTCTTAATTCTCTTTATATTAGTTTAAAGTAGAAAGCTGATTTTCAGTTAATTTATATTTTAAAACTGTATTAAAATCTACTTGAACCGTTCCTAAATGTCTCTGATGTTCAAGCCATCGGGGGGGGACTGCCTCATAATCTGCTATCGAGAATCTCCACTGCTGGCATCCACTTGGTCTTGTAGGAAGGCTGAGGTGGTGAGACCTTGAGGTCAGCTGCCCGGGGTGCCAAGTGTAGTTCTGAGATCTGGGTAGAGACTGAGTCTGGGTAGGAAGCCTGATCAGCACAATCTGGGCCATAACATTGAACTGATAACGTTGTCAGGTATCTCCGTGGGACTTGCAGGAATTTGCGTCATCAAACTAGATTTCAAACAGTCCTTCATCAACACTTTGCAGAAGTATGAACTAAATATATAAGGTCAGAAAAATTTACGACTTCCTTTCCAATGTTGCTCCAGGCATACTCTAACACCTCAGTTTATAAGTCCACATATAAACAAAGTGATCAGCTTTCTTTATTTTCCTGTCATTTATCTTTGATCTCCTTTGGTTCTCACTGATGGCCATCCCAGGTTAATAGGTGCGAGGGAAATGTTTATGAAAAGCAATTTAACAAGTCCAACAGCTGCATTAGAATGTTTGCGGAACTTACATAACTTGATTTAGGTAAGTATTATTTTGGTTGCTGCAAGTTACATACCATGATTTTGACTTAGGGCTCTTCCCAATCATGATTGGAGACATAATGGTTACACAGGTTAATCAGGTGGCTAAGAAGAGATCTGGCATTTATTACTCGAGGCATTGAGTTCAAAAGTCAGGAAGTTATCTTGCAGCTTTATAAAACTCTAGTTAGGCTGCATCTGGAATATAGCATATGGTTCTGGTCCTCCCCAAGATGACCAAAAGAATGTTGAGGCTTTGGAGAGGGTGCAGAAGATGCTTACCAGAATACTGCCTGGATTAGAGGGCATGGGCTATAATGAGAGGTTGGTCAGACTTGGGTTGTTGTCTCTGGAGTGGCAGAGGCCGAGGGGAGATCTGAAAGAGGTTCATAAGATTATGAGGGGCATAAATAAAGTAGATAGACAATATTTTTTCAAGGGTTGAAATGTCTAATACCAGAGGGCATGTATTTAAGGTGAGAGGGGGCAATTTCAAAGTGGATATGAGGAGCAAGTTTTTTTTTTACACAGAGTGGTGCTGCCTGGGTTGGTGGTAGAGGCTTTTAAGAGACATTTAAATAGGCACATGAATGTGAGGGAAATAGAAGGATATGGACATTGTGCAGGGAGAAGGGATTAGTTTAGTTAGCCATTTGATTCCTAATTTAATTGGTTTAACACAACATCGTAGGCTGAAGGGCCTGTTCCTGTGCTATACTGTTTCTATAGCACAACAGGCTTCCTATTGAGAATGCTCTCTGTGACTGTGTTTGGAAAGTAGGGGAGCAATGCAGAGACATCTGAATTGATCACACACCACAGATGCAAAACAGTCACATCCCAGTAATCTCATAACAGAATTTTCCATTATACCTCATGTTTAGGATTTGCTGCTCTACTGCTAAGTCTCTGTGAGAACCTCTCTCACTGCTCCCCCTCTGTGATCTCTGCTGCCCTCCGACTCTTCGGCCATGACAGTGACCACAGCCACGTATTCTTCCTGGGAACTTGTCTTCATCACCATCTTGTTCTACATGGCTTCCAGCTCTATTTTCAAGCCTCCCAGTTTGGACCTACCGAGGATCCCAGGTACCTGCGTTTGATTGACAGCTTCTCTTGCCACTTCTCCTTTCATGTTGTACACGCCCCCCTCTCAGCTATGTGGAGATAGCTGTGGCCCTGTCTCAGACTCTGCCATAGCTCCAGGCATGTCTCTCCTCCATCCGGCATGGACCTCTCTGACATTTCATCCCCTGTCGAATCCACACTCTGAATTGCCAGTTCTTCACCTTCCTTGTATCCAGGAAGGATCAGAAGATTGCCTGTTTGCAGACCACAGGTCCTGCAGTTTCTATCTCCAGTTCCGATGGCCCTGGACACCTCCCTCTTGGACCTTGATTTGATTGGATGCCTCACAACCGTGTCTCCCAAGGGCTCCAACGACACAGGGCAACTCCAGACTGTGGATTCCACCCCAGCCAACTTGTTTCAATGACCCTAGATACCTTCAGACTGCAAATTGCACAGCTTGAAGCTCCAGCTTCAGCCTGGACCTCAGCTGCCACCACCTCCAGAACGAGACCTTCTTCACTGCTGCCGACACTCGGGCTCCTCCCGGGTCTTTCAAGCTTCCACATCACCTCTTGGGTCCTTGGAGCTTTCATCTTCCTACCACCCCCACCTTCCCTGAATACCTCAACCCTTCCTCTGATGCCACCAACTCTCCTCCCCCTTTGATCCCAGCTCTAATCTCTGCTGTGTCTTCACCATTCTATCTGACCCTCCTCTCTCTGAGGTGGAACGTTCTTGCCTCAGCAAGGGCTTACCATTGTCACCTTTCAACGGCAGCTCAGTGCGCTCCACGTCTGCCACAATGCCGAGCTCCTCTTCCACCGCTTCCTTCTCTGAGCCCACTTCTTTACCAAGGATTCCCCAACCCGCACCAATGACACCTTCTCCTGTCTCCAATCCTCCTCCTCTCCTTGGACAGCCCGCTTCGGTTCCCCCACTGCTCTGGAGCTTTGCATCTCAAACTGCCAACGAGACGCCAACTGCCTGGACTTCAGCTCTCCTCAATTCATAGGTCAATTAAAGGGGTAGTCAATCAGGACCGAGGATAGTGAATGGAGGGGGCTGGGGGAAGCACACTGAGGATGTCACCTCATCTGGTGGTGAACCACATGCAAGTTATTTGTCAAGCTTGGCAAACACCACAATATCAAACACCTCAACCAGAACTACCAGTATTCACCACCATCCTAAACCCCATATTCTGTCTAGGAAGCCTCCAACTTGATGGCATGATCAGCTTGAGGGACACTTATCTCTTCTGCTCACCTGCCTATTACCTCCCCCTGGTGCCCCTCCTTCTTCCCTTTCTCCCATGGCCCGTTCTCATCTCCTATCAGATTACTTCGCTCCATCTCTTTTCCATTCCCGGCCACTGGCCGTACCTGTCACCTTTCAGCTAGTCATCTGTCCTCTCTCCCCCCATTTTTATTCTGGTATCTTCTCCCCATCCCTGAAGAAGGGTCTCAGCCTGAAACATCAACTGTTTATTCATTTCCATAGATGCTGCCTGACGTGCTGAGTTCCTCCAGCATTTTGAGTGTGTTGATCCCGTAGCAGAATATGGCTGTGCATGGTTAACCGCTGCACAGCGATTGTGTTACTAAATCATTCATCTAGAAACTAGAATCTAGAATCCAAAGAATGCGAATCCAAAGCCAGCTGAGGATTTGAAATCTGGAAATATAAAACTGGTATCAATAAAGATGATTGTAAAGCAATAGGGATATAGAACTTAAGGACTGCACCTTGATTGTTTAACTATGCTCCCATTAAAATCAGCCTAGTGCTTGGCATTCAGAATCACTCATTTTGCAAATGTTTGAATTTCATTCAATCAAAACGTAACACAGATATAGACCAATGTAACTGGCTGAAAATATTCTGTGTGTTATTAGTGAGGAAGGCACTACGATGTTATCTATGGTAAAATTCCACTGACCGCATTCAAGTGATGTCATTTATGTACATTAAAAAACCTTTAAAATACTAGCAAAAGAAGTTTCAAAAATGCATTTACACACAAACGGACAATTTTTATGCCCGTTTTTTTAGCAAGGTGATAACATTCCAAATGTGTTTTTTATAAATAACTATACTGTGCGGAATAGGCCCTTGTGGCACTCTGAGCCACACCACCAGCAATCCTCTGATATAATCCTAGGCTAATCTTGGGACAATTTACAATCCCCAATTAACCTACCAACTGATATGTCTGTGGACTGTGGGGGAAAACTGGAGCACCCAGGGGAAACCCTTGCGGTCATGGGGAGAATGTACAAACTCCTTCCAGCCAGTGACAGGGATTGAACTCTGATTGCCTATACTGTAGTGTTGTGCTAACTACCACCCCAAATATGAGCTTTGCAAGTATAACAACACAAAAAATATTAACAATACAGCTGTTATATTACAGGATGGATGAAATACTTACATTTGACAACTTCCAAGTTATCACTGACACCCTCACTGAAGGACATGAGAAGATGAGCCTTAAGTTAAAGATAAGATCAAAAGATATAGGGGCAGAATTAGGCCACTTGGCCTATCGAGTCCACTCTGCCATTTCATCGTGGCTGATCCAATTTTCCTCTCAACCCCAATCTCTTGTCTTCTCACCATATCCTTTCATGCCCTGACCAATCTGTCAACTCTGTCTTAAATGTACATAAAGGCTTGGCCTCCACAGCTGCCTGTGGAAAAAAATTTCATAGATTCACCACCATCTGTCTGAAGAAATTCCTCCTCATCTCCATTCTAAAAGAACACCCCTCTATTCTGAGGCTGTCCTCTGGTCTTAGACCCTCCAACCATAGGAAACATCCTCTCAACATCCACTCTATCAAGGTTTTTCACCATTCGATAGGTTTCAATCAGATCACCCCTCATTCTTCTGGAATCCAGTGAATACAGGCCAAGAGCTATCAAACACACTTCAAATGACATGCCATTCAATCCTGGAATTATTTTTATGAGCCTCCTTTGAACTCCCTCCAGTTTTAGCACATCCTTTCTAAGATAAGGGGCCCAAACCTGTTCACAATAGTCAAGTGAGGACCCACCAGTGCTTCATAAAGTTTTAACATTATATCCTTTCTTCTATATTCTAGTCCTCTTGAAATGAATGCTAACATTGCATTTGGCTTCCTCACCACAGATTTAACCTTCAAATTAACCTTTAGGGAATCCTGCACAAGGACTCCCAAGTCCCTTTGCATCTTAGTTTTTGTATTTTCTCTCCATTTAGAAAATATTTAACCCTGTCATTTCTTCTACCAAAATTCATGACCATACACTTCCCAACACTGTATTTCATCTGTCATTTATTTGTCCATTCTCCTAATCTGTCTGTCCTTCTGTAGCCTCTCTACTTCCTCAAAACTACCTGCACCTCCTCCTGTCTTTGCAACAAAGCCATCAATTCCATCATCCAAATCATCATCTTTCTGCCAATTTGCCACTGCTTTATCCATGCTAGAATCTTTCCTGTAATTCCGTTGGCTCATAGCTTGTTAAACAGCTTCCTATGGCCTCTTGTCAAAGGCCTTTTGCAAGTCCAAATATAAAACATCAACCGATTCTCCTTTGTTTCTCCTGCCTATTACTTCTTCAAAGAATTCCAGCAGATTTGTCAGGCAAGATATTCCCTTGAGGAATCCATGCTGACTATGGCCTATTTTATCATGTGTCTCCAAGTACCCTGAGACCTCATCTTTAATAATCAGCTCCAACATTTTCACACCCACTGAGGTCAGACCAACTGGCCGATAGTTTCCCTTCTTCTGCCTCTCTTGAAGAGTGGAGTGACATGTGCAATTTTCCGGTCTCCCAGTACCATTCTAGAATCTAGTGATTTTTTAGAGATCATTAATAGTGCCTTCGTAATCTCTTCAGTCACCTCTTTCAGAACCCCGGGGTGAACACCATCTGGTCCAGGTGACTTATCTACCTCCAGACCTTCTCCCTAGTAATGGTAACTTCATACACTTCAGGCCCCCTTGACATCTGGAATTTCCACCATACTGCTAGTATCTTCCACAGCGAAATATTTGCTCAGTTTATCCACCATGACTACCTCGCCAGCATCATTTTCCAGTTGGCTAGCTTACTTTTGTAATCCATCTTTACCTTCTTAATGACTTTTTTAGTTGCTTTCTGTGGTCTTTTAAAGCTTCCTAATCCACTAACTTCTCACTAATCTTTGTTCCAGTATATGCCCTCTCTTTAGCTTCTATGTTGGCTTTGACTTCTCTTGTTAGCCATGGTTGTGTCATCTTTCCTTTAGAATACTTCTTCCTCTTTGGGATGTACATATCCTGTGTCTTCTGAATTGCTTCCAGAAATTCCAGCCATTGTTGCTCTGCCAATCTCCTTGCAAGTATTCTTTTCCAATCAATTCCGGCCAACTCCTCTCTCATGCCTCTGTAATTCCCTTTACTCTACTGTAATACTGATACATCTGACGTTAGCTAGTTCTCAAATTTTATGGTAAATTCCATCATATCATGATCACTTTCCCCTTAGAGTTCTTTTACATTAAGCTCTGTAATTAATTCTGGTTCATTGCACCAGACCCAATCCAGAATAGCTGATCCTCTAGTGGTCTCAACCCTGAAATGTTCTAAAAAGCCATCTCACAGGCATTCTAGAAAGTCCATCTCCTGTAATCTAGCACCAACCTGATTTTCTAAATCCACTTACATGTTGAAGTCTCCCATGACTATTGTAACATTGCCCTTTTTGGCATACATTTTCTATCTCCCAATGTAATTTGTAGGCAATATCCTTACTACTGATTGGGGGTTTCTATACAACTCCCATCACGGTCTTTTTACCCTTGCATTTCCTTAGCTCTGCCTACAATGATTCAACACCTTCCAACCCTATGTCACCTTTTTCTAATGACTTGATTGCATTTTTTACCAACAGAGCAACGCCACGTCCTCTGCCTTCCTGCCTGTCCTTTCAATACAATGTCTATCCTTGGACATTAAGCTCCCAGATATAATTTTTCAGCCATGATTCCATGATGCCTACAACATCATACCTACCAGTCTGCACCTGTGCTGCAAGTTCCATAAATGCGCACCTCCAGATGCTACACCTTCAGATCTGGAAGATAAAAGTTTCTCCCAACCTGGACCAGCCAGACAACTCTGCCCTCTGATAATCAAAATGCATGAGAAGACTGTAGAAAACTTGAATCCCTTTCCATATCTCAGGAGCCTCCTTTCATTAAAGCAGATGCTGTCACCTCTCTGCATTTTCGCAGAGTCATGGATAATGACAAAGCACTAAAGAATTACATCTCCATAATATAATCCAAAACCACGGGCAGGATAGATCAACCCAGTGTCCTTTCCTGGGCCAACATCCTCTCGGGTGGCACTCTGACCTCATTCGTTCAGTGCTGGTGGATGGGTGGCACAGTCTTCAACTTCACCCTGCCATCCCAGATCACTGAGCTCCACCATGGGAAGAAGTTCCCAGAAGAAAGGAAGAACACTCCAGGACCTCGTCAAAGTCTCCATGGAAAGTGTAACATCCTCGCCAAGTCACAGAAACCCCTGGCCTGTCACTGCTCAAACTGCAAAAGGAGGTTCTAGGACGGCAGTGAACACTGCAGCTCTCTAGAGGGGAAGAATATGGAAGCCATTTACAAACAATACCCCAAACTATCCAGACACCGATCCCTCCAAGGATCACATGCCCCACCTGTGGCAATCACATAGGACTCAGATAGCCCCATGACAGCAGTGTCAAATAAAAAGAGCATACATTTAAGTTGAGAGGAAGTACCTTTTGAGAGGATTCTAGGAGAAAATACGTTCTACAAGGTGTGGTTGATATCTGGAACTTGCTGCCAGAGGAGGTGGAGCAATCTAATGCAGTTACCATATTTAAGAGGCATTTCAACGAGCATTTAAATAGGCAAGGCATGAGTATGGGCCAAGAACTGGCATGGATATGCTGAGCTGAAGGGCCTCTTTCTATGCTTAACAACTCCACGACTCTTTAAACCCAATCAGTGCACTGGATCCCTCAGAGGTTTAGTAGCGGTTAGTCATGCACAATGTTAATATCCACCTGAGATGAACATTTTGAAAGGGGGCCAATTGTGGAATGTCGAAAGGAGATGTCCATTTCAGTTGCCATTTTAACTGGAATTAGTCAGCCAATGGGCAAGCATCCATTTGCACAATGAATAGGTAAGATAAATCCAGTAAAGTGAAGGTTGAAATTATTATTTTGTGGTCCAGAGACACGGGAGTGTTCTGTGATCCCAATCTTACTCTTATACTTTCTCTATGGGTAACTTCAATGCCCCCTGAGCCCACCCTTCCTATGCTGTGACTTTGTATGGGAACTGGATGTAGCTCTGATCCATTCAAGGTCCCTACCATCCATCTAAAGGTAAGGATACATTAAAATTATCTGGTTTCTGGCCTCACTTCCAGCTCTTGCAGCCCACTCCCTAGAGTTACAGTTAGAATGCACCAGTCTATATGCATTATTTTGGCTCTTTTCAGTTTTCTGCCCTCTCCCTATCTTCCAGCCTGAAGGCATTAATTACCTCACTGGGGTCTTTCCAAATGGCCATTATTCATTTATGAGCTTGGGAAGTATGTGTCAATGGTGAATGAAGGAATCACAGCCGAGCTTGATCTTGTGTCCCCGGGTGCCCACACACGCACAGACATCCAGCAGGGGGTCATTTTACTGCTATCCAGAGTGCGTTAGCACTATACCTTCTTATAGCTTATGAAACAAGAAAGAGCATTTTATTTCGGGGAAGATAGAAAAGTCAGTCAATAAACTACCCACACCATTTAATTAATCAACACCAAATCAATCGAGGACAGTAGTTCAATCTAACTTGGTGTCTCTAATTTATACAACCTCACAATTACCTTTTAATTGAAATTAATTTCTCCTAATTATATTTTTAATCTAAGATCCATTTCAAGTCTGTTTTTCTATTTCATAACATTAAAGATGGTGAGGGTTTGCTCTAATATGGACCATGATTTCATAGCCTTCCATGTCTAAATGTACAGTATGCACCAAACCGCATGCAGAACACTTGTTTATGAGAATCAGAATACTCTATCACACATGACAGGCGATGCAGAATCTTCTCGTTTTTGAAAGCAGACCCCAAAGCCTTTATTGTTGCACATAATTCACATGGGGCAGCTTCTAGGGTAAAACCCAATTACAGTGTAGCCCTTTGATTTTTTTATTACAGACATAAACTATGTATTACTGGGTAGCTGTTCCTGCTACATCCACGTAGGACTTTTCAAATGCAATATTTTTTGAAATGGTGGAACTCAAGTAATTAAAGGATTTGGAGAATGCTTTCTTTTCTCAAAAAAGTGCTCATATCTTTTAAGAAAATGTAAAAATTGTACATTCTCGTGTCTCCTAATTCTCCCACAGGGATGGCTGAGGCACCTTCAAATGCGTGAATTTATTTTCTTGCAACAGATTTGGCTCTCCATCAGGTCTCTTAAATTGAAGCACGGTTTTCAGAAGCAGAATAATGAAAAAGAAATTAGAATTGTAAACAGGAAACAATTTCTAACAAAACCATAAATTTGCGCAGGAGCAGTCACCTTTAATGGCCGTAATAACATTACCTCATAACTTAAGTATGTGAACACCACAATGAATAACTTGTCATTAAGATGTTTTCCCTCAGTCATGGGCTTGTATGATGCCCACACAGAATTCTACAGAATAAATTTCAGTTTATTTTTCTTCTGAAATGATACAGTTGCAGTTTCAGTGTTAAAAAAAAAGAAGTCACTTTATTTTCCCAGTGGGGTATTAAAGTTTGAAAAGGAATTCCAGGTTAACATGCTGTGGCTTCAGTTTGAATACAGTCAATGACATTTAATCACATGCCAGCAAACAGAATAATCCATTTCATTCCATAGTGGCTTGGAAATGAAGATCAGATGGTCATTGTAGATAAAAAGAATGTTAATAATCCCTGGTGGGTGACCAGTTGATGCGAAAGGCAGACCTCAGAAGAATATGAGTTGTTATTTATCAAGTCATTTTAATCTACAGTTTATTTTCCAGAAGGTTTTCTCTGTGCTTTCTTTAGTAGAGTGTGATATACAGGATAGAAAAACTAAAAGAATTGTGTAATCATTCAGCTAAAGAATTGTCATGAAATATGAACAGGTGGCATGATATTTTTACCAAAATATTGCATCCAAAAATGCAAAATTAATACAATAATTTTCAGAGGGGAAAATAACTATGATGAGCTGACAAGATCATGTATCTGTTACCAGCAACTAAATATCAGTTTGAATAAAAGACGGGACAGAATTGATATCTTTTGTATCTTGGATTGTCTGAAAGTGCTTCATAGGTATTGAAGTGCGCTCACAGTTACAATTCAGGAGAAGGCAGTATTGTGAGCCGGTAGTACATACAACAAAAGAGATGCATAACCATAGGTTCATTGTTTGGCCTGAAATTGGTATCCTAAAACAAAGTTTAAAATTTAAGTTTGAACTTCTTTATAATTTTTGCTTGAGTTGCTGGCATGTTGTTATGTCTGTTTTAAATAATGGTATTTCAAACTGCTTCCTTTCCATAGATGCTACATGATCTACTAAGTTCCTTCTGCATTTTGTGTGTTACTCTGTGTTTCCAGCATTTGCAGCATCTCTTGTGTTTAAAATAAGTCCATCTGCAACATTTAGAGGAATCTAAAGAAAAGGCCAAATGTTGTAGCAGATGTCTTTAGTTGATATGTGTAACATTGTTCCCCATAAATGACATAAAGTTGGTCACTAACTTGGCTGCTCTAAATTGCCCACAGTGTGGGAAAATGGTGGGAATGCTGGAGGAAGAAAAAACTGAAGAAAAGTTTGCTATATTTGTCACATGTACATCAAAACATCAAAATATACTGTGAAATGAGCTGTTTTGCATCAATGACCAACACAGTTCAAGGATTGTGCTGGGGTCAGCCTGCAAGCGTGACCATGCTTCCGTATCTACAACTCACTAACGCTAACCTTCAATGTATATCTTTGGAGTATGGCAGGAAACCGCAGTACCCAGAAAGCACAGGGAAAATATGCAAATTCCTTACCTTACTTTTTTTGTAAATATATAGTATTTGTGTTCTTGCACATTTAAAAAAAAATCTATTCAATATAAGTAATTGATTTACTTGTTTATTTATTATTATTATTTTTATTTAATTTATTATTATTATTATTTTTCTCTCTGCTAGATTATGTATTGCACTAAACTGCTGCTGCTAAGTTAACAAATTTGATGTCACATGCCAGTGATAATAAACCTGATGCTGATTCTGATTCTGATTCAGAAAGCTACGGGAATCGAACCATAACTGGTGATTGCTGGACCTGTAAAGCGATTGCACTAATCACTATGCTACTGTACTGCACTGGAACAGGGAAAGTTGGGAGAAACAACATTTTCCTGTGAGTCACATAGACTCAATGTGCTGGTGGCTTCCTGTGTCAACAAAAAATATGGAACTTCTCAGACTTTGCAGGGTGATCTTGGCAGAATTAACATGGATCCCTTTGCCATCCAATTGACACAAGTAGGCGATCACTTGTACCAAAGGTTTATAACCAAAGGAAGAGTCTGATCATGTAAAAGGTTGATCCATCAGGGGGCGATTTGTTTCATGTTCCTGGAGGTGAGAGTGGTTTAATCATCTATTCCAGATTGCTCTAATGGAGTTAATGGTGTTTTTTTTTGGTTCATGGGCCTTTGAAGGGTCAACTCTGAAGGGAAGCAGGGAATCATGGGAGAGGCTGGGTGATGTTCTGTTGTTCCTCTTGTCGCTTTGATTCCAACAATACTGCTTTCACCATCCTTTAATTGCAAGGCTCCCTAAAGGACTGGGATCCTGGCCAGCAAGTGTTAGATAGAAACATAGAAACATAGAAAATAGGTGCAGGAGTAGGCCATTCGGCCCTTCGAGCCTGCACCGCCATTTATTATGATCATGGCTGATCATCCAACTCAGAACCCTGCACCAGCCTTCCCTCCATACCCCTTGATCCCCGTAGCCACAAGGGCCATATCTAACTCCCTCTTAAATATAGCCAATGAACTGGCCTCAACTGTTTCCTGTGGCAGAGAATTCCACAGATTCACCACTCTCTGTGTGAAGAAGTTTTTCCTAATCTCGGTCCTAAAAGGCTTCCCCTTTATCCTCAAACTGTGACCCCTCGTTCTGGACTTCCCCAACATCGGGAACAATCTTCCTGCATCTAGCCTGTCCAATCCCTTTAGGATTTTATACGTTTCAATCAGATCCCCCCTCAATCTTCTAAATTCCAACGAATACAAGCCCAGTTCATCCAGTCTTTCTTCATATGAAAGTCCTGCCATCCCAGGAATCAATCTGGTGAACCTTCTTTGTACTCCCTCTATGGCAAGGATGTCTTTCCTCAGATTAGGGGACCAAAACTGCACACAATACTCCAGGTGTGGTCTCACCAAGGCCTTGTACAACTGCAGTAGTACCTCCCTGCTCCTGTACTCGAATCCTCTCGCTATAAATGCCAGCATACCATTCGCCTTTTTCACCGCCTGCTGTACCTGCATGCCCACTTTCAATGACTGGTGTATAATGACACCCAGGTCTCATTGCACCTCCCCTTTTCCTAATCGGCCACCATTCAGATAATAATCTGTTTTCCTATTTTTGCCACCAAAGTGGATAACTTCACATTTATCCACATTAAATTGCATCTGCCATGAATTTGCCCACTCACCCAACCTATCCAAGTCACTCTGCATCCTCTTCGCATCCTCCTCACAGCTAACACCGCCGCCCAGCTTCGTGTCATCCGCAAACTTGGAGATGCTGCATTTAATTCCCTCATCCAAGTCATTAATATATATTGTAAACAACTGGGGTCCCAGCACTGAGCCTTGCGGTACCCCACTAGTCACTGCCTGCCATTCTGAAAAGGTCCCGTTTATTCCCACTCTTTGCTTCCTGTCTGCTAACCAATTCTCTATCCACATCAATACCTTACCCCCAATACCGTGTGCTTTAAGTTTGCACACTAATCTCCTGTGTGGGACCTTGTCAAAAGCCTTTTGAAAATCCAAATATACCACATACCAGATCTGGATGTTTGAGGAACCGCCTCACAATAGTGTGGGTGAGAAGAGAATGTGTAGATTGAAGTTGTTTTCTTCAGACCAAAGGAGACTAGGAAGGGATTTTATTCTGCATGTGTGCTGAGGGAATAAGAATGCTTTATTTCTTTCGGCTGATTGGACAATAATTAGGTGGCATCAATTTAAGATAATTATAGAGCAATAGGTTCATGGAGTACTACAGCAGAGAAATGGGCCCTTTGGCCTATGTAGTCCATGCCAACCTGATCCTTTACCTATTCCCATCCACCTGCACCCCCTGATCCTTTACCTATTTCTATCCACCTGCACCCAGTCCATATCCCTGCAAGCCCATTTATCAAAGCTTTACTTCAATGCTATAACTGTATCTGTGCCTACAACTTCTGCTGGCAGCTTGTCCAACATTTGCACCAACTGCTGAATGAAGCTCCCCCTCAGATTCCCCTTAAATATTTTACCTCTAACCAGAAACTTAAGATCTCTAGTTCTAGTCTTACCCAACCTGGGGGAAAAGCCTGCATGAACTCACCTTATAATTTTGTACAACTCTATAAGGTCTCCCCTCATTCTCCTGTGCTCTGGGAAATAATGATCTAACCTATTCAACCATTCGCTATAACCCAGGTCCTCAAGTCCTAGTATCATCCGTGTAAATTTTCTCTTCACTCTTTCCTGTAGGTAAGCGACCTGAACCGCACAATAACTTGGCCTCACCAATGTCTTGCACAACTTAAAACAACATCCTAATTCCTGTACTCAATTCTTTGATTTATAAAGGCCAATGTTCTAAAAGCTTTCATTATGACTCTATCTACCTATGATACTACTTTCAAGGAATTATGCATCTGAATGAATAATTAAATGGATTTTAACCCATTTCTGGATCCAAACTACTTGACCATAAGTCCATAAGATATAGTAGCAGTATTAGGCCATTTGACCCATCGAGTCTGCTCTGCAATTTCATCATGACATATCCAATTTTCCTCTCAGCCCCAATCTCCTGCCTTCTCCATGGTCTCTTCATGCCCTGGCTAATTAAGAACCTATCATCTTTTGCCTTACATATACCTCTTACATAGACTTGGCCTCCACAGCCATCTGTGGCAATGAATTCCACAGATTCACCAAACTCTGGCTAAAGAAATTCCTTTTCATCTCCATCCTAAACGGATATCCCTCTACTCTGATGCTGTGTCCTCTGGTCTTTGTCTCCCCCACCGGAGAAATGCTCCTCACTCCGCAAGTGGTTTGGATCCAGAAATGCACTGCCCACAATTTAGAATTCTGATTTGTGTGATTCTAGTTTTGATGTCAGTGCTTTGGTTATACGACAAATATGGACAGGAGTAGCATATGTTCTTCTTTGAACCTCCTCTGCTAGTCAGAAAGATCATAGAAACATAGAAAATAGGTGCAGGAGTAGGCCATTCGGCCCTTCGAGCCTACACCGCCATTCAGTATGATCACGGCTGATCATCCAACTCAGAACCCTGTACCAGCCTTCCCTCCATATCCCCTGATCCCTTTAGCCACAAGGGCCATATCTAACTCCCTCTTAAATATAGCCAATGAACTGGCCTCAACTGTTTCCTGTGGCAGAGAATTCCACAGATGACTGAGCTTATATCTCAGTACCACTTTCCCAAATGCAGAGGTGGAAACCCTCACCACATTTAGAAGGTACTTGATGACGACATAAAAATCCAAGGATTAACATTTGGTTCATTTCAAAGATTCAAAGATTCAAAAAACTTTATTGTCATTCTAACCATACATCAGTTCTGCAGGGCAGAATGAGACAGCGTTCCTCAGGGACAGTGCAATCATAACATAACAAACACAGCACTAAATAATAAACATAACAATAAATAGTAAAACATAACAGCCACATGTCAGTTAAATCAGTTATAAGTGTCCAGTGCGAGTTAAAAGTGTCCAAAGCACAGTCAGGTAGAGCAGCTATTTAGCAGTTTGACTGCCTGTGGGAGGAAGCTGTTTAGTAGCCTTGTGCTTTTAGTTTTGATGCTCCTGTAACGTTTGCCTGATGGCAGAAGAACAAACAGTTCATGGAGAGGGTGTGAGGGGTCTTTAATGATGTACCGTGTTTTTGATCAGCATGGATACAATGGGCTAAATGGCCACGTTTTACACAAAAAAAGGTTCTATGATTTTAATCTGCATCCTTGGAGTGAATTGATTTCTTTGTTACCTTATGCAACACTTCCTTCAAATCAGAATATAGGCAGTCTGTAAGTGGAGGAGTGTGGTTTGAAGTTTTAAAACTTTAGGTCTTTGATTGAACCCCAACCCTTGGAATCTCGATGGTGAAGGTTTCCCCTACTGATTGTGCATGCTTGTTCCAGTATTTTAAATCTTGGTTGATTTTATCAGTCAGCAAGATCAGCTCCATTTTCCCAGCTGCCCTGCATCCCTTGACTCCCTTTGTGTCCTTACCTTTAAGCAATAAGCCAAGGCTTGAGAGTTTCCAGTCATGGGAAATCCTTTCTCAGAATCAATCCTGTCAACCCTTTGACAAGTGTGTTTCAATGAATTTTTTTTTCATTCTTTATGAAGTAAAGCATTGCTCTTCTCAGCTTGACCCGATAGAAAAGCTCTCTCACCTCAGGAAATAAATCAATGCTCCCTTTATATCAAATATATCCTTCCTTGGTAATGAGACCAAATCTACACTCAATTTTCCAGGGGTAGGATCACATAAGTCCTACATAATGAAGTAATATCTTTCATGATCCAACCTTCTTGCAACAAAGACTAATGTACTATTGCTTAGAGCTTCAGTAAACTACACTTTTCTCCGTTATTCAAGAGAAAATTGATTTCTTTCCAGGATAATATATAATACTGGCATCACTGTCACTTCCTGTAGTCAATTTCACCATCTGCAGTTCTAGACTTGGGATCACCTCATTGTTGCTAGCCTAGAGCTGAACCTGCGAACCTGGAGGACTAGTGGACCAATCTTAGTCCGGCCTCTACCCTTTGACCTGTTTGGCATTGGTGACCCTACCAGGAGTTAAAGCGTAACACCCTGACTCCAGCCAACATAGATCTCTGGGCCAGTGAGGCATGCAAGTCTCCAAGCCATCACAAGGTTGTGGTCCTCTTGGAGGTTTGTACCTGCTTAATAGCATTATAACTCATGTAATTGGGTTCCAAATTCCTCTGTACATCAGCATTTTACTCAAGTAAATTAAGATTAAAGATTAGTTTTATTATCTAAAAGATTATCCAACATATGTACCCACATTACATTTCGGTACACAAATTGCTTACACATACATTTAGTGTGCCTAGATCCCTTTCATGTGCTGTGTGTCCTCCACACATCTTCTTTTATGTCTAGTTTTATGTTGTCAGGAAGCAGGGATGTACTTTACGAATAATGTGGCTATCAATACCAATTAAAATCTGAAATGAACTCTGAAAATGCTGCTAACACTCAGCAAGTGAGGCAGCATTAGTGCAGAGAGAAATTGAGTTAGCACTTCTGGTCAATGACCTTTCTTCAGAGAAGTTAAAAATAAATCTCTTTTGGATAAATTATTAAAAACAAGATATGGCTGGTTATGTAATGGTGTAGTTTAAAACATCATGTTTTCCCTCAGGGATTTTAATTTAAATCATCTTAGAATAGTAAGATGAAAATTCTTGATCCCACCGACTCCTAAGGCCTTTTTGGAAGATTATCTTCTATTTTTTTATGTGCTAATTTTTCCTACTGGATGCAAGTTAACAGTGTAAACAAGTGTACAGTTCAGAATCTGAAGGATATAAGGAATAAAATAAAATAAGAAATTATGGACTCATCTGTGTGAGTGCAGAAAATATGGGATGAAAGAATGTCTCTGAGGCATTCTGCCAGATTAAAACAAGAGATTCTGCAGATGCTGGAAATCTTGAGCAACATGCACAAAATGCTGGAGGAACTTGGTAGGTCAGGCAACATCAAGAGAGGGGAATAAACAACCTGACGAAGAGCCTCGGCCTGCATAGTTGACTGTTTATTCCCCTCCACAGGTGCTACCTGACCTACTGAGTTCCTCCAGCATTTTGTGTGCGTTACCCGATTCAAATTCCATCTAACTTGTGCAAAAACTAAGGAAGGAGTGGGTTGCTATCATTTGGAGTTTAGAAAGGAAAGCACTTATCATTTTATAGCGTTGACATAATTTTGATAACGATTAAGTAAATAGTACCATTTATGATGGACTTAATGAATCTGTAGCCTTCTATTTCCTCCAACTTTCTGACTCTGCACTGCCACGTATTTATTATATTCCTACCAAATGTTCAATGAAATGACAGTAGTTCTGGAGCTGTTCCACCAACAGGAGAAAACCTGCAGTTGCTGGAAATCCAGAGCAACACACACAACATGCTGGAGGAACTCAGCAGGCCAGGCAGCATCTATGGAAAAGAGTAAACTTAATCTGAGCTGACCCAGCTAGACTGGAAAGCTAGGGTGTCGATGGGGATGAGAGCCTATTTCGCTCATTCTCTGTGATAGCCATCTCCATGGCACTGAGGCTATGAAGGCTGCCCTAGCTGCTGTCCTCCATGCCCGCTAATATGAAGAACTGATGAGTGAGGCTCTGGGCCTACTCCCAGCTGCTCCAGGGCTCGGATTTGAGGACTAATTTTTGGATCAGAATGCTGTTGTTCGCTGCAATTGTTTACGCGAGTTGTATTTTTTTTCCCTTTCCCTTGGGAATCGAATGTTTTTTTTGTCTTTAATTTGGCTCTTTCCAGCTTCAGGCTTTGCGGCTACCTGCGAGCAAGCAAATCTCGAGGTTGTATATTTCATTCATCCTTTGATAATAAATGAATGCTGAATCTTAAAGAGTCGACATTTCAGGCTGAGGCCCTTCTTCAGTACATTCCTGAAGATGGGTCTCTGCCCCGAAATGTCGACTGTTTATTCTCTTCCATAGATGCTTCCTCCGGTGTTTTGTTGGAGCTGTTCCATCCTGCATCCAGCCTCACCTGAGTGAAGTGTAGAGAAGCTGTAATTCCAAAGGGTTGCAGGACATCCAGCATGTTGTGATGTTGGCATAGGAGGAATATTCAGTCACATCAATTATTCTTGAAAGGATGTAAATTAATCATTATTGCAATGGAAGTAACTTACCATTTATCTGCTTGTCATAAGCAACGAACAATTTGGTATTATTCATATCCTGCTCCGCGAAGTATAAGTAATCTTGTTATAAAGCAAAATAAATGCTGGTTTATTTGCTGGATAATTAATGCATTAGCAGAGTAATGCTCCCTAACTATGTTCATCATAATACAGCTCGACATTGACACATTACTATATTAGGTTGTGGATGTTGATTTATCCACGAAGCTGTATCATCCTCTCGGTGACTCTGCCTACCTGAATAAACAATTAACTGCTCTAATTATCAATAGAATATTTCAGATCCAAAACAAGCAGTTGACTGCAGGAGGGCAGATGCGTGCCCCCACTTCCTTAGCTCCGCACAGCTCATGCTTAATTTACGCATTAGAAGAAACAATCTGGCATCTTTGGTCTTGGTTTGACATTTGTACCTACTGCGTGCTGTACCTCATCTGTGTTTCTTTTAGAATGGGAAAATAATGTTTGTACAAACTCCGTTTAAAAAAAATGAAATTAAGGCCAAAAAAGAAAAGTGTTGCTTCAATTTCCTAGAAGCTTTTGTGAAGGTTAATGGCTCTGCACATCATAGAGATTGAGTGAAATGGCTAAAAAATACTGATGGACAAGATTTGCCCCAAGTTTATATTTTTCCTCAGGTAAAACATCAGTTTGTATGCAACATTAGTTAAGCCTAGCAATGCTGTTTTCAGTATTTTTTTTATTTACTGAATGCACGCAGTTGAAACTTGTAATTTTTACTTGGAATTCTTGGGATCTAATACGAGTTAAGACATCATTAGTTGAGTTTTGGCACAATTGCCATTCTTGTGCGGACCACCTTTGAGCTATGAAAGCCTGAATGATCACCACCCCCTACATATGAACGAGCTCTCACATTATTAATAAATTCAGAAGTCAGATATACATACATGCATTTCTTCCTATGAACCACTGGAAAGGCTCTAGCAAATTTCTACAGACATACCAGTGAGAGAGGGTCTGTCTGAGATACCAAGGGGTTGGGTTATGGACTGTATTTTTCTGATGGACTCCAGATCATGGTCTCTTTGGGAGCTTTTGCTATTGCTTGCATGGTGGGGAGGATGGAGGCTGGGGGGGGGGTGCATGGGAGGGGCCTTTGGGGTTCTGATATTTCTGTCATTCATTCTTCAGAATTTTTTCTGTTTTGTGGATGTCTGCAAAGTGTAAAAGCTTCAGGTTGTATACTGTATACATTCTCTGACATTTAATTGAACTATTTGATTTGAACAGCAATTCTATGGGTAGAATAGACACTGGTTCAAGCTGACAGGAGATGATAGTGCACAACACATTGAACTTTGAAGTGGATGGGCTGCAGCAGCAGAAGACCTTGAACATACAGAAATACATTCAGTGGCCACTTTATTGTCCACCTCCTGAATGAGTGTGTATGCATGTATGTATGTATTTATGTATACAGTATATTATAGATATATAAACCATAAGACATAGTAGCAGAATTAGGCCATTCAGTCCATCAAGTCTTCTCTATCAATGAGTCATGGCTGCTTCATTATGCCTCTGAATTCCATTCTACCACCTTTTCCCCGTAACCTTTGATGGCCTGACTAATCAAGAACCCATCAACCTCTGCTTTAAATATGTGGCCTCCAAAGCTGTCTGTGGCAATGAATTCCACAGATTCACTACTGCCTGGCTAAAGAAATTCCTCCTCATTTCTGTTCTAAATGAACTCCCTGGGGCTGTGCCCTCTGCTCCTAGATTCACCCACTATAGGAACATCCTTGCCACATCCACTCTATCTCGATCTTTCAATACTCAATAGGTTTCAGTGGATACTCCTCATTCTTTTAAATTCCAATGAGTACAGAACCAGAGCCATCAAATGCTCCTCATATGTTAACCATCTGATTCCCAGAATCATTCTCGTGAACCTCCTCTGGACCCTCACTAATGCCAGAATACCTTTTCTTAGATAAGAGCCACAAAGCTTCTCACACCACTCCAAATGCTGTCTGACAAATGCCCAATAAAGCCTCAGCATTATATCCATGCTTTTATATCTTAGTCCTCGCAAAATAACCTCGCGATATATAATAATATCCTCCCGGGAGTGGGGAGAAGACTGCGACATGACGACAGCACGCGCAGCCACTTCGGTGATGATATCTGTTATCTGTCAAGTAGGGGACCGTGCACAATTCTGATTTGATGGAGACAGATGTGAGAGCACAGCGGAACATCTCGAAAACTTCTGAAATGCCTGCTTTGCTGCCGCTATTACTGTGTGGTAACCGGAATATCTGGAGCTGAAGGCCCCGAAATCCTCAACTTTGCATGTTTCAGCGGCCAGGGAGAGATCGAAGGCACTCGGCAGAGGATGGCGCTTGGGAGGCTGTATCGGAGTGGCTGGTCGGAAGCTCAGAGTTTTCGGACGGATGGACTTAGGGTCGGCTGGGCTCGGCTGCTTCCAAGATATCGGCAAGTTGATGGTGCCTGGAGGTTTATGGCAGGGAGTTTCTCCCTTTTGCTGCCTGCTATCGGGGACTCGGGAGTCGATCGACTCAGGGCTTTGAGACTTTTTTTTACTGTGCCTATGGTCTGTTCTTTATCAAATTATGGTATTGCTTTGCACTGCTGTAACTATATGTTATAATTATGTGGTTCTGTCAGTGTTAGTCTTTGGTCTATCTTGTTTTCTTTGATATCACTCTGGAGAAACATTGTATCATTTTTTAATGCATGTATGCATTTCTAAATGACAATAAAAGAGGACTGAGTGTTCTCATAATCTAATCTAAAAAATAAGTGTGAACATTGCATTTGCCTTCCTTAACCCTGACTTACCCTACAAGTTAACCTTCAAGGAATCCTGCACAAGGACTCCAAAAGTACCTCTGCAGCTCTGATTCTTGGATTTTCCCCCATTTAGAAAATAGTATATGCCTTTATTCTTTTTAGCAAAGTGCATGATCATACACTTTCCTGCACCATATTCCATCTGCCACTTCTTTGCCCATATGCCCAATCTGTCTAAGTCTTTCTGCAGACCCCCCATGTCCTCAACACCATCTGTCTCTCCACCTATCTTCATACTGTCTGCAAACTTGGCCACAAATCTATAAATTCCATCATCCAAATCATTGACATATAATGTGAGAAGAAGCAATGCCAATACCAGCTCCTGCGGAACAACACTAGTCACTGGCAACCAATGAGAAAAGTCCCCTTTATTCCCACTCTTTGTCTCCTGCTGGCCTGCCAATCTTCTACCCATGCTAGTATCTTTAGAAACATAGAAACAGAAAACCTACAGCACAGTACAGGCCCTTCGGCCCACAAAGTTGTGCTGATCATGTCCCTACCTTAGAAATTACTAGGCTTATATTACCTATAGCTGCTATTTTTCTAATCTCCATGTACTTATCCAAAAGTCCCTTAAAAGACCCTATCATATCTGCCTCCACCACCATTGCCGGCAGCCCATTCCACGCACTCACCACTCTGAGTAAAAAACTTACCTCTGACATCTCCTCTCTACCTACTCCCGGCACGTTAAACCTGTGTCCTCTTGTGGCAACCATTTCAGCCCTGGGAAAAAGCCTCTGACTATCCACATGATCAATGCCTCTCATCATCTTATACACCTCTATCAGGTCACCTCTCATCCTCTGTCACTCCAAGGAGAAAAGGCTGAGGATAAGGCATGCTCCCCAATCCAGGCAACATCCTTGTAAATCTCCTCTGCACCTTTTCTATGGCTTCCGCATCCTTCCTGTAGTAAGGTGACCTGAACTGAGCACAGTACTCTAAGTGGGGTCTGACTGGGGTCCTACATAGCTGCAACATTACCTCCCAGTTCCTAAATTCAATTCCACATTTGATGAAGGCCAATACACCGTACACCTTCTTAACCACAGAGTCAACCTGCGCAGCTGCTTTGAGTGTCCTATGGACTCAGACTCCAAGATCCCTCTGATCCTCCACACTGCCAAGAGTCTTACCATTAATACTATATTCTGCCTTCATATTTGACCTACCAAAATGAACCACTTCACACTTATCTAGGTTGAATTCCATCTGCCACTTCTCAGCCCAGTTTTGCATCCTATCAATGTCCTGCTATAACCTTTGACAGTCCTCCACACTATCCACAACACCCCCAACCTTTGTGTCATCATCAAACTTACTAATCCATCCCTCCACTTCCTCATTAAGGTCATTTATAAAAATCACGAAGAGTAAGGGTCCCAGAACAGATCCCTGAGGCACACCACTGGTGACCTACCTCAATGCAAAATATGACCCTCCTACAACCACTCTTTGCCTTCTGTGAGCAAGCCAGTTCTGGAATAACAAAGCAATGTCCCCTTGGATCCCATGCCTCCTTACTTTATCAATAAGCCTTGCATGGGGTACCTTATCAAATGCCTTGCTAAAATCCATATACACTACATCTACTGCTCTTCCTTCATCAATGTGTTGAGTCACATCCTCAAAAAATTCAATCAGGCTCGTAAGGCATGACCAGCCCTTGACAAAGCCATGCTGACTATTCCTTATCATATTATACCTCTCCAGATGTTCATTAATCCTGCCTCTCAGGATCTTCTCCATCAACTTACCAACCACTGAGGTGAAACTCACTGGTCTATAATTACCTGGGCTATCTCTACTCCCTTTCTTGAATAAAGGAACAATATCTGCAACCCTCCAATCCTCTGGAACCTCTCCCGTCTCCATTGATGATGCAAAGATCATCACCAGTAGCTCAGCAATCTCCTCCCTCGCCTCCCACAGTAGCCTGGGGTACATCTCATCCAGTCCTGATGACTTATCCAACTTGATACTTTCCAAAAGCTCCAGCACATCCTCTTTCTTATTATCTACATGCTCAAGTTTCTCAGTTTACTGCAAGTCATCACTACAATCACCAAGATCCTTTTCCATAGTGAATACTGAAGTAAAGTATTCATTAAGTACCTCTGCTATTTCCTCCGGTTCCATACACACTTTCCCACTGTCACACTTGATAGGTCCTATCCTTTCACGTCTTATCCTCTTGCTCTTCACATACTTGTAGAATGCCTTGGGGTTTTCCTTAATCCTGCCCACCAAGGCCTTCTCATGGCCCCTTCTGGCTCTCCTAATTTCTTCCTTAAGCTCCTTCCTATTAGCCTTATAATCTTCTTTTTAAGGCATCCGTTAGTCTTGCGAGACCATGGATCTGCGCCTGGAAAGTCTTCCAGGGCGCAGGCCTGGGCAAGGTTGTATGGAAGACCAGTAGTTGCCCATGCTGCAAGTGGCCCCTCTCCACAACACCAATGTTGTCCAAGGGGAGGGCATTAGGCCCCATACAGCTTGGCACCAGTGTCGTTGCAGAGCAATGTGTGATTAAGTGCCTTGCTCAAGGCACAACGCGGCTGGGGCTCAAACTCGCAACCTTCAGGTTACTAGTCCAATGCCTTAACCACCTGGCCACGTGTCTAGATCTCTAAAATTACCTAGCTCTCTGAACCTTTTGTAAGCTTTTCTTTTCTATTTGACTAGATTGATTACAGCCTTTGTACACCACGGTTCCCGTACCCTACCATAACTTCCCTGTCTCATTGGTATGTACCTGTGCAGAAGTCCACACAAATGTCCCCTGAGCAGTTGCCACATTTCTTCCGTACTTTTCCCTGAGAACATCTGTTCCCAATTTCCTGCCTATTAGCCTCATAATTCCTCAAAGAATTCCAGCAGATTTCTCAGGCAAGAGTTCTTCTTGAGGAAACCATGCTGACTTTGGTCTATTTTATCATGTGCCTCCAAGTACTCCAAAACCTAATCCTTAATTAATGGACTCCAACATCTTCCCAACCATTGAAGTCAGGCTTACTGGCTTATAATTTTCTTTCTTTTGCTTGCCTCCTTTGTTAAAGAGTGGAATAACATTTGCAATTTTCCAAGCTTCAAGAACTGTTCCAGAACCAGGTGATTCTTGTAAGACCATTACTAATGCCTCCACAATCCCTTCAGGAACCTCTTTCAGAACTCTGGTGTGTAGTCCATCTAGCCTACAAAGTACACAGCACATCTTCAGGAAGTGGTGTCTCAGAAAGGTAGCATCCATTATTAAGGACTTCCAGCACCCAGGACATGCCCTTTTCTCACTGTTACCATCAGGTAGGAGATACAGAAGCCTGAAGGCACACACTCACCGACTCAGGAACAGCTTCTTCCCCTCTGCCATCTGATTCCTAAATGGACATTAAATCTTTGGCCACTACCTCACTTTTTTTAAATATACATTATTTCTATTTTTGCATGTTTTTAATCTATTCAATATATGTATACTGTAATTGACTTATTTATTTATTATTATTTTTTAACATTTTATTTATTATTATTATTGTTACTATTTTCTCTCTCCTAGATTATATATTGCATTGAACTGCTGCTGCTCAGTTAACAAATTTCACGTCACATGCCGGTGCTAATAAACCTGTTTCTGATTCCAGGTGACTTACCCACTTTCAGATCTTTCAGCTTCCCAAGAACCTTCTCCTTAGTGATAGCAACTACACTCATTTCTGCTTCCTGACACTGTTGAATTTCTGTCATACTGCTGGTGACTTCCATAGTGAAGACCGATGCAAAATACTTAAGTTTGTACGTTATTTCTTCATCACACATTACTACCTCTCCAGTGCCATTTTGCAGTGCACCGATATCCACTCTCACCTCTTTTTTACACTCTCTTTCTCTCTCTCTCTCTCTCTCTCTCTCTATATGTATATATACATACATACACACACACACACACACACACACACACATATATATATAATCTTTTAGTATCGTCTTTGATATTATTGGCTACTTTACCTTCATAGTTCATCTTTTCGCTCCTCATGGTTCTTTTTAATTGAAAACAACAATATGAAATATGCTGATGATATTAAACCTGCTTCTAATTCAGAAATCCAAATCAAGATTAAAATATAGTTGTTCATTTTAGCGTTGTTAAAAAGGTACAAACGCGAGGAATTCTGCAGATGCTAGAAATTCAAGCACCACACATCAAAGTTGCTGGTGAACACAGCAGGCCAGGCAGCATTCCTAAGAAGAGGTACAGTCAACATTTCGGGCCGAGACCCTTCGTCAGGACTAACTGAAGGAAGAGCTGGTAAGAGATTTGAAAGTGGGAGGGGGAGGGGGAGATCCAAAATGATAGGAGAAGACAGGAGGGGGAAGGGATGGAGCCAAGAACTGGACAGGTGATTGGCAAAAGGGATATGAGAGGATCATGGGACAGGAGGCCTAGGGAGAAGGAAAAGGGGGAGGGGGGAAACCCAAAGGATGGGCAAGAGGTATAGTGAGAGGGACAGAGGGAGAAAAAGGAGAGAGAGAAAAAAGGAATGTGTGTATATAAATAAATAAATAACGGATGGGGTACGAGGGGGAAGTGGGGCATTAGCGGAAGTTAGAAAAGTCATTGTTCATGCCATCAGGTTGGAGGTTACCCAGACGGAATATAAGGTGTTGTTCCTCCAACCTGAGTGTGGTTTCATCTTTACAGTAAAAGAGGCCGTGGATAGACATATCAGAATGGGAATGGGATGTGGAATTAAAATGTGCGGCCACTGGGAGATCCTGCTTTCTCTGGCGGGCAGAGCGTAGGTGTTCAGCAAAACGATCTCCCAATCTGCGTTGGGTCTTGCCATTATATAGAAGGCCACATCGGGAGCACCGGATGCAGTATATCACCCCAGCCGACTCACAGGTGAAGTGTCGCCTCACCTGGAAGGACAGTCTGGGGCCCTGAATGGTGGTAAGGGAGGAAGTGTAAGGGCATGTGTAGCACTTGTTCCGCTTACAAGGATAAGTGTCAGGAGGGAGATCAGTGGGGAGGAGTGGGAGGGACGAATGGACAAGGGAGTCGTATAGGGAGCGATCCCTGTGGAAGGCGGGGGGGGGGGAGGTAGGGAAAGATGTGCTTATTGGTGGGATCCTGTTGGAGGTGGCGGAAGTTACGGAGAATAATATGTTGGACCCAAAGGCTGGTGGGGCGGTAGGTGAGGACCAGGGGAACCCTATTCCTAGTGGGGTGGCAGGAGGATGGAGTGAGAGCAGATGTACGTGAAATGGGGGAGATGCATTTGAGAGCAGAGTTGGTGGTGGAGGAAGAGAAGCCCCTTTCTTTAAAAAAGGAGGACATCTCCCTCGTCCTGGAATGAAAAGCCTCATCCTGAGAGCAGATGCGGCGGAGACAGAGGAATTGTGAAAAGGGGATGGCATTTTTGCAAGAGACAGGGTGAGAAGAAGAATAGTCCAGATAGCTGTGAGAGTCAGTAGGCTTATAGTAGACATCAATAGATAAGTAAAAAGGCATACAGCTTTCTTGCTTTCATTAGTTCTGGCATTAAGTTCAAGAGCTGCTAGGTCATGTCACAGTTCTATAAAACTGTGGTTAGACTACACTTGGAAGACTGTATTCAGTTCTGGTTGCCTCTTTATTGAAAGGATGTGGAAGCTTTAGAGTGAGTGCACAGGAGATTTACCAGGATGCTGTCTGGACTAGAGCACATACCTTATGAAGAAAGGTTGAGTTAGAAAGGTCTTTTTGCTTTAGATCAAAGGAGAATGAGAGGTGACTTGATAGAGGTGTACAAGGTGATAAATGGCATAGCTAGAGTGGATAGCCAGAGACATTTTCCCAGGGTGGAAATGGTTAGTTCAAGGGGGCATAATTTTATGGTGATTGGATGAAAGTACTATATAGGGGGATATTAGAGATAAATTCTTTACACAGAGAGTGGTGAGTGTGTGGAGCACCTTGCCAGAGGTGGTGGTAGAGCCAGGTGTATTACAGGCATTTAAGAAAATCTTAGATAGGCATATAGTTGATAGAAAAATGGAGGGTTGTGTACAAGGGATTAGATTGAACTTCAAAATGACTAAAAGGTTAGCACAACATCATGGGCTGTACGTCCTGTTCTGTGCTGTTATGTTCTATGTATGAATTATGTTCTATTTCCCTCCTTAGTGAGTCCTGATTAAAGGTCTCGGCTAGAAATGTCAACTGCTCATTTCCCTTCATAGAAGTCCTGATGAAGGGTCTTGGCCTGAAATGTTGACTGTTCATTTCCCTCCAGCATTTTGAGTGTGTTGCTGAAGATAAAATATATTAGATTAGATTATGAGAACACTCAGTCCTCTTTTATTGTCATTTAGAAATGCATACATGCATTAAGAAATGATACAATGTTCCTCCAGAGTGATATCACAGAAAACAAGGCAAACCAAAGACTAACACTGACAGAACCACATAATTATAACATATAGTTACAGCAGTGCGAAGCAATACCATAATTTGATAAAGAACAGACCATGGGCACGGTAAAAAAAAGTCTCACGTCCCGATCGACTCCCGAGATCCCAATAGCAGGCGGCAAAAGGGAGAAACTCCCTGCCATAAACCTCCAGGCACCGTCAACTTGCCGATGCCTTGGAAGCAGCCGACCACAGCCGACACCGAGTCCATCCAGCTGAAAACTTCGAGCCTCCGACCAATGATTTCCAATGATTTAGAGAAAAATAAATGATTCATCAATTCTAGGACTGCATGAATATATTGGTATACAATAAGTGATGGAGCCCTTTGAGGTCCTGAACAACTCTATTTTGGATTCCGAGCTGTGTTGATTTGAAATCAGAATCAAGTTGCCTGGGATTTTAAGATTGCTGAGTTTGAATTCTACAGTTTCTGTCACCTAATATGTAAGTGTTAGATGATTATTACAGGAAAAATCTGCTAACTGATTTAGTTAATATGTCAGCTTTACACACAAATAAATGGAGCTGATTTTCTTACTTTCTCCCTGCCTTACGCTTGTGATACTGTTAATGCACAAAAATAAACTAAGCACAAGTGAAGTAATGGACAAAAGATGATTTTTATATGCCTTTACCTCATTTTGTTCTTTCAGATACATAAAACAGGTGTAGCCACCCCCTGCCCTATGATCCCGCCTGAAGCTTAGAAAAGTTTACAAAGTTTTTGCTGCCGATGTCTGGTTTCACAGACATTTTTACCCATCATTTTATCAATGTTGTATCTATTTTGATTTGGAGGAGGAATAGCAATACATGCAGAGAATGTACAGGCAGAAAGATAGTGCCAAAGTTTACCTTGGCTAGCATGTTGCAGCTGGTAACAGCTGAATGGCTTTTCGTCTGATACTCCCAGAAGTCACATCCCTGTCTTTTGTCTCTTCCAGCAGTGCTTGCAGAATTTTTTTTTCTCTGTGAAAAATTCACAAGCACTTAATTTTATGCTGTCCTGTCTCAATGTTCCGTGGACACCATTGTGTCCTGTGACTGGTTCTGGCAAGTGGCTCTTAATGGAAGATGTCCTAATTGAAGAAAATGCAAAGGGCTGCAAGGAAAGAGAGTTTGAAATCTCCCCTTGCTCAACAGCAGAGCAGCTACTGGGCTAAAGGTTCCTAGACCTTAAACTGTTCATGGTCCTTTCAAAATTTACTTACGGCAGAATTTGCATCAACATTTAGACAGATTAATTTATCCAAGAAACTTGCATGCAACCCCTGCTGCTGGTGAATGCGACACAGCATTGAAATGAATTTAGGTCTATTAACTGTAAATCAAAGAAATTCTGGGCTGTAAGTGTAAACCTCGGGTAGACCAATTTATAAACTCAAGAGGATCTACGGATGTTGAAAATCCAGAGTAACACAAGCAAAATGCTGGAGGAGCTCAGCAGCTCAGGCAGTATCCAAGGAAAGGCATATAGAGTTGACGTTATGGGCCAAGACCCTTCAGTCCCATTCATTCCATTCCGTAAATGCTACTGGACATGCTGTGTTCTTCCAGCATTTTGTACATGTAGATCAACCTAGTTGTGGTAGATTGTATGCTGCATCTCAAAGAACAAAGTAAATATACCTCTGTTTGCCTCTTACAGTGGTGAGATCTGAAAACATTTTAACTAGCAACTTCAAAATGAGGTTTGTAACAGCATGCAAAGAAAGTTACATGAATTCCTGATGTAATCCTGATTCTGAGAAATTATCACTTAAATAAACTAAATAATTCCTTCAATTCAATCAGCAAATTACTGAGAGTGATTCCCATGACTGTTGTATCTAAGAAATGAAACCAAAATAAAAGCAGAAAATGTGGAAATGCAGAGTATCTAGAAGCAGCTGTGGAAAAAGAAACAGAATTAACATTTCTGGTTGAACACCCTTCATTAGTTCATTTCAAATGGATCTGATTTTGGTTTGACCCGTGGTCACTGTTGTCTGATTCACTGAAGATCGTCACCTTGTCGTGGTGGAGAGGCTTGTGTGTTCCAGACAAAAGGAGATCCAACCAAGACCTCAACAATGCAGCTGGCAGAAGATGATGTTCCCCAGTCATTTTGCATTTCATGCCACTGGAACCCAACGCTGATCTGCAGTGTGGTGGCTGCCTGAGCATCAGACTCCTCACGTTAAACAAAGTCACACTCAGGCGTTCTCCAACATCATTCTTGAATTCAGTGATCGCACCATAATTAGAATAGTGCCCCTAGAATCAAACACTAGAAGACTTACAAAATCTACACTAGCTCACCCTTACCTCCACAGTCTCCAGCCATCTATTTTCTTACATCAAAAAGCCATATTAAATGTGCAGCAACAGAAAATAATCTAGAGCTGGCCTGTAATGTTGTAGATCACACTCCACAAACTTCCTAAGTAAAATATGGCTATCTGTAGAGGCTTGTTAATGCATGAAAAACCATTTGTTACTCTGCATAATTAAATTATAATTTAAATACCATAATTTAATTTGGAACTAATTAAGACAGTGCTTGTGCATTTTGGTGTTTAGAGATTATTGGTTACAGTGGCTGACTCAATTAGCAATTCAGTTTATTTAAGAAAGACAAAGAGAACAGTCTGGCTTTTTCAAGCACAGCTGTTCCCTTTGTGCTAAAAGGATTCGGAGACTCTTCTTTTGAAAGCTTTTGATGTTTTCTAAAAGTGAAAATTCAACTGAGATGACAATATTGCAGTTGTGTTATTACTGACATTTAAGATTAAAAACAGTAAAATCGATTTCAAGCCCAAATAAACATATAAGGGTAGAAATTCTGATCAATGGAGAATATAGGCAAAGGGTCACCATGTACTACATTCTTGTATGTATTATTCCACAGAATTAGCCTATTTAACTAGATTAACACCTACATAAATATAATGTGCAGAGCAATGTAATGTGAGAGCATTAAACATTCACTTGTGAACTTCACCAGTTGGAATTTCAATGGTATAAAGTGCCATTTATTATTCAGTGTGAAATATATTAAAACAAGTCTCAATTTTAAACCGAAGTGGGTGACTCCTATTTAAAAAAGAATAAGTGCCGACAGGTTTGCAATTCAACGTTCTAAGTAGTGTGGCCTTTTCTTACCACCCACTGCGTGCTGGACTGTTCTGCAAGTACCTAGAGAAGCCTCACAGCATGACAGCGTGTAGCTCTGCATATTGATACGGACAAGTCCAGAGTTCAAGTGCATAATGGAACACTTAAACTCAGGCCCAATTCTTATATTAGTGTGAAGTCCAAGTTGTGGGAATTTGACACCCATTTTGTTTTTGACTAATTGACTGACAGAAAAGTGATTTGAGTGATTTCCTTTAAAAATCAGTAAGGGTTGACATTCTGGAAATCTACACAGTTATATATTTTTTATTTTCTTTGCAAATATCACAACTCAGATCATATGTTACAAATGTCAATCTTGCTAAGAAGTTATAGTCAAAGGTAATGACAAGCGTACTAAGGGCTCAGCAGCTGACTATAAAGAACAGTTTACACAAACCAGCAAGAAACGCTGAAGTTTAAAACAAAACTATTGATAGAACAGCTTTAAAATATTTACGGTGAGTACTATAAATCACATTTGATAGCAGCAATGCTTTGTAAGCATCTACTTATAATCTTGCACAAATCTATGGTTAATTTGCTAATCATAGTTAATTAAGATTCGCAGTGCTATATATGACAATGTCTGATACTCTCAAAAAGGTTTACTTCACGGTTTTCAACTGCTTAACATAACACAGTGCTAGAAAAAATTAAAACAATTGAAACCGCTACAGAAATGAATTACTTTGATGTATATTTAAGTTATAGTACACAGCAATAGAGTTCAGCCTTTGAGTAGAAGATTTTTCTAAGCAGCTTACAAATTGTTTAGTAGCCTGTTTCATATTATATAGAATATTGAGATACTGAATTACTTACACAAATATCAAAAGCTGATCTTGAGTCATTGGAGGTTATTTCTCTGCAGCTCTTTTTAAAATTCTTTGGAAGTAAAATGAAGGATGAGACTGATTGACACCAGAAGCAGATTGAGAAGTGTGACCTCTGGAGCATGGAATGGAAAACAGGAAGCATCGGGGCAAAGTTGTCCCTGGAGATTAATAATCCGAGCCAGTGTTATGCTTTAAAATAAATCGAACACCTGGAGGGTGCAAAATATTCTTGTTATTAAGGCTACTTTGAAACAATGGAAATGCTAACTATAAAATTTTGCTTTGATCTATGGTAATTTTGGCTTCCATTCAAAAATCTTATTGTATTCTATCTATTTAATTATGCATTTTTACTTGTCAGCTTGAAAATCTGCACGAGACAACTTAAAAAGTACTACATGCTAAAGAAGGATATCTGAATAGGTATGATGCTGGTGTGACCATCTTTATCAGAGTATTCACTGACTTCACAATAAAGCTTCCCTTGGGAGGTGAAACGTAAGAAAGTTTTTGTAGGTCTTGGACAGGCCATAAGACATAGAAGCAGAGTTAGGCCATTTGGCCCATCGAGTCTGCTCTCCCCTTCCATAATTGCTGAGTTACTATTCAACCCCAATTTCCTACCTTCTTCCTGTAACTTTTGATGCTCTTACTAATAAAGAACCTATCCACCTCTGCTCTAAATATAACTACTGACTTGGCCCCCACAGACTGATCAGTAAGGAATGGGATTGAATAAATGCATCCAGGTGTGGAACAATCCTATCATCCCACTGCATACGAAACAAATCTTTTCCCCTTCTTTCTATGTCATCTATCTCCACCTTCCCTTTCCATATTAGATTAGATTAGATTGGATTCAACATTATTGTCATTGTGCCAAGTACAGATACAAAGCCAATGAAATGCATTTGGCTTCTGACCAGAAATGCAAAGAATAGTGTTATTTACAAAATAACTGCGAATAAAAAAAGTGCTATAGCACACAAATATAAAAGTACTGAGACAGTACAATACAGATGCAGTACTGCTTAGTGCCGTGATGAGAGGTTCAGCAGTGTCACAGCCTCAGGGAAGAAGCTCTTCCTGAGCCTGCTGGTGCGGGAGTGGAGGCTCCTGTAGTGCCTGCCGGATGGGAGGAGAGTAAAAAGCCCATGGTTAGGGTGAGATGCATCCTTGATAATGCTTTTCGCCCTGCCCAGGCAACGTTTATGGTAGATGTTCTCAATGGTGGGCAATTGGGTGCCGATAATCCAATAATATTAAAGTTCTTGAGCATACTGTAGCCCAACTGGAGGCCATGTTTTCCTAGACCTTTCTCTTTGAATCAGATTTGCCTCCTTTTGCAGTATGAAAATGGTTTTAACAACATTGTGACAAAGGTAGTTTACCCTTCTCATCATTTTTGATTTGCCTATAACTCTCCACAATCAATCTGCAGGTGGAACTGCATTAGCTTAACTCCAGAATATGCAGAACCTCTTATGTTTAAAATGTTCCTATTGTTTGCAATCAGAGGGTCATTAGAAGAGGATTTTCCATACATTGCACAGGACATTTCCTACCATTTGTTCCCATGACTGCTTATCTTCCGACTGCCCTTCTGTGATAATTTACAAAACGATTCTCTAAAAATCTACACTGTTAACACCCAGATCTTTCTCCCCAGTACCTCTCTTGACTCTGCCATTGCTTCTAAATGGCCAGACACCACATAAACTTTTGGCACTGGATGAACAGAAGACCAAAGCCAATGTCTATGGCCCCCTTCAGAAACTTCAGTTCCTCACCACCAATTCAATTCCCCCCTTCAACTTAAGCAATGATCTAAAATGGAACGCAAACAACAGGAATTCTGCAGATGCTGGAAATTCAAGCAACACACATCAAAGTTGCTGGTGAACACAGCAGGCCAAGCAGCATCTATAGGAAGAGGCGCAGTTGACGTTTCAGGCCGAGACCCTTCGTCAGGACTAACTGAAGTAAGAGTGAGTAAGGGATTTGAAAGCTGGAGGGGGAGGGGGAGATGCAAAATGATAGGAGAAGACAGGAGGGGGAGGGATAGAGCCGAGAGCTGGACAGGTGATAGGCAAAAGGGGATACGAGAGGATCATGGGACAGGAGGTCCGGGAAGAAAGACGGGGGGGGGGGTGACCCAGAGGATGGGCAAGAGGTATAACATTGACTTCTCTAACTTCCGCTAGGCCCCACCTCCCCCTCGTACCCCATCTGTTACTCATTTTTATGCACACATTCTTTCTCTCACTCTCCTTTTTCTCCCTCTGTCCCTCTGAATATACCTCTTGCCCATCCTCTGGGTCCCCCCCCCCTTGTCTTTCTTCCCGGACCTCCTGTCCCATGATCCTCTCGTATCCCCTTTTCCCTATCACCTGTCCAGCTCTTGGCTCTATCCCTCCCCCTCCTGTCTTCTCTTATCATTTTGCATCTCCCCCTCCCCCTCCAGCTTTCAAATCCCTTACTCACTCTTCCTTCAGTTAGTCCTGACGAAGGGTCTCGGCCTGAAACGTCGACTGCGCCCCTTCCTATAGATGCTGCTTGGCCTGCTGCGTTCACCAGCAACTTTGATGTGTGTTGTTATCTAAAATTGAACCGTTGTTTTGGTATCACATTTGCTCCTGAGATGCTCTTTGGGCCGCACAAAGGAACATCTGGAGAAACTTCTGAAATGCCTGGTTCGCTGCCGCTGCTACTGTGCGATCGAGAATCTCCGGAGGGGAAGGCCCCAAATTCTCGGCTTTGCCTGTTGCTGGCAGCCGGGGCTGGGGTCAAAGCGCTCGGCAGAGATGGTGCTCGGTGCTCGGTGTCAGAGGGCTGGTCGGAGGCTCGAAGTTTTCGGACGGACTGAGAGTTGGACTGTGGTCGGGTGCTTCCAGGATGCTGCATCAGCAAGTTTGCGGCGCTGGAAGCTCATGGCAGGGAGAGTTTTCTTCCTTCTACCATCTGCGTGAGATGTTGGGACTTTCGAGAGACTTTGAGACAGTTTTTTACCGAGCCCATGGTCTGTTCTTCTATCAAATTACGGTATTGCTTGCACTGTTGTAACTATATGTTATAATTATGTGGTTTTTGTCAGTTTTTCAGTCTTGGTCTGTCTTCTGTTTCTGTGACATCACACTGGAGGAACATTGTATCATTTCTTAATGCATGCATTACTAAATGACAATAAAGGAGGACTGCATGTCCTCATAATCTAATATAATCTAATATCCTGTTTTCACTATGATAGTCCATTTTCGCCTCCGTGGCTTTGCTTAACCTCATCCCTATCTCAACTCATACATTGTTGAAAATCTCATCCATCGAGGGATTGGCTGTTTCACGTTCTACTCTCCATAAAATTAAGGTTACATGAATTCTGTTTCCAATACACCAAATAATTTCATGTCTTCTTTGTCCATTACCTCTGAATTCCTGAAAGATTTTGACATCTAGTTAAGTAACACTTCAATTTTAAAGTTCTCACCCTAATGTGGTTATTTCCTGAATCTCCAAACCCCTCTTGCCCTATAGCCCTGCAAGCTCTAAAGAAAATAAACCTCTCCGATTGAGGGCACATTTTGGCATTAAACAATATTTGGCATCAAACCATTTGGCAGCTATTAGGATAAGTGACTGTCAATAAGATAAATTTTAAAGATTATTCTTAAAGGGCGAGAGAACTAGAGGAGCTCAGAGGTTTCGGGACAGAATTCCAGAATTTAGAATCAAGCCGTTTGATAGTACACCTGCTAATACAGATGTAGTCAAAACGGGGTTTCTCAAAAGGTCAGCACAAAGGAATGCAGAAATTGCAAAAGGTCACAGAGATGGAAGAGGATGCTGGGAAAGGGAGGTGCAGGGTCATTGGGAGATCAGATAAAAAGAATAAGAGTGCCATAACTGAGGTGTTACTGGACTGGGATCAGGCATTGTTCAGGGAGAGGAGAGATGGTTGGATGAGACCAGATTTGTGAGATGTTAAAAGCAGAGATTTATACGTGCTCAAATTTATAGAAGATTGAAGATCGAGAATAGTCAGTGATACGTGACAGTGTTTAAATAATCAAGCCAAGAGCTAACAAAGGCTGTATATGGATTTCGGTAGCTCAGATGCTGAGGCTGGAGTGTATTGAGGCAAAGTCATTGAAGTGAATCTGTATCATTTGCATGCCTTCTGACAATTACTGGAAAGAGAGCTAAAGATGATAAATTGGGAATAGAAATTATACTATGGAACAAAGGCAATGATTTAATCTCTCTTATCTCTAACTGGAAGAACTATCTGTATGTTCTGATAAGCAGTGTGGTAAATTAAGGAGGGCAAAAGAGATGATGATAAGGTAGAAGTTGGTGTCATCAGAGTAAATGTGCCACCTGATATATTACAGCATGTTGTCACTGAGGGAGCAGCATGTGAATTCAAAAGTAGGAAGAGGCCAAGTATAGGCCTCTGATGGCTCAAAAAGACTGCGGTCATGGCAACGTGAAGAGAAAGAATTACAGAAGGTACCTGGGCTGCGCAGGGACAGTTAAAATTGATATCAGGTGTGGATGGTAGAGGGAAACTGTGAAGGAGGATATGGCGAAGCATGTCAAAGATTACAGGTTGGTCAGAGGCTAAGGGACAATTTGTTATGGCTATATTCACGTATGGAATAGTGGGAAAGATGATTTGAGAGATGGCATCACCTACAAGGTTCTAGATAGAAATAGAAGGTCAGGGATGACAGTAGATTGAAGAAGCAGAGGGCACATACATTTTTTTTGTGATAGTGGGTAATATTCATTCACAATAAGATTTCACAGGTGCCAAAGCGGCAAGTCATATTGGGATTCTGGTTTCCACGTTTTGTATTAGCTTAACCTGTCAATGTGAAAGACTAAACCTCCAACTTCAAATGAACTACTGTATGTTCTCAGTGCCGTAATGAAGAATCAATTTGTCCCTGCACTTGAATCTGTGAACTTCCAGCTCACAGCTTGGACCATGACTGAGTTAAGGTTCATCATATATGGCAGTTAGACAGCAGTGTCTACCAGCGACCTCACTGCTCAGGTCATGCTCTCCTATCGCTGTTGCCACCAGAACTCACACCACCAAGTTCCTGAACAGTTGTTACCCCTCAACCATCAGGCTCTTGAACCAAAGAGGATAACTCCACTCAACTTCACTTGCCCCCCTTTGAAATGTTCCCAGAACCTATAGACGCTTTCAAAGACTTTTCATCTCATGTTCTCGATATCCATTGCTTATTTATTTATTTATTATGATGATGATGTCTTTCTTTTTGTATTCGCACAATTTGTTGTCCTTTGCACCCTGGTTGAATGTCCAAGTTGGCACGGTCTTTCATTGATTCTATTATGGTTATTAATCTATTATGGATTTATTGAGTATGCCCGCAGGACGATGAATCTCAGGGTTGTATATGGTGACATAAATGCATTTTGATAAAAAATTTACTTTGAACTTTGAACAATGAAAAGTATCCAAACACAATGAAGGTAAGTTCAGAATAAATCAGTTGAAACATGTAACCATGGTGCAGTTCCATGTCACAGTTCCATACCAACAGTAATGAAGTAAATAAATATTACGGTGAAATTACGTTGAGATAATAGTACAATGTTTTCTAATACAAATTTCACATTAGCACCGAGAGAGCTTTGGTAGTATCTACAAAGGAAAGCACGACAGGGTTATTCCCATGTTGGAGAGGTATATTAGCCACAATGCTACTTAATGATGCCTGAAGTATTTCCATCGAGACAGCTTTCAGTTGCCTGAATGTGATGTAATTGTGCAATAAGAAGACATGCTGCGATAATCAGGCTTCATCATGCTAAAAAATGTCTTGTAATGTGCTTTTGTCACTGCATAATTGATTGAATCCATGTTACACAATGTCCATAAGCATATCTAGTTTCTGACATATGAGGATAAACTCCCTCTCCTGTATGATTTGTGTCTCTGATGGGACACGACTACCTGCTCGCTGACAGATATGCCCGATTTATATAACCCTACAGAAAAGACCTCCATATATGACACTGCCTTCACCATCTGACTATTCACTCGAGGGCCTATTCCTGACAAATGAATCTTTTTATACCTTCCTCAGTTTTATTCGCATTCTCATGCTGGGTAAATTCGTCGTCAAACCCCATGGAGTAATTTGATCATTTTTCTTTACTCCGTTCTGTATAATCACCAATTCTATTTCAAACCAGATATATATTCACATTCCTGTTTGAAGTGATGCTGGGTTTTTGAATTGATTCACAGGCATATACCAAAACAAATAAAAAAAAGACAAATTTGTGAAGCTTGCTGATATCCAATCATCTGAACAGACGTATGGTATATTTCCTGTGACTAGGGTGGTAAAAAAAAACCTGATTGATTGATTGATGCATTCATTGAAAGTAAATGAATTATTTGATTTGCTATGAATGGGAATATTGTTTTATCACTGTGAACGATTTGGAGGGATATGTGAGCTGGATTGGCAGAAAATCCATTTGATTTCCAATGCATAACGTGTGTTCTTTTCCCAAAGTATAGAGACAGTGAAATAAGGCTCATATTTGTGAAGAACAAATTCAGTTTTGAAAAACATGGAAATAAAAAATGGTATCAGTAAGAATCATTATAAGTAAGTTCATAAAGTCCTTAATAATGTTACCTGCCTTAAAACTGTATCCCTTATTTATGACTTTAAAAACAGTAACATAGAATTAAGAAAACAGAATTAATAGGAGCAGGATTAGGACAATTAACTCCTCATTAGTGGGTTATGGCTGATTTTTTCCTATTTCAATATCATCTTGTACAATTATACAATATTCCTTGATTCCATCATTATCCAAATATCTCAAGGTCTATGTCTTGAATATACTTAGTCACTGAGCCCTCTTAAACTCAAACTGCTGTCCGGATTTATATGACCAAAAGACTTGGAGATATCGAACTTGGTCCCATTATCTAAATCACTGATTTATTTCAGACCCTTCTCCTCTCTCAGGTTACAGATTTCCACTTTTTTTTCCAGAGATTTTATGAGATCAGACATAAAGTATTTGTTTAATTTCTCTGTTGTTGCTTTATTCCCTGATATAATTTCACCTGACTCGATCGGTAAGGTGTTCACAGTAACATGATTATCTTTTCCTCTTTGTGTATCTCAGAAGCCTTTACGGTTTGTTTTGATGTTCCTCAGTAGGTACCTCTCAGATTCTATTTACCAAATCTTGATTCAGTTTTGCTGAATGATGAAATTTCCCCGATTCTCAGGCCACTAATCTTTTTGAGAACATCATCATTATTTTTCTTTTGTTTAAGTCAACCTTTAATGTCTCTTGTTGACCAAATTGGAGTACCTAGTCCTCTTCTGTTTCTGGGCCTTAAAGATATATAAGGTGGAGGAGGGGAAGAAGGCGGCGTGACGCGGCTTGCGCGGCCACTCCGGTGAATGATATCTGTAATCTGTCAAGTAGGGTGCCGTGCACAATTCTGATTTGATGGAGACAGACGTGAGAGAACGGAGGAACACCTGGAGAAACTTCTGAAATGCCTTTTTCACTGCCACTGTTACTGTGTGATCCTGAATCTCTGGAGAGGAAGGCCCCGAGTCCTCGGCTTTGCTTGTTGCTCGTAAGCCGGGACGGGGTCGAAGTGCTCGACAGAGATGGTGCTCAGTGCTCGGTGTCGAAGGGCTGGTCGGAGGCTCGAAGTGTTCAGACAGACTCAGAGTCGGCTGGGGTCGGGTGCTTCCAGTGCATTGAAAGTTGTCGGTTCCTGGAGATTTATGGCAGAGAGAGTTTCTCCCTTCTGCCGCCTGCTATCGGGGACTATCGGGAGTCGATCGGAACTTTGAGACTTTTTTTTACCGTGCCCATGGTCTGTTCTTTATCAAGTTATGGTATTGCTTTGCACTGCTGTAACTATATGTTATAATTATGCGGTCTTGTCAGTGTTAGTCCTTGGTTTGTCCTGTTTTTTTTGTGATATCACTCTGGAGGAACATTGTATCATTTCTTAATGCATGGGTGCATTTCTAAATGACAATAAACGAGGACTGAGTGTCCTCATAATCTAATCTAATCTAATATATAGATTTGTTGGAAATTACATATTAATTCTTTAATGCAATTTATTCTCACTGCAAATAATGAAGAGGAGAACGAAGGTGAGGCTGAGTTGAGGATTGAAGCATACGGGTGTGAGGCGAGGTCGAGACAAAGTCAGGGTGAGCAGGGCGGAGGAGAGGCAGATCGAAGGCCTGTCCACCTAAATCGAGAGTGGGGTTTGATTGCTCTAAGTACCAAGATGATTTGGAAAGGTTGGGTACAGGCCAAACATGGCAGTGGGTCCAGGCCCAGAGTGTACTAATGCGACAAGGCTCAGGTCCTAGTGCGCAGAACGGCCCGATCTTCAGACAATTTAAACTCCCGCTGCTCTGCAGTGTTTGCCTAGCTCTGCACTGAATTGAGGCTCAGGCTGTGGCCTGCTCCAGGGTCTGTGTCTGAGGGATCCATCACATTTACTCAGCTCTGTGCTGAACTGAGGCTGAGGCTGTGGTCTGCTCTAACTGCTTCGGGCTTCGGATCTCTGAACTCACTTTTGTTCTGAATGCTATTTGCTTACTTTTATTGTTTGCACAATTTGTTGGGTCTTTTACAGTCCTCATTTTTCATGGGTCCTTTTGGATCTCTTTGCTTTGTGGCTGCCTATAAGTAGATGAATCTCAAGGTCATATAATGTACATATACTTTGATATTAAATGTACTTTGAACTTTGAATTCATATTTTTGAATGTGGGTTTCCAACCTACCGTAGTCACTACCTTTGTTGTGTTTAGTTTTCTAGACAACTCTCACAAATGGCTTCTTGTCCTTTGTTGTTTCCTTGTTCCACCCAAATGATTCTACGTTCTTGATTTTCTAAGTAATGAACATTTCCTTCCCTCCCATTTACTATCAAGACACTCTGTCCTCCCTTTCTATTTTCCAATTTACTTATCTTCAGTTAAGTATTCTGAATATTTAATTCTCAATACTTGCAGCCATATATCTGTAATGACTATTAGATTATGCACAGTTTTTTCTAATCATGCCTGTTAGTGAATGCTGCGTCTATTCAAATGAATTCTCTTTTTTACAGTTTTTTCTTTATTCTTACCCTAATTGGGGATATGCTCTTACATTTGTATGCTTTGGCCCTTCCTAATAAACTTTGACTAACATATTCAATTTTACTTGCCTACACTGTAAGTCTGCCCTTTTTTCTAGCTTTAGAATCATAATGTCATAGGGACAAAAGGCACAGAAAAATCAGGTACCTATCTATACAAATCCCATTTACCAACAGTTTATCTGAAGCCTTCTGTCCAGTAATTCAAGGGTTTGTCCAGATATGTTTAGTATGTTGTGAGAATACCTGGCTCCAGTACCTTGACGTGCTGTGGATTCCAGATTGCAACTATCTTCTGGATAAAAAAAAGTCCTCATATCTCTTCTAATCCTCATCCTTCTCACTTTAAACCTATGATATCTGGTTTTAGAGTAACACATATAAAATGCTGGAGCAACTCTGCAGGTCAGGCAGCATCTATGGAAAGGAATAAACAGTTGAATATTAAGCCAAGACCCTTGATTAGTACTATTTGGTTTGCGATGTTTCTGTTATGGGAAGAAATATTTCTCACCATCCACCCTATCTATTCCTTTCATCATTTTGTGTACCTCTATCAGCTATCCCCTCTGTTTTCCTTCCAAGGATAACAAACTCAGCCTATCCAGTTGTTCCTCAAATAGCGGATGGATCTCAAAGCAAGTTGTAATTGCCTCAGCTAATCACGCCCCCCCCCCGCCCCACACAGCACTGGTCATCATGTTTTTACCATTTACAAGCCCAATGTGGCTTATTGGTTGTTGTAATTCACTGTTACAAATGTCATTCCCACAGGAGTTATATTTTCTCCAGAACTGTATAAGTTCTTAGTTTAGTCTACAGGCTTCAGTTTAGTATCTTTGAAAGATATCTATTCAAGCTCATTTTGTGGAATGACTGAAACAGTTCAGTCAGTGCCCAATTGCATTTCAACTAATTTTCTGTTCACTTTTGGTGTAAGCTATTTTGCTTGTCTCCTATTAGTTTTCACATTGTAAATATTAAGGCTACCCATTCCTGTGCCACTTTCATCATTATCAAATATTTCATCAACGACATGCAGATTAGTGCTCTTTTAGAAACTGCAACTTTACTTTAATCTTTATCTCTTCCCTGTATCATCCACTTATGCCCAACATGTCTGCCCAGTATGGTCTTTGTATGTATCCTAGTTTTTTGCATTTCTACAAGGTTCATGTTTAAACCTGTATTGGTCTGGTGTATGTGAGCCCCTGCCAGAATGGTAACACAATTTGTTCGACCAGGCTGATTTCTGTTTAGACATTGCTATTTTGTTCATGTTGACTTCCATTCCTCGTTGCAACTCAATTGCGTGTCTGTCTGCTGTTTCTATTAATATAGCTATCTTAACTGTTCTTTTAAATGGAAACTGTGTTCCAGTTCGGAGCCATTTTTGAATGTTTTCTTATAAGATTCCACAAACTAAATTATTTCTAAGTGCATCATTAAGCCTATCATTGAACTCACAGTACTCAATCAATCTCTTCAATTCAGCCAGGTATGTTCAAATAGACTCCCCTTTCTTTTGATTCTGCCTATGAAACCTAAAATGTTTTGCAATCAACAATGGTTTCATTTCCAGTGTTATGTTCATGACATCAGCAAAGCTCATTTCGGCTGGATTGGTTGGAGCAGTCAAACCTTGAAGCAAACTATGTTTTAAATCAAATGCACTCAGTCAAATTGGCACTCACTTGTCGTCGGCTGTCCTATTTGCTTTGATTTGTTCCATACACAGCAGCCAGCTATCTTTTGTGCAATCGAACACACTTATCTTTCCAATCTAATCAGCCATATCTGCTTGTTTTATTTATGAGTTTAATCATCTGGTACTCAATGTTTCTGAACCCAAGAATTTATTCATTTTCTGCCTTTTATCATATTTGACCATCTCTCTCTCCCCGTTTCAAAAAGACGCATGCTGTAATGCTTTTTTTTTAACTTTCTCACAGCATTTTTTTTAACAGGAATGGCTCACTGCACTTCAACAGGTAGGTAGTTGTCTCAGGTTCATTTTAAAACCTCCTTGTTGCCACTGTTATGTTTTGTGACTCCAAAACATTAATATAATTGAAAGGAAATGACGGGAGTCCAGAGATAATATATCTCAGTTTTGTTTTTACTTTAAGTGAGGCATGTATGTATGACGTATGCCATTTACGTACTTTTACATACAACCCTCAGTGCATTATGTAAACAACAGGAATGCTTAATCAAACAACATATTTACAATATTACTCAAATATTGCTGAAGTGTTAAACACGTAATGCATACTTCCTATTGTGTGGTGATAGGAACTCCGCACAATACTCCAGATGTGGCCTAACTGAAGTTTTGTAAAGCTGTATGATGGTCTCTGTGCTCTTATGTTCTATGGCCTGGTTAATGAAGGCCAGCATCCATTATGCCTTTTTAACCACTTTGTCTGCTAATGCAGAGACCTTTAGGAATCTACGGATGTTTACACTATTAGCTTTTCACTGCTAGAACCCTGGTTACCCTGGCTTTGGATGCAGTGCAGAGAAAGTTCAGCTGGTTAATTCCAGAAACGAGGGGATTAGACTATGAGGAGAAATTGAGTCCCCTGGGACTGTACTTGCTGGAATTCGGAAGGGATGAGAGGAGATCTTATAGAAACATATAAAATTATGAAAGGGATAGATCTGATAGGGGCAGGGAAGTTGTTTCCACTGGTAGGTGAAGCTAGAACTAGGGAACATATCCTCAAGATTTGGGTAAGTAAACTTGGGATGGAGATGAGGAGGAACTGTTCTTCCCACAGAGTGGTGAATCTGTGGAATTCTCTGATGAATGAAGTAGTGGAGGCTACCTCAGTCATTATATTTAAGACAAGGTTGGATAGATATTTGCATGGTAGGGGAATTAAGTGTTATGGGGATAAGGCAGGTAGGTGGAGATGAGTCCATGGTCAGATCAGCCATGATCTTATTGAATGGCAGAGCAGGCTCGATGGGCCAGATGGCCTACTCCTGCTCCTATCTCTTATGTTCTTATATTGACAGTAGAACAAAATCATTTTTTAAGTTTTCTTTGTCCTCTGCTTCCATTTGAATTTGTAACTATTTAATGTGCAGCAGTTTTATTTATCATCATATTCACTTAGAGTTGCACTTTAGCCATCCTGAATAAAAGTGGCTTTTTCCAGTTAAAGATAACCACTGCATTTTAAAGCCTGACAAGGATGAATGGAATTAGAGTTGCAGCAGGTGTCAGCAGCCATTTAGGAAGTGAGTCTGACCTTGGAAAGTATGAGGAGTGGGACACGGTGGGAGAGAGTGATCTCTAAGGTATTTAGAAACTCTAGCAGAGACCACAGTCAAATAGCTGCAGTCAAAGGAATGTCTTGCATCAGCAAGAGGCCCTCACAGAATGGGAGCAGTGAGAATACATTGCTGTGATACCAAGTAACAAAATCGAGCTCTGGGATCTGGATGCAGCATCATGTTAAATTCAATGAGCTTGTGTGTGGTCAAGGTCAGTGAAAGGACCTTTACCATATTAGTCCTGGATGTTGCCTGATTGAGCATCAAGCCCCTCTCACATTCCAAGCAATCTCCTGTTCAGTTTCATCTACCCCACTGTACCTTGTGCAGTTGGCACTAGTACCAATCTCACGGATATTTCCCTCACTGGCAGCAATTCAATCACAATACGCAAAAACAAAACACTGTTTCATTTCCTTCTTGGTGGACAAGTTGACACATTAATGGCAGCCGAAGAAACTGCTGGAGAAGGACACGCAAACCTAGATGCTCTAAGCCACTAACAGTGGTGCCGTTTGCTATTATTGCAATGATGAATGATGGAGCTTTCACACTAATTATGTGATTGTCATAGCCAATTCTCCTCCTCGCATCTCACCTCTTCCGTGAACTACACTCTCTTCCGATTTTAAGCCGCAAATGGACAAAGCACGTCTCTCCTTTTCAGCCCCTTAATCTACGATATATTTACCTTTATCTCTATTACCTTCATTCAGGCTTCTTTGAAAGGTCTCAGCCCGAAACATTGACTGTAGATGATTCTCCCTAACCTGCTGAGCTCCTCCATCATTTTGTGTGCGTTGTCCTTCATCCCTATCTATTTCTGATCCCCAAGGATTTGCTAGGTATCTCATGAATGGCACGTTGCCATACAGCATCAACATGCAGTCAGCGTGGCTCTACACACCAGTGCTCAAAGTGTTTCGCTGTGTGCCATGGCATTTCCACAATCTGATCTTCAATCTTCAAGCAACACACATCAAGTTGCTGGTGAACGCAGCAGGCCAGGCAGCATCTCTAGGAAGAGGTACAGTCGACGTTTCGGGCCGAAACCCTTTGTCAGGACTAACTGATAAAAGAGCTAGTAAGAGATTTGAAAGTGGGAGGGGGAGGGGGGCGATCCGAAACGATAGGAGAAGACAGGAGGGGGAAGGATGGAGCCAAGAGCTGGACAGTTCATTGGCAAGAGAGATATGAGAGGATCATGGGACAGGAGGCCCAGGGAGAAGGAAAAGGGGGAGGGGGGGAAAAACCCAGAGGATGGGCAAGAGGTATAGTCAGAGGGACAGAGGAAGAAAAAGGAGAGAGAGAGAAAAAGAATGTGTGTATATAAATAAATGGGGTACGAGGGGGAGGTGGGGCATTAGCGGACGTTTGAGAAGTCAATGTTCATGCTATCAGGTTGGAGGCTACCCAGACGGAATATAACGTGTTGTTCCTCCAACCTGAGTGTGGCTTCATCTTTACAGTAGAGGAGGCCATGGATTGACATATCAGAATGGGAATGGGACGTGGAATTAAAATGTGTAGCCACTGGGAGATCCTGCTTCCTCTGGTCTATCTTGATTATTGAGACATTGCCCTGAGGAAATGGTAGTGGCTGCTTATCATTCTCAGGAAGATGCCATTTGTCTTATTATTCCTGCTAGCTTCCCAAAGCTCTTAAAGTTAACTCTCAGCCAGCCAGCCTGGTCTTTTGTCATTTGTGCCAAGAATGTACAACCTTCCAGGACTAGAGATGCATGATGCCATTCTCCAAAGGCACCTACAATTTCTGCATGGGAAGCCAGCAGCCTTTTACAATTGAGGAGTTGCCAGACCAGAGTACCAGGACACCAGAGGCACTTTGAAAGTGGATAGGAGAGGAATGCTCAAGGGTGACCTGAATAATTTCATTTGTAAATTTGTTCTTGATTATTTCTGCAGCTTTTTCTTTTGTAATGTGACCAAGCGTACATGTGGAGGGTTTACCATGGTGGAAAGGTAAACTATAGTTTATAAGTGGGGAATTCTAGATATGGTTAATAGTATTGCACTCAGAGTTTGGGGAGGAAGAGGGGGCTAACTCTCTGCCCTCTTCTTCTTTCTCATATCCAAAATCCACAGGTTTGATAAGTCTTTTGCTAAGTTTTACTAATTGCCAGCAACCTATCTCTATTTTCAGAAATCTAATTTACATAATTTACTGTAGGGCATTACAAAGAGTGTAGAGAGCCTAATAATAAATATCTATTGATGACTGTGTTTTTGCTATTATGAGTTAATAAGAAAATCAGAACTTTTAAAAGAATTGATTTACTATCAATAAGGAATTGATGTAATGATTGTGTCATCCTTAAATTTAGCCATATGTTTAAAGATGGCTAAAATGTAATTAACTGAATACAATGATAAATAAGGCCTCTACATTTTAAATAGTTACAAATTCAAGTGTGGCAAAGCAGTTGGAACCAGAATGCAAAAAAAAAACCTTTAAAAATCTCTTTCATTCCCAAACATACTATATTTTTATTAAAACTGTAATATATAATTCTGTCACAATTAGGGGACAAATCACACTGACAAAGCAGAATCTGATTGGTACACATAGCCTCATTTCCACATAAGTCAAATGCAGGATATGAATAATCAGAATATCTACATTAACAGATTACTATGCAGTGTGCACTCAATCTGCCTTGACCCATAAAAGACCAATAATTTGTATAATAGCATGAATCAACCAGTAGATGCTTCCTTCCAGCATAACACAATATAATTACTCTTCTCTAAGCGTTGCTCAGCCAAGGAATTGCATAGAACATGACATGAAATCATGTTTGGATTGCCTGGCTTTTAAATTCAGTTTGAACTGCAAAATCAACAAACCCCTTAAATATTATTTATTAAAAAAAAGAATAAGGCAGCAGAGGGAAAAGGTTTTGCAGAATGGTATCTTTCCTCTTATTTTTTTTCCTAATCATGCATATTGAATTTTTTTTCAATTCAGAAAGTGACACATTGCAGCTCCCTCATAAATCTTGATAGGTTATTTATTCAGCAATTCAACCAACTCCTCACACTAGCAGCATCTGGGTCACTGCAATCTTGTAAGAGCTTCATTTTCAGAAGTAAAATTACCTTTTTGTACTTTAGTCACTGCATGTATTCTACACTCAGCGGTCATAAGCTATCAGATAACTTGCAGCTGTAGACTGCAATAAGACAATTATTTTTTTAGGACGGGTGGTTAGTTAGTAGAGCCATCACTGTGGCATCTGTCATCCTGAAAGGCTGGAATTGTTTTCTTTGATGAATGCCACATTCTGTATGATCAAAATTGGAACCCCCACTGTTTTTAATTGCAAAGTCTGAGTGCTTGCACATTTGTTATTATGCTGCGGTTATTACCTCACACAAAATGAATTAACAGGTGAAAATTATTGATGAGAGGACGCCTGGGATTTATGCTCTTCAAAGGTAACAGATAATTATAGAACAATGCATTTTTCACAACATCTGCAGGAGGGGTAACATTGGACAAGCAAATAACATTTCAGGCTTAAGAGCTACAGCTTGTAATAAATCTCATTTGTTTTTTTTCTATATTAGCTAATTGAATTATAACCACTGAAAATATGATGTATTATTAGTTGCGTTCCCGATTTGTCTGATTTTCTCCTTTGTTTAATAGAAAAGGGATTCTGACCTCTCCAATGACAAATCAAAACATTCAGCTAAATCAGACTCGGTTTACACATTTTTAATCATGTATAAGTTCATCTTCTTCTCCTTCTGAGGCTGTCCCTCGAGGTTAATGGTATATTGCTTCCACTCCATTTTTGATGAGTAGGAGGTGCTTGTGTGAGAATTCTTTGATATAGGGTGGCCATTGTATACCAGCCACAATGCAGATTTGACAGAGGTCATGGTCCAGTGATAAGGAGGTCAGAGGCGATTGGAGAGCAGGTTTTTCTGCTGGGACTACCATGAAAGTATACCATTCAAATAGGCACAAAAGCATACATATACTCAGCGCACAGAGATAAACTCTCCCACTGATAGACATATTCATTTGGATGGAAACAAATGCTCTTGACTATGTCTTTTTCCTTATTCCCTCTCTTGTCCCTGTACCCTCATCCCTTGCCTCCTTCATACCCCTCACCGAAGGCTACAGAGACCTGCCTTCTGCAAGAAGGCTTCTCACGCCCATTCTAACCAATTTTTACTGGAGGACCATTGAGTGCGTCCTGACCAACTGCATCATTGTCTGATGGAGGAATCACAAGGCATCTGTCACATGACCCTACAAAGAATTGAGAGGTCTTCTAAAAGGATCATCAGGGTCTCTTCTCCATCCACCTGAGGTATTTATCAGGAGTGCTGCATACACAGGGCACTTAGCTTTGTCAATGATCCCTCTCATCCATCCAATAATCACTTTGAACCCCCCCCCCCCACCACCACCAGGTAGGAGGTACTGTAGAACTGGGGCAAGGACTATTATGATGGGAAAACAGCTTTTTCCCCCATGCCATGAAACTGTTGAACTCTCTGCCATGAACCGGGTCTCATTATGTATGAACTACCAGTGGCGTCACATGTTTACTTTTTAACTTGTGTCATAAACGCACCTTATTATTTGTTAATGTGTTTGTGGTAGCATTACTTTATGTGTTGTGCGTGAGTCATACGTACTGTGCTGTGCACCTTAGTCTGGAGAAACCTTGTTTCATTTGGCAGTACACATGTATATGGATGAATGACAATGAGAAGAAGGATGTTTATATGAGAATGCTGTTCTTGGACTGCAGTTCAACATTCAACACCATAATTCCATCCAGGCATGACAAGAAGCTCAGCGACCTCGGCCTTCACCCTGCCTTGTGCAGCTGCATCCTGGACTTCCTGTCAGATCACCAGCAGGTAAGAATGGCTCCCTCACCTCTGCCCCTCTGACCCTCAAGCCCCCTTCTTTACTCTCTGTATACCCATGACTGTGTCACCACGCGCAGCTCCAATCTGATAATTAAATTTACTGATAATACTACATTGATATGCCTAATCTCAGCTAATAACGAGGCAGCCTACAGAGAAGAAATCAACACCCTGACACAGAGGTGTCAAGAAAACAACCTCTCCTTCAATGTTGCAAAAACAAAGGAGCTTGTTGTGGATTACAGGAGGAATGGAGACAGGCTAACCCTTATTGACATCAATGGATCTGGGGTTGAGAGGGTGAACAGCTTTAAGTTCCTCGGCATCCACATCACCGAGGACCTCACGTGGTCTGTACATAACAGCTGTGTGGTGAAAGAAGTACAACAGGGCCTCCTTCACCTCGGTCGGTTGAAGAAGTTTGGTATGGGCCCCCAAATCCTAAGAACTTTCTACAGGGGCACAATTGAGAGCAACCTGACTGGCTGCATCACTGCCTGGTATGGGAACTGTACTTCCCTCAATTGCAGGACTCTGCAAAGAGTGGTGCGGATGGCCCATCGAATCTGTGGATGTGAACTTCTCACTGTTCCGGACACTTACAAAGGCAGGTGTTAAAAAGGGCCTGAAGGATCATTGGGGACCCAAGTCACTCCAACTACAAACTGTTCCAGTTGCTACCATCCGGGAAATGGTACCACAGCGTAAAGGCAGGACCAGCAGGCTCTGGGACAGCGTCTATCACAAGGCCATCAGACTGATTAATTCATTCTGATACAATTGTATTTCTATGTTATATTGACTGTCCTGTTGTACATACTATTTATGATAAATTACTACAAGTTGCACATTGCACAATGCACATTTAGACAGAGGCGTAACATTTTTACTCCTCATGTATGTGAAGAATGTAAGTAATAAAGTCAATTCAATCCAACTTGAACTTGTTAAGCCCATAAGACATAGGAGCAGAATTAGAGCATTCACCCCACTGAATCAGCTCTGCCATTCCATCATGACTGATTTATCGTCCCTCTTAACCCCATTTTCCTGCCTTCTCCCTGTAACCACTGACACCCTTACTTATTAACGTCCACTTTACATATACCATATGGGATGGTCTCCACAGCTGTTTGTGCCAAAGAATTCTGCAGATTCACCGTGCTCTAGCTAAAGAAATTTCTCATCAGAGGAGGTTCTTCAGGTCTTGCCTGACTTAGAGCAATTCAGTTATTAAGAAAGATTGGAAAGGTTGGAGCAGAGAAATCTGAGGGGGAACCTGATGGAAATTATGAGGGGAAAAATCAGTGGGCATTGGTTCATCATAGGGGTAGGAGGGCTAGAGGGATTCTGGGGAGGAATTCTTTATCTTAAAAGGTTGTTGGAATATGGAACACACTGCCAGAAGTACTGGTGGAGTGGAGACACTTAGAACATTGAAGGAAATATCTAAACAAGCACTTGGATTGCCAAATGATAGAAGGTACAGACCAAATGTTGGAATCTGGGACTAGTAGGGCCTGTTTCTGTGCTGTATGACTCTATAAACTTTTTTACCTTATGACTTTGTAACACCTTCTTTCAATCTCCTTCCCAGCATACCCACTAGCACAATCTCTCTCAAATCCCTCTGGAATCAGAATCTGGTTTAATATCACCGGCATATGTTGTGAAACTTGTTGCACTTTTGGCAGCAGTGCAATCCACTCACTCTCATTTCACTCACATCAATTCTCTCTTCACTCACCACTCCAGCTCAGTTATGAATTCATAATAAAAAAAGCAAGAAGGTACGCCAATCAGCAGGATTTCAAGCAATAAAGAAGTTTCATTTGAATGAAGATACTTTTGTTTAACTTCGAGAGGAAAATGTGGGATGTGGGAGTTCTGCTATGTGAAACTATTGATTGAATAGATTGTTTAATAAACGGACTCTGTTACAGAAAATAGAATACCTTTTGGAAATCTGCAGGTGTAAGTTATATTACCTTGTACAACTGTATCCGCAATGCCAGCTTTGGAAATATTTGTCTTATATACGCACATTGCAGAATTTTATATGGTGAAATATATCTTTTAGATTATTTTAGCTAATAGATTGATTATCTGATTTCAGAACAAAATTACTCAGCTTACTATTAACGAATTCTGAACTAAAATTCTTTTTAACATTTCTTTTTGTTTTATTTCAGGTCTGTTATATGTCTATACACTGATTCTTCTGCTGAAGGATCATTACAGTTTACAGTATGTATTAACCATCCTTTCAGATTCACATCAATCTATATATTTGACCTTTTAATCACATTGCCCAGTCCTTCGTAAAAGATATTGGAATGCATTGTAATTAAATGATTTTCATATTGTGACATTATCCGATAGATTTTATTTCATCTTCTAACTCTCTTTCTTATTCTCTCTCTGGTTTCATCTTTTCATCTTGTTGAAGGATCCTCTCATGCTGCTTTAACCCTGTTCTAATAAAATTGTTAACCACTCTTCCTGGGCCTCGCATTAGATGATATTGTTAACCGCTGCCTTTCCTCTGGTGTTTTCATCTCTTGCATTCAAATCTACCATCATTAACATCTCCTAAAAATACCTCTGAGACATCTGTTGTCAGAATTCTCCATTCTTTCTCCTACCTCCCTCTTCTCTTTGAAATCCTTAAGCATATAATTCCTTTCTAAATCCACGCCTAAATATTTGTGAATTCCATTTTCAATCCCTCAAAGCAGGTTTCTGCTTCTATAACAATACCGAAACCACTCATAATGAAATCATGGACTGCATTAAAATGCCCGCCCTTAACTGTACTATCTCAAGCCTTCACCACAGTTGATCACACCATTATCTTCCTGTATCACTAGTCCGTTGATTGGCTAGTGGAATTGCCCAAGGCTAGCTTCATTCTTATCTATTAAACCTTAGGCAGACAATCACTTGCAGCTGCTACTCTTCTTATTCCCACTGCAGTACAACTCCTGTCCCTCCAAAGAAATTCATCTTTTGCCACCCCCTTCTATTACTAATCTTCAAGCTGTACCTTAGTGTTAATTTCTGAGAGCTATATTATATTCCAGCTATATCTCCAGCCCTAAGTCACTGTCATCTCTCTTAACTCTTCCAATCTCTTTAATTTGTTGCATTGTTAATCTGACAAGCATTACTTAATAAACAGAAATTTCCTCTAGTTTTGGGAAGGCCAAAACTTTGCCTTTGACACTGCTTACATTCCTTGAAACAGTCGGAAGCCAAGATAGGCTCTTCATAGCCTTGGTGCTCAGCTTGACTCCTCTAATTACGTATCCAATCCATTGCCAAGACTGAGTACTGAAATGAAACTGTGAAACTGTTTTTGTGTGTGTGTGTGTGTTTGTGTTTGTGTGTGTGTGTGTTTGTGTTTGTGTGTATGAGTTTGAGAAAGAGGAGCAGAACATGTGAGATGCGTTTGTGTGGGAAAGAAGGGGAAGGACTGTGATGGACAGAGGGGAATTAAAAGGGAAGAAATCATTTGAGTTCACTCTTTTTGCTCTTTTTAGTGCAGCTTGCATGGGTCAAAAATTGATCCCGGGACTGGGGAAGCCCAGCAGTAATTGCAGTTGGTCTGGAAAAGAGTCACTGTTGCCATGATAACCTGTTATGTTAGAGACAAACAAGTAAAAGGAGAGAAAACAAAAACAGCTAAAGGAAAGCATGGAGACCTGGTGATATTTGAAAACAATAATTTAAACTCTGTTATGAATCAAGGGAAAATGTTTAAAATTATGGCGAACATAAAATATGCCAGTAGATGGAATGGGGAGGATAATACTTCAAAACAAAGATTTCAACTTTAATTCAGAGCATACAGAGATCTGCCAACCCATTCCTTTCTTGTGATTTCAGTTGCATGAGCTCTGGAGACTCAACAGTAATTGCTTGTGGTCTGAGAAAGTATCTTGGTGTCATTGATTCTGGAGTGGCCTCCTTTCAGGAGGAGGAAAAAGAAAAGATCTCAGATGAAGACGCAACAAAATCAGGCTAGAAGTAATCAAGGCTTGATTGAAGTGCATATCTGACAACTAGAGGGAGACATAACTCCACATAACACAAAAACTCAGCATCCAGGGATAAGCCATGAAGCCACAGACAGAGGTGGCACATGGAAACATTCATTCTATTTATATTAATATTTCCATGGAGTATCAAATATATGACATTTTAGAATTAAAATTTTGAGATGAAACAGGCTTGTAAATCCACAACCCTTCCAGGCACTCAACCAATATAAGTACTGTGCTAGTGTGGGAGGAGACCACAGAATTAGACCGGGAATCAGATTCATTGGCAAACTTCAATGTAGTTTATTGTAGGAGTTCCACTAAACCCAAAGAAGATTAGTTGCAATAGAGGGAGGTTTGTAAAAAGAAGGAAAACAGGCCAGCACTTTCCTCAGCCCAAACTTGATAATGCACACAGCAGACCCATTGAAAGACAGTAAAAAGACCAACAGATTGGGGACCTGGCACAGCCAACACTTGCTGAAATCGGTGACAAAATAATCTGGAAAATTACAAATTCATCATTTAGGTTAAAAAAAAATGGAACCAGTTATCATGACTATACATGAGGTTTAATGAAATGACAGTAACCATAATAGGAGTCAAAATGGGAAATCCCATCTGATTCACCTTTTGAAATTTTGACAAAATGACAACGCCAGTAGACTGTAACCTGTCATTTGATATATCAGGGTTAAGTCGTCATGGTGTTCTCTTGACTGACTGCCAGATATTGAGTGTTTCTACAAACCTTTCACTGAAGATAATATGAACAAATGGGACTAACCTATAGAAAACAAACATACCCAGTGTTAGGATTCCAAATAAGTACCTCGAACCATCTTCCAGATAAAAGAAAAAAAATGGTTGACGTTGAACTGGGAGGATACTAAATAGGAAGCCAAAGTATTAACTCCATAAATGCAAAATCTCAATTGATTCTACAATGCAGTACTTTGTGAGTGTTGCATTGGTGGAGGTTTGACTTTCGGAGAAGATATCATATCCTTAACAAAAAGCATTTCTCAGGATGCTGCATTGAAGTTTGGCTGATATTCTGGAAATATCTTTCTCTTAGCCAGCATCACAAATCAAATCACCATCAGATTCCTGTTTTCCACAAATCGTTTTACATAGTTCTGACAGTGCAGCAGTGAGGACACCATAAAGGTTTGTAATTGACTGTGAACTAATTGGGATGTCCTGTGAAAGCCAAGTCACTTTTGAAACCTATCCCAACCTCTTAATCTACATTAGTTCTATAGCATTCTCACTTCTATTCTACAATGACTTCAGACTTGTTTTGGGTCTCTGACATCCAGCAAAGGTCAAGGTAGGAATTGGTCTCAGATGCCTAAAAATGAGGGTGGAAGGGTGGGGGCTGCAGTACATTGGGAAGGGAGAATGAAGCAGCAAATATATCAAAAATATTATGTTGGTTTCTCAAAGAAAAGTAAGTACATTATGTTTAATGCATACTGTAGATTACCCACTCATCTTTGAGCAGAATTCTTTGGTCAAGTAACATGAAGACCAATAATCTTCTCTAAATTTATAAGATTATTCCTTGCAAGAATGTTATTTAATGAAGACCTGTGATACATGGATCTCCTCGCTAACACATTCAGATTTAAATGAAGCTGCTTAGTGGTAAGCAAGCCTTGATATCAGATCACTTCCTCTTTGAAGACATAATTGTCCATTAAGCCTCAAACAAGAGAAAATCTGCAGGTGCTGAAAATCCGAGCAACATACCCAAAATGCTGGAGGAACTCAGCATTTTGTGTGTGCTGTCCATTAATTCTGACTAAATTGAGTGTCAAAATAATAGTCCAAGTTTAAATGGACTAAAATGGACTAATATAAAATCAAAGTGTGATTTGTAGTGGAACTGGAATGTTTACAAAAATTATTTGTGTCCTAAGCAGTTTCTTCATTAGCCGCATGCAAAATGCTGGAGGAACTCAACAGGTTGGGCAGTATCTATGGAGAGGAATAAACAGTCAACTCTCCTCATTAGCTTTTGTACCATAAAGAGTGAAGTCCCATAATATCCAGATTCTAAGGATACATACTGTGAGTAAGGAAAGAATTTGTGGCATAGTGGATCCTCCCTTAGTCTCCGGACCACTCAAATTTCTGCCAGAATAGGAATGGCTGTCCTATCTTGTTGTAATATATCAATTGGAAACCTAGTGCTAGTATTTGCATTGTGTCATCGTAATGCTTCATACTTCCATGAAGTAGCTATTTGAGCATGCAAGGATTACGTTGGTGGAAGTATGGCCCATTTTGTTGTCTAATGCTGTTTTCTGTCTCTCATCGAGGATCAAGGATCAACTTTAATCAGCCTGTATATTTGCAGTAGTGTGTTGGTGCGACATGCAACAGAAAACAATACTTAACAATTATAAAGAATTATATAAAAGTAAAGCTGGACATTAATGTACAGATATGGAATAAAAACGAGCATAAATACCACCATGTAAGCAGACTATAAACAGCATTATAAAAATGGTTTAAAGTGTTTTCAGTGCAATGCTGTGACTGAACTAATAGATAGACCCCCTACCACCCTCTAACTAGAATGGTTGATCAGATTAACTAACTAGGGGCTGATATGAAGTTTTTTTTTAATAGCCCAATAGCACTTTCCAGAAGGGAGATTTTGGAAAAGGCAGTTTTCTGGGTGGCTAGTGTCTACGAAAATTTTTCTCTGCCCACTTCTTTGTCCTGGGTACATACAAGTCCTGCAGGGATGGTAGACTGCAACCTAACAGTTTGCTGTAGTTTTCATATATTCTGAAAGGATGCTACACCAAACCAGATGGTATTGGCTGATCTGAGGATGCTCTGTATGATGATAGTGTGATAGTATAGAATTATGTCAAACAATTAGATCTCGTACAATTGTAGGTGATTTTTAATCTCATTATGAAGAAGGTAATTTAATATTAGACTACTAAAAATGTCTTCAAAGGTCTTGTGCTAAGTAGCTGCAAATGTTTTTCTCCTTCTGAAGCATGATAAAATAAAAACAGTGCTTTCGACGTGTCAGCTCAGCCTAATTTATATCAGACTTCAAGATGGCGTATCCACCTGTGCCCAGATCCATTTATAAAACGGACCATAAAATTACCTTCAATATACATCTGTAGTTTAGTATCAAAGAGTATTGGAAAATGTGAGGCTTTTCCCACCATTAAAATGAAAGTGACAGGTTGCCGTGATGTTAAGCTTGTTAAAATACAGAGCTCACTCTGCTGTGAGGAAAAGAAAGAATACTACTATGAGCTATGCATTGACGACAGGGAATATTGCAATTTGCTCAATACCAAACCTGTACCCTACACCCTAATCCTTTACTCAAGTGATTTGCTCACCTCAGATTTGCTGCCCTATCCCATCTTTTATGCCACTGTTATTTTCCCTGTTTCCTTCCATCTCTAGTATTAGAAACATAGAAAACCTACAGCACAATACAGGCCCTTCGGCCCATAAAGCTGCACTGAACATGTCCTTACCTGAGAAACTACCTTGGGTCACCCATAACCCTCTATTTTTCTGAGCTCCACATACCTGTCCAGGAGTCTCTTAAAAGACCCTATCGTATTCGCCTTCACCACCATCGTTGGCAGTCCATTCCATGCACTCACCACTCTCTGTGTAAAAAATTTACCGCTGACATCTCCTCTGTACCTCCTTCCAAGCACCTTAAAACTGTGCCCTCTCCTGCTAGCCATTTCAGCCCTGGGGAAAAAGCCTCTGACTATCCACACGATTAATGCCTCTCATCATCTTATACACCTCTCTATCAGGTCACCTTTCATCCTCCGTCGCTCCAAGGGAAAAAGGCCAAGTTCACGCAAACTATTCTCATAAGGCATGCTCCCCAATCCAGGCAACATCCTTGTAAATCTCCTCTGCACCTTTTCTGTTGTTTCCACATCCTTCCTATAGTGAGGCAATCAGAACTGAGCACAGTACTCCAAGTGGGCTCTGACCAGGGTCCTATATAGCTGCAACATTACCTCTCTGCTCCTAAACTCGATCCCATGATTGATGAAGGCCAATGCACCGTATGCTTTCTTAACCACAGAGTCAACCTGCACAGTAGCCTTAAGTATCCTGTGGACTTGGACCCCAAGATCCCTCTGATCCTCCACATTGCCAGGAGTCTTACCATTAATATTATATTCTGTCATCATGTTTGACCTACCAAAATGAACCACCTCACACTTATCTGGGTTGAACTCCATCTGCTACTTCTCAGCCCAGTTTTGCATCCTATCAATGTCCCTGACCCTGGCCATGCTGAGACAGCTCCTTGCAAATCTCTATTGCTTTTTCCCCTTTATTGATAACATCACCCATCCATTCTACCACTCAAAACAATTCAGTCCCAGCCTTGCTTCCTCCAAATAACCTTGAACAAGTCTGATCTTTGTGGCTCCTTCTCAGTTGAGTTAACCATACCATAGAACCATAGAAACTACAGCACAGATCAGGCCTTTTGGCCCTTCTTGGCTGTGCTGAACCATTTTCTGCCTAGTCCCACTGACCTGCACATGGACCATATCCCTGCATACACCTCCCATCCATGTATCTGTCCAATTTATTCTTAAATGTTAAAAAAGAACCCGCGTTTACCACCTCGTCTGGCAGCTCATTCCATACTCCCACCACTCTCTGTGTGAAGAAGCCCCCCCTAATGTTCCCTTTAAACTTTTCCCCCCTCACCCTTAACCCATGTCTTCTGGTTTCTTTCTCCCCTTGCCTCAGTGGAAAAAGCCTGCTTGCATTCACTCTATCAATACCCATCATAATTTTATATACCTCTATCAAATCTCCCCTCATTCTTCTACGCTCCAGGGAAAAAAGTCCTAACCTATTCAACATTTCTCTGTAACTGAGTTTCTCAAGTCCCGGCAACATCCTTGTAAACCTTCTCTGCACTCTTTCAACCTTATTTATATCCTTCCTGTAATTTGGTGACCAAAACTGAACACAATTCTCCAGATTCGGCCTCACCAATGCCTTATACAACCTCATCATAACATTCCAGCTCTTATACTCAATACTTTGATTAATAAAGGCCAATGTACCAAAAGCTCTCTTTACGACCCTATCTACCTGTGACGCCACTTTTAGGGAATTTTGTATCTGTATTCCCAGATCCCTCTGTTCCACTGCACTCCTCAGTGCCTTACCCTGTATGTTCTACCTTGGTTTGTCCTTCCAACATGCAATACCTCACACTTGTCCATATTAAACTCCATCTGCCATTTTTCAGCCCATTTTTCCAGCTGGTCCAAGTCCCTCTGCAGGCTCTGAAAACCTTCCTCACTGTCTACTACACCTCCAATCTTTGTATCATCAGCAAATTTGCTGATCCAATTTACCACATTATCATCCAGATCATTGATATAGATGACAAATAACAATGGACCCAGCACTGATCCCTGTGGCACACCACTAGTCACAGGCCTCCACTCGGAGAAGCAATTCTCTACTACCACTCTTTGGCTTCTTCCATTGAGCTAATGTCTAATCCAATTTACCACCTCTCCATGTATACCTAGCGACTGAATTTTCCTAACTAACCTCCCATGCGGGACCTTGTCAAAGGCCTTACTGAAGTCCATAAAGACAACATCCACTGCCTTCCCTTCATCCACTTTCCTGGTAACCTCCTTGAAAAACTCGAATAGATTGGTCAAACATGACCTACCACGCACAAAGCCATGTTGACTCTCCCTAATAAGTCCCTGTCTATCCAAATGTTTGTAGATTCTGTCTCTTAGTACTCCCTCCAATAACTTACCTACTACCGATGTTAAACTTACTGGCCTATAATTTCCTGGATTACTTTTCGATCCTTTTTTAAACAAAGGAACAACATGAGCCACTCTCCAATCCTCCAGCACCTCACCTTACCTTTTATTTGTCCACAAATGCCAGTTTTCATACAATGAGATACAAATCCCATTATTAAGAGAATGATGATACGACATGGGAGCAGAATTAGGCCATTTGGCCCATCAAGTCTGCCTTGCCATTCATCATGGCTGCTTTGTTACCCCTCTCAACCTCATTCTCTTGCCTTCTTCCCACAACCTTTGAAGCCTGTATGAATCAAGAACCTATTAACATTCTCTTTAAATATACCCAATCACTTGTCATCCACAGTGGTAATGAATTCTATGGATTCACCACCCTCAGGCTAAAGAAATTCCTCCTCATCTCTGTTGTAACAGAATAACCTTCTATTCTGAGACTGTGCCCCCTGGTCCCAGACTTTTAGGTGCACTTCAAACTATTCACTCAGACACACAGGTTGTCCCTCAAACCCTGTGTATCTGTTTACTTCAAAACCTAACATTTTATTCCTCTCCTCTTCCTTAACCTCATGGCTCCAAAATCCATCCTTTCGTCACCTTCAATATGGTGATATAATTGAAAAATCTTTTAAAAAAATGAAGCTGCTGGAAAACTGAAATAAAACAAAATTTGCTGGGAAAATTCAGCTGTTTAGGCAGTGTCTGTGAAAAGAGAAAAAAAGTTAAATTTTCAGGTGAATGGCTCTTTTTCAAAGCTCTTATACAGTTAGCCCAGAAAGTTAATTCTGATTCCTTTTCCACAGATGCCCTTGAACTGCTGAATAGCTTTCCAGCATCTTCTGTTTTGACTCTACTGCTCTAATGTCTCTAATGAAATTGATTTCTACCTCTTTTTCAACTAGGATTCATTCAAATATCCTTTGACGTTTTCAAGTTCAAAGTTTTCAAATTACAGTAGGTGCAAAGAAATACAATGGGAAAAATGAGAAACTACACACAAGCAAAGATGGACAAACAACCAATGTACAGAATTATTATTGAGCAAGTACAAATAATAATAATAATAATAATAATAACCCCCCATGATCTGTGCAGACTAGATGTTGACAAGACAGCGTTGAAAGCCTGGCTCAGAGTTGGAGACCTCTTCCCAGAAACAGAGTGTTTTTCTTGTGCAAATACAGGACCAGGTGGTTAACACAAACAAAATTATCAAAAATACATACTAAATGGCAAACAAATTCAAGATGATAAATGCAGAAAAGGCCAAGAAAAACCCAAAACAATTCAACACATTATAGGATACAGCAACTTAATCTGATTGCTTAAACGGGCACAATCAAGTGGCAAACATCACTCACCAAAATACAAGCTCATAAAAGACACCATATCTTACTATATCTTACTATATCTTACTATAAATACAAACCTGATCCAGTTTTAGCATCAGATTCCTACATGTCATATTACGACTGATCTATTATTACAGATAGAACAATCCATAATAACAATCTGGATATAATATTACAGGATAAACAAGCAAGAACAATTTACTTAATAGATATACCCATTCCAAAAACTCATAACTTACAGAAAGCAATATGTGAAAAATACTCTATATATGTTGAATTAAAAGAGGAAATTGAAAGACAAACAGGGTATACATTGTCCCAATAGTAATAAGTACAAGTGGTATCATTCCAAAGTCACTGCACAATAGCATTAAACAATTAGGCCTACACAGCAATATTTATGTAAATCTCTAGAAAGCCACACTACTAAGTACCACCAGAATTGGCTGAAAGTTCGTAGCAATTGAGAAATAAATGTGTTTGTCTATGTCTGTATCACAGGCTTTACCAGCTTGAGCTGAGAAAAATAAAACTAATAATAATAAATAAATAAGTTATAAATGATATTGAGAACCTGAGTAGTAGAGCCTTGAAAGAAAGTTCATAGGTTGTGGAAACAGTTCAGTTTTGAGGTGAGTGAAGTTATCCACAGTGGTTCAGGAGCCTCACTGTTCCAGAACCTAGTGGTGTGGGACCTAAGGCTCACTTTATCTCCTTCCTGATGGCAATGGCAAGTAGAGAGCATGGCCTGGATGGTGGTGTGTGTGGGGTTTTTGATGATGGATGCTGCTTTGCACTCTGTGTGGGTGTGCTCAATGGTTGGGAGGGCTGTATCCACTAGTGCTTGCAGGATTTTCCATTCATAGCCATTGCTGTTTCCAGACCAGGCCACAATCAACCAGTCAGGATACTCTCTACTGTGCATCTATAAACTTGGCAAAGTTTTAGGTGACATACCAAATCTTCACAAACTTCTAAAATTCAAACTGTCGCATTGCATTGGTTGATATTTGACTACAGTCTTGCAGTGCTTTGAATTTATAATTCACATCTTTTGGTTAAATGCCACCATGACTTTGCCTTTATATACCTCTTTAATCTTCTCAAGGACCTCAACCTTTTGTAAGATAAAGGAATGGCTCTGCAGCGTAAATCTGGCCTTAGAACAATTGACAGAAATATTCTATAATAAAATAATACAAAAAAGCTTCAAAAGCACCAACCATCTGAGCTGAACTAAAGATGTTAACAATAGAACAAACTTAAAGAGAACTTAAGATATTGCACAGAGGTAGTTTAGCCAGCTGGTGATGTAGCAGCATCCACACCAGACTTTGGGGCAAGTGGTCCCGGGTTCGAATGCGGCCAGCTCCTTGCACGCTTTCCATCGTGCTGGGTTGAGCATCGAGCTAGCAACTCGACCTCATAAAAAAAACAGATAAAATGCTGAGGAAACTGGCAAGGTTGCCACCCGATGCGCCACAAATCAGGGAGAGGAACAACAAACAGACATAGGTAGCAATCAGAAAACTGGATGGAATATGAAATGTAGCAAAGAGTTGCAAAAAGAAAGGAAACATTAGATCAAGAAATGAAGTAAGTCACATATATAAAAACAGGCAGTAAGAGTTTTAAAAAATATTTTAAAAAGACGTAATAAAGTGGGCATGTGTCCTATAGGATGTGAGTCTGGGAAATAGTAATGGCGAACAGAGATGACAAATTTAAACTGGTGTATTTCTCAACAAAAATAGAAAATCCTAGAATCACTCAGAATATCAAGCATCTTCAGCAGGAAGAGAATCAAGTTAAAGATTCAGAACAAAAGGACGTATACAGATTAGTGTTTTAAGCAAGGGTATTTAATTTTCAGAGAGGGGCAGGATTTGAAGATCAGAGGGAATGTTTGTGATAAACTGTGAAAGTAACAATGGCTTTAAAAATAACAGAAACAAACCAAAAAAAGCAACAAATTGACAGAGAAAAGAACAGCAACATCTGTGACAAGAGGGGGAAATGGATTGTTTACCTGAAAATGTTTTTCTAAAATCAAGTCCCAAAGGCTGAAATATACCCAGGCAGAGGATGAGGTGCTGTTCCTCAAGCTTAGACTGGGCTCCTTTGGAGAAATGTAGGAAGCGAATGAAAATGAGTCAGACTGGGTGGGGATGGAGAATGTCAATAAACTGATAGTTCAGGGTTTTCCTTGTGGACTGAAAGGAAGTGTTTTGCAACACAGCTCTTTCCACAAGTTTTCACTGTAAAAGATACAAATAACGGCTGAGGAATAGCTGGAAAGCAAATATTTGGAAGGTGGAAGAACCTCAGCAAAGTTATAAGCACAAGGGAAGTGTAGGCTGGTGACTCTCCAAATACATATTGAATGCATCTTAGTGAGTTAGCTGATACTGTAGTTTTAATTTTCCAAATTTCCCTAAATTGACAGATAATTCCCTTAGTTTGGAAAATAGCAAACATAACCCATTTGTTCAAAAAGGATGGGAGCTGGTCAACAGGAAAATACAGAGTTGTTGCATAACATTTGTCATAGGGTAACTGTTAAAAACTATGATGTAAAATATTATGGCTAGGCACCGGAAAATATTCGGGGTAACCAATCATGTGAAGTTAATATCGTTTTGCGAAATGCAAATGATGCAAGATCAGGTTTTCGGAGATCTTTTAAGAAGTAATATGTGACATGACTAAAGGGAGACTGGAGGATGCAGTAGTTATGATTTTAGAGTGCATTCAATAGGATGCTGCATCAACAAGCATTGCAGAAAATAAAAGCTCATAGTATACAAGGTAACATATTGGCAGATGAATATTAGCTGGCTAACAGGAAACAGAGTAGGCATAAATAGGTCTTTTCTGGATGACAAAATGTAATCAGTACCTCAGGGATCAACACTGATGCTTTAACTTTTTACAAGTTATATATTGATTTGGAAGATGGTGCGTTAAGTATGGTTGCTAAAATTTGCTCATGTCATGAAGATGGGTAGGAAAATAAGTTACAAAGACAACATAATGAAGGGATTTATTTATTGAGAGCAGAATAATTCCTTCTGGCTCTTCGCTCCATGTCACCCTATAATTTCCCAACTTAATCCTAAACTAAGCATGAGACAATTTACAATGACCAATCAACCTACCAACTGGTACATCTTTGGATTACAGGAGGAAGTTAGACCACCGGCAGGAAACCCACATGGTCATGGGGAGAACTTACAAGTCAAGTCAGCAAATATATTTATTATCAAAGAATGTATAAATTATACCGTTTTGAGATTTGTTTGCTCACTGGTAGCCACAAAGCAAGAAACCCAAAAGAGCCCAACTGAAGAAAAAAAGGCCAACAACCAATGTGCAAAAGAAAGAAACAAACACAAACCAGGCAAAGAATTGAAGCAAACAACAACATTCTGAATTGAGCTGCCAGATCTGAACTCCAAAGCAGCCCAAAGTAGGCCCAAAGCCTCGCTTATCAGTTCATCATACTTATGGGCACAGAACACAGCAGCCCGGGCAGTCTTCAAAGGAGGCAAACTCCTTACTGGCAGTGGAAGGAGTAGGCAAAAATCTGGCAATTGAAATATAATGTGAGAAATGTGAATTTTGCAGGAAAAATTTTAAAAAGAGGGAAGTTATCTTAATGTTAAAGGCTTGTAAAGCTCTGAGATTCAGTGGTTGTCCCCATGCATGATTCACTAAAGGATAATATGCTTCTGTAATGTAGGGAGTTAGCAAGGCCACATCTACAGTCCTGCCCTTGAAAAAGGATTCAGTGTTTTCCCGGTGTATATGATGAACAAACTCTTCTTGGGCTTCCAGCCAGGTACAGTTATTGATTTAACCGACATTTCGATGACAAACTCTAACAGCATTGGGAGCCATTCTGACAAGATTTGCAAGACTGAATTTAGCTAACTTCCTTAAGGAGAAAGATTGGGTAAGATAGATTTGTATTCACTGGAGAAAGGACTTGACTTTAAAATGAGATCCTGAGGAATCCTGATAGGATGGATGTGCTGAAAATGTTTTCTTTACTGTGAGAATTTGGTTCCAAGTTTGTCAAGCCGAGGAATGGTAGAGGGGACAAGCTCCCACTACTTAAAAGTACTCTTCACGGCATGCGCCTCAAATAGCCTCTGACAACCAAGCCCAACTCCTGGCCTTCTCGTGTGGCTTAGCCTCTAAGCCCGGCGGAACTGTTTCTACTGACAGGAGAAGGGGTGAAGGCGGGTCCTGGTGACTTAAAACCAGTGCTTCGGGTAGATGGAGCTCGTCAGCCTGGGAAGGCAGTCCATCTAAGAGAGGGAAAACTCTGATTTCAAATATCCGCTGCCTTGCGGCCGCACTCACTCATAAGAAAGGCTTCGGGAGTAAACCCTGAGGACAAATTTGGAGCTGGAGTCCCTATGGCAGTCTGACGTTGCCTTCAACCTCGTTCTGGCAATCCTGTGACGACACTGGTGCCAAGCTGTATCGGCCCTTGCCCTTCCCTTGGACAACATCGGTATCGTGGAGAGGGGAGACTTACTACATGGGTAACTGCCCGTCTTCCATACAACCTTGCCCAGGCCTGCACCCTGCAGAGGACACTCCAGCTTCGCCTCACCGCGACGGCACAACACGGAAGACTTTCCAGGCACAGATCCATGGTCTCGCAAGACTAATGGATGCCACCAAACTGTGAGAATTTAGAACCTGAGATCACAGATAGAGAAAAGATAACCCATTTACGACACAGATGAAACAAAGTGCTATCCTCTCAGCAAGTTAGGAGGTTGTGGAGCTCTTCTCCTCAAAGTGTAACAAAAACAGAGTATTTGAATATACTTAAGGTAAAAGTAGCCATTTCTGATAAGAAAGGGGTGTAAGGTTAATTTTGATAGTTGGGACTACCCGGATGAGATCACTGTCAGATAGGCCACAATCTTATTAAGTGGCAGAACAGGTTTGAGAGATCAAGTACTCAATTCCTGTTCCTAATTTGTGTTTATCTAAACTCCATATTCCTTCAGTTCTGGCTTTCTGCCCATCAGTGTGCACTGGGGGAATATGGACAGCTTAGGTATATGAGTAAAGACATTGTAGGAACCATGCATCTGTTTTCTATCTGCATTGTATTCTGAGTTGCACGTTTATTATGGTAACTAGTGTGGGGAGGGGGTGTGAAAAAAGAGAAGGGAATAAGTTACGTCTTCATGCTTTGTTCCTTGCAGTTTGCAGCTGGGGACCGGTGGATGTTGTATCTTTTGCTGACCGCTCAACTATGCTTAGCTTACACTTGGGTATGCTTCAGTTCCATTGCTTCAGGATAGTACATTTGCTAATTGCTAATAACGGATCGAATGCTATCCTTGACTTCTGCAGAAATCATTATAGGAGTGAGGAGATATCATGCCAGTATAACAAATCTTCAGGGCCGCGGACAGCAACAATGGTTTAGACCACAGACCATAAGACATAGGAGCAGAATTAGGCCATTCAGCCCATTGAGTCTGTTCCACCATTCCATCATGGCTGAACCCGGATCCCACACAACCCCATACACCTGCCTTCTCACCATAACTTTTGATGCCCTGACCAATGGGAAAACTATCAATTATCACTTTAAATATACCCACAGTCTTGGCCCCTACAGCTGTCTGTGGCAGAGCATTCCACAAATTCACTACTCTGTGGCTAAAAACAAAAATTTTCCTTACCTCTATTCTAAAGGGCCACCCCTCAATTCTGAGGCTGTGGTTTTGGTTTTTGTTTGATTTGGTCTCTACAGATGTGTTAGATGGAAAACAGTAATTTGAAAATTAAGACATATACTTGATAAAACTGAAAGGTAAATTTTTGCTTAAGTGGTGAGAGATTGAAAGGTTTTGGTGTTTAGAGACATATCACTGAAAGTTAATTTGCAAGCCTAGTAGGCATTAAGGAAAGCATATTGTACATCATTTTTATTACAATAGTTTTGGTGTTTAGGTTTAGTGCCTTGAGCCCTGAATATTCTTTTTTTTCTTCTTCTCAGATAGTACCTTGGAAACAAGGATGACACGCTTCCATAGCAATTTTGTGGTACCTGACGTAATTAAATTGGTAAGTTGGTTTATTATTGTCACATGTGCTAAGGTATAGCGAAAAACTTTGTTTAGCACACCATCATATACATTTGTAGATTATTTCATCACATCAGTGCAAGGGAAAACAGTGACAGAATGAAAAATAGAATGTTATAGAGAAAGTGCAGTGCAGGCAGACAATGAGGTGAAAATCATGCTTTTAAGGTCAAAACTCCATCTTAATGTACAAGAAGTCAATTCAATAGCCTTATAACAGTGGGGCAGAAGCTATCCTTCAGCCTGGTGGTATCACAAATGGGACAGGAGATCTGCTGCTTATGTGCTACTTTTCTCTGTGTTCTGAGCTGCATTAGTAAGTCTGTCTTAGTAAAAGCCATCACTTTGAATGTGCTGTTTGTCATGGACCCTTGTATATGGTACAGAATCAAAGTTTGCTGGAAAGTTTTCTTGCCCAGTAGTTCCAGAGGAGACGTTGGGTGGTGTAGCAGGATAAGTGTTCAAAAGAAGTGAGTGGGGGCAGTCGGGTCATTTGATGTGCCACATTTCCCAAGAAGATATTAGCTTATGCAAAATTAAGCACTTGGCAAGGGCTAATAAAAAATAAATTGGGTTTAAGCGGGTTGGCCACTGTGGGAGTGGGCTAGAGTTGGAGAGGGGAGTTCAAGTTTTGGCTCAGAGAGGCTTCAGTGAGGGAGGTGAAGACTGTAGGTAAGTTTTTTTTTGTGTTAATTTTTCTTTATTTCTTTCTCATTGCACAATTAGAGCAGTGTAGACCCAGGCAGGATAGTGGAATGATCCTCTCGTGGTATCCAGCTGCAGCTTCTTTCAGACCATGTTAAGGAATTAAGGCTGTAACTGGATCATTCAGGAGGATAAGGGGTTGACCGACAGAACATGCCATACAGGGAGATAGTTACACTGAAGGCGTAGGACACAGGGAACTAGATGACGGTCAGGAGAGGGAAAAGGGATAGGCAGCCAGTGCAGAGTACCACTGTGCCATTCCCCTTAACAACAGCTATACCATTTTGGATACCGTTGGATTGGGGAGTGGGGTGCGAAATGACCTCACAGAGGAAAACCACAGCTGTCAGGTCTCTGGCACTGAGTCTGGCTCATTGGTCAGAAATGAAGGGAGACGAAGAGGCAAGCTGTAATGATAGGGGATTTAATGGTTAGGGCAGCAGACAGAAGAATTTGTGAATGAGAACAAGATTCCCAGATGGTATGTTGCCTCACAGGTGCCAGGGTCAAGGACATCTCAGATTGGATCCACAGCATTCTTAATTGGGAGGGTGAGCAGCAAGAGGCCCCCATCGGTACCAATGACGTGGGGGATGAAGTCCTGCAAAATGAGTTCAGGGAGTTGGGTGCTAAGTTAAAAGATGCAGTCCTCCAGGGTTGTGATCTCAGGATTGCTACCCATACCATAAACTAGTGAAGCCAGAGAAAGGAAGATCACACAGCTTAACACCTGACTAATGAGATGGTGTAAGAGGGAGGAAGGAGGGGTTCATATTTTTAGATGATTAAGCTCTCTTTCAGAGAAGGTAGGACCTGTACAGAAGGGATGGCTTGCTCCTGAACTAGAGGGGGACTAATGCCCCTGTGGGAAGGTTTGCTAGTGCTGTATGGTGTTGGGGGAAGGGGAGGCTAAACTTGAGTTGCAGGGGGATGGGAACTGAAATGCCAGAGCAGATAATGGAATGGTTGCGGAGAAAAATGTTGTTAAGCCTACATTTGATGTCAAGAATGGAAAGGTTGAGCATAGTGGGACCAGTGTTCTGAGTTGTGTATTTTTCAGTGCAAAGGAGTATTGTGGGAAAGACAGATGAGCTTAGGGCAATGATCAGAGCATGGAACTATAACAGTGTCGCCATTAGTGAGTCTTGGTTGCAGGAGGGGCAGGACTGGCAGCTCAGTACTCCAGGGTTCCTTTGTTTTTCATGTGATGGAGCAGGAGGGATTAAAGGGGGAGGGGTAGCAGGGAAAATGTCACGACAGTGCTCAAACAGGACAGACTGGAGAACTCATCTACTGAGGCTATATGGGTGGAACTGAGGAATAAGGAAGAGATGACCACATTAATGGGAGCATGAAGAGCAGAATCAAATATCGCTGTGATGATTGTATGCTCTAGTATCAATTGTTTGGTGACAATAAAGTATAAAGTATAATGTATATTATAGACCACCCAACATTCTGCAGGATTTAGAGGAACAAATTTGTAGGCAGGTTGAAGTCTGTTACAAGAAAGATAAGGTTGTAATCATAGGTGTTAATAACTTTCCATATATTAACTGGGTTTCCTATACTGTAAAAGGGCTGGATGGGTATGAGTTTGTCACATATGTTCAGGGAAGTTTCCTTAATCAGTACAGAGAGGTCACAACTAAAGGGATTGTGACACTAGATCTCCTATTAGAGAATGAGATGTACAGGTGACAGAAGTTCATGTAAGTAACACTTTGCATCCTGTGATCATAATGCCATTAGTTTCACGATAATTATGGATATAGATAGGACTGATCCTCAGTTGAGATTCTAAATTGGAGAAAGGCCAAATTTGATGGTATCAGAAAGGATCTGGCAAGTGTAGACTGCAACGTGTTGTTTTCTTGCAAATGTGTACTTGGTAAGTGGGAAGCTTTCAAAAGTGAAATTTTGAGAGTACAGAGTTTGTATGTTCCTGTCAGAAAAAAGGCGAGGATAACAGGTTAAGGGAACCTTGGTTAAAACATTGAGGCCCTGGTTAAGAAAAAGGAGGAGATACTTAGCAGGAATAAACAAGAAGGAGCAATGAGGTACTTGAGGAGTATAAGAAATGCAAGAGAACACTTAAGAAGGAAATCAGGAGAGCTAAAAGAAGGCATGAGGCTGCTCTAGCATACAAAATGAAGGAGAATCCCAACAGCTTCTACAGATATGTTATGAACAAAAGGATAGTAAGCAACAAAATCTGTCTTCTGGAACATAAGACTTCTCATCTATGCATGGAGCCAAAAGAGATGGGAGTGATATAAAATGGATATTTTTGGCAGCCATATTTACTCGGGAGTTGGACACAGAGTCTACAGAAGTGAATCAAAGCAGCAGTGTGGACATGGACCGTACACAGATTAAAGAGGAGGAAATGTTTGCTGTCTTGAAGACGATTAAGGTCTAACATGGTGTTCCCTCGGACCTTGTGGGAGGCAAGTGTAAAAATTCTAGGTGCCTAGCAGAGATATTTAAAACATCCTAAGCCACGGGTGAATGCCGGACGTTTGGAGCATAGCTAATTTTGGTCTGTTGTTCAAGAAAGGCTCTAAGGATAAGCAATAAAATTATAGGCTGGTGAGCCTGATATGAATATTGATTATGTTTTTGGAAGGTATTCAATAAGCAACCGGATATATAAGTATTTGGATAGACAGGGACCGATAAGGGATAGTTAACATGGCTTTGTGCTTGGTAGTCATATCTAACCGGTCTTATAGAATTTTTCGAGGACATTACCAGGAAAGCTGATGAAGGCAATGCAATGGATGTTGCCTACATGGACTTTAGTGAGGCCTTTGACAAAGTCCTGCGTGGGAGGTTGGTCAAGTAGGTACTGTGCCTGGCATTCAAGATGAGGTAGTACATTAGATTAGACTTTGGATTTTAGGGAGAAACCAGAGGGGGCCTAGATGGTTGCCTCATTGACTGGAGATCTGTGACTAGTGATGTGCTCCATGGATCTGTACTGGGTCTGTTGCAGTTTGTCATTTATATCATTGTTCTGGATGATAATGTAGTAAACTGAATCAGCAAATCTGTGGATGACATCACAACTGGGGGCATAGTGAACACAGAGGAATTCTCTTAAAGCTTGCAGAGGGGTTTGCACCAGCTGGAATAATGGGCTGAAATAATGCAGACAAGTATGAGGTGTGGCATTTGGGGGGACAAACCAGGGTAGGACTTACATGGTAAGCAGTAGGGCACTGAGGAGTGCAGTAGAACAGAGGGATCTGAAATTAAAGATCCACAATTCTTTGAAATAGATAGATAGGATCAGAAGGCACATTGACCTTCATAAATCAAAGTACTGAATACAGGAGCTCCAGTTACATATAAGACATTGGTGACGCCTAATTTAAAGTTTAAAGTTTTGTGTGCTGTTTTGGTCACCTACCTATAGGACATATATCAATAAGATAGAAAGAGTGCAGAGAAAATTTACAAAGATGTTGCCGGGACTGGAAGATCCGATTAATATGGAAAGGTTGAATAGGTTAGGACTTTATTGCATACAGCGTAGAAAAATGAAAGAAAATTTGATGGAGTTATACAAAACTGTCAAGAGTATAGAAAGAGTTAATGCAAGCAGTTTTTTTTCCTCTAGGGTTGGGAAATACTACAACTAGAAGCTAAGGTTGAAAGGTGAAATGTTTAAGGGGGACATGAGGGGGAACTTCTTCACTCAGAGGGTGGTGAGAGTGTGGAATGATCTGCCAGTGGAAATGGTAGATGTGGGTTTGAATTCAACATTAAAGAGGAATTTGCACAGGTACATGGATGAGAAGATATGGAGGGCTATGGTCTGGGTGCAGATCAATGGACTAGGCAGATAAATTGTTCCGTATGGACTGTAGTGTTCTACGACACTTGGACTCTAAGGCTCCCATGAAGCACAGGTACTGGTCAGAACTACTATCTTACTTCCATATCCTCTGGTATAAGTGCCTTTATTTGCGCATTTTTAAAGAAGTATGCACTGAGTAAAATTAATTCTACAGACGAATTGCAGAAGCACAAAGAACAATTTATTGGCCTCTGTTTCTGCCTCTTAGGCTTTCCTAGTTTTATCATTCATTGCAGAGAATTTTCTGGGGAATCTTTCATGGCTCCAATTCTACTTAAAGTAAGAGTCCTTGAGTTTTTAGTTGTCAGTTTTGAAATCAATAAATTATGTCCTTGTGCTGATCAACAGCATTCATGAATGTTGTCCCTGTTTGTTATTTAATGTTGCAGTTTGCAAAGAATAAAATAAACAGAGGTAGTTATTCGCAGAATATCCTTTACTGCGGACAGTAACTCTCAAATGACAGCAGTGTCTGGTACAAGAACGAATCAGAGTTAGGCTATTTCATACATTCAGTTCTTTAATATACATTCATATTTATTACACCAGTAATATTGTACGGATTGTGGAATGACCTGGCCTGGGACTGCCAGTCAGGCAGGAAGGGGGCTCCAAGGAGTGGTGCTGGAGGAGCCTCAGCCCTTGATCTTGTGCAGCAGGTCTGATATTGTTGTTCCATGCGAGGATGAGAGTGGGGACTGTGGGACGGATGGCCAACTGAACCATTGCACTGTGGTTCAGGGAGCAATTCAAGAGGTGGAGAGAGAAGGGAAATGTAGTTGTAATTGGGGATAGTATGGTCGGAGGAATAGACACAATTCTTGGTTGCAGGGATTATAAGTCTCAAAGGCTGTGTTGCCTGCCTGGTGTCTAGGTTCGGGACATCTCTTCTGACCTGCAAACGAATTTGGAGTGGGAAGAGGAAGATTGTGGTCCATGTGGGTACCAATGATGTAGGAAAGAACAAGAAAAGATGTTCTGCTGAGTGAATTTGAACAACTAGGGGTAAATTGAAATGCAAACCAAAAAGTTAATAAAATCTGGATGATTTTGAGCCAAGTGCAAATCTGCACATGGTTAGTAAGATGAGAGGGTTAAATATGAGGTTCAAAGATTGATATGCGAGAAGTGGGTTTGAATTTGAGGGACAATAACATCAGTATTGGAAAAGGTGGGAGATGTTCTGATGGGATAGGGTCCACCTGAACCATGTTCAGTGGTTCATGGCCAGTGTCTTGGCAAATCATCTAACTGGGTCAGTGGATAGCACTTTAAATAAATTGTATAGGAGTGGTTTCAATAGCTTGGAAAAAGTATGGATTATGTAAAGGGAAAGGAAGTGCAAGAGAGGTTACTGAAGTCTCCAGAACAAAGAATAAAACAAATTTAGAAAGGGAAAAGAACCTAACTTCAGGCAACACAGAGACAAAATTGAAACAAAGCTTGATGAGTACAGAAGTTGGTGGGGGGGGGGGGAGGTCACTACGCTAGTGTAGTGGCTAGTGCAACTCTATTACAGCTTGGGGGTTTGAAGTTCGGAGGTCAGTTCCTGTGTTATCTGTAAGGAATCTGTACATCCTCCCCGAGGAATGTGTGCATTTTCTCCAGTGTTCCAGTTTCCTCCCACATACCAAAACCATAACAGTTATTTGGTTAATTGGTTGTAGTAAAAATTGTCCTGTAATTAGGCTAGGGTTAAACCAGGGGATTGCTGGGTGGTGTGGCTCAGAGCTTAAAGGAGCTATTCTGTGCTGTATCTCGATAGATAGATAGATAAATAAATAAATAAATACATACATACACATACATACATACCTTTAGAATCTTTAGGAGGCAGTAATCATGTTATGATAGAATTCTCCCTACAGTTTGAGAGGGAGAAGCTAAAATCGGATGTACATTGAAAGGTCTGGTTAGAATGGATAAGAAGAGGATGTTTCCAATAGTGGGAGGGTCTTGAACCAGAAGAAACAGGATCAGAATAGAAGGACATCCCATTAGAAAACAGATGAGGAGGAATTTCTTTAGCCAGAAGGTGATAAATCTGTGGAATTCATTGCACAGATGGCTGTGGAGGCCACGTCATTGGGAATATTTGAAACGGAGGTTGATAGGTTCTTTATTAGTAAGGGTGTTAAAGATTATAAGGAGAAGGCAGGACAATGGGGTTGAGAGAGAAAGTAAGAAAGATTGGCTTTATTTGTCACATATACATTGAAACATCGAAACATACAATAAAATATCTCATTTGTGTCAACGATCAACACTGTCCAGGGATGAGCTGCTAGTGACACCATGTTTCCAGCTCCAACATAGCATGACCACAATTTACTAACCCATACATCTTTGGAATGTGGAAGGGAATTGGAGCACTCAGAGGAAAACTATGTGGTCACGGGGAGAACGTACAAACTCCTTACAGACAGCCACGAGAAATGAACCCTGGCTATTGGTGCTGTGTTAACCATTGTACAACTGTATAATCAATCATTATCAAGTGACAAAGCAGACTTAATGGCCAAATGCTGCTCCCAAGTCTATGGTCTTATAATTTAAACGCAAATCGAATTTGCAAGAATTAGAAATAAGATCTTAACTGATATATAGTGCCTAGAGAAAGTATTCATCCCCTTTTGAAGTTTTCATGTCTTATTGTTTTACAACATTGAATCACAATGGATGTAATTTGGCTTTTTTGACACTGAAGAAGAGAAAAAGACTCTTTCATGTCAAAGTGAAAACAGATCTGTATAAAGTGATCTAAATTAATTACAAATATAAAACACAAAATCATAGATTGCATAAGTATTCCCCCACCCCCTTTAATATGGCACACCAAATCATCATGAGTGCAGCCAGTTGTTTTCAGAAGTCACGTAATTAGTTAAATGGAGATCTGTTTTTGGAGACCTGTGTGCAGTTAAGGTGTTTCAAATGATTGTAGTAAAAATACTCGTGTATTGCAGAGGGCCTATCAGCGGTGGGAGCAGACCACTGCAAACTAAGTAGAAGTACAGCAGGGCAGGCAGGGCGGCCATTATTGGGAGTGGGCCAGTGGTGAGAACAGAAGCGCCAGGCTTTGGCTCAAAGGGCTTCAGCTCAGTAGAGGCGTTGGCTCGGGGTAAGCTTCTGTTAAGGTTTCCTTTCTAATTTTCTCTTACTGTACCTGGAATAGTAAATGTGTTCTTTATGCCGTATGTTGGAGACCTGGGAGACCCAGAGTCTCCCAAAGAACAACATCTGTGTGAAGTGCATCTGGCTGTAGCTCCTTGAAGACCGCGGCAGGGATCAGGAGCAGTAGCTGGATGACCTTTGGCTTGTACGGGAGAGTGAGGAGATAACCGATCAGAGTTACAGGGAAGTAGTCACCCTGAAGTTGCAGAAGGCGAGTAGCTGGGTGACTGTCAGGGGGAATGGAAATGTGAATAGGCAGTTAGAGAAGAGCACATCTGTGGCCATTCCTCTCAATAATAAGTACACCGCTTTGGATACTATTGTGGGGGATGACCTCCTGGGGAAATGCCACTGGGACCAGGTTACAGTCATTGAGCATGAGTCTGTGGTGCTGAAGGGAAAGAAAGGGAAGAAGGGAGTGATAGTGATAGGGGACTCAGTAGTGAGGGGAACAGACAGGAGATTCTGTGGACATGAACTGACACCCGGATGGTATGTTGCCTCCCACGTGCCAGGGTCAGGGACGTCTCGAATTGCGTCCACAACATTTTGAAGAGGGAGTGAGAGCAGCCAGATGTTTTGGTACATATTGGTACCAATAAGGAAAAGCAAAGAGGTCCTGAAAGGAGAATTTAGAGAGCTAGGTTGAAAGCTGAGAAGCAAGATCTCCAGGGTAGTAATTTCTGGATTGTTGCATGTGCCACGTGCCAGTGGGGGTAGAAACAGGATGATTTGGCAGATAAATGTGTGGCTGAGAAGCTGGTGCAGGGGGCAGGGCTTCAGGTTCTTGGATCATTAGGATCTCTTCTGGGGGAGGTATGACCTGGACGAAAGGGACAGGTTGCACCTGAAACTGAGGGGGACCAATATTCTCATGGGCAGATTTGTTAGAAGCTGTTGAGGAAGGTTTAAACTAATTTGGCAGTGGGGTGGGAACTGGACTGAAGAGACTCAGGAAAGGACAGATGGTAAAAAAGTAAAGATAGTATGCAGTCAGACTGTCAGGAAGGGCAAGCAGATGATGGGACACAGTTGCAGCCAGCAGGGTGAGTATCAAATCAAAAATGGTACTCAAGGTGTTGTATCTCAATGAGCAGAGTATAAGAAATTAGGTGGATGATTTGTTGCACTAATATAGATTGTTGTCAGGTACGATGTGGCCATCACTGAATTATGGGTGAAGGATGCTTGTAGTTGGGAGCTGAATGTCCAGGGTTACACGTTGTATCGGAGGGGTAGGAAGGTAGGCAGAGGGGGAGGCATGGCTCTATTGGTAAAGAATGGCATTAAATCTGTAGAAAGACGTGACATAGGATCAGAAGATGTTGAACTTCTGTGGGTTGAGTTAAGAAAGTGCAAGGGTAAAAGGACCCTGATGGCAGTTATATACAGGCCCCCTAACAGTGGCTGGGAGGTGGACCACAGATTACCACAGGAAATAGAAAAGGCAAGTCAAAAGGACAACGTCATGGAAGATTTTAACATGCAGGTTGATTAGGAAAATTAGGTTGGTAATGGATCTCAAGAGAGTGAGTTTGTTGAATGCCTAAGAGATAGCTTTTTAAGAGCAGTTTGTCATTAGGGATCAGCTATACTGGATTGGGTGTTACGTAATAAACTGGAGGTGATTAGGGAGCCGAAGGTGAAAGAACCCTTAGGAACCAATGATCACAATATAATTAAGTTCAACTTGAAATTTGATAGGGAGAAAGTAAAGTTTAATGTAGCAGTATTTCAGTGGAGTAAGGGAAATTACAGCGGTATGAGAAAGGAGTTGGCCAAAGTAAATTGGAAGGAGCTGCTGTCAGGAATGTCAGCAGGGCAGCAATGGCGTGATTTTCTGGGGAAAATGAGGAAGGTGCAGGACATGTGTATTCCAAAAATGAAGAAATACTCAAATGGTAAAATAGTACAACCGTGGCTGACAAGGGAAGTCAAAGGTAATGTAAAAACAAAAGGTAGGGCATACGACACAGCAAAAATTAGTGGGAAGATAGAGAATTAAGAAGTTTCTAAAAACCTCCAGAGAGCAACTAAAAGAATCATTAGAAGGGAAAAGATGAAATATGAAAGCAAGCTAGCAAATAATATCAAAGTAGATGGTAAAAGCTTTTTCAAGTATGTAAAAAATAAAAGAGAGATGAGAGTGGATATAGGAGTGCTAGGAAATGAGGCTGCAGAAATAATAACAGGGACAAAGAGATGGCAGATGAACTAAATGAGTATTTTGCATCAGTCTTCACTGTGGAAGATGTTAGCCGCGTGCCAGATGTTGTAGTGTGTGAAGGAAGAGAAGTGGGTGCAGTTACTATTACAAGGGAGAAGGTGCTCAAAAAGCTGAAAAGGACCTAAGGGTACATAAATCATCTGGACCAGATGAACTGCACCCTCGGGTTCTGAAAGCGTTAGCACTAAAATTTATAGCGGCATTACCAATGATCTTTGAAAAAGCATTGGGCTCTGGCATGGTGCCAGAGGACTGGAAAATTGCAAATGTCACTCCACTCTTTAAGAAAAGAGGAAGGCAGCAGAAAAGAAATTATAGACAAGTTTGCCTGACCTCAGTAGTTGGGACAATGTTAGAGTCATTTGTTAAGGTTGAGGTAGTGGAGTACTTGGTGACACAGAACAAGATAAGACAAAATCAGCATGGTTTCCTTAAGGGAAAATCCTCCCTGATGAACCTGTTGGAATTCTTTGAGGAGATTACAAGTAGCATAGATAAAGGGGATGCTGTATATTTGGACATTCAGAAGGCCTTTGCAAGGTGCTACACCATGAGGCTGCTTACCAAGTTAAGAGCACATGGTATTACAGGAAAGCTACTAAGATGCATTGGCTGATTGGAACTAACAGTGAGTGGGAATTAAAGGATTCTTGTCTGGTTGGCTGGCAGTGACTATTGGTTTTGCACAGGGGTTGATGTTGGGACCACTTCTTTTTATGCTGTATATAAATGATTTAGATGATGGAATAGATGTCTTTGATGCCAAGTTTGCAGATGATACAAAGATTGGTGGAGGGGCAGGTAGTGTTGAGGAAGCAGGCAGGATGCAGAAGGACTTAGACAGATTAGGAGAATGGGCAAGATAGTGGCAAATGAAATATAATGCTGGAAAATTCATGGTCATGCACTTTGGTAGTAGAAATAAATATGCAGACTATTTCCTAAGCAGGGAGAAAATCCAAAAATTCGAGATGCAAAGGAGCTTGGGTGTCCTTGTGCAGAACACCCTAAAGGTGGTGAGAAAGGCAAATGCAATGTTAGCATTCATTTCAAGAGGTCCTGAATACAAGAGCAGGGATGTGAAGCTGAGGCCTTATAAGGCACTGGTGAGGCCTCACCTTAAGTATTGTGAAGAATTTTGGGCTCCTCATCTTAGAAGAAATATGCTGGCATTGGAGAGGGTCCAGAGGAGGTAACCAGGATAATTCCAGAAGTTAAAGGGTTATTATATGAGGAACGTTTGATGGCTCTGGGTCTGTACTCGCTGGAACTTAGAAAGGACGAAGGGGGACCTCATTGAAATGGTTTGAATGTTGAAAGGCGTAGACCAGGGGTGGCCAACCTTTTACATTCCATGCATCAATTTTTTCACGCACGAGTTCAGGTGTGATTTTTTCATGCAGGAGTTCTATATTAACATATTTTTACAAGAATTGAATGGGGATACAAGAGTTGTATGGTGCATCTGAACTCATGAGTGAAAAAATTGACACATGGAATGTAAAAGGTTGGCCGCCCGTGGTCTAGACAGACTAGATGTGGAAAAGATGTCTCTCATGGTGTGAGAGTCTAGGACAAGAGGGCACAGCCTCAGGATAGAGGGGCGTCCATTCATAACAGAGAAGCGGAGAAATTTCTTTAGCCAGACGGTGGTGATTTTGTGGAATTTGTTGCTACATCCAGCTGTGGAGGCCAGGTCATTGGGTGTATTTAAGGCAGACATTGTTAAGTTCTTGACTGGACATGGCATCAAGGGTTACAGGAGGAAGGCCAGGAAATGGGGTTGAGGAGAAGAAAAAAAAGGATATGCCATGATTGAATGGTGGAGCAGAATCGATGGGCCAAATAGCCTAATTCTGCTCCTATGTCTTATGATCTTATGGTCTTATGGTCTTATCTGGAAGGTACAACCACTGGTGAGTCAGTATCCTGGCAAAAACTACACAATGAAGAAAAGAAAAACACTCCAATCATCTCTGCAAAAAGGTTATTGAAAACCACAAGTCAGGAGATGGATACAAGAACATTTCCAAGTCACTGAATATCCCTTGGAGTACAGTTCAGTCAATCATCAAGAAATGGAAAGAATATGGCACAGTTGTAAATATGCCTAGAGCAGGCCGTCATCAAAAACTGAGTGACCGTGCAAGAAGGGGGGTGAGGGAGGCCACCAATAGACCTATGACAACTCTGGAGGAGCTGCAAGCTTCAGTAATTGAGATGGGAGAGACTGTGAATACAACTGTTGCCCGAGTGCTTCACCAGTCACAGCTTTATAGGAGACTGGCAAAGAGAAAGCCACTGTCGAAAAAAAGAAATCACATGAATTCTTAGCTAGAGTTTGCCAGAAGGCATGTGGGAGATCCTGGTCAGCTGGAAGAAGGTTCTATGGTCTGATGAAACCAAAATTGAGCTTTATGGCCATCAGACTAAACGTTATGTTTGGTGTAAGCCAAAAACTGCACATCATCAAAAACGCACCATTCCTACCATGAAGTGTGGTGGTGGCTGCATCATGCTGTGGGGTTGCTTCACTGTGGCAGGCTCTGGAAGGCTTGTGAAGGTAGAGGGTAAAATGAATGTAGCAAAATACAGGGAAATCCTGGAGGAAAACCTGATACAGTCTGCAAGAGTACTGCAACTTGGGAGAAGATCTGTTCTCCGGCAAGGTAATGACCCCAGCATAAAGCCAAAGCTACACAGGAATGGCTTCAAAACAACAAAGTTAATGCCCTGGAGAGGCCAAGTCAGAGTCCAGATCTCAATCCAATTGAGAATTTGTGGCTGGATTTGAAGGGCTGTTTACTCATGATCCCCATGCATTCTGACAGAGACTGAGCAGTTTTGTAAAGAAGAATGGGGAAAAATTGCAGGGTCCGGATGCGCAAAGCTGATAGAGACCTATCCACACACACTCAAGCCTGTAACTGCTGCCAAAGATGCATCTACTAAGTACTGACTTGAAGGGAGTGAGTAATTATGCAATCAATTTTTTTGTGTTTAATAATTGTAATAAATGTAGACCAATTTGTATTCACTTTGACACAAAATAGTTTATTTTCTGTTGATCAGTGTCAAAAATCCAAATTAAATCCGTTGTAATTCAATGTTGTAAAACAATAAAACATGAATACTTCTAAGGTGGGTGAATACTTCTTATAGGCACTGTAAATATCTTTACCTTGTAAAATACATCACATCTTCAGAACTACATAATTCCTCATTCCGCCTTTAGGTCTTTAGTTCTTTGAAGAATAGTGAAAGTGAAAAAAGAATAAAGTTGGAAATAAATGGTCTGTGGTATAACTTCATGACTTCTCTCCCTCTCCCTCTCACCCCCCCTTCCCCCTCCCTCTCTCCCTCTGCATCTCTCCTCTTTCTTCCCCGCCCCCATCCACACCTATCTTACCTTGGAAAAATAATTGGAGGAATCGTTTATTAAACATCTTGCAACAAGGAAGAGGTATCCCTGAAGCTGTCCGTAAAGCTGTGACACTGACGGTCTGAAGTGATTCCAGCTGAAAGCAGAAAGGATTCTGGAGAAGGTTAATAGTGAGCTTAATTTGAGGAAGGAAAGAAAGAAACTTCAAAATGTCAACCATGTGAAAGGAGAAAGAATTAAATTATTGCCTTTGGTCAGAGTGCAAAGCAGAAGAATGCAGAGAGCTTTCTTTAACACAAAGTATAGTTGCAGGAAAGAATAAAATACAAACGGTAAATAGGGATTCTGAGATTCATGATTCTTTACAGGATAGCTAATTTGATCCTTTGGTGATTTGAGGAAAGGTTATTTTTTACTTAAAGAAATGTACCTTTCTTCATAATTTTAAAACATTTCTGGAAGTTGCCCAAAAGCCTTTATTTGTCTAATTATTTCTCAATAGATTTACCCATTATTCCCTGTTTCCTTCTGTTTCCCAAAGCAAATACAAATGAATCCTGCAAGAGTTACAGGAAGGTGATAAGAAATAAAAGTTAATAATCAAATAGAGAATAAATTAGAACTGTCATTAGCATGATGGCATCATCTACTGTAGAACTATTATTGTTTAATATAATTTTGTAGCAGTTTTTGATTCTGCAATAAAGTTGGGTTACCTGAATGATTTATTAATATATTGAAATTAGAGGGTCTCAAAGATCTCATTTTAGACATGGCGTTGTACAAAATTGCTCTCCTGAATCCCACGGTGCCTCCATGATAATTTTATTTGCAACTGCATTATGAACAATCAAACTTTCCTGTATTATTATTTTAGTGACGCACAGATCACAGACTGGAACTAAGCAAGCAAAGTGAAAAGAAACAATAGCGATAAATAGACTTAGATTCAAAGATTGCATTCAATGTCATTCAGCAAGATTAAGATACAGGATTATATGCACAGCAGCTCATAAAAGACTACAGTATATGTTTCATTAAAGATGTACAGCATTTCCACAAATGATAAAATATGGTCATGACAGGCATCTTTTGTTTGATCAAGTGATTTTAGAAAATTAAATTTACAGATTGATTTAATGGAGGCAAGCCTTAGTTAAGCAAAAGTACAGTATATTGGTCATATACGTTGCTTCATCAGATCTTTGGTCAGTAAATAACAACCTCATTGTTATTGTAGACATTATGTCTTTCAGTGTCAGCTTCAACAAAATTGATTTGAATGTTGCTGCCTTTCTTAGAATCATAGAGTCATAGAGCTGTATAGCATAGAATTGGGCCTTTTGACAAACTTCTATAGATGTGTGCTGGAGAGTATATTGACTGGTTGCATCACAGCCTGTTATGGAAACACCAATGCTCTTGAATGGAAAATCCAACAAAAAGTCGTAGTTGTGGTCCAGTCCATCACTACTAAAGCCCTCCCCACCATTGAGCACATCTACATGGAGTGTTGACACAGGAAAGTAGCATCCAAAATCAAGGAACCCCACCATGCTCTCTTCTTGTTACTGCCATCAGGAAGAAGGTACAGAAGACTCAGGACTTACACCACCAAGTTTAGGAGCTGTTATTATTTTTCAACCATTAACCTCTTGAACCAAAGAGGATAACTTCATTCACTTCACTTGCCTCATCACTGAACTGTTACCACAAACTATGGACTCACTTTCAAGGACTTTCTATCTCATGTTCTCAATATTTATTGTTTATTTATATTTTCTCAGCTCAAGCTGGTAAAACCTGAGGTACGGGCATAGCCAAGCACACTCATTTCTCAATTGCTGGGAACTTTTGGACTATTCTAGTGGTATTTAGTATTGTGGCTTTCTGGAGATTTACGTAAATATTGCTGTGGGGGCCTAATTGTTTAATGCTATTGTGTAGCGACTTTGGGATGATACCACTTGTAGTTATTACTATTGGGACAATGTATACCCTGTTCATGTTCCATAGTCTTTCAATTTCCTCTTTTAATTCAACATATATATAGTGATTCCGATGGTTTTTGCTTATTAATTTCTATATGTTACATGTGTTTAGAATGTCTATATCTATTAAGTATGTCGTTCTTTCTTGTAATATTATATCCAGATGGTTATTCTGGATTTTCCTCTCTGTAATAATGGATAGGGCATAATATAATTTGCTGGACTCTGACTCTAAAACTGCATCAGGATTTTATTTATAGTAAGCTATGGTGTCTTTTACGAGTTTGTATTTTGAAGCAAGATTTTGGTGAATGACATTTGTCACTTGATTGTGCCTGTGTAAGTAATCAGATTGAGTTATACTGCTGCGGGACCCTGTAATGTCTTGAATTGTTTCTGGTTTCTCTTGGCATTTAGTGTCTTGAATTTGTTGGTCTATTATTATGTATTTTTTATATTCTTTTTTTGTTAACTGCCTGGTGCTGTATTGCCATAAGGAACCATTCTGTTTCTGGGAAGAGATCTCTACAACTGAGCCAGGGGTTTGACACTTCCTTGCCAGCATCCAGTCAGCTCAGATTGTGGGGATGTTGTTCAAGGAGGGCCATGATCTTCCACTGGTTAACTTTTTCTTCTATAGTGGTAATTTCTTCATTTTTCTGAGTTGCACTTTTATTTAAGTTAAGGTTGTTATAGCTGGGGTTGGTAATGGGGACAAGCTCCCACTACCTATTAAATGCTCCCAATGGCGTGCACTTCAAATAGCCTCTGACAACCAACTCCAGCTCCCGGCCTTCATCTGTGGCTTAGCTACTAAGCTCGACTGAATTATTTCTACTGCCAGGAGAAAGGGCAAAGGTGGGTTACTGACACCTTAAAACTTGTCACTTTGGTCAGATGGAGCTCATCAACCGTGGTTGACAGCTCATCTAGGAGAAGGAAAACTCTAATCTCAAACCTCTGCTGCCTTTTGGCTGTACCCTCTCATGGGGAAGGTTTCAGGGGTAAACTTTGAGGGAAAAATCAAGCTGGAGTATTTAAGGCAGTCCTATATTGAGTTCAATGCTGACTGGCAACTCTTGCAATGTTGCTGGTACCAAACTGTATCGGTCTCTGTTGTTCCTTTGGGTTCATCAGATGCATGGAGAGGGGGACTTGCTACTTGGGCAACAGCTTGCTCTCCATATTGTACTGCCCAAGTTTGCATATCTAGACAGCTAGGGCACAATATCTATGGTCAACTCTAACCGACAGAGGCCCTCACCTCACTTCACTTCACTCCTTGGAAGAATTGCATAGGCTCACATGGAGTGCAGAATCCTGTTTTTGTTGATGAAAACATATCCTTAGAAACATACCCTTTATCTGACTGTTGTATACATTTTTATGACTGTTATTAACATCTGGTACTGTTACACTAAGTGCCTTCTTTTCCAAAATTTGCCATTTCAGTTTTTATTCATCTTTGTAAATTTTCCAGATCAGTTTCAGACCAATATATTATGCCAAAAGAATATGCTAACATGGGTATAGTGAAAGTGTTTATTGCCTTTCTTATGTTTTTACTATTGTGTTCTGTTCAGCAGATTTTCTTAAACCTGGAAGTAAATTCTGTCGAAAGTTTACCCTGTATCACACTATGATCTATTTTGTTTGCTTGTTGATATCCCAGATACTTGTATATTTCATATTGTGTCCTGCTGCTCTGTTTTATATTCTACTAGCTCTATTTCACCTTTCTTTATGTTTAATGTTCTGCATTTATCTAGTCCAAAGTTCATGTTTATATCTTTAGAAAATACGAGGGGTGATTGATAGATTAGTGGCCTAAGGTAGAAGGAGTCAATTTTAGAAAACCTAGCACATTTATTTTTCAACATAGTCCCCTCCTACATTTACGCACTTAGTCCAGCGGTCGTGGACCATACAGATCCCTTCTTTGTAGAAGTGGTCTACAGCAGGGGTGATTGATAAGTTCATGGCCTAAGATAGAAGAAGATGAGTTATACAGCTCTCGTTACATTCACGTGCAGTTCAACTCTTTTGAGTGATTATGCAGAAAGTTTGAAGTTAATAACTCATCTCCCTCTACCTTAGGCCACGAACTTATCAATCACCCCTGCTGTGGACCATTTTCTGGAGGTCCAAGACACCGACTTCTACAAAGAAGGGATCCGTATGCTCCACGACCGCTGGACTAAGTGTGTAAATGTAGGAGGGAACTATGTTGAAAAATAAATGTGGTAGGCTTTCTATCTTGGGCCATGACCTTATCAATCACCCCTCGTACTTCTACCTTTGAATTAATTGTTTAGCTTTACTGATGAAGGAGCTGATGAAGAACTTCAAATCATCCATGTACAGGAGGTGCGCCAAGGCATAATTCATTTGGTTGCTTCTGATTTGATACCCTATTTTTGTCCACCTAAGTAAATTAAACAGTGTGTTTAAAGCTAAACAAAACTATAGTGCGCTTCGAGAATCACCTTGGAAAATGCCTCAGCTCATTTGGATAATGATGGTTGTTCTTTTTTTTGTTGTTAATAGATAATAAATATTATTATTATTATTTATTTTTTCTCAGCTAAAGCAGGTAAAACCTGAGGTAGGTAATAGCCAAACACATTAATTTCTCAATTGCTACGAAGTTTTGGACTAATCTAATGGTGTTTAGTATTGTGGCTTTCTGGAGATTTGCATGAATATTGTTGTGTAGGTCTAATTATTTAATGCTGTTGTGTAGAGACTTTGGAATGATACCACTTCTGGTTATTACTATTCGGACAATGTATACCCTGTTCATGTTCCATAGTCTTTCGATTTCTTCTTTTAAATTAGCATTTTCTGGTGTTTTTCACTTATTGATTTCTGTGTGTTATGTAGAAACCATAGAAACCATAGAAAAACTACAGCACAGAAACAGGCCTTTTGGCCCTTCTTGGCTGTGCCGAACCATTTTCTGCCTAGTCCCACTGACCTGCACACGGACCATATCCCTCCATACACCTCCCATCCATGTATCTGTCCAATTTATTCTTAAATATTAAAAAAGAACCCACATTTACCACCTTGTCTGGCAGCTCATTCCACACTCCCACCACTCTCTGTGCGAAGAAGCCCCCCCTAATGTTCCCTTTAAACTTTTCCCCCTGTGTGTTTGGAATGACTATAACTTGTGCTTGTTTAAATGTCTCTTAAACATAGTGATGGCATCTGACTATACCACCTCCTCTGGTGTGAGTTCTAAATATCAATCATTCAGTGTAAAATCTTTCACCTGGAGTGGGAGGAGCTAGAAAAAATGGTGCCAAAGTGTTTTGCAGACCCAGGTGACTTCTTCCAGTTCATCTGTAGAACAGCTTCTTCTTCTTTTCTCATGTTTCTATTTTCTTTTCAAGGTGGCTGGGGTCCTGTCAGAGTCCATGATCTACAGTTGCAGTTCAAACTATGGTTCTCCACAGGTGGTGGGTTTTCACTCTGGGAATTTCTGTGTGGCCTGACATTTCGATACCGCTAGGAGATGTGTGCCTTTGGGGTGCGGCCGCAAAGATGATCCGGTTCCTTGCCGATGTCACTGACTAAAGAACCGCAAGAGGTTAAAACAGGCAGTGTGTGCTCCTGTTGGAAGACTCCCGCACTCGAGCAATCTCTCTCTCTCCCTCCCTCAATGGTGAGTGAGCGTCTGTTGGTCCTTGACTCTGGAAACTCGGTCAATCGACGCAGCAGATTGTAACATCGAAACAGTGAGCTGCTGGTTTCCCACTCTTGCTTGTTGCAGGAGCGATATATTTCTCTCTCTCTCTTGCTAGTGAATGAGAGAGAGACAGAGAGAGAGAGAGAGAGAGGGAGAGAGAGAGACAGACACTGAGACTGACTGAGACTGTCTGAGATGTCGAAGTGTTGGGATGGACAGTAGTTTTCTTTTGGAGGACTCTAGATCCTGGCCTCTTTGTGGGCTTTGCTATTGCTTGCACAGTGGATGGTGGGGGTTTGGTGTTTTGCTGGAACTAGTGGGGGAGAGGGTTAATGCTTTTTCTGCTGCTTGTGCATGGGAGGGGGAAAGTGGGCTTTGGGATTCTGTCATTCAGTCTTGTTTTTTTTCTGTTTTGTGGATGTCTGCGAAGAGTAGGAATTTCAAGTTGTATACTGTACAGATTTTCTGATATTAAATTGAACCATTTGAAATCCCCTTTAAAACTTTGTCCTCCCACATTGCTATTTTGTTTCAGATACTTCAACCATGATTCTGATGATACGTCTGTAGGTCTTATTGTTGAATACATCTCAACCTAATCATCTGACAGTCTTCTTTGCAACCTAGTCTATCCAATCCCTCCCCAAAATTAAAATCCTTCAGTTCAAACAGCATTTTGATGAATCTGCTCTGAACATTGTCCAGCACAACCATCTTTTTCCTATGGTGTTCTAAAAAGAACTGGACATTATCTTTCAAGTGAAGCCAAACCAGGGTTTTGGAAAGTTGTAATATAACGTCCCAACTTTTACATTCTAGATCCCAACCTAAGGTGGCAAGCACGTCATATGCCCTTTTAACTACTCTGTCTTCCAGTGTTGAGATTTTCAGGGAGCTACAGACCTGAACCTCAAGAACCCTCTGATCATCAACATTCCTTAACACCCTACCCTGTCCTACCCCTAAATGACATTCCAAAATATCACCTAGAACTTAACCAAGAATAAATTCCATATGCCAACCCTATCAATCTTTCTATTTGATCTGTCTTGCTGTAGTCCAAGACAAACTCTCTCACTATTTACATCACCAATTTTTATATCATCTATAAACTTACTTCTCGCAACTGTGAGGAATAATTGGTGGGCAAAGCAGTAAAATCACAAGCATCAATAGGCTTGAATTTCTTATGCAATTCAATGGAAACAAACTGCAAATGCAGATATAAGTAAATAGGAATAAATAATGAGCATGAAATAACAAGATAAATTAATGTAGTTATTCCCTTTTGTTCAAGAGCTTGAATGGTTGAGGGGTAGTAACTGTTCTTGCAACTAGTGATGCAAGTCCTGAGACACTTGTACCTTCTACCTGATGGCAGCAGCGAGAAAAGAGCATGGCTGGGCGGTGAGGATCTTTGATGATGGATGCTACTTTTCTACACCAACATTTCAAGTAGATGCGCTCAATGTTTGGGAGGGTTTTACCCGTGACATACTGGGCCAAATCCACTGGCTTTCGTAGGATTTTCCACTCATAGGCATTGGTGTTCCCATACCAGGCTGTAATGCGCCAGTCATCACACTCTCCCCACACACCTACAGAAGTTTGCCAAGGTTTTTGATGACATGCTGAAACTCCACAGACTCCTGAGGAAGAAGAGGCACTGTCATGCTTTCTTTGCAATTATATTTATATGATGGGTCCAGGACAGGTCCTCTGAGATGGTGACACACAGGGATTTAAAGTTACTGACCTTCTCCACCTCTTATCCTCTGGTTACTGGCTCATGGACCTCTGGTATCTTTCTCCTGAAGTCTACAATCATCTCTGAGGGAGGAAAGATATCGTCAATGTTTCAGGCCACTATCTTGTATCAGAATGTCGATTTTGTAGCAGGCTTTCGACCCAGATCGTTAACAATTCCTTTCCTCCTACAGACGCTGCTTGGCCCGCTGAGTTTCTCCAGCAGATTGTTTGTCAGTCCATTACCTGTAGTCTCTTTTCTCCCAGTGCTGCCAGTGTACAACACTTCAACAGTATCTGACAGTATCTTGCAGCCGCCTGCACCGTTGCCAAGATGCCTGTCCTAAGTTGTGCATAATCAGGCTGTCTATTCATCAGGCCCTCTTTGACAGTTTGATTCAAACAGATTGGTGTGCCCAAGACATTGGGGTAGTTAGAGCCATATTCTGGCTGCTTCTGCCCATCTCCAGGACTTCCATTGATCCTCTGCCAACAGGAAATAGAACCTAGTCATTCTCCAGCATTGGATCATTCAAGACAAGTTGTGTTGCTCACAGATTCCATCAGATTTTCATAGTACCTCAAACAAAAAGACAAACTAATGAAACAAGTTCTATCTGTAGCACCCATTGCCTTATTTACAAGTGCTTATTAATTGCTGGTAAATGCCTCCATGATGAACTGAGATGGCAAAATAAAGGTGGACAAAGACAAGTTCATTTATTCATTTTATTTGGAAGCTGTTTGTTGTCCAGCTCTTGGGATTATATTGTTAATGTGACGCTTTCCCAGACAGATTTCAAAAATGGCATTTTAGCTCATGCAGCCTAAATCCAGGATCAAAACCCATCCCTATCACATTGCAAGAGAAGTGAGCTTTGACCACATCAATCACATTATTGACCCCTGCCTTTTCCTCTCTGTTGGTGATTTTCTTATGAACTAAGCTCTCTGTTAAGGGGAAAAAAAAATTGCTGTCAGGTGGTATCCATTATTTGAAGTACTTGACTGGATGAGTATTTTCAGCTGGTCCTTTAGATAATGCATCCCACCTGGACTTCTTTCTTTAAGCAGAGAAAGCAAAATGTCACCACCTATGTGATGAAAACTTACAAGCTGCATTTTTCCACAGTATACTAATATCCTTCCAGGAAAATTGGCAGAGGATGTGTTTTTTGTAAATGAATAAATTGTCCTGGTCTTTAAAATATAAAACTTCCTTTAAATTTCAATTGGCCTACTGGGACAATTTAAGAAAAATATTATTCAAATAAGTCCTCTTTCATTTACTGAAGTCACAGTTTAGTTTTATTATATAGTGTTTGCAAGAGAATATAACACCACAATGAGCTTGCTAAGATGGGAACCATATGTTTTATGGAATTATGATAATTTGATTGCATCACTCAGGGGCAAACTACCTAGAAATTTTCAATGCAGTCATTCCCATGTGTGGTAATGTGTTCAGGTAGTAGACCTCAGTACCTTGTGACTACTTTACCAATTAATCAATTCTTAATGTCTGGGAATATATGTTAAAGGTGATCTCTGGCTCAGGTAAGTATTGGGGAAAAGGTATTTTTATCATTGAGTCACAGAGCACAGAAACAAGCAACCAAGAGCAATTGTATGTACTAATCTCATTTACCAGCATGTGATATGTAGTCATGAAACCTTAGTGATTCAAATTCTTGCCCAGATGCTTTTTAAATCTTGTGGGAGTAACTGTCTCCAATAGCCACTCATGTAGTGTGTTCCAGATTTAATTGCTCTCTGGGTGAAAGAATTCATCCTCAGATCCCCTCTAACCTTCTCGTGCCTCACTTTAAACCTATCTGGTCTTAGGCAATGAGGAAAATTTTCTAGCCATCCATTCAAGCTGTGCAGTTCAAAATTTTGAATACCCCTAAGCAAGCCATCAAAAAAAAAACAGCCCATCCAAATTCTCCTCAGAACTGAAATGCTTCAAGCTAGGCCACATCCTTTTGAGCCTCTCCTATGTAATACTTCTTAATATAAAGTGGGAACTAGGACTGCACACAATATTCTAACTACGGCCTAACCAGCATTTTATAAAGTTGTACCTCGATCTCCAAGTACCTATGTTCTGTGTCCTAGCTAATGATGATAACCATCCTGTCAGTATTCTTCACAACCTTATCTACCTTTGCTGTCACATTCAGGAATCTATAAACTTGTAAACCAAAGAACTCTGTTCCTCAATACTTACAGGGGCCTACCATTCATTGGTATCTGCTAAACCTGAAATGATCTTTCCAAAGTGTTTGTCCTCAGAACTACCAGGATTAAATTCCATCTACCCGTACCCTGTAAAATTTATGAACTGATCAATATAATTCTGTAACTTAAGTCTATGCTCCTCATTATCTACAACACCTCAATCTTCATGGTGCCCCCTACACACACATCTAAATTGTTAATATACTGCAGATTTCAAACGCCAAGGGTGCTAGCCACTGATCACTGAGGTTGCTGCTAATCACAGCTTCCAATCACAAAACCAACCATCTACCATCACACTCTATCTCCTATTTCCAAGCCAATTTTCTACAAAAGCAGTTTTGTGGAATTGTAATTCTTCTACAACTTCCAGCAGAGCCTTCCTGTAATGTGGAAGCAGGTTCACGGGTTTGGTGAGTGAGACAGAGGACACTGACTATGAATAAGCATATTAATTATTTATTTACAAACAGTAAAAGAATCCACCAAACTTTTAAGTCCCCCCAAGTTCACAAACTATAGAACTAAATGTTTAACAAACAGGTACTTAGCTAAGATGTGAGCGCTTTCTAAGTCTGGAGCATACCTTCCCAATGGTTCTGTGAAGCGTGCCCTGGAGACAAAGGAAAGAAAGCAAGCCTCCCAGATGTGCTATTCTGATACCACAGAGGACACTGGGTGCCTTGGCACACAAGGCAACCAAAGGGAAAGAGCGGCTGCAACTTTTAAATGGGCCAATCATGGTGGAAGCGGCTTTCAACCAGCAAATAAGCCAACCCCCTCACCAACGTGGCACTTCCCGTGACTCATATCTATTTTTATCCGTATGTGTGAAGTGGGTACCACTGGCAAGTCTGATATTTATGCCTACCTTTCTTGTACTTGAGAAGTGCTGGTGAGCTGCTTTATTGAAATGTTGCACTGTGTGGTGAAGGTATTATTGGGTAAGGACTTACAGAATTCTGATACAACAGTGATAATGCAATGGTTGTATTTCTGGGCTGAGTGACCTTGGCAGAATGGACAAATTGTATCATGGCCCAGAATCAAAATCAAGTTTATTAGCACTGACTTATGCCGTGAAATTTGTTGTTTTGCAACTGCAATACAGTGCAATGCATAAAGTATATAATAAATGACACTAAGAAATACATACAAAAATAAAAGGCAAAATTAAATAAGTAGTGCAAAAGCAGAGTAATAATAATGAGGTGGTGTTCATGGGTTCATTGTCTGTGCAGAAATCTGATGGCAGATGGGAAGAAGCTGTTCCTAAAAGTTGAGTGTACATCTTCAGGTTCCTATACTTCCGCCATGATGGTAGCAATGAGAAGAGGGCATGTCTTGGATGTGGGGGTCCTTAATGATGGATGCTGCTTTTTTGATGCATTGTCTTTTGAAGATTTCCATTGAGAGTGGGGGAGATTCAAACAAGAGGACATGAGTTGAGAGTTAAAGGGAAAAAGTTTAGGGGTAACATGAGGGGGAACTTCTTTACTCAGAGAGTGGTAGCTGTGAGGAACGAGCTTCCAGCGAAAGTGGTTGAGGCAGGTTCAATGCTGTCATTTAAAGTTAAATTGGACAACTATATGGACAGGAAAGGAATGGAGGGTTATGGGCTGAGTGCAGGTCCGTTGGACTAGGTGAGAGTAAGAGTTTGGCATGCATTAGAAGGGCCGAAATGGCCTGTTTCCATGCTGTAGTTGTTATATGTTTATATGATATCCTCAGTGGTGGAGAGGCTAGTGCCATGATGGATCTGGCTGAGTTTACAACTTTTTGTAACTTTTTCTGATCCTGTGCAGTCATCCCCCTTCCCCACCCCCATACCAGACAGTGATGCAACCAGTTAGAATGCTTTCCACAGTACATCTATAGAAATTTGATGACATACCAGATTTCCACAAACTTCTAATGAAATATCGCTGTTGGTGTTCCTTGTTCATAATTGCACCAATATGTTGGGCCCAGCATAAATCTTCAGTGATATTGACACCCATGTCCCTGCATTCTCACAACTTAAATCTATGTTCCAGAATCACTTAGTGATGCTTTGGATGGCCACAGTGGAATCAGGAACGAAGAATAACGATGAGTCTGCAAAATTCATTGGGGAAATAGAAGTACAGTTCTAGCTGACCATTTCTCAAGCAGGAGTTTGTGACATGAATGTGACATAGTGGAAATATTTCATGTATAATAGAAGGCCTTCCTTCAACATTTATAAACTTTAATTATCTGTGGAACAAGACTAAATCTAACAAATCCTATCTCCATTGCAGGCAAATAAAGTTCAAAATTTCACATCTCTAAATGAAGCAATGAATACAACTGGTGGTAAAAGGAGGTGGGTGGTGTTTTGTGGGTTGGAACAGGCTCAAAGTAAATAATTACTGTGCTAACCACTAAAACATAGAGGCAAGTTTGGATTTTGACCACAAATCTCTGATTAATTGGTATCATCTCCCTCTGGTCTTCCTCTCCCTGCCTTTTCTTCCATGGTCTTCTGTCCTCTTCTATCAAATTCCCCCTTCTCCAGCCCTTTAGCTCTTTCACAGAACATAGAAAAACTACAGCACAATACAGGCCCTTTGGTGCACAATGTTGTGCTGAACATGTACTTACTTTAGAAATTACCAAGGGTTACCCATAGCCCTCTATTTTTCCAAGCTCCATGCACCTATCCAGGAGTTTCTTAAAACACCCTATCATGTCCGCCTCCACCACCATCACCGTCATCCCATTTTACACATTCACCACTCTCTGCATAAAATACTTAACCCTGACATCTCCTCTGTACCTGTTTCCAAGCACCTTCAAACTGTGCCCTCTCGTGATAGCCAGTTCAGCCCTGGGAAAAAGCCTCTGACTATCCACACGATCAATGCCTCTCATCATCTTATACACCTCTATCAAGTCACCTCTCATCCTCTGTTGCTCCAAGGAGAAAAGGCCAAGTTCACTCAACTTATTCTCATAAGGCATGCTGCCCAATCCAGGCAACATCCTTGTAGATCTCCTCTGCACCCTTTCTATAGTTTCCACATCCTTCCTGTAGTGAGGTGACCAGAACTGAGCACAGTACTCCAAGCTCCTATATAGCTGCAACATTACCTCTCGGCTCTTAAACTCAGTCCCACGGTTGATGAAGGCCAATGCACCGTATACCTTCTTAACCACAGAGTCAACCTGCACAGTAGCTTTGAGTGTCCTATGGACTCAGACCCCAAGATCCCTCTGATCCTCCACACTACCAAGAGTCTTGCCATTAATGCTATATTCTGCCATCATATTTGACCTACCAAAATGAACCACCTCACACTTACCTGTGTTGAACTCCATCTACCACTTCTCAGCCCAGTTTTGCATCCTATCGATGTCCCGCTGTAACCTCTGACAGCCCTCCACACTATCCACAACACCCCCAATCTTTGTGTCATCAGCAAATTTACCAACTCATCCTACCACTTCCTCATCTAGGCAATCTATAAAAATCACAAAGAGAAGAGGTCCCAGAACAGATCCCTGAGTCACACTGCTGGTCACCAACCTCCATGCAGATTATGACCCGTCTACATCCACTCTTTGCATTCTGTGGACAAGCCAATTCTGGATCCAAAAAGCAAGGTCCCCTTGGATCTCATGCCTCCTTACTTTATCAATAAGCCTTGCATGGGGTACCTTATCAAGTGCCTTGCTGAAATCCATATACGCTACATCTACTGCTCTACCTTCATCAGCGTGTTTAGTCACAGCCTCAAAAAATTCAAAATCAGGCTCGTAAGGCATGACCTGCCTTTGACAAAGCCATGCTGACTATTCCCAATCATATCTGCCTCTCCAAGGATCACAAATCCTGCCTCTCAGGATCTTCTCCATCAACTTACCAGGCACTGAAGTAAGACTCATTGGTCTATAATATCCTGGGCTATCCCTGCTCCCTTTCTTGAATAAGGGAACAAAATCTGCAACCTCCCCCGTCCCCATTGATGATGCAAAGATTATTTCCAGAAGCTCAGCAATCTCCTCCCTCGCCTTCCACAGGAGCATGGGGTACATCTTGTCCGATCTTGGATACTTATCCAACTTGATGTTTTCCAAAAGCTCCAGCATATCCTCTTTCTTAATGTCTATATGCTCAAGCTTTTCAATCCATTGTAAGTCATCCCTACAATCATAGAACCATAGAACCCATAGAAACTACAGCACAGAAACAGGCCCTTTGGCCCTCCTTGGCTGTGCCGAACCATTTTCTGCCTAGTCCCACTGACCTGCACACGGACCATATCCCTCCATACACCTCCCATCCATGTATCTGTCCAATTTATTCTTAAATGTTAAAAAAGAACCCACATTTACCACCTCGTCTGGCAGCTCATTCCATACTCCCACCACTCTCTGTGTGAAGAAGCCCCCCCTAATGTTCCCTTTAAACTTTTCCCCCCTCACCCTTAACCCATGTCCTCTGGTTTTTTCTCCCCTTGCCTCAGTGGAAAAAGCCTGCTTGCATTCACTCTATCTATACCCATCATAATTTTATATACCTCTATCAAATCTCCCCTCATTCTTCTACGCTCCAGGGAATAAAGTCCTAACCTATTTAACCTTTCTCTGTAACTGAGTTTCTCAAGTCCCGGCAACATCCTTGTAAACCTTCTCTGCACTCTTTCAACCTTATTTATATCCTTCCTGTAATTTGGGGACCAAAGCTGAACACAATACTCCAGATTCGGCCTCACCAATGCCTTATACAACCTCAATCACCAAGATCCTTTCCCATAGTGAATACTAAAGCAAAGTATTCATTTAGTACCTCAGCTATCTCCTCCGGTTCCATACACACTTTTCCAGTGTCACACTTGATTGGTCCTATTCTCTCATGTCCTATCCTATTGCTGTTCACGTACTTGTAGAATGCCTTGGGGTTTTCTTTAATCCTGTTCACCAAGGCCTTCTCATGGCCTCTTCTGTCTCTCCTAATTTCATTCTTAAGTTCCTTCCTACTAGCCTTATAATCTTCTAAAACTCCATCATTACCTAGTTTTTTGAACCTTTCGTAAGCTTTTCATCTCTTCTTGACTAGATTTTCAACAACCTTTGTACACCGTGGTTCCTGTACCCAACCATCTATCTCATTGGAATGTTCCAATGCAGAACGCCACACAAATATCCCCTGGACATTTGCCACATTTCTGCCATATATTTCCCTGGAAACATCTGTTCCCAATTTATGCTTCCAAGATCCTGCCTGATGGTTTCAAATTTCCCCTTACTCCAATTAAAAGCTTTCCTAACGTGTTTGTTCCTATCACTCTCCAATGCTATGGTAAAGGAGATAGAATTGTGATCACTATCTACAAAATGCTCTCCCACTGAGAGATCTGACACTTGACCAGGTTCTTTTCCCAATACCAGATCAAGTACAGCCTCTTCTCTCATAGACTTGTCTACATATTGTGTCAGGAAACATTCCTGAATACACCTGACAAACTCCATCCCATCTAAACCCTTTGCTCTTGGGAGATGCCGATCAATATTTGGGAAATTAATATCTCCCACCACGACAACCCTGTTATTATTGCAACTTTCCAGAATCTGTCTCCCTATCTGCTCTTCAATGTCCCTGTTACTATTGAGTGGTCTATTTAAAACACCCAGTTGAGTTATTGACCCCTTCCTGTTTCTAACTTCCACCCACAGAGACTCACTAGACAATCCGGCCATGACTTCCTCCTTTTCTGCAGCAGTGACACTATCTCTGATCAACAGTGCCACGCCCCCACCTCTTTTGCATCCCTCCCTGTCCTTTCTTTCACCTACCAACTTCACAGCTCTTTACTTCACTCCCTCCCGCTTTCCTGGTTTCACCTATCATCTGCCACCTTGTACTTCTTCCTCTCCTCCCCCTATCTTCTTACTCTGACTTTTCATCTTTTTTTCTCCAGTATTAAAGAAGGGTTTCAGCCCTAAAAGTTAACTCTTGACTCTATTCCATAGATGCTGCCTGGCCTGCTGAGTTCCTCCAGCATCTTGTATGTGTGTTGCTTGGATGTCTAACATCTGAAGATTTTCTCTTTTTTCTTAAGCAACTTGTTTATCCTGGGAGTGGCAGTTAATTGAAAAATTGGCTCCCAAATGGATGATATAGAATGTCATTAGAAGAAAGAGACAAGATGCTAAGTGTGATTTTTATTTTTATTTTAAAATTTGATTTAGAGATATAGCATAGTAACTGGCCCAACACGCCCACTCTACCCAATTACATCCATGTGACAAATTAACCTACTAACATGTAGGTCTTTGGAATGTTGGAGGAAACCAGAGCACCGGAAGGAAACCCATGCAGTCATGTGAAGAACATACAAACTCCAGTGGGAATTGAACCTGGATCACTCGGATTGTAATAGCTTTATACTGACCACTCCACTACCAAGCCATCCAGTAAATATAGTAATGACTGAGTATGATCGAGTAAGTGCAGGAGGCTGCCCCAATCTGGTGCTTTCAAAGTCAAGAAAATGGTCCCTCCATGTCTTCTCACCTGAGTATCAGAAGAGATGGAGGGAGCTGATTATTTGGATTTGGGTTAGGTTAGCTTTACAATGTCCTAGACACCATTATTCCAAACTTTTCTATTCTTATTGACATATCAGGACATTGGTTTCTCCAGTTGTTTATAGTTAACGAATAGAGCCCGGGTATTTTCTTTACCATTGTCTGTTTCTTTACATGAACAAGTTAGCTATACGTAAGTGGCTGGCCATTTAGCACCGAAATGAGAAGAATTTTTTTTTCACCTGGGGATGGTGAATCTTTTGGATTTCTCTACTGGAGAAAGCTCTGGAGACTCAATCACTCAGTACAAACAAGACAGAGATTGATAGGCTTAAGAAATACAGGGTCAGTGCAAAAAATAAGAAGTACTTAAATAAAAGACCAGCCATGGTTTAATTGAGTGGTAAAGCTGGAATGAAAGACTAAATGACCCTATCATAATAAGAGGACCTATCAAGACATTTAACTTCCTTCTGGCACAAGTAACCCAATGAATGTCTCCCAGTACTCTGCACTGGGCACTCCTCTGGCATTGAGAGGAATAGCCAAAAGCCTGTTTCTCTCTCCCTGGTTACATGCCAATTAATTAAGCTTCCTTTTTTGAAATGATGAGGGAATGGATGTGATATAAACAAAAAGGCAACAACAAGACAGGCTTAAAAATCAGATAAATTCAATATTTAATGTTATCAATAGAATAGGCTGATCTTAACCACAAGAAGTGCTGAGTAATTCAAGTGTTTGGCAAATTTCTAATTTAGCATGGAGTAGAAACATAGAAACATAGAAAATAGGTGCAGGAGTAGGCCATTCGGCCCTTCGAGCCTGCACCGCCATTTATTATGATCATGGCTGATCATCCAACTCAGAACCCTGCCCCTACCTTCCTTCCATACCCCCTGACCCCCGTAGCCACAAGGGCCATATCTAACTCCCTCTTAAATATAGCCAATGAACTGGCCTCAACAGTTTCCTGTGGCAGAGAATTCCACAGATTCACCACTCTGTGTGTGAAGAAGTTTTTCCTAATATCGGTCCTAAAAGGCTTCCCCTCTATCCTCAAACGGTGGCCCCTCGTTCTGGACTTCCCCAACATCGGGAACAATCTTCCTGCATCTAGCCTGTCCAATCCCTTTAGGATCTTATACGTTTCAATCAGATCCCCCCTCAATCTTCTAAATTCCAACGAGTACAAGCCCAGTTCATCCAGTCTTTCTTCATATGAAAGTCCTGCCATCCCAGGAATCAATCTGGTGAACCTTCTTTGTACTCCCTCTATGGCAAAGATGTCTTTCCTCAGATTAGGGGACCAAAACTGCACACAATACTCCAGGTGTGGTCTCACCAAGGCCTTGTACAACTGCAGTAGTACCTCCCTGCTCCTGTACTCGAATCCTCTCGCTATAAATGCCAGCATACCATTCGCCTTTTTCACCGCCTGCTGTACCTGCATGCCCACTTTCAATGACTGGTGTATAATGACACCCAGGTCTCGTTGCACCTCCCCTTTTCCTAATCGGCCACCATTCAGATAATAATCTGTTTTCCTATTTTTGCCACCAAAGTGGATAACTTCACATTTATCTACATTAAATTGCATCTGCCATGAATTTGCCCACTCACCCAACCTATCCAAGTCACCCTGCATCCTCTTAGCATCCTCCTCACTGCTAACACTGCCACCCAGCTTCGTGTCATCCGCAAAATTGGAGATGCTGCATTTAATTCCCTCATCCAAGTCATTAATATATATTGTAAACAACTGGGGTCCCAGCACTGAGCCTTGCGGTACCCCACTAGTCACCGCCTGCCATTCTGAAAAGGTCCCGTTTATTCCCACTCTCTGCTTCCTGTCTGCTAACCAATTCTCCACCCACACCAATATCTTACCCCCAATACCGTGTGCTTTAAGTTTGCACACTAATCTCCTGTGTGGGACCTTGTCAAAAGCCTTTTGAAAATCCAAATATACCACATCCACTGGTTCTCCCCTATCCACTCTACTAGTTACATCCTCAAAAAATTCTATGAGATTTGTCAGTCATGATTTTCCTTCCACAAATCCATGCTGACTTTGTCCGATCATTTCACCGCTTTCCAAATGTGCTGTTATCACATCCTTGATAACTGACTCCAGCAGTTTCCCCACCACCGAAGTTAGGCTAACCGGTCTATAATTCCCCGGTTTCTCTCTCCCTCCTTTTTTAAAAAGTGGGGTTACATTAGCCACCCTCCAATCCTCAGGAACTAGCCCAGAATCTAACGAGTTTTGAAAAATTATCACTAATGCATCCACTATTTCTTGGGCTACTTCCTTAAGCACTCTGGGATGCAGACCATCTGGCCCTGGGGATTTATCTGCCTTCAATCCCTTCAATTTACCTAACACCACTTCCCTACTAACATGTATTTCACTCAGTTCCTCCATCTCACTGGACCCTCTGTCCCTTACTATTTCTGGAAGATTATTTATGTCCTCCTTAGTGAAGACAGAACCAAAGTAATTATTCAATTGGTCTGCCATGTCCTTGCTCCCCATAATCAATTCACCTGTTTCTGTCTGCAGGGGACCTACATTTGTCTTTAGCAGTCTTTTCGTTTTTACATATCTATAAAAGCTTTTACAGTCCGTTTTTATGTTCCCTGCCAGTGTTCTCTCATAATCTTTTTTCCCCTTCCTAATTAAGCCCTTTGTCCTCCTCTGCTGAACTCTGAATTTCTCCCAGTCCTCAGGATTGACTTAAGTTAAAGGTCAGAGGGGAAAATAAGCAGTCCATAGCTGAAGATGGACTGGGAGAAACAACAATGGAATTTGAATGCTCTGTAAACTTTTGTTTCTTCAGTATTCACTCAACCTACAGACTTCATATTGACTGTTTAAATGTGGCTGACTTTGAATGCTAATACCACTAAAATTGGTTTTAAGCATTTCTTTCAGTTGGATGCTTTGCAGCTAAGGTTGCTCATTCTCAGAAGGTGGAATTATTTTATTAACTTTCTTTTTCAATTTTAGTAGATAGACGTAAATAATAGTTCACTAATGTCCTCTTATTACTCCAGTGCCTCCTTAATCAATTGAGTGTCCCGCTAAATAAAACATGCATTCTCTTGACTGATATGCCACCAGATCAATGAAATATTCCTAGATGGAGAGCTGTCTCTGCTATGTGCCAACTATGAATATCTTATGCAGCATATTGATAATTATTGGTTGGCGGGTTCATTAAATTCAGCTTTCACATCACAGACGGGAAACCCCATTCGCTTACTGTCTAAAAACTTAATTAGTAAGTGAGTTACCCAAAAGACAAATAAAATAAACAAGCTCGGCCACAGGAAAGAAGGCGGTCCTCATAAAAAATTTACAGCAGCTCACTGTCGCAAGGGAAGTATTTGTGTGAATTTAATTTTGCCTCATTTGGCAAATGACAGTTGGATGAAATTTGCTGTAGTTTCCTTGTTTAGGCGTTTGTATTATCTAAATCTGCTACTTTATGGAATTTCACAGTTAAAACTAGATTGGGATATAACAGAGTTTTCTTTCATTCTTTTTTCGGTTCAAATATATTATTATCACGTTAACCTCCCAGCCTGGATTTGCTGGCTGCTTAAAACAATGTGAATGAACAGCTGCATTATGTGTTTCGATTTTTTTTTGAATGGCGAAGTAGGTCAGCAAAGCTTAGCAGCACTTCAACTGTATAAGGGCTCGGCATTGCTGTGGTCGTGTTGAACAAATTATCACAGGGATTTCCGCCTTGTACATCGTAATTGGGGCAGAAAGGTCAAAAGGGGACGTTGGGTGGTTTGAAAATAAGTGTTGGGAGCAAGAGGTGTAAGACAACAGAGGAAAAGTAGGATAGAAACTGACCTACTGAAGACAAGAGAAATAAATCCCGACTAAAAGTATGAAGAATAAAATAAAGGTAAAAATCCTGTGTGACACCACATAGATATACTTTCTTGACAGCTTAGAAATGCTTTAGAGTGCAGTGCTGCATTTAGTCATGCTTTGCTATCAGTTCTGGTCTCTGTGGTTGGTATGTTGAAAATGTGGTGAACATTAGTCATTCCAATCCATATTCTCAGCTGAAAATTGAGGTGTTTGCGGGTGGAAGTTCATGGACCATCACCTGGTGACCTAGTCCTTCTGTAGTCTGGCCCAATGGTACAAAAAATTTCTATCAGTTGTTTGAATATGCATAGTAGCTGCCCACACCACATGTTTGTATTTTAGCATGATCTCCTCACTGCACCCAGTGATGCTAAACTTTTCCTGGTGAATCCTTGACTATGCCTAAATGTTCAATTGCTTCAACTTTCTTTTCAACTATGGACTTTCTCTTTCCAAAGTGAACCATGATGAAGGCTACATCTAGGTCATTTCCAGTCATTGAAAGTTTGTCGCATCTTGTCTGGGTGTGAGTTCATTGTGTACAAGATGATGTTATCCTCGTGCAATGTTCTCTTTGGGGCATGACAAAATAACTGGATTATTTTGCTCAAGGACCAACTCTGGTCCTATTCCAGAGCAACTAGGTCTTCATGGAACACCAACAGACATGGCATTCATGGCTCTTGTACCCTGTGCATTTATGCCTATGACAATAACCTTGCACTTGAACCTGGCTCCTGCTAACTTTCCTTGCCATCCGTTGCTTTGCTCTGCATCCCCTCCCCTGCCAATACCATGGATACTGATGTCCTTGACACTCCAATTTCTCAGCAGGTCCAATCCCACAAACTTCTAAACTCATGATTCATTGGTAGCACAGTAGAGTCCTCTGCCACGGCTTGACCTCACTACTTATGGAACAAGCTTGGAATCAGCTGTTTTACTCCTCCCATACAACACAATCTCCACATAGACCTCCAGTTCACTGGCCAAGTCAGGCCTGTGACCACTGGCCATTCTGACACTGCACCCCACACCCCAGACCCTTCTCTGCTCCTGGCAGGAAATTCTGGTTAAGAGAAGGTGCAACACCCATTCAGCGTTAACCGAAACCACAGTCTGTGGCATGTTGCTCTGCCCATGATTCACACCTCCTGCCTTTCTCCATGGAAGATATTTGAATGGCGCAGCAGTTAGGGTAATGATGTACAGCACTATCGACCTGGGCTCATTTCCAACTGCTGCCTGTAAGGAGTTTGTCTGTTCTCCCCATGACCACATGGGTTTCCTCTGGATGCTCTGGTTTCCTCCCACATTACGGGTTAATAGGTCACATGGGTGTAATTGGGTGGAAGTGAACTCATTGGGCTGGAAGAACCTGCTACCATGCATATCTTTAAATGAAACCAAATTGAAATGAAATTAAATGAATTAAAAAAAAAACAAAATTATACCCTTTAGGGCATCTTAGCATTTTTAGAATGTTATTACAAGCCACTACAGCAAAGCTGAGACACTAATCATGTCATCCCCTTTGACCCGTTAATAGTCTTCCCACCCAATTATGTAGTGCAAAGATTCCTTGATTCCTTTAGTGTGTTTACTGGCAGCTCGGCACTGCGGAGGAGTTGTCAAATTGACCGTTGTTTCTGTACCGGCTGGCACACTTCCTATACGGGCTAATGTGGAACCGATTGGAAAATTACCACCATTATATTGTTTTAAATGCAAACATTGACAATACCTGCAGAAAACTTAGCAAGTCGCAACAGTCGCAGGCAAAAGTAGCTACATGCAGAAGCAGATCAAGCAGGTTATAATGTCTGCCAGTTTCCAGTCCCTGAAGGATTAGCTTAAAATGAAGATGTAAGACAATTAATTCTTCAATAAAGATTTTATTATAAGTAGTGGAACAGAAATCCCTATGCATCTCTTTGCAGAGGTAGACTGTAATAAACTACTCAATGTATCCTCTCCTAGGCTTGTCACTAATGTAGCTTTGTGCCCATGGGATCTGCTGCCTGGTTTTTCTCTCTCATCTGTCTGCCTTTCTGCCTGGTTGTGTCAGGCATATCTGCCTTGAGATTGTATCCCCAGCTGAATGTTGATAGCGTCTTAAAGGGGAAGTAGAGCCAAATGAATTTCCCCATAAATTTGAAATTTTCTAACTACACTGAGTGTGTACTGGTATACTGAAGATGCCTGTTGTTACTGCATGGTATTAAACTGTAGCTTTCTGGAGCTGTGTACTTTATACTAAAATTCCTCTGATTTTATAATATGAGTTCCACTTCAATGGGGCATCATCTTCCATGACTATATTTCAAAGTTCAAAATAACCTTATTATCTAAGTACGTATATATGTCATATAATAATAAGAGCATAATAAGATATAGAAGCAGAATTAGGCCATTTGGCTAATCAAGTCTGCTCCACCATTTCATCATGGTTGATCCAATTTTCCTCTCAGCCTCATACCCCTTCATGTCTTGACCAATCAAGAATCTAACAACCTTTGGCATGAAGACTTGGCATCCACAGCTGTTTATGGCAAAGGATTCTATTGATTCACCACTTTCTAGCTAAAGAAATTTCTCCTCATCTCCATTCTAAAAGGGCACTCCTCTATTCTGAGACTGTGTCCCCTGGTCTTGGACTCTCCCTCCATAGGAAGCATCCTCTCCACATCCACTCTGTCAAGGCCTTTCATCATTTGATAGGTTTCAATGAGTTCACCCCTCACTATTCTGAATTCTAGTGGATGCAGGCCAGGAGCCATCAAATGCTCTTTATATGACAAGCCTTTCAATCCTGGAATCATGTTTCTGTACCTCCTTTGAACTCTCTTCAGTTTCTGCTCATCCATAAACGTCACCGTACACAACCCTGAGATTCATTTTCTTGTGGGCATACTCAATAAACCCGTAGAATAATAACCATAACAGAAACTATGAAAGACTGCACCAACTTGGGCATTCAAACAGTGTGCAAAAGACAATAAACTGCGCAAATACCAGAAAGAAGTAATAATAACAAATAAGCAATAAATATCAAGAACATGAGATGAGTGCTTGAAAGTGAGTCCAGTTGTTGTGGGACATTTCAATGATGGGGCAAGTGAAGTTGAGTGAAGTTATTCCCTTTAGTTCAAGAGCCTGACAGTTGAGGGGTAGTAACTATCCCTGAACCGGGTGTTGTGTGTCCTGTACATGCGTCTAGATGGCAGCAGTGAAAGGGAGCCCGCCTTGGGTGGCGGGGTGGGGATGCTGATGATGGATGCTGCTTTCTTGCAACAGCGTTTCATGTAGATGTGCTCAAAGGAGGGGAGGGGTTCACCTTACCATGATGGACTGGGCCATATCCACTGCTTTTTATAGGATTTTCCATTCAAGGGCATTGGTTTTCCTATACCTGACTGTGATGCAACCACTCAATATACTCTCCACCACACATCAATAGAAATTTGTCAAAGCTTTAGATGACATAGCGAAGCTTTGCAAACTTCTAAGGAAGTGAAGGCGCTGCTGCACTTCTTTCGTAATTGCACTTGCGTTCTGGGCCCAGGACAGATTCTCCGAAGTAATAAAATTGAGGAGTTTAAAGTTGCTGACCCTTTCCACTGCCGATCCTCTGATGAGGACTGGTTCATGCACCTTGGTTTCCTTCTTCTGAAGTCAATAATCAGCTCCATGATCTTGCTGACATTGAGTAAGAGGTTGCTGTTAAGACACCACTCAGCCAGATTTTCAATTTCCCTCCCATATGCTGACTCTTCATCACCATTGATATGGCCTGCAACAGGGATATCATCAACAAATTTGAATATGGCATTGGAGCTGTGCTTAGCCACATAGTCATAAGGGTAAAACAGGTAGAGCAGGGACTAGGCACACAGCCGTGTTGTTTGAATTACAGGAGTATTCTCTCTATATAATAATTGTCCATAATAATTTGAAACTTTGGTCAGGCAGAAAAATTAAATTTCCCATGGTTGTTGGAATATTCAGTATGACAACTTACATAACTTATTCCAGATATGTTGAATCTAGTTCTAGGGAATTTGTTAGCAATAGAAGTTATTGGCTATATTAGTAATAATTTTCTTCTATCAAGTGTAACTTCATACAGTATATTAAATACCCTGAAATAAAATATTTCCAAGATATTGAATGATTATGCATCAAATGGAAAATAAAACTGTCTGAATATAAGACAATCCTCAGTAACCAGTAGGAAGATGAAAGATGAAAATCAGCTGATTTTAGTGATCAGGTGAAGCTGACTATATGGCTAAGTAAATATCCAAAAGATTTCTGAGTTCCTATACAGAATTGTATGCAGTTGTGCTGGGAAAGCTCGGTCTCATTTCCATCCAGTTGAGTATCATTTACTAACAAGTGACAATAACATGTTAACCCATTAAATGAAACATCAGCTTTCCTTGCACCAGATGGTGCTGTGAATGGAATCTACGATAACAAAACAAATCAAATCAAATCTATATAATGTAATTAAAATCAAATAACCCTATCACAAAATATGTAGTTATGCAATTAATAATTCTTAGGTGTAAGTAAAAGATTACAGTAATCCTTAACCTAAGCTATTCTTGGGAGTTCAACTTTCCATTGGTGGCATTGACCTGAGCCTTTGAAGCTACTAGAATGCTAATAAAGTACGACCAGGAGAAAGACAATGGCTTATGCAGAAACATTTCTGAATAGGATTCATTAATGCTATCAAAGTTCCAAGCAGAAAGGTCATCCCTACAACTATTCAGAAAAAGAGGGGTATTTGCTTTTAACCATGTTTGGATTGCAGTCTAGCGACTTTTGCCATTACACGTGCTTTCAATTACATTCTCATTACTGCCATCAGGGAGGTGGAACAGGAGCCTGGAGATGCATAGTCAACATTTTAGGAACAGCTTCTTCCCCTCCCATCAGATTTCTAAATAGTCCGTGAACCTATGAACACTACCTCACTTTTGTGCTCTTTTTGCATCTTTATTTATAAATATTTATATATTTCTTATCGTAGCTTATTGGGTGGTGGGATGGAGATATGTCTCCACCATAGGAAGAGAAAGTCGCCCCCTTCCCTCTGCTAGCCTGCAGGTCACCCTTGGGTAAGGTATGGCACCTGCTTAGCCACCTGATCAGGGTCATGTGAAGCCACGGGAGCGGGTGGTGGATGGTCAAATGAGCAGCTGGTGCATATCACTAGTCCTGGTTATGTCACCACTGATGCCAGGCAGACAATCCCTGAAGAGCATTAATAATGGCTGGGGTTACCCGTCTTGTAAAGACACTGCCCAGAAGAAGGCAATGGAAAACCAATTCTGCACAAAAAATATGACAAGAACAATCATGGTCATGAGACCACAATCACCTATGTCATACAACATGGCACATGATGATGATGATTGTAGCTTATAGAGATTTTTATGTCCAGTTGCTGCAAAGCAGCAAATTTCATGACATATACTGCCAATGATAATAAATCTGATTTTGATTACACACACTCAGTGGCCACTATATTAATATACTTCCTGTAGATCATAAAGAGCCACTGAGAATATGTTCCTGGTCTTCTGCTGCTGTAGCCCATCAACTTCAAGGTTCACTGTGTTGTGCATTCAGAGATGCTCTTCTGCACGCCACTGTTGTAATGTACAAGTTACATTGAGTTACAGTAGCCTTCCTGTCAGCTTGAATCAGTCTGGCCATCCTCCTCTGACCTCTCTCATTAACAAGGTGTTTTTGCCCACAGAACTGCTACTCACTGGATTTGTTTTTTGTTTTTGTTTTTTTTTGCACCATTCTCTGTAAAGTCTAGAGAATGGTTTGGGTGAAAATCTCAGAAGGTAATCAGTTTCTGAAATATTCAAACCATCCTGTCTGGCCCCAACTGTCATTCCACTGTCAAAGTCACTCAGATCACATTTCCTCCCCATTTTGATGTTTGTTCCAAACAACAACTAAACGACTTGAACATGTCTGCATGCTTTCATGCATTGTGTTGCTGCCATATTGATTGGCTGATTAGATATTTTTACCAATGAGCAGGTGTACTGGTGTATCTAATAAAGAGGCCACTGAATGTATTTCACTGTGTTAAGTGTTGCTTATGAAATCCCATTCTATAAGTACCACATCTTTTTATAAAATTGTAAGGCAAGTACGCTGAAAATAATGAAATAGGATTTTAGACTCACCATTCGTGAGGCATCCTCCGATTAGGGTTCAGGTGAGACCCATTAGGGACAATTGTATAATTAGCCTGTTGAAAGTGAAGAACAGCTAAATAGTTCTATTAACAACTTAGTAATTATCCATGCAATTAAATAACTATTATTTTGCTTTATATTGCCAGTAATTCCATACCTTTCAAAATAACAAAACTAAAGCTGGTCCCGATCCAGTACTGAACTGGTTATTGGTTCACTCATTACTGTAAATATTTTTTTGTACAATGCAATATAAAAAGTGATAGGTTATGATTTATCTTCCTATAGTTCTAATCGTAATTCACTCATGACTTCATTGCTCATGAGTTACTGGCCCAGCTCACTTGTGAGATATATGTCATATTCTGCGAATCTTCATCAAGTATTATATATCTAATCAATGGTGAAGTTGCGAGATTCTGAAAAATTCTTCTGAAGTGAGTTTCCACCTCACCACAGCTTGTCAAAATGAAGTAATTCCTCCCTGGACAGATGGATAGATCTTCAGTGAGTTTAATATCTTTTTCTCCTGAAGATTTGAAATTGCATGGTTGCTTATCGAGCCATAATTCAGGACTGTACCAAACACTGTTACAGGAGATTTATATGTTGAAATTGATGCTACTTCAAAGATGCTCTAATAGGGTTTTCGCAGACGTAAATGGATCATCTATAAATGGATAGGTACAAAATCACATGGAAATATAGGACCCTGCATCATTTTTTTTGGTCTCTGTAGTAAAGGATTAAGAGCTGAATCAAGCAATTTAATAACCAAGAGAGACAGGTGGTAATTAGGAACAAGAGCCTCAGGCCTCCTCATTTTCTGAGAGAGTCAGGGTAAAGAAGGCTAATACTGGGGTGTATAGCCTTTTATTCTGAATGCATTATGATATCTCTTATTAATACAAATGAAAAACTTTGAGCCAATCACCAAAGGAATCATGCTACAATTTGGCTGAACTTGGGAATGATGATTATTATTAGATTATCACTATTTCACTGCAAGAGTTTTGACTTATCAGTAATGTTTAGAATTGTAGGGTTTAGATGGTGTGTTTAATTGGGAGATAAAATTGTTTTTGCATGAACTACAGTAAGTTCCTGATGTTAAAGGCAATACTGAAAACTGATTGGGAGGGATTATGACGTGGGTGGGCTATCGGTTATCTCTGCAAAGAAAAGATCAGTCTTTGGAACCCAGAGCTCAATACAAGCCACTGAGACAGCAATGAATTGAACAGGAGCTACAGAAAGGAAATAGGATGCCATAAGTGTTAACCAAGGCTACATGGAAGTCAACAATAAGGAGAGATGAGGGGCATTACAAAAACAAATCAGAAAAATATTATAGGTGTTCCCTGTTGAACAATTGTTTTATGTACTACTCAATACCAGCTGACCAGAGACTGACTTCTTTCAATATGGTATCCCCAATGGCATTTGTAGTGATAGGCATAACACACTTGATTTTGTGGCCAGAACGTCCTCATAGAGGGATCAGAAGTGGAGAGAGTGAGCTATTTCAAGTTCCTGGGTGCCAATAACTCTGAGGGTCTAACCTAGACCCAACATATCGATGCAGCTGTAAAGAAGGCAAGATGCCCGCTATATTTTATTAGTAATTTGAGGAGATTTGATATGTCACTGAAAGCTCCCGCAAATTTTTACAGATGTACTGTGGAAAGCACTCTAACTCTGCATCTCCGCTTAGTGTGTGGGGGCTACTGCACAAGACTGAGGTAAGCTGTAGAGAATTGTAAAATTAGCAGCTCCATCATGGGTACTAGCCTCCATAGTGTCCAGGTCATCTTCAAGGAGCGGTGCCTCAGGAAGGCAGCGTCCATTATTAAGGACCTCCACACCCAGGACATGCCCTCTTCTCACTGTTACCTTCAGGAAGGAAATATAAAAGCCAGGAGGAAGACACTCAGCAATTCAGGAACAGCTTCTTCCCCTCTGCCATCCAATTTCTGAATAGACACTGAACCCATGACCACTACCTTAATTCTTTTATAATTCCCTATTTTTGCACTACTTATTTAACTATTACATATATATATATATATATATATATATATATATATATATTTATATATGTGAGTGTGTGTATATCTTTTTTCTCTCTATTATCATGTATTGTATTGTACTACTGCTGCAAAGTGAGGTCAACGCAGGAGTGCTAGCAGATTTCAATTCAGTCGCTAGGTATACATGGAGAGGTGGTAAGTTGGATTAGACATTGGCTCAATGGAAGAAGCCAGAGAGTGGTGGTAGAGAATTGCTTCTCTGAGTGGAGGCCTGTGACTAGTGGTGTGCCACAGGGATCAGTGCTGGGTCCATTGTTATTTGTCATCTATATCAATGATCTGGATGATAATGTGGTAAATTGAATCAGCAAGTTTGCTGATGATACAAAGATTGGAGGTGTAGTAGACAGTGAGGAAGGTTTTCAGAGCCTGCAGACGGACTTGGACCATCTGGAAAAATGGGCTGAAAAATGGCAGATGGAGTTTAATACTGACAAGTGTGAGGTATTGCACGTTGGAAGGACAAACCAACGTAGAACATACAGGGTTAATGGTAAGGCACTGAGGAGTGCAGTGGAACAGAGGGATCTGGGAACACAGATACAAAATTCCCTAAAAGTGGCGTCACAGGGAGATAGGGTCGTAAAGAGAGCTTTTGGTACATTGGCCTTTATTAATCAAAGTATTGAGTATAAGAGCTGGAATGTTATGGTGAGGTTGTATAAGGCATTGGTGAGGCCGAATCTGGAGTATTGTGTTCAGTTTTGGTCACCAAATTACAGGAAGGATATAAATAAGGTTGAAAGAGTGCAGAGAAGGTTTACAAGGATGTTGCTGGGACTTGAGAAACACAGTTACAGAGAAAGGTTGAATAGGTTAGGACTTTATTCCCTGGAGCGTAGAAGAATGAGGGGAGATTTGATAGAGGTATATAAAATTATGATGGGTATAGATAGAGTGAATGCAAGCAGGCTTTTTCCACTGAGGCAAGGGGAGAAAAAACCAGAGGACATGGGTTAAGGGTGAGGGGGGAAAAGTTTAAAGGGAACATTAGTGGGGGCTTCTTCACACAGAGAGTGGTGGGAGTATGGAATGAGCTGCCAGACGAGGTGGTAAATGCGGGTTCTTTTTTAACATTTAAGAATAAATTGGACAGATACATGGATGGGAGGTGTATGGAGGGATATGGTCCGTGTGCAGGTCAGTGGGACTAGGCAGAAAATAGTTCGGCACAGCCAAGAAGGGCCAAAGGGCCTGTTTCTGTGCTGTAGTTTCTATGGTTCTATGGTTCTATTTCTCTGTTGGAGTTCCCATAATCTATCAGCAAGCAGAAACTGTGAAGGCGGTAAGTAGAGATGAGATAATTACAGTTTGCAGACTCAGGTGAGCGGGTTGGGGGTTCTGATTATCTCAAGGATATTATTCATATGCCAGTACGCTGTTCCCAAAATACTTGATCCTTCACCACTTAGGTTTTAGATTTGATTCCACAAGGTCAAATTCCATGATCCAGCTTCCCCTGAGTGTGGTAGGCTCATACCACAAAACTCCTGTATGCTTCTTTTAGGTAAAGAGAAGTCAACTTAATAGTGCCAACTGGCTCACAATGCAGTCTCTTGGTACCAATCTAAAATTACTTCTATTTTGAAGAGAATTGTTTAGATTATCAATGTTATGCTTGAAGGTTTATTGCTTACAATAGTGCAGCATAAAAAGATTGATCCAGCCTGAGTAATCACAATTATTGTGATTTTTTTTCAGTTAGTTAGAGCTTTATTGTCATTGCTGAGGACAATGAGATTGCTGTGCTACTCCATTCTGTGCAAAGCAACACACTGGCAATTCAATTACCAAAAACACAATGACTAAATTTAAAGTAATGTCTGAGTTATTTAGAGTGACATCTAAGTTACAACTGAATTAAAAGCAAACAGCTCTGAAATGGGGCATTGCTCAGCTGCACGACAGCTCTGGGGAGGAAGCTGTTTTTCAGTCTGGATGTCCAAGCAGAGATGTTTTTGTATCTCCTGCCGGATGGTAAGAGATTGATCAGGTGATTACTGGGCTGGGATGAGCCCATCATGATTTTGCGAGCCCTTTGTAGACATCATGAATTCTAGATGGTTTCCATATCTGGTAGTTGTGTCCCAGTGATGTTCTGTGCAGTCCTGAACGTTCAGTCCTGAACAAAGTACTTTCTGGTCAATCTTGTTGCAGCTAGCGTACCACACCCTCATGCTGTAGGTCAGTATGCTCTCAATTACATGTCACTAATAGTTTACCAGTAGGTTTTGGGGCAGATTTGCTCTCCTTAAGCTCCTAAGATGGTAAATAAATAACCTGAAGTGAGCAGAGAATATAACATAATGTATACATACACTATTGTAGTGTGGATTCAAAACTGGAAAAAAATACAACTCAAAGGCATTACTTTGGTCTCAGTACATATCAATAAGGGAGGATGGAAGATAGTGTTTCTTTCTCCCTTATACTCTGCTACAGACAATCATTTTCATTGTACAGGAGTCTTATTAATGAAGATAAAAATTAGAGCTGCAGAATAAACTATATTGTTCTTTGTTATAATACTATCTTATGAAGGAATTCAGAATGTGGATTTCTACAGACGTAGGGCGGATAGCGTTCTAACTGGTTGCATCATCGCCTGCTCCGGAGGGGCTGTGGCACAGGATTGGATAAAGTCACAGATCCATCATGGGCACTGGCCTCCCCAGCATCGAGGACACCTTCAAAAGGCGATGCTTCATAAAGGCGGCATCCATCATTAAGGATACCCATCGCCCAGGACATGCTCTTTTCTATTACTACCATCATGGAGGAGGTACAAGACCTTGAAGACACAAACTCAATGTTTTAGGAACAGCTTTTTCCCCTCCACATCAAATTTCCGAATGGACAATGAACCAGCCCATGAACACTATCTCACTATTTCTGCTCTCTTTTTGTACTACCTATCTAATTTAATTATATATATATGTATTTCTCATTGTAATTTATAGTACTTTTTAATATATTGCACTGTAATACTGCCTCAAAACAACAAATTTCACAGCATATGTCAGCGATATTAAAAATGAGTCAGATTTACTTTCACAGCATAATCCTGTGATTTTTGATCCTTACAATGTCACAGTCTAATAGGCATAATACTTTAATTCAAGGGCTGTGTCAGGTGAACACAGAGCACAAACATGAGAACAATTTTTGACAATATCCATACATATTAGGAGTTAATAAATGACATGTCCGAGACACAAATTAATTTCACAAGCTATCATTTTGAATACTGTCAAGGTAAACATTGCCCTGCCATTCACTGCAAATGCAGCTACGTCTATCACACATATATGAGCAAATCTAATAAGTTCATTGTGGATAAGGAAAGAGAAAACCAATTCTGCAGGCTTTTGGTACTTCTTATATTTCTTCCTCCCACTGGTACATATTTAACTGATACTGCCTTCTCGCAGTTTCATTTCATTTCATTGTATTTTGATTTCTGTCAGACTCTACACACCTAGTGGCCACTTTATTAGGTACACCTGCACACCTGCTCATTAATATTAATATATAATCAGTCAATCACATGGCAGCAACTCGCCTTGTAGTGAGCGAGGTCAGAGAATGGCCAGACTGGTTCAAGCTGACAGGAAAGCAACAGTGACTCAAATAAACATGCTCTACAACAATGTTGAGTAGAAGAGTATCTCTGAGCGTAGAGCATGTCGAACCTTGAAGTGGATGGGCTACAGCAGCAGAAGACCATGAAATACAGACATGCACTCAGTGGCCACCTCTTTAGATACCTCCTGTACCTAATAACGTGGCCACTGAGTGTACTTGTAGATACTGGTCTCCTGCACACCTTGAGTTCTCCATTTTACTGCCAATCACATGCTTCTTCCTGATTTTCTTTTTAGTTTCTATGATTTAATAATCCCCTTTGCCCATTCTTACAATTTTTGTCTATTTCAATTTCTATTCTTTACCTCTATTCCTGTCTCTACTTTCCCTATACTGCATTCATCAGTCACTTTTTTTGCCTATTCTTCAATTTGTCTAGATCCTGCTATAATCGCATTGCTTCCTCAGCACTACGTGCCCCTCCACCTATCTTTGTGATTGTCCACAAACGTTGCCACAAAGCCATCAATTCTATCACCCAAATCATTGACAAGCAATGTGAAAAGTAGCAGTCCCAATACCACCCGCCCCCCCGAGGAAAACCACTAGTCACTGGCAGCCAACCAGAAAAGGCCCCCTTTATTCCCACTCGCTGCCTCCTGCCTGCCAGCCATTTCTCTAACCATGCCAGTATCTTTCCTGCATTGCTATAGGATCTTGTCTTGTTAAACAGCCTCATGTGTGGCACCTTATCAAATGCCTTCTGAAAATCCAAGTAAATGACATCCACTGCCTCTCCTTTGTCCATTCTGCTTGTTACTTCCTTGAAGGACTCTAACAAATTTGTCAGGTAAGATTTTCTTGACAGAAGCCATGCTGACTTTGACTTATTTTATCGTTAGTCTTCAAGTACACCAAAATCACATCCTTAATAATAGACTCTAACACTTCCCAAACCACCAAGGTTAGGCTAACTGGCCTGTAAATTCCTTTCTTTTGCCTTCCTCACTTTTCAAAGAGTGGAGTTACATTTGCAATTCTCTAGTCCATGCCAGAGTCAAGTGATTCTTGAAAGATCATGACCAATGCATCTGTTATCTCTTCAGCAACCTCTCTCAGGAGTCTGGGATGTAGTCCATCTGGTCCAGGTGACTTATTCACCTTAAGATCTTTCAGATTGCCTAGCACATTTCCTTTGTAATAGCAATAGCACTCACTCCTGCTCCCTGACACTCAGGGGCCTCTGGCACACTGCTAGTGTCTTCCACGGAGGAGATAGATACAAGGTACCCGTTAAGTTCATCTGCCATTTCTTTGTCCCCCATTACTACCTCAACAGCACCATTTTCCAGTGGTCCAATATCGACTCTCACCTCTTTTACTCTTCATGTCATCCAACTTCCCACTCGCTTTTGCTACCTTATATGCCCTTTCCTTGGCTTTAATGCAGTCCTTAATTTCCCTTGTCAGCCATGGTTGCCTCCCCCTCCCACTGGAGAACAAACTCTTCTATGAGACATATCTATCTTACGCCATGCAAACTATTTTCAGAAACTTCAGCTATTTCTGCTCTGCCATCATCCTTGCCAGTATTGTGCTCCAGTCCACCTGAGAAACCTCCTCTCTCACCCCTCTGTAATTCCCTTTATTGCATTGCAATACTGATGCATATGACTTATGCTTCTCCCTCTCAAATTGTAATATGAATTCATTCATATTATGATCACTGCCTCCTAAGGGTTCCTTTACATTAAGCTCCCTGATAAGATCTGGGTTATTACACACACCAATCTAAGATGTCCTTTCCCCAAGAAGGCTCAAGCACAAGTTGTTCTAAAAAGCTATTTCATGGATATTCAACAAATTCCCTCTCTTGTGATCCAAAATATACAAAATACAAAAACAAAATAAGCTTGGCAACCAAAAATACAAGCAGAATATTACTGGAAATACGCATTATTCAGACAGTATCTGTGGAGTGAAAAACAGAAATTAACATTTGAGATCAATATCATTTCTTCAGATTACTGCTTGACCCTAAATTAACCTTCTAAACCATACACACTCTAATGCAAAAGTCAGCTATATTCAACTCAATGGCACAACATCTATTTTTCCATTTCACTCAATCTGCTGGTGAAAGCCTTATCCATGCACTTACCTCTAGCACATTCCCGACTAGCCTTTCAACCTCAACTTGCCATAACCTTTAGCTCACCCGTCATACTGCTGTCTCTCTGCTACTCTGCACCATCACTCCTCTTCTCTCTGCTGGTATACCAAGACATTTATATTTAAAATTCAGATCCTTCAAGTTTTTCTATCTCTGCTTCTCCTTAAGACACTCCTTACGATCTACCAACCTCTGCCTTAAATATACATAAAGACTTGACCTCCACAGCTGCCTGTATCAAAGAGATCCACAGATTCATCACCTTCTGGCTAAAGAAATTCCTTCTCAGCTCCATTCTAACAGGATGTCTATCTATTCTGAGGCTGTGTTATTTGGTCTTCGACTCTCCCACAATAGGAAACATCCTCCCACATCCACTCTATCAAGGCCTTTCGCCATTCAATAGGTTTCAATGGGGTCACTCCTCATTCTTCTGAGTTCTAGTGAGCCATCAGACATACTTCGTATGACAAGCCATTCAATCCTGGAATCATTTTCATAAACCTCCTTTGCACCCTCTAGTTTCAGTACATCCTTTCTAAGATAAGGGGCCCAAAACTGCCCACAATAATTCAAGTGAGGCCACACCTGTGCTTCAAAAAGTTTCAAAATTACATCCGTGTTTTTATAAGGCCATAAGACCATGAGAAATAGGAGCAGAATTAGGCTATTCAGCCCATCAAGTCTGCTCCACCATTCCATCATGGCTGATCCTGGAACCCATTCAACCCTAAACACCTGCCTTCGTGCCATATCCTTTGATGCCCCGACCAGCCAGGAAATCGTACTCATGGACTTGGTCTCCACCGCAGTCTGTGGCAGAGCATTCCACAGATTCACTACTCTCTGGCTAAAAAAAATTCCTCCTCACCTCTGTTCTAAAAGGTCACCCTTCAATTTTGAAACTGTGTCCTTTAATTATGGATACCCCTCACCATGGGAAACATCCTTTCCATGTCCACCCTATCTAGTCCTTTCGCCATTCGATAGGTTTCAATAAGATCCCCCCCACATTCTTCTAAATTCCAGTGAGTACAGGCCCAAAGCTGCCAAACGCTCCTCACATGTTAACCCTTTCATTCCCAGAATCATCCTCGTGAACCTTCTTTAGACTCTCCAGTGATACGACATCCTTTCTAAGACTAAGGGCCCAAAACTGTTGATCATACTCCAAGTGCAGCCTGACTAGTGTCTTATAAAGCCTTAGCATTATCTCCTTGCTTGTATATTCTAGTTCTCTTGAAATAAATACTAACATTGCATTTACCTTCCTCACCACAGACTCGATCTGCTAATTAACCTTTAGGGAATCCTGCTTGAGGACTCCCAAGACCCAATGCATCTCAGTTTTTTGTATTTCTTCTCCATCTTTCATTTCTTATACCAAAGAGCATGACCATACACTTCTTGATACTGTCCATCTGCCATTTCTTTGCCTATTCTCCTAATCTGTCTAAAGCCTTCTGTAGCCTTTCTATTTCCTCAAGACTACTGCCCCTCCAGCAATCTTTATATTGTCTGCAAACATTGCAACAAAGCTATCAATTCCATCATCCAAATCATTGGCATATACATAAAAAGAATCGCCCCCAACACAGACCACTGTGGAACACCACTACTCACTGGCAACCAGTATGAGAAGGCTCCTTTTATTCCCAATCTTTGCCTCCTGCCAATCAGCCTCTGCTTTATCCATGCTAGAATCTTTTCTTTAATACCATGGGTTTGTAGCTTGTTAAGCAGCCTCATGTGGGGCACCTTCTGAAAGTCCAAGCACACAACATCAACCAATTCTCCTTTGTCTATCCTGTTGCTATTATTTCTTCAAAGAATTCCAGCAGATTTTCAGAGAAGATTTTCCCTTGAGGAAACCATGCTGACTATGGCCTATTTTATCACATGCCTCCGAGTTCCCTGAGACCTCATCCTTAATATTCGACTTCAACATCTTCTCAACCACTGAGGTCAGACTAACATGCTGAAGAAAGTTTCCTATCTTCTGCCTCTCTCTCCTTTCTTGAAAAGTGCAGTGACATTTGCAATTTTCTAGATTGTCAAAACCATTCCAGAATCTAGTGGTTTTTGAAAGATCATTATTAATGCTTCCACGATCGCCTTACCGCCTTTTTCAAAACCCTGAGGTGTACACCATCTGATCCAGGTGAATTATACCTTCAGACCTTTCAATTTCACAAGAACCTCCTCTCTAGTTATGGTAACTTCACACACTTCATGTCCCCCGACACCTGGAATTTTCACCATACTGCTGGTGTCTTCCCCAGAGAAGACTGATGAAACGTATAAGATCCTAAAGGGATTGGACAGGCTAGATGCAGGAAGATTGTTCCCAATGTTGGGGAAGTCCAGAACGAGGGGTCACAGTTTGAGGATAGAGGGGAAGCCTTTTAGGACCGAGATTAGGAAAAACTTCTTCACACAGAGAGTGGTGAATCTGTGGAATTCTCTGCCACAGCAAACTGCTGAGGCCAGTTCATTGGCTATGTTTAAGAGGGAGTTAGATATGGCCCTTGTGGCTACAGGGGTCAGGGGGTATGGAGGGAAGGCTGGGGCTGGGTTCTGAGTTGGATGATCAGCCATGATCATAATAAATGGCGGTGCAGGCTCGAAGGGGCGAATGGCCTACTCCTGCACCTATTTTCTATGTTTCTATGTTTCTATGTTAATACAGTTAATCAATTCATCTGCTATTTCATTGTCCCCATTACTACCTCTCAATGCGTTGCTTTCCAGCAGTCCAATATCTACTGTTGCCTTTTTTTCCTACTTTGTGTATCTGAAGAAACTTTTGGTATACTCTTTAATATTATTTGCTAGCTTATGGTAGAACAAAGAAGCAGCATGGAATATAAGTCCAAAATATAAATCAGAAGATACTTAATTGTAGGAGAATTTTATTTTAACTTATTCTTCTTCTTTTATTGTTCAATTCATTGATTAATATTTCAACCAGAAGAGTTTTAATTGAAATTGTTTAATGAGTTTTGTTGAATATTAATATCTACTTACATTTTAAAATATTACATATTCATTTTCAACTAAAGAAATGTATAATTTTCATGTTTTCTGCTCCCAGTGGGAAAATTGAAAAATTGGTGCAGCTGTATTTCCAGCGGTTCATTTAAATGGCTGCTGGATCTGGTGATATGAATCTGGAGGTTCTTCAATAGTCGTGAATGAGACATAAAACTTGGTGTTTGCTGCTGTTTCATGAGGCGTTATGGAACAAAGAATGAACAAAGGAAAATAAGTTGTGGTCATCTCATGCTCAGACTAGAGTTAAAAGTACATTCCATTGATAGCAATTAACATATAATGCAGTGGCAGAAGAACTGAGAAGTTTCTAGAAAAATATAGAATCAGCAATAGTACAACTACTGGAAAAATTACTGAGTACTGACACATATACAGTATATGTAAAAACTATAAACAAGCTTCAGAAAGTCAAACTACAAAAAAAAATAATTCTACAACATACTTTAGCATGGACAATCATAGTAATGATTTTGAATTCTGCCTTATTTGCCTTCCTGGTGGGTGATTTGCCTCATTTGGAATGCTAACACAAAATGTTTCAAATAATGCTAAATGCAATTTTTCATGGTTAAGGTGAATGAAAGGTAGTATATCATAGTGCTTAAATGGACCAGACCAAAGCTTGAGCACTGGAGTTATAGGCATCCGTTAGTCTCATGAGACCATGGATTTGCACCTTGGAAGTTTTCCAGGACGCAGGCCTGGGCAAGGTTGTATGGAAGACCAGCAATTGCCCATGCTGCAAGTCTCCCTTCTCCACGCCACCAATGATGTCCAAGGGAAGGGCACAAGGGCCAATACAGCTTGGCACTGCTGTCATCGCAGAGCAATGTGTGGTTAAGTACCTTGCTCAAGGACACAACACATTGCCTCAGCTGAGGCTCAAACTAATGACCTTCAGATCACTAGACCAACGCCTTAACCACTTGGCCACGCCCCAAAGGCTGAATAGGTTAGGACTTTATTCCCTGGATCGGAGGAGAAGGAGGAGAGATTTGATAGAGGTATATAAAGTCCTAAGTACAAGCAGGTTTTTACCACTGAAGTTGGGCTCAGAACTAGGGGTCACGGATTAAGAGTGAAAGTCAAAATATTTAAGGGGAACATGACAGAGAAATTCTTCACTTAGAAGGTGGTGAGAGTATGGACTGAGCTGCCAGCAGAAGTGGCAGTGCGGGTTTGATTTCAATATTTTAGAGAAGTTTGGATAATTAAATGGAATAGAGGGGTATGGATGGCGATAGCCTAGGTACAAGTCAATGGGATTAGGTATATTATAGTTCAGCATGGACTAGATGGGCCAAAGGGCCTGGTTCTTTGCTGTTCTACTCTATAACCCTATGTATGTTGGGACTTGGCGCGATAGGAAAAGCTAGTTGTGTTTCTGCATACCTTTGCTCTCCAATCACTATACCAGAGCACACACTGTTGGTTTATGTTCCTGTACTAGAGAACCAATTGGGGCAAACTTTCTTGCTGCCAACAGTAGGTCCACCTTTTCAAAGCATAGGATAATCCCAAGCTCCCTACCGTCAGGAAATTCCTTGTGGCCAACCTAAGTTTTCCACCAAGAGAGCTGTTTATTTTAATGCAAACAACAGGAATTCTGCAGATGCTGGAAATTCAAGCAACACACATCAAAGTTGCTGGTGAACGCAGCAGGCCAGGCAGCATCTGTAGGAAGAAGTGCAGTCGACGTTTCAGGCTAAGGCCCCATCTCCCCCTCGTACCCCATCTGTTACTTATTTTTATGCACACATTCTTTCTCTCACTCTCCTTTTTCTCCCTCTGTCCCTCTGAATATACCTCTTGCCCATCCTCTGGATCACCCCCCCCCTTGTCTTTCTCCCCGGACCTCCTGTCCCATGATCCTCTCGTATCCCCTTTTGCCTATCACCTGTCCAGCTCTTGGCTCCATCCCTCCCCCTCCTGTCTTCTCCTATCATTTTGGATCTCCCCCTCCCCCTCCAACTTTCAAATCCCTTACTCACTCTTCCTTCAGTTAGTCCTGACGAAGGGTCTCGGCCTGAAACGTCGACTGCACCTCTTCCTACAGATGCTGCCTGGCCTGCTGCGTTCACCAGCGACTTTGATGTGTGTTGTTTATTTTAATATTCAGACGTGATCTCAAGTTTGACCTAATTCCAGAAGTGTCCATATTCAGATCTCTGTGCATTGGGACAAGCAGAACAGTGTGTGTCCATGGAAGATGTATAAGAATGGACAGTCAAACACACATGACTATAATATTAGGAACAAGCCTCTTCAAATTCAGCGAACTTAAATTCCAACATGTGGCTATCCACTAATCTTAAATTGGTTTAACCCTAAATACCCATCTATTAACAATTGACTTTATGGGCTAAATTTCCTAATTCTGCTCCCGTATCTTATGGTCTCATGGTCTATTGTTTTCTCAAAGGATGCATTCTGGGAAATAACCCAAAGTGAATAAGATTCTGTTAGAGTAATACCGTAACTCATTTCCACAGTTATGTCTATTACAATGGCCAGCAAACCATCATGTATTAATCCTGTAACTTCCAGAAATGTTTCTTACGTACACTTCATTTTTCTATCAGTAAAGATTATTTTCTGTCGACTTAAAATAGTCTGTAGATTTCTGGTAATTTTTTTTGAATCCTATTCCTGCAAGTAAATTAAAGAAAGCTGCAGTTGCTGGTATGGAAAAAAAGAAGCAGCTGCTATGGTTCACCGAAGCTTACAAATGAGATGGTGGATGTTTTTTTTTCGTTAATTCATTGCGCTTATTTCTGCTGATAATGGGATTTTCACCCTTTTGTATTATCTCTTGTGCCTTGATTTCACTCTGCTTATTGTTTACAAAGAATTAAAATGAATTTAGTCTCATTGCATGATATACTCTATGTTTCTTACAGCCATTAAGCAGACTATTCCCTTGAGGCCTAATATTGTAATGGTGTAAGGACCATACATAGCATTATTTCCCAATATTCACTGGATACTCTGATCATAACCCTGTGACAGTTTAATGAGGTCAGATTAGCATTCTGTGCACAACTACTTACGTGTGGACAGTTGACAATCAAAATAAGATTAAGGCCCTCTATATTAACTGCATTTACTCAAATACATGTAAGGGCACTTACATGATATAATGATATTTAACAATGTGTAATGCTCCTTCCAATATCATTATATTAAAATAAAATCAAATAATATAATATAATTTGCTCAGCAAAAGATGTACCAACTGCAATGCATCATTATGGACATAAGTGCGTACCATTTAGGACATTAAACCAATTTAGGAATAGCCAGTTTAAAATTTAATGGACTTGATGGATTTTTGTTTTTAGCAAGGTTTACTGATATATTTTTGTTGTCTGGCTTCAGGTACTTGCATCATTCAGAGCTCACAGTGTAAGAAAAATCCATCGCTGGCATGTCAGCTACTGTTACCAAAGGTCGTAGCACTTATTATAATTTATTTTGATCCAAGGGCAATAAATTACGATTTCAGCTCATTTTCAGAAATAAGGAAATAGATGAATCCATCCACCCGCACTCTCTTCTTTCCCTCTGGGATTTCTTCAGCAAGCAATTAGATGTAATTTGCTTAAAGTGACCATCTAAGCAAGACTAACAACACCAAGCGTGTTGTCAAAGAAATTTACTTTCCTTTAATCACATTACCTTTCTGACACGAAAGTTAGAGAAATTCTCCCCACTGATAATTTGTATCCAGAATATTCTAGATATATTATGGAAAAACAGGGTTTCTGAATATATTTTGACATAAAACCAGCTCCAGTGAAAAACACACAAGTCTCTGTACCCATTGCCTGTTTTGGGGCTGAACATGTGCCTGGGTTTTCTCATACATCATATTAAATACAATATGTTTGATAACTGTAGTGCTGGTATGACAGTGAGCATTTCAACATCAGGGCTGCTCCTTAAACATCCTTAAGCCTAAAGCAATATCAAATATATACTCTCTGTGGCCATATTATTAAGTGTACCTGTACACCTCCTTGTTAATACAAATATGTAATCAGCCGATCATGTGGAAGCAACTCACTGCATAAAAGCAGAGATACATGATCAAGAGGTTCAGTTGTTGTTCAGACCAAACATACAAATGGAAAAGAAGTGTAATCTAAGTGACTTTAGCTGTGGAATGATTTTTGGTTCCAAAGAGGGTGGTTTGAGTATCTCAGAAACTGCTGATCTCCTGGGATTTTTACGCACTGCAATGGCTAGAGTTTACAGAGAATGGTTCAAAAAACAAACAAAAAAAAAATCCACAAAGCGGCAGTTCTGTGGGCAAAAATGCCTTGTTAATGAGAGCGGTCGAGGGAGAATGGCTGGACTGGTTTAAGTGGACAGGAAGGCAACAATAACTCTAATAACTGCTCATTAGAACAGCAGTGTACAGAAGAGCATCTCTGAATGCCCAAGTCGAAACTACGAGTGGATGGACTACGGCAGAAGAAGACCATACTGGGCTATACTCCTGTACCTAATAAAGTGGCCACTGAGTGTATGTTTCCATGCTAAAATATGGCAATGGAATAAATGAACCCAATACATTGAAGCTGTCTATCAGGATGTTCAAAAAGGAGCAGTACTTGAACAGAATGCTTTCCAGTAAAGTGAAAATCTACAATCTCCAATTTTCTATTCATTTAAATCAATGGACAGAAAGCAGACTGGGCTATAGGCACATCATTTTTCAACCTTTAAAAATATCAAATTGAAGAATCAAGCTCAACGTCTGAATTTCATAATATTCTAATGACTTTCCTTGTATTCATTAGGATGCCTTCCTCACAGAGCTAAAATAACAATTTTCTGCTTCATTAGAACTGGTTAAACTCACAGCCTGTAGACATACACTTACTGTTACTTAAACAAAATGGAAAAGGCTGGAATTTTCCCATAGTTTTATTAGAATGTTAAAAGGAATAGAAGTTTATATTTTGGAACAGCCTTTCTTTGATGGTGGGTTACCAAGGAGTTCTTTCTTCCACTTCTTTCTCATTAAAAGAACCAACCAGTTCCCCTCCACCACCACTCTCCTCCATCTGGCAGAACTGGTCCTTACACTCAACAATTTTTCCTTCAGCTCCTTCCACAGTCTCCAGACTTGAGTGCACCTACATGGGCCCCAGCTATGCCTGCCTTTTCATTGGCTACGTTGAGTCCATGTTCCAAACCTTCCCTGGTACTACTCCCCAACTCTTCCTGCACTACATTGATGACTGCATTGGTGCTGCTTCATGCACCCATGCTAAGCTCATCAATTTCACTAACTTTGCCTCCAACTTCCACTTTGCCCTTAACCTCATTTGCTCCATTTCTGACACCTCTCCCCTTTTCTCAAAGTCTCTGTCTCCATCTCTGCAGACAAACTGTTGAGCAACATCTTTTATAAACCCACCAATTCCCATGGTTATCTTGACTATGCCTCTTCCCAATCTGTCTCCTGCAAAAATGCTATTCATTTTTCTCAGTTCCTTTGCACTGTCACATCTGTTCCAAGGATCTGTCTTTCCCTTCCAGGGCATCATAGATGTCCTCTTCCTTCAAAGTATGGGGTTTCCCTTCTTCCACCATTGACGTTGCCCTCACCCACATCTCCTCCATTTCCTGAACATTTGTGCTCACCCTATCTTCCCGCTGCCTTGACAATGATAGTTCCTCTTGTCCTTTCCTGCCAACCCCATGAGCCTTTGCATCTAGCACATAATTCTCTGGCCCCTTGCCTCTTCTTACTTGCCTATCACAGCCCCTTGAGTTCCCTCATCCTTCCCTTTCTCCTATGGTCCACTCTTCTCTACAATCATATTTCTACCTTTCATACCCACCGGGCTTCACCTATCACCTTCTATCTGTCCTCCTTGCCCTCCTCCTATCTTTTATATTCTGTCATCTTTCCCGTTACTTTCCAGTCTTGAAGAAGGGTATCATTCTGAAATGTCGACTGTTTATTCATTTTCCTAGATGCTGCCTGACCTGCTGAGTTCCTTCAGCATTTTGTGTGTGTTGCTTTGGATTTCCAATATCTGGAGAATTTCTTGTGTTTACCAAGGAATTTGTTAGGAAAGGGCTTTAGCCTTGCTCTTGCCTTCACTCTCACTTTCTTAAATACCCAAATAATTCCTTTTGCTCTCTTTCCTCTCTCTCTTTCTCTTTCTGTCTCTGTTTGTTTTCTGGAGCTTTGAGACAGCAGAGCCAATTAAAATTAAGTTGAATTTCATTGATGTATTCTTTTGTACCTGCAGCAGTTCACGGCATGGTATGGCCATCTTATTATAAGCTCAATTAGTATTTGAAACAATGATTTGAGGTGGTATTGAGATTGGAGTACAGGAGAGTGTTCGGTTCCATCTGCCTGTGTTTAACCAGTCTTCCTCTCCTTCTCACTAGCTGCTGTCAGAGGAAAGTACAGGAATCTTGGCATCCACTTTGCAAGAGTTGATGCTCCTGTTTGTTCCGGACAAATGAAATGAAGAAATGCTATGACATAAGGACACTATTTCAAATGAGATGAACCACATGTTTATAAGACCATAAGCCCATAAGACACAGGAGCAGAATTAGGCCATTCAGCCCATTGAGTCTGCTCCACCATTCCATCATGTCTGATCCCAGATCCCACTGAACTCCATATACCTGCCTTCTCACCATGTCCTTCGATGCTCTGACTGATCAGAAAACTATCAACTTCCACCTTAAATATACTGATGAACTTGGCCTCCACTGCAGTCTGTGGCAGAGCATTCCATAGATTCACTTCTCTCTGGCTCAAAATATTCCTCCTTACCTCCATTCTAAAAGGTCACCCCTCAACTTTGAGGCTGTGCCCTCTAGTTCTGGATACCCCCACCATAGGAAAAGTCCTCTGCACATCCACCCTATCTAGTGCTTTCTTCATTCGGTAGGTTTCATTGAGATCCACCCCCCCCCCACCACATTCTTCTAAATTCCAGTGTGTACAGACCCAAAGCTGCCAAACGCTCTTCATATGTTAATCACTTCATTCCTGGAATCATTCTTGTGAACATTCTCTGGACTCAGCAATGACAACATATCCTTTCTGAGATATGGGGCCCAAAACTGTTGACTATACTCCAAGTGCAGCCTGACTAGTGTCTTATAAAGCCTTAGCATTATCACCTTGCTTTTATTTTCCATTCACCTTGAAATAAATGCCAACATTGCATTTGCCTTCTTTACCACAGACTCAACCTGTAAATTAACATTCTGGGAGTCTTGCATGAGGATTCCTAAGTCACTCTGCACCTCTAATGTTTGTATCTTCTCCCAATTTAGATAATAGCCCACACTATTGTTCCTTTTACCAAAATGTGTACTCATACATTTCCCAACACTGTATTCCATCTGCCACTTTTTTGCCCATTCTTTCAACTTATCTAAGTCCTGCTGTAATCACATTGCTTCCTCAGCACTACCTACCCCTCCACCTATCTTCGTATCATCTGCAAACTTTACCACAATGCCATCAATCCCATTATCCAAATCATTGAGAAACAACATGAAAGGTAGTGGTCCCAATACAGACCCCCGATGGACACTACCACTCAGTAGCAGCCAACCAGAAAAGGCCCTTTTTATTCTCACTCGCTGCCTCCTGCCTATCAGCCACTGCTCTATTCATGCTAATATCTTTCCTGCAATAACACAGGATTTATCTTGTTAAACAGCCTCATGTGTGGCACCTTATCAAATGCCTTCTGAAAATCCAAGTAAACGTCACCCGCTGCCTCTCCTTTGTCTACCCTGCTTGATACTTCCTCAAAGAACTCTAACAAATTTGTCAGACAAGATTTCCCTTGACAGAAACCATGCTGAATTTGACTTATTTTATCATCAGTCTCCAAGTACCTCAAAACCTCTTCCTTCATAGTGGACTCCAACACTTTCTCAACCATTGAAGTATGACTAACTGGCCCATAATTTCCTTTCTTTTGCCTTCCTCCCTTCTTAAAGAGTGGAGTGACATTTGCAATCTTCCAGTCCTTTGGGACCTGCCAGAATCAAGTGACTCTTGAAAGATCTTGACCAATGCATCCATTATCTCTTTTGCAATCTTTCTCAGGACTCTGGAAGGTAGTCCATCTGGTCCAGGTGTCTTATCCATGTTAAGATCTTTTAGTTTGCCTAGTACTTTTTCTTTTGTAGTAGCAATGGCACTCACAAGATCTATTGTGATGTTTCAACACATCCTGTACTGTGTCTTTCACAAGTGACAGAACTACCAGCTGAGTTGAGATTATACAGTAAATAAATTTTTAGTTCTGCAGTTTTGTTTTCAGTATTGTATGTCTCTACATCCAAACAAGGGGAAAAGAATGAGGTAACCTTCGGAACCTCAGGTCGAACTTGCATTGTAAACAGTTTATTTGTCAATGCCCAAAACTGGATGTAGAAAATAAAATGGCTGCTCTCCAAGGGGAGCACGTTTGTTGATCTCACAATGCTGAATCCATGCTTTATCCACTTTGATTCAAATTATTTAAAGCTTGTCATTTTGGAAGTCTTATTTCTTCTCTCATCTCTATTTATTAGTGTATTTCCTTTTCCTGTTTATGTCCTTCCTTTACTTTTTTGCTATACCCAATTTCATCTCTCTCTTTCTCCCTGTCTCTCCCTCTTACTCCTTCTCTCCCTCCCTTTCTCTCCATCCTTTTCTCCCCCTCCATCTGTCTCCCTCTCATTGCTGAATTACCTTTCATTGCTCGGTCAGCAATGCTTATCTTTTTTTTGTAAGTTGTCTTCACACTTCCTCTTCTCTTTATCTCTTCTACACCTGTCCCTCAGTTCCCTATTGCGTAGAGAGAAACCCATCTAATATTTCAGGTTGATCGCAGTTTTCCACAATCTTTCATTAGAAATTCTTCCCTGCACGCCAAGAAGTTTGGGACAAGTAGATGTGTCAATGCTAATTCCACCCCACCCCTGACTTTAGCCAAACCTTGTCCAATTAACAGAAGACACATGAGAGACTGCAGATGACGAAAATCTGGATCAACACACACAAAATGCTAAAGGAACTCAATGGTCAGGGACCTGGGATTGGCCATCATATTTTTATTTAGCTCCTGTTAAGAAAACAGAATATTACAGCACAGGACAGGCTTTTGAGCCCATGATGTTTTGAAAACCATTTCACCTGTTCTCAGATTAATGTAATCCTTCCCTCTTCCATAGCCCTCCATTCTTCTCTTATTCAGGAGCCTATCTAAAATAAGAAAAAATTTGCAGATGCTAAAAATCCAAGCAACACACACACAAAATGCTGGAGGAACCCAGCAGGCCAGGCAGCAACCATAGAAAAGAGTAAGCAGTCGACATTTTGGGCTGAGACCCTTCATTAGCAGACAGAATAATCCCATGATTTGGGCCAGCCAAATCAGTAACGGAGTCTTATATGTTAAATGGCCATCCTAGTTCAATGCTAGAACCTACGCTCAGTGGCCACTTTATTAGGTGCAGGAGTGGAACCTGGTGTGGTCCTCTGCTGTTGTTGCTCATCCATTTTAATATTCAACATGTGTGCATTCAGAGATACTCTTCTGCACACCACTGTTGTAACATATGGCTATTTGAGTTACTGTCACCTTCCTATCTGCTTGAATAAGCCTGGCCATTTTCTTCTGACCTCTCTCAGTGTGACGAAGGTCTGTCACTGATTACGGACGGCACATGGCACACTCAGTAAAACGCTCAAAGGGTCATCCACACACATTATTCCCCTCTGTTATTGTGGTGAGTGAACGCATCACAATAAATCAACAGTCACAGTTTCACACTCATCCCCAGCAGTAATAGGTATGGAAAAAAGAAATACACTATGTCACAGTTTAATTATCTCAGGTCAATTTATTCATATTCATCTTTCCATTAAGTGTTTTGCCGAAGTGTCATGATAATCTGACGTTTCTCTCCTCCACAGTGACTGGGTCTGAAACAGAGCTACTGCACAGAGTGTCTCATATAGAGGCAGCAGCAACCTGCACAGGTGTGCTGATGGTGGAGGATACCATCTTTAACTGGGTCAGGGGTTGTGTTACCTAATTACCCATCTTGTGGTAAAGTTTTGGGGTTTATTTAAGTTATTTAACCGGGAAATGGTGAATCCTATGATGAGGTATATGTGTTTGTTGTGAGAACTGGCAGTAGAGTTCAGATTGTGTGAAACAGTAGATAATTGAGTTAATTAGCTTTTGGTTGGTCTAGGGGGAGGGGCTTAGCAGTTATAAGCCTCGGGTTACCAAGGCTTTGGGTCTTGTTTTTTTTTGTTTAGTCTGAAGGTGGCTGTTGACCAGACAGGTGACAATTGCAAGCTGTATATATATTGTAATTTTTTTCTTTTTTTTTCTTGTTTTGATGTGGACGGCCAAGTTTTTGCTTTCCCACTATTTTTGTAAATAAACGCACCTCAATCTATTTTTGTGACTCAAGCCATCTTGTTATTTTTCTTATGACAGTTGACCCACAGTTTTTGTGACACTCATTAATAAAGTGATTTTGCCCTCAGCATTGCCACTCAATGAATGTTTTATTGTTTCTCACACCACTCTCAGTAAACTCTGGAGACTGTTGTGCATGAAAATCCCAAGAGATCAGCATTTTGAGAGATACTCAAACCATCCCATCTGGCACCAAAATCACTCCACAGTCAAAGTCACTTAGATCACATTTCTACCCCATTCTGATGTTTGGTCTGAACAACAACTGAACCTCTTGACCATGTCTACATGCTTTTATGCATTGAGTTGCTGCCACATGATTGGCTAATTAGATATTTGCATTAACAAGCAGGTGTGCATGTTTACCTAAGAAAGTGGCCATTAAGTGTACATATATGTGTTTTTCTACCAATTGGATCAAACCCCACAGAATGCTGGAGGAACTCAGCAGGTCAGGCAGCATTAATGGAGGAAAATGAACATTTGATATTTTGAGTCAAGAACCTCTCAGTCCCGATGAAACGTGTGAAATATCAAGTGTTCACTTTGTTCTATAGATGATGCCTGACTCATAATTCTTCCTGCATTTTGTGTGTTTTGATTTCCAGCATCTGCAGTCTCTCGGGTGTCTTCTGTTAATTGGACATGGTTTGGCTAAAGATAACCTTATGAGTCAGGATTGGGTTGGAATTATCACTGAGATATCTGCTTCTTACATGTGAACTGTAGCAGTAGCTATTACTGTTAATCCACACTTAAAAAACACCCTTCATTTGGGTCAGACACATATCCTGCACAAACACAGTTGGAACTCCACATCAAAAAGATCAAATAAAGGGGGGTGGAGAAATTGATTATGAATTACTTTCATGTAAATAATCAATTTTGTCTGTATGAAAAGCATCCCAGCAGGGAGGAACAGCATTTACCACAGAATGGGCTTTGCATTATCTTCTTAATTGAGGCAAATGAAATTACTTTTGATAGATATGCAAAATTTTAGAACATCCCACCATCCTCAAGCAAGTCCAGAGAAGAGGAGAATAGTTGTATGTCACCAGCAGCCTCAAAAGATGTGACTTATTTTGATTTCGTAATTAGATTTTGGGCACCACAGTAGCATAGCAGTTGGCAAAATGCTATTACAGCTTGGGATGTCGGAGTTCAGGGTTCAATTCTGGCACCATCTGTAAGGAGTTTGTATGTTCTGCCCAGGACCGCGTGGGTTTCCACCCGGTGTTCTGGTTTCCTCCCACAGGGCAAAGACGGAGGTTAATTGGTCATAGCAGGTTAGTCAGTGAGTAGGTTTAATTGGTCATTGTAAATTGTCCCTGTGATTAGGCTGGTGTTAAATAGGTGGCTTGCTGGGCAGTGTGGCTCACTGAGCAGGAAAAGCCTGTTCGGAACATTATCTCCAAATAAACTAAAATAAATTAAATAAAAACTGTGTGTGCCTTTTGATAGCAATGGCCAGAAAAGTCAAGGAGCTAAAAGACATTAGGTTTCTCATCTATGTGGGTCCTAGTCTTTGACGAGGTCACTTGAAAGGTTGCTTGATCCTGTATTACATTATTCACTGCTCAAACAATGAAGGAACACAGGAAGTTCTTCCCCAAAATTAACCAAGGTTCTCTTCCTTTATTAATACTCCAGCCTGTATTGTAACTGAGAATGGTTTTAGATATGCTTATATTTAGTATTCAAATGCATTACAGCTTGTTAGCAAAGGAAAGGGTGGGAATAAGTATGCTTTTAAATAACATTTATTTATTTTTTATTGAGATGCAGCACGGAGTAGGCCCTTCTGGCCCTTCGAGCCGCGCTTCCCAGCAATCCCCTGATTTAATCCTAGCCCAATCACGGAACAATTTACAATGAACAATTAACCTACCAACCGGTACATCTTTGGACAGTGAAAGAAACTAGAGCACCAAAGGAAACGGACATGGTCATGGGGAAACTCCTTTCAGGCAATGGGGCTAAACTGTGCTCTACTAGCCTTTGTTCCAATTCTAACATGAAGTAAGTCTGTAAGTACCTGCTAAAGGAAATAGTCACGACTTTTACTTGAAAATGTGAGTCTTGATCCAAATCTCCATGATCTGAAAAGGCAAGTTAAAATTTCAGTTTTTGCTCCTGAAACTTCAGAATTGTTCTGTAGAGTGGCAAGTATTTTTTTTCTGTGCAGGCAGGATTTTTATCTTCTCCCTCATTATACTGTTGGATCTGGCCTTGAATAGGAAATTAGTTGGAGGAACTAAAGTATTGACAATGAGGTTATTAATTATTAATATACGTTCCAGAAATTAGATAGCTGAATGCTGATCAAAGAAGCTTCCTCGCTATATCAAGATATGCAGGTAGAACACAACATAGATGTATATTTATAATTTTATGTTTCATTTCCATCAAAGGGATATCACTGCTGGGGAATGTAAGATTTTTAGATTCTGCAATAGCACCAACATCAAAAGCACTTGGATCTGCATTAACATAGCATAGATGAGATGTTCAGTTTTCTCTCTGTAGTTCCAAAAATAATGTCTCGAAGCAGCCCATCGTGCATAAGTGTGACATTTTTATTTCCCATAACATTTATCCTCATGCTCCTTTCGATTCAGCTTACCCAATTAGTGCCAAATTATGGCTGCTTCTGTATTGTGAATTGTGCCCACAGGGATCTGGGTGGTGACTGCCCAGGCTCAGGTCATCTGGGACTTTTAACAACCATCAAAGAAAGAAGAAGAAATTCATCCCATCTGTCTGCACCAGGTTTGAACTGAGATCTAGAGGGAAAACAAGAGTGGTCTAACTCATTATGCACCTAGTAGAGGAGACACAATTATAACAAGCATACTCACATTCTCAAAGAAATTAGAATTTGGGTATTAGGCAATCTAAATTAGCTAATGTATTCCCATGATGCAGAGCGTTATTCGTAATGTCACTTTATTGTCAATACTGTAGTCAAATGGGAGTGACATATTAGCATAGATTTTTTAATTGAACCCCTGATCAGACAGAAGTCAAATGAGAAATAATTAGTGATGTCCAATTGCTGGTGCAATGACCATGGATACACATTCAGGGTCAGCTAACTTGCAAGTTCCCGGCTTGAGAAAGAAATCCATCAAGCACAAATGGGACATTTTGCACTCCTGTAGCGTTTCCGAGCTGTAGAAATATTGGCCATAAGACACAGCCCCGTTGAGTCTGCGCCACCATTCCGTCATGGCAGATTTATTGTTCCTCTCAACACCATTCTCCTGCTTTCTCCCCGTGACCTTTGACAACTTGACTAGCCAAGAACCTGCCAACCTCTGCATTAAATATACAAAACTGTGAATTCCAAAGACTCGCCATTCTCTAGCTAAAGAAATTCCTGCTCATCTCTGTTCCAAAGACCGTCTCTCACTATTCTGAGGCTGTGCTCTCTGGCCCTAGATTCACCCACAGTAGGACATCCTTTCCACATCCACTCTGTCTAGGCTTTTCAATATTAAGGAGGTTTCAAGGAGAGAAAAAACCCTCATTCTTCTGAACTCCAGGGAAATAAAATGCTCCTCATATATTAACCCTTTCATTCCTGGAATCATTCACCAAAACATCCTCTGGATCGTCTCCAATGCTGGTGCATTTTTTCTGAGATAAGGGGCCCAAAAACTGCTCACAATACTCCAAGCACAGTCTGACCAATGCCTTATAAAGCCTCTTTATCTCATCTGTACTATTATTCTACAGCTCTTGAAATTAATGTTACCACTGCATTTGCATTTGCTTTCTCTACCACCAACACAACCTGCAAGTTAACCTTTAGGGAATTCAGCACAAGGACTGCCAAGTTCCCCTGTACCTCGGATTTTTGAATTTTCCCCCTGTTTAGAATATAGTCTATGCCCTTATTCCTTCTACCAAACTGTCTGACCATACACATTCCTACACTATATTCCATCTGCCACTTCTTTACTGATTCTCCCAATCTGTCCAAGTCCTTCTGCAAACTCCTTGCTTCCTCAACACTAACAGCCCCTTCACCTATTTTTATATTGTCTGTAAACTTGGCCACAAAATTATCAATTCCGTCATCCAAATCATTCACAAATAATGTGAAAAGAAGTGATCCCAGTACCAAATCCTGTGGAACAGCACTACCACTGGCAGCCCATCAGAACAGGCCCCTTTTATCCCCAATCTATGCCTCCTGCCGGTCATCTGGTGGTGCAGTGACATCAGTACCGGACTCCGGAGCGAAGGTTCCTGAGTTTGAATCCAGTCGGGCCGATCCCGGGAACGCTTTCCATCCTTGCTGGGTTGAGAGCCGAGCTCGCAACTCGGCCTCGTTAAAAAAAAACTGCACTGTGAGAAGGACGTGGGGGACCACTCATAGAATCTTTCCTCCAAGACAACCACTTGAAAAAGTGGTCGCTGAGGCTCTGGCGGAGTATGGGACACAAAAAAAATGCCTCCTGCCAATCAGCCAATTTTCTATCCATGCTAGTACCCTTTCTGTATTACCATGGACTCTTGTTAAGATAATGAATGAACACACCACGGTTGTCACACACTTTATTAAAACAGTTGTAGATGAGTGTGTTCCCACAAAATCATTCAGTGTCTTCCCCGACCAGAAGCCCTGGATGAACCATGAGATCCGCAATCTGCCGAAGGCCAGATCAGAAGCATTCAAGTCAGGTGACCAAGAAAGTTACAGGAGGTCCAGGTACGATCTTTGGAAAGCCATCTCATGGGTGAAGTGGCAGTTCTGTACTAAACTCAAAACAGTGTAGGATGCTCAACAGTTTTGGCAGGGCTTGAATATAATCACCTCTTATAAAGCTAAGGAGCTTAAAAGAGACAATGGTGCCTAACAGCAACTCCTTTGTGTGCATCTTCAGAACCAGCTCTATTTCTATCTTTAATGTCTCTACTTTTCCCTTTCAGGGTTGTTTTGGAGACCCCAACCTGGAGTTACACACTGACTTCGGTTCTTTGCGGGAATGGGACCCCCTCTTGGGGTTTCATGACTGGCCGTTATTTGATATGCCAAGGATGCGACCTAGGAGATTAGCTCACCTTCAGAGTTCTGGGATTTCATGGCTCTGGAGTTGGGCGGACCAAAGGTCATTGCCTCTGCCGGAACTTGGTGTGTCGTGGGAGATGGAAGATTGAAAGCAGCAAGCTGGCTGCTGGCTGTGTGCCCAGAGACCCGAGTTCTTTGGGCACAGAGCTCAGAAAAAGCGACATTATGGAACTTTAACATCATAAATCAGCGAGTTGTTTGTTATGTCTCCCGTTTCACTGTGAAATGGAGACATCTCTTTCTCACTTATTAGGGAGAGAGAGAGAGCCTGTGGTATGTCGAATACCGGGTGAACGAATAGTCTTTGGGGTACTGCAAGTCTGTGTCTTTATTGATGCTTTGCTGCACGCTTGAGTGCTCGGTGGAGGACGCCAATGCTTTTTTTTGCTGGTGGGGGAGGGGTGATTGTTGCTTTGCTGCTGCTTACGTGTTGTGGGGGGAGCTGGGGGGCCACTTTGGGGTTCTAACATCTAACTGTCATTCATTCTTTGGGGCGTTCCTCTGTTTTCGTGGATGGTTGCGAAGAAAATGCATTTTGTATACATTTCTCTGGCATTAAGTGTATCTTTGAAACCTTAAATCAAATGACATGGGGGACAATGAGGCTTCACTTCCAGATGAGCTCAAAGCCTTCTGTGCTCGCTTTAACTGTCAAAACATGGAGAAACTATCACAAACTCCTACAGTTCTCAGTGATCCTGCAATTTCAGTAACTGGTGGTGACATGCAAGCAGCCTTCGGAAGGATGAACCCATGAAAAGCATTTGGCCCAGATGGGGCACCTGGCCAAGTACTAAAGATCTGTGCTGATCAACTGGCTGGACTGTTCACTGAGATCTTTAACCTCTCACTTTGGTAGTCTGAAGTACCCACCTGCTTCGAGCAGGCTTCAGTTATACCGGTGCCTAAGAAGAACATGGTAATCTTCATCAACGACTTTTGTCCAGTAGCACTTATATTCACAGTGATGAAGCTTTGAGAGGTTTGTCATGAAACATATCAACTGCTGCTTGAGAGTTGCCTTGGATCTGCTCCAATTTGCCTTACAGTGCAACAGGTCCACAGCTAATGCCTCTCATTGGCCCTTCACTCAACCCTGGAATATCTGGACAGCAAAGATGCATACATCAGGATGCTTTTATTGACTACAGCTGAGCATTCAATCTTATCATCCCCTCAAAATTAATCAATAAGCTCCAAGATCTTGACCTCAATTCCTCTTTGGCAATTAGATTCTTGATTTACGCACTTGAAGACCCCAGTCTGTTTGGATTGGCACAATATTTCCTCCAACTTCCATCAGTACAGGTGCGCCACAAGGCTGTGTGCTTACCACCAGCTCAACTTGCTCTACAGTGGAGATAGTCCGGTTCCTTGTAAGTAAAACCCTCATCGCCAACGAGCACATCTACATGAAGCGTTGTCGCAAGAAAGCAACATCCATCATCAGGGACCCCCTCCACCCAGGACATGCTTTCTTCTCTCTGCCACCACCAGGAAGAAAGTACAGGAGCTTTGGGACTCCCACCACCAGGTTCAAGAACAGTTATTACCTCTGAACCATCAGGGTCTTGAAGCAAAGGTAAAGGCCTTGTAAGTAAACCTTCAAGAAAAATCTCAAGCTGGAGTCATAATGCAGTCCTACGTTGAGTTCAAAGCTGATGGGCAACTCCTGCAATGGCACTCTGTATCAGTCTCTGTCGTTCCTTTGGATTCGCCAGCTGCATGGATGGGAAGCCGACAACTTGGGCAACAGCTTGCTCTCCATATCGTACTTCCCTTGCTTGTGTATCATGTAGACAGCTGGAAATTTGAAGCAGCCTCATGTGTGACACCTTGTCAAAGGCCTTATGAAAATCTAAGTAATCAACATCCATTTGCCTGTTATTTTCTCAATGAATTCCAAAAGATTTCTCAGGCAGGATTTCCTCTCAAGGAAACAATGCTGACTTTGGCCTATTTTATCATGTGCCTTCAAGCATCCTGAAACTTCATCCTTCATAATGGCCTCCAATATCTTCCCACCTACTGAAGTCAGGCTAACAGGCCTATAATTTCCTTTCTTCTTCCTCCCTCCCTTCTTAAAGAATAGAGTGACATTTGCAATTTTTTAGTCATCTGGAGCTATTCTAGAATCTAGTGATTTCTGAAAGATCATTACTCAGGACTCCCACCACCAAGTTCAAGAACAGTTATTACCCCTCAACCATCAGGCTGTTGAAGCAAAGGTAAAGGCAATGTAAGTAAAGGTTTTATCTGTTGGGGGGGGTGGGACCTCCCTGAGGGCAGCACCAGTGGCTGCACCTCTGGCACAGAGTCTGGCCCTGTGGCTCAGAAGGGTAGGGAAAGGAAGAGGACGGCAGTAGTGATAGGGGACTCTATAGTTAGAGGGTCAGACAGGCGAATCTGTGGATGCAGGAAAGAAACGCGGATGGTGGTTTGCCTCCCGGGTCCCAGGGTCCGGGAGGTTTCTGATCGCGTCCACGATACCTTGAAGTGGGAAGGAGAAAAGCCAGAGGCTGTGGTACATATTGGTGTCAATGACATAGGTAGGAAAAGGGAGGAGATCCTGAAAGCAGACTATAGGGAGTCAGGAAGGAAGTTGAGAAGCAGGACCTCAAAGGTAGTAATCTCGGATTTACTGCCTGTGCCACGTGACAGTGAGTATAGGAATAGAATGAGGTGGAAGATAAATGCGTGGCTGAGGGATTGGAGCAGGGGGCAGGGATTCAGATTTCTGGATCATTTTGGGGCAGGTGTGACCTGTATAAAAAGGACAGGTTGCAGTTGAATCCAAGGGGTACCAATATCCTGACAGGAAGGTTTGCTAAGGCTATTGGGGAGAGTTTGAACTAGAATTGCTGGGGGGTGGGAACCAAACTGAAGAGACTGAGGAAGGGGCAGTTAGCTCACAAATCGAGAAAGCTTGTAGACAGTGTGAGAGGGAGGATAGGCAGGTGATAGGGAAGGGACATGCTCAGATTGATGGTTTGAGATGTGGAGCAATGATGTTGTGGCCATTACTGAGACTTGGATGGCTCAGGGGCAGGAATGGTTACTTCAAGTGCCAGGCTTTAGATGTTTCAGAAAGGACAGGGATGGAGGCAAAAGAGGTGGGAGCATGGCACTGTTGATCAGAGATAGTGCCACGGCCGTAGAAGAGGAGGAAGTAATGGAGGGATTGTCTACTGAGCCTTTGTCGGTGGAAGTTGGAAACAGGAAGGGGTCAATAAATCTGCTTGGTGTTTTTTTATAGACCACCCAATAGTAACAGGGACATCGAGGAGCAGATTGGGAGACAGCTTCTAGAAAGGTGTAATAATAATAGGGTTGTCATGGTGGGAGATTTTAATTTCCCAAATATTGATTGGCATGTCCCTAGAGTGAGGGGTTTAGATGGGGTGGAGTTTGTTAGGTGTGTTCAAGAAAGTTGATAAGCCTACCAAGGGGAGGGGCTGTACTTGATCTGGTATTGGGTCAGGTGTCAGATCTCTCAGTGGAAAGCATTTTGGAGATGGTGATCACAACTCTATCTCCTTTACCATAGCATTGGAGAGGGATAGGAACAGACAAGTTAGGAAAGTGTTTAATTGGAGTAAAGGGAAATATGAAGCTCTCAGACAGGAACTTGGAAACATAAATTGGGAACGGATGTTCTCAGGGAAATGTACGGCAGAAATGTGGCAAATGTTCAGGGGATATTGGCATGGCATTTTGCACAGGTACGTTCCAATGAGACAGGGAAAGGATGGTAGGATAAGGAACCATGGTGTACAAAGGCTGTTGAAAATCTAGTCAAGTAGAAAAGAAAATCTTACAAAAGGTTCAAAAAACTAGGAAATGATAGAGATCTAGAAAATTATAAGGTTAGCAGGAAGGAGCTTAAGAATGAAATAAGGAGAGCTAGAAGGAGCCATGAGAAAGCGTTGGCAAGCAGGATGAAGGAAAGCCAAGGCATTCTATAAGTATGTGAAGAGCAAGAGGATAAGAGAATAAGGCAAATCAAGTGTGACAGTGGAAATGTGTACATAGAACCGGAGGATGTTGCGAAGGTAATTAATGAATACTTTGCTTCAGTATTCACTACGGAAAAAGACCTTGGCAATTGTAGGGATGACTTACAGCAGACTGAAAAGCTTCAGCATATAGACATTAAAGAAGAGGATGTGCTGGAGCTTTTGGAAAGCATCAAGTTGGATAAGTCACCGGGACTGGAAAAGATATACCCCAGGCTACTGTGGGTGGCGAGGGAGGAGATTGCTGAGCCTCTGGCAATGATCCTTGCATTATCAGTGGGGACGGGAGAGGTTCCAGAGGATTGGAGGGTTGTGGATGTTTCATTATTCAAGAAAGGGAGTAGAGATAGCTCACGAAATTATAGACCAATGAGTCTTACTTCAGTAGTTGGTAAGTTGATGGAGAAGATCCTGAGAGGCAGGATTTATGAACATTTGGAGAGGCATAATATGATTAGGAATAGTCAGCATGGCTTTGTCAAGGTCAGGTGATGTCTTACGAGCCTGATTGAATTTTTTGAGGATATGACTAAACACATTGATGAAGGTAGAGCAGTAGATATAGTGTATATGGATTTCAGCAAGGCATTTGACAAGGTACCTCATGCAAGGCTTATTGAGAAAGTAAGGAAACATGGGATCCAAGGGGACATTGTTCTGTGGATTCAGAACTGGCTTGCACACAGAAGGCAAAGAGTGGTTGTAGACGGGTCACATTCTGCATGGAGGTTGTTGAACAGTGGTGTGCCTCAGGGATCTGTTCTGAGACCCTTGCTCTTCGTGATTTTTATAAATGACCTGGATGAGGAAGTGGAGGGAAGGGTTAGTAAATTTGCTGATGACACAAAGATTGGGGGTGTTGTGGATAGTGTGAAGGGTTGTCAGGGGTTACAGCGGGACATTGATAGGATGCAAAACTGGGCTGAGAAGTGGCAGATGAAGCACAACCCAGATATGTGTGAGGTGGTTCATTTTGGTAGGTCAAATGTGATGGCAGAATATACTATTAATGGTAAAACTCTTGGCAGAGTGGAGGATCAGAGGGATCTTGGGATCTGAGTCCATAGGACATTCAAAGCTGCTGCGCAGGTTGACTGAATGGTTAAGAAGACGTACGCTGTATTGGCCTTCATCAATCGTGGGATTGAGTTCAAGAGCTGAGAGGTAATGTTGCAGCTATATAGGACCCTGGTCAGACCCCACTTGGAGTATTGTGCTCAGTTCTGCTCACCTCACTACAGGAAGGATGTGGAAACTATAGAAAGGGTATAGAGGAGATTTACAAGGATGTTGCCTGGATTGGGGAGCATGCCTTATGAGAATAGGTTGAGTGAACCTGACCTTTTCTCCTTGGAGCGATGTAAGGTCAGAAGTGACCTGATAGAAGTGTATAAGATGATGAGAGGCATTGATCGTGTGGATAGTCAGAGGCTTTTTCCCAGGGCTGAAATGGCTAACACGAGAGGACATATCTTTAAGGTGCTTGGAAGTAGGTACAGAGAAGATGTCATGGGTAAGTTTTTTTTACAGAGAAAGTGGTGAGTGCGTGGAATGGGCTGCTGGTGACAGTGGTGGACGCGGATACAATAGGGTCTTTTAAGAGGCTCCTGGATAGGTACATGGAGTTAGAAAAATCGAGGCTATGGGTAACCAGAGGTAATTTCTAAAGTAAGTACATGTTCAGCACAGCATTGTGGGCCGAAGAGCCTGTATTGTGCTGTAGGTTTTCTATGTTTCTACGTTTCTAATGCCTCCACAATCACTTCAGCTACCTCTTTCAGAACCCTGGGGTGTAGTCCATCTGGTCCAGGTGACTTATCTACCTTGAGACCTGTCAAATTCCAAGCACCTTCGACTTAGTAATAACAAGTACACTCACTTCTGTGCCCTAATACTTTTGAATTTCTAGAATACCACTGGTGTCTTCCACAGCGAAGACAGACACAAAATTCTTATCAAGTTTATCCACTATTTCTTTCTCCCCCATTACGACCTCTCCAGCATCATTTTCCAGTGGTCTAATATCTACTCACACATCTCTTTTACTCTTTATATATATGAAAAACCTATTGGTATCCTCTTTGATATTTTTGACTAGCTTACCTTCATGTTTCGTCTTTTATCCCCTTATTTTTTTTTTAGTTGCCTTCTGTTGGTTTTTAAAAGCTTCTAACTTCCCATTAACTTTTGCTATTATATGCCCTCTCTTTTGCTTTTATACTGTCTTTGACTTCACTTGGTTCATTAAGGTTTTATAGCTGGTATTAAACCCTCTGAATATCGTGCATCTCAAATAGTCTCTGACAACCAAGTTCATCCTCTGGCCTTCACGTGTCAATTAGCTACTATGCCCACCAGAGCTATTTCTACTGAGCGGAGAAGCAGCAAAGGTCAGTTAATGGCTCCTTAAAATGAGCCAATTTTGACGGGTAAGGCTCATCAGCTGTGGTTAGCATCTCATCTCGAAGTAAATCTCTGATCTCAAACCTCGTGGCTATACCCCCTCATGGAAAAGGCTTTGTTTGTAAACCCCAAAGGAAAATCCAGATCTGGAGTCTATAAGGCAGTCTTATGTTAAGGACAATGCTGACTGGCATCTCCTGTGATGCTGCTAGTACCAAACTGTATCAGTCTCTACTGTTCCTTGGGATTCATCAGCTGCGTGGAGAGGGGGAGCCTGCTGATTGCTCAATAGCTTGATCTCCATATCATACTTCGCTCATTTGTGTACCATGTAGACAGTTGGGACAGAAAATCCATGATCGGCCCTGACCAATGAAAGGGCCTCCTCATGACTTCCACAGTTGCCTCATCCTTCTTTGAGAATACTTCTTCATTTTTGGGATGTATCTATCCCATGCCTTCCCCCGCAGAAACTCCAGTCACCCTGCTAACGTCCTCTTCCAATCAGCTTTGGTCATCTCTCCTCTCATGTCTCTTTAATTCCCCTTACTCCACAGTAATACTGATGCAGCTGACTTCATCTTCTTCCTCCCAACCTGCAGAGAGAATTCTATCATATTATGATCTCTGACTCTTAAGGGTTCCTTTACCTTAAGCTCCTTAATCAAATCTGGTTCATTGCACAAAACCCAATCCAGAATTGCCTTTCCCCTAGTGGGGCAAACTACCAGCTGCTTTAAAAAGCTATTTTGTAGGCATTCTACAAATTCCATATCTGGGATACAGCACCAACCTGATTTTCCCAATTTACCTGTGTATTGAAACTTCCCAATGACTATTATTACACATCTTTTCTATTTCCCTTTGAAATTTATATTCCACATCCTAGCTACTGTTCAAATGCCTGTGTATAACTTCTATCATGGTCTTTTTAAGCTCGCGGTTTATTATCTCTACCTGCAAGATTCTACATCTTCCCCTTCCACAGTATGCCTACTTCTTTTAAGAACTTGATTTCATTTTTTACCAACAGAGCCTCCCCACCCCCTCTGCCTACCTGCCTGTTCTTTCGGCACAAGGTGTACCGTTGGATGTTAAGCTCCCAACTATGATCTTCTTTTACTGGCGTCTCAGTAGTGCCCACAATGTCATACCTGCCAACCTCTAAGTGTGTGACAGGATCATCTGCCTTTCTCTGTATATTGTGTGCATTCAACTATAACATCTTAAGTCCTATATTCATTACTCTTTTCAATTTTTCTCCCATGTTACACTTCACCTCATCTCACTGACTGCAATGTTGCCCTATCATCTGCCTGTCCTTCCTTACAGTCCCGCTGCATCAATTTGTTTACCAAGTGCCTTATCCTCAGCCCTATCACTCCAATTCCCATCCCCCTGCCAACTTAGTTTAGACCCTCCCCAACAGCTCTAGCAAACCTGTTCAACATTGTCCTTGAACTTCTCTGCTAGCAGTGCAGTTCATGCCATTGTTTCACTGAAAGGAGGGAATTAGCATGTGTTTTTTTGATGATTAATACCCCTTGGATTTCATTTCCATAGCTGCACTACCAAATGCATGGAAGTTTCTGGAATTATATCAATTGTGTGATCACATGTTTCATTTGAAGTTTCTACCTGCTTTAATGAGACAACTATCATTGCAGCACCAAAGAAAAACAAAATAGCATGCCTTAATGACTACTGCCCAGTCGCTCTGCCATGAAGTGCTTTGAGAGTCTGGTCATGCACATATCAGTTCCAGCCTTCCAGACAACTTCAACCTCATGCCAAAATAGGACCACGGCTTTTGCTATTTCCCTGACCCTACACTCACCTCTGGAGCATCTGGACATTAAAGATATCTGTGTTAGACTATTCTTTATTAACTGTAGGTCTGCCTTCAATACTTAAACTCCAAGCAAACCTCAAAGTCAAAGTCAAAGTTTAATTTCTTGTCAAAGTATGCATATGTCACCATATGTTGTCGTTTTCTTGCGGGCATTCACAGTAGGAGAAAGAAACACATGATAATCAATGAAAAACTACAGGCAAGCAGAGGCTGTCAAGCAATCAACATACAACAGACAAACTGCAAATACAAAAAAAAATAATAACAATAAATAAATAAAACTGAAAGCATGAATTGTAGACTCCTTAATAGTGAGTCTATAGGTGGTGTACAGTGGTCAGTTCAGTGTTGAGGTGAGTGAAGTTATCGTCGCTAGTTCAGGATACTGATGGTTGATGGATGATAACTGTTACAGACCCTGGTGGTATGGGACATGTATCTCCTTCCCAAGACAACAGCAAGAAGAGAGCATGGCCTGGATGGTTACCAAACACCTAGAGAGCTGGTGCAGGGATAACAACTTGATGCTTAATGTCACCAAAACCAAGGAGATGATCGTCGATTTCAGACGGTCTCAGCCTGAGCACACACCCCTCAGCATCACGGCTCCACAGTGGAGAGAGTGGAAAACATCAAGTTTCTTGGGGTGCAGATCTCGGACAATCTCACCTGGTCCAGGAACACCACTGGGATTGTGAAACGGGCCCAGCAGAGATTGCACTTTCTGAGGAAGCTTAAACAAGCATCACTCCCCACTAACATCTTAACTACATTCTACAGAGGCGTGGTTGAGAGTGTGCTGACCTTTTGCATCACAACCTGGTACTCCAGCTGCAGTGCTGTCGACAAAAAAGCCTTGCAGAGGGTGGTTAGGGGAGTAGAGAAGGTTATTGGGGTCTCCCTACCTTCTGTCCAAGACCACTTTCAGAGTCGATGCCTCTAGAAGACATGGTACATCATTAAAGGCCCCTCGCACCCTCTCCATGAACTGTTTGTTCTTCTGCCATCAGGCAAATGTTACAGCAGCATCAAAACTAAAACCACAAGGCTACTAAACAGCTTCCTCCCACAGGCAGTCAGACTGCTAAATAGCTGCTCCACCTGACTCTGCTTTGGACACTTTTAACTCGCACTGGACATTTATAACTTGATTTTAACTGACATGTGGCTGTTGTGTTTTACTATTTATTGTTATGTTTATTATTTAGTGTTGTGTTTGTTATGTTATGATTGCACTGCCCCTGAGGAACACTGTCTCATTCTGCCCTGCAGAGCTGATGTATAAAGCTGATGTTAGAATGACAATAAAGTTTTTTGAATCTTTGAATCTTTGAATTGAGATTCATTTTGTTACAGATATAGAAACAGAAACAAAAAACCTACAGCACAATACAGGCCCTTCAGTCCACAAAGCTGTGCTGAACATGTACTTACTTTAGAAATCACCTAGGATTACCCATAGTCCTCTATTCTTCTAAACTCTATGTACCTATCCAGGAGTCTCTTAAAAGACCCTATTGTATCCACCTCCACCACCTCACTGGCAGCCTATTCCACGTACTCACAACTCTCTGCGTAAAAAAACTTGCCCCTGATATCTCCCGGAAACCTAATTCCAAGCACCTTAAAACTTGTGTCCTCCCGTGTTAGCCATTTCAGCCCTGGGAAAAAGCCTCCGGCTATCCATATGATCAATGCCTCTCATCATCATCTTGTACAGGGGTCCCCAACCTTTTTTGCACTGCAGACCGGTTTAATATTGACAATGTTCTTGCGGACCGGCCGACCCGGCCGGGGGTTGGCGGGGGTGGGGAAGGGTTGCCAACGGACAAGAGTAGCAGTCAAATACGTTGTGTTTACCCCGAGAAAGACCATGAAGCCTTGCGCGGGCACCAATTCGCATGCGTGACTTTCGCATGCATGTACGTGCCGATTTTTTCCTACAAATGGTTTTTGGCAATTCTTGTCGAGGGGGGTGGGTGTTAATCACGACCGGAATATAGGTGATAAGTGGCTAATACGCTCAATTTCGTTTCTAAAAGGTTTCTCTAACGAATTTAATATCAAACACACAACGCATATTTTCCTCGCATGAATATAGTGATAAGTCAATTATCAGGGGAGGACAGGAGAGCTTGAAGTAAGTGTCGAATGAACTTCCCGTAGAAGTAGTAGAGGCAGATTCGATATTATCATTTAAAGAAAAATTGGATAGGTATATGGACAGGAAAGGAATGGAGGGTTATGGGCTGAGTGCAGGTCGGTGGGACTAGGTGAGCGTAAGCATTTGGCATGGACTAGAAGGGCAGAGATGGCCCATTTCCGTGCTGTAATTGTTATATGGTTATGTAAGTCACTTATAAGTCAATAGCCTCATAACGTTTTAAGTAACGTCTGGATATTAAACACACAGAGCATATTTTCCTCATATGAACATATAAAATCATTGCAACACACCAATATCGCTGAATCAGTGGGAGCCCTGGGCTGAATACTTGGTTTCCTGCAACAAGATGGTGCCATCAAGGGGTGATGGGAGACAGCGATACTCGAACGGGGTTCCTTATGTCCAGACTATTCCGCAATTTAGTTTTCGTTGCATTCATTGCAGAGGTATGTTGGAAATGGAAGCAATGTTTTCAGTGCTTTCGTGGCTATCTCAGGATATTTAGCCTTGACTTTGATCCAGAATGCCGGTGGAGGTGTTATGTCAAACATACTTTTCAGCCCGCCGTCATTTGCAAGCTCGTGGAGTTGATCTCCTTCCTGCGCTGACATGGATGGCGCGCAGGTAATGACCTTGCGTGCATTCAAATTCAACAGCGCGTGACAGGGAATGAGGAAAGTTGCAGCTGACTCATATCGCCAAATCATATCGTTTCCTCGTGGCCCGGTAGCGCATGCTTTGCAGCCCGGTGGTTGGGGACCCCTGATCTTGTACACCTCTATCAGGTCACCTCTCATCCTCCGTCGCTCCAAGGAGAAAAGGCCAAGTTCACTCAACCTATTGTCATAAGGCATGTCTCCAATCCAGGCAACATACTTGTAAACCTCCTTTGCACCCTTTCTATAGTTTCCACATCCTTCCTGTAATGAGCAGACCAGAACTGAGCACAGTACTCCAAGTGGTGTCTGACCAGGGTCCTATATAGTTGCAACATTACCTCTCGGCTCTTGAACTCCATCCCACAGTTGATGAAGGCCAATACACTGTATGCCTTCTTAACTACACAGTCAACCTGCACAGCAGCTTTGAATGTCCTATGGACTTGGACTCCAAGATCCCTCTGATCCTCCATTCTGCCAAGAGTTTTACCATTAATACTATATTCTGCCGTCATATTTGACTTAAAAAAATGAACCACCTCACACTTATCTCGGTTCAACGCCATCTGCCACTTCTCAGCCCAGTTTTGCATCCTACTGATGTCCCGTTGTAACCCCTGACAGCCCTCCACACTATCCACAACACAACTAAACTTTGTGTCATCAGAAAATTTACTAACCTATCCCTCCACTTCCTCATCCAGGTCATTTATAAAAATCACAAAGAGAAGGGGTCCCAGAACAGGTCCTAAGGCACACCACTGGTCACCGACCTCCATGCAAAATATGACCTGACTACAACCACTCTTTGCCTTCTGTGGACAACCCAATTCTGGATCCACAACACAATGTTCCCATGGATCCCATGCCTCCTTACTTTCTCAATAAGCCTTGCATGGGGTACCTTGTTAAACGCCTTGCTGAAATCCATATGATAAGGATATTTACTTACTTATATTTACAGATAATAAGTACTATAGAATTTATGAAAAACTGTACGTAAACATAGGCTGATAAATAACCAATTTGGCGATGAAGATGATGCTGGTGACATATATTGTTGATGATTTGCAAGCAGCTCACAAGATTTCTATATATACATTTTCTAATGCAAACTTATCTCCAAACTCCAAGACTGGGATTCAGTGCCTCCCTTTGTAACTTCATCCTTGACTACCTGACCAAAAATAACAAAAGAGCAGCTCATTAACTTCAGGAAGGAGGGTGGTGCACATGCTCTTTTATACCATGGTGAGGATGAAAGAGTAAGAGCTTTAGGTTCCTAAGTGTGAGCAACACCATCTACAAAGAAAACACATCAGTGCCTCTACTTCCTCAGGAGGTGAACAGAATTTGGCATGTCCCCTTTGACCGCATAGGAAGGCTGTTCATCGAATTGCTATGACTCTCTAAAGATGCCACTGGTCATTCCTACCAACTTTTGTAGAACACATAGACCAGAAATAAAAAAAATTGGCTCATTGGGTATACTATTCCTTATGTTCCATTCCTATCTCCTCCCTTTGCCATCATCTATATTTATTAATGAAATCTCTTCTCCCTTCTGTCACAGATGCTTGTATAATGTCTCCTTAAATGTTTCTAAATTTTACCTTCAATTGCTTCCTGTAGGATTAAATTACACATTCTCAACACTTATTTTATAAAGAGGTTTGTCCTGAATTTCCTGTTATATTTCTTACTGACCCTCAAGTATTGATGGCCTCAGGCAATCATTTTCCCTACAACTGGAAACATTTTCTCCCCATCAGTTCTGCCAAAAGTTCTCAGCATTTTAATAACTGCCATTAACTCAATCCCCAGCTTCCTTTTCTCTAGTCTGTCCAAATTTCCCCAATGTGTATATCCTTGAATTTCTGGTACCATTATTATAAAGTTTCTCTGAACCTGGAAGACACAAGAGATTCTGCAGATGCATAAAATCTGGATCAACACACACAAAATAATAAAGGAACTCAGATGGCCAGGCACCATCTATGGAAGGAAAAGCACAGTCAATGTATTGGGCTTTTATCCTTGATTAGGGTTGAAAAAAAAAGGGGCAGAAGCAGGAAATTCTGCCCCCTTCCTCTCCAGTGCTCATGAAGGGACTCAGCCCAAAATGGCAACTGTTTTTTCCCCTCCAAAGATGCTGCCTGACGCATTGAGTTCATCCAGCATTTTGTGTGTGTTGTTCTCCACAACCTCTCTGATATGAAGATATAGTGATATATCCCTTATCTAATATAAGACCATAAAACCTCAAGATATAGAATCAGAATTAGGCCATTTGGCACATCGTGTCTGCTCTGCCATTTCATCATGGCAAATCCAATTTTCCTCTCAGCCCCAATCTCCTTCCTTCTCCTCGTATCCCTTCATACCCTGACCTATCAAGAATCTTTCAACCTCTGCCTTAAATATATATAAAAGACTTGGCCTCCATGGCTGCCTGCAGCAAAGAATTCTATGGATTCGCCACTTTATAGCTAAAGAAAATCCTCCTCATCCCCATTCTAAAAAGTCGCACCTTTATTCTGAGGCTGTGTCCTCTGGTCTTAGACTCTCACGCTATCAGAAACATCCTCTCCACATCCACTGCATCAAGTCCTTTCACCATTTGACAGGTTTCAATAAGGTCACCTCTCATTCTTTTGAATTCTAGTGAATACTGGTCAAGAGCAATCTCTTCATATGACAAGCCATTCAATCCTGGAATCATTTTTGTGAACCTCCTTTGAACCCTCTCCACTTTCAGCACATCATTTCTTCAATAAGGGGCCCAAAAATGCTCACAATACTCCAAGTGAGTCCTCACCAGTGCTTTATAAAGTCTCTTCATTACATCCTTGCTGTTATATTCTAGTCCCCTTGAAATGAATGCTAACATTGCATTTGCCTTCCTCTCCACAGACTCAACCTTTAAATTAACTTTTAGGGAATTCTTTACAAGGATTCCCGGACCCTTTGCACCTCAGTTTTTTGTATTTTTTCTCCATTTATAAAATAGTCCACCCTTTCATTTCTTCTACCAAAGAGCATAACCATACATGTCCCAACACTGTATTCCATCTGTCATCTCTTTGCCCATTCTCCTAGGTGCTTTTGTAGTCTCACTACATTCTCAGAGCTGTTTGCTTCTCCACCTAGCTTCATATCATCTGCAAACTTTGCAACAAAGCCATCAATTCCATCATCCAAATCTTCTTTAATATTATTGGCTAGTTTACTTTCCTATTCTATCTTTACCTTCTCAATGACTTTTTTAGTCGCCTTCTGCTGGTTTCTAAAAGTTTCCTAATTCTCTAACTTCCCACTGATCTTTGCTCAATTATATGCTCTTCCTTTGGCTTTTATGTTGGCTTTGACTTCTCTTGATAGCCACGGTTGCGCCATTTTGCCTTTAGAATACTTTTTCATCTTTGGGATGTATATATTCTGTGCTGAATTGCTTCCAGAAATTGCAGCCTTTGCTCCTCTGTTGTCATCCTTGCCAGTGTTCTTTTCTAATCAATTTTGGTCAACTACTCTCTCATGCCTCTGTAATTCCCTTACACCACTATAATACTGATACATCTGACTTCGGCCTCTCCTTCTCAATTTCAGGGTGAATTCGATTATATTATGATCACTTTTCCCTAAGGGTTCTTTTACCTTAGGCTCTCTAATCAAGTCTGGTTCATTGCTCAACACCCAATCCAGAATAAATGATCCCCCAGTGGGTTCAACCATAGGAAAAGGAAATTGCTTTTTAAACTCACGAGAGAGCAAAGGCCATCAACTTTTTGCTGTTGATGTTTCTGTAGCAGACAATTTCTTCTTTACGAGGTCGAGTTGCTAGCTCGACGCTCAACCCAGCATGGATGGAAAGCGTGCCAGGGGGAGCCAGCTGGGTTCGAACTCGGGAGCCTTTGCTCCGAAGTCCGGCGCTGATGCCACTACGCCACCAGCTGGCTTTAGGGTTCAACCATGAGCTGCTCTAAAAAGCCATCTTGAAGGCTCTCTGAAAATTCTCTCTCCTGTAATCCAGCGCCAACCTAATTTTCCCAATCTACCTGCATATTGAAATCCCCCATGATTACTGTAACATTGCCCTTTTCGAATAGATTTTCTATCTCCCATTGTAATTTGTAGACTACAACCTTACAGCTCTTTGGGGTCTAACTCCCATTAGGGACTGTTACCCTTGCAGTTCCTTAGTTCTATCCACAATGATTCAACACTTCCTAACCCTATGTCATCTCTTTCTAAAAACTTGATTGCATTTTTTACCAACAGAGCAACGCCACCCCCTCTGCCTTCCTGCCTGTCCTTTCAGCATGTCTATCCTTGGATATTAAACCCCCATCTGTACTCTTCTTTCATTCATGTTTCAGTGATGCCTACAACATCATACATGCTACTCTGTAACTGTGCTACAAGTTCACCCACCTTATTCCGTATATTGCGCGCATACAAATACAGCACCTTCAGTCCTGTATTCACCGTTTTCAATCTTGTCTACCTTTTATGTTGCAACACATCATGCTGACTGCAAGTTTGCCCTATCAACAGCCTCTCCTCTCTACACATTGCCTGTTTGTAAACCATCTACCTCATCTTCAGCACTATAATCTGCCCTTCCTACAACTTGCTTTGAAATATATGCAGCTCAGACCACGAGTTACACTATGCTCAATCTTTTGATTCCTAGCTTAGTCTGAGGCCTTGCCAAAATCTGCCTCTACAACCTCTCCACTAACTATTCTGGCACTCTGGCTCCCATCCCCCAGCAACTCTAAACCCCACTGTGCAATGTTAACAAACCTTCCCACTAGATTATTAGTCTCCCCCCAGTTCAAGTGAAAACCATCTGCTCTGTACAGGTCGCACATTCCCTGGAAGAGAGCCCAATGATCTAAAAGTCGTATGCCCTCCCTTCTACACCAACTCCTTAGCCGTGTCTTAAACTGTATAGTCTTTCTAGTTCTGGCCTCACTAGCACATGGCACGGGTAGCACTCCTGAGATCACAACCCTAGAGGTCTTGCCCTTTAACTTCACACCCAACTCCCTGAACTCCCTATGCAGAACCTCGTCACTCGTCCTAGTCATAGTCACCTGAAATGTTTGCAGTAATCCTGGTGTGCTCTGAAGAGTGATTGCCACTGTTTAAGCATAACTTTTCAATTCCATCCCTCCTGTTAGTGCTTGGTCTATTTTCATTCTGCTTGCAATCGAAGTGCTTGCAATATGAGATCACTGTGTTCCACAGACACACACCTTTTAAGCAAGTTTTTAAAAAAGTGGCTAGTAGACTTACTCCAAAGCTGCATTGTTTGATATAATTTTTCCAACAACAAACCTTCTCAGAATGCCACAGAATATATAAACAGTGCTGGCATCAGAAGTTCACTTTCTACTAACCTGCAGAGTAGCGTTTAGAGCAATTCTTTACAGCAGTAGCTGTTAGATCTGGGTTCATTTCCCACTGTTGCCTGTAAGGAGTTTTCCCATGATCATGTAGGTTTCCTCTAGGTGCTCTGGTTTCCTCCCACATTCCAAAAATGTGCAGTTATGGTTAGTGAGTTGCAGGTGTGCTATGTTGGTGCTGGAAGCCTGGCAACACTTGTGGTCTGCCTAGCACGATCCCCTCTGACTTGATCTGATGCAAACAATGAATTTCACTGCATGTTTCAATGTGCATCTAACAAATTAAACTAATCTCTCTTTTTAATCGCTATCCCAACTTGAGTCTTTGCGGAATGCTCTAGCCTCAAAATAAGAGATTTCAACAAGACAACTATTCAAAATTGTGCAGTTGTATTTGCACTTTTTTTAGGAACATGCCTGTAAGGTCAGCTCTGGCAGACTGTGTGAATGAGATCTACTGTGAGTTCCAATGGTTAGGAAGGCAGTACTGCAACACTCCATAGATAGTGAAAGGCATGACAAGGCATAGAAGACATTATTGTTATCCACTGCAAACCAAGGAAGACCCCAGTTTGTGACACTTGTTCCTAGCACTAGTCCCTGATTTCACTGGCCAAGAGAGTGGAACTGCCGCAGTGCAAGGGCTTTTCCATTTTAAAAACTCTCCCATACAGGCTTCCTGTCATCACCGGACACAGAGGACAACCACCATTTGTACTTTAAACTACAAAATTGTAAGAGATATAGACAGGGTAATTGAAAACAGGCCTTTTCCAATGAGATTGGTGAGACTAGAACTAGAGGTCGTGAATTAAGGGTGAAGAGTGAAATATTTAAGAACGTGAGGGGGAGCTTCACTTAGGGGGTGGTGAAAGTGTGGAATGAACTGACAGCAGTTCAATTTCAACACTTAAGAGAAAATTTGATAGGTACACGGATGAGAAAGGTATGGAGAGCCAAGGTGCAGGTGCAGGTTATTATAAGGTCAAAGGGCCTGTGTCTGCTCTGTAGTGTTCTATGACTCTATACCTCAATATTGTACAAATCTAGAGGAACAGAGGCATATTTTACAGGACACCTTATCGTCCTCAGCTTCCATCTGTTCTATCTGTTGATACAAAGGAAAAGTTCTTTGGCCCAGTACAGCATTGCTAATACTCCTTCAAGGAGTGAAGAAGTCTGAACCACTCAAATGCTCCATGCCATACATAAAGAATCACATGCAAGTGATCAACATATCTCAAAGAAAGACATTCTTGCTAGCTAAGGGGAAGTTTTATGTGCAGAAGGATAAGGCTGTTGGCTAAGAAGTGCGTGGCAGTGGTATAGATGTTGATGTGGAAATGAAAATATTTTAGATTAGACGGAGGTATCCAGTTGATGTCCATTAGGGAGGCGCTTATCTGGAGCATAGCGAGAAGGACTGGAGGTATACACGCCACTAGCACAGGGAGATCCAGAATAGGAAGTGAGTGAAGACACCATTGCAGACACACTCTTCCTGTGCTGCTGGTGGATGCGGGATCTCAGGGAGTTGGGAGCCAGTTCAGCCCTCTGAAAACGCAACCTTCGTCTTTAGTTCAGTGAAGGCTTCTTGGAAGAGTGTAGAAAATTTTCAACACACCAGCTGCGCATGCTCCTTCCGATAGCTCCCCTGATGCAAAACCCAGTGGGTAAAACGGGGCAGCCAGGTGGGAATAGAGATCCAATGCAGACTGAAGCACTGGGTGGGGGATGCATTAATTTTGTGGAAACTGCCAACGTCAGGCACTCAGAACGTTCCACATACTAACATAGACATGGATACAATAGTGACATCATTCATAGGCATTGCGTTGAGTGTCATATCAATACCGATGATGCTCAGTTCCATCTCAACACCACCTCTGTCCATGCCTTCTACAGTACTGTGCAAGAGACTCAGGCATGCAATTATATAGTAGTGTGCTTAAGGCTTTTGCACAGTACTGCGGTAATTTTATGTATTGTACTGTACTGCTGCAAATAAAAAACAATTTCATAACATATGTGAGTGATGATAAACCTGATTCTGATATGGGTGTCTATTGTGGACTGAGTGTGGGAAGTGGGCAGGGAAAGGGGAATCATGGTTGGGAAAAGGTGAAGAGAGAGGGAAGGGAGCAGGAAGCACTAGAGGGGCATTCTGTAACAATCAATAAACCAATTATTTGGAGTCAAATGACCTTCCCCGGTGCCTCAGGCCTGGGTGAGTCTGCACTCGCATCAACCCCTCCCCCCCACCCCCTGGCACTAATTTTCTGCCACCTCTCCCTCACCCTTCCTGCAGTGCTCCACCCTCGCCAGTCCTAACATACTTTATTCCCACCAGATTTACAAACTCGCTCCACATTGACAAATACAGTACTGTGGAATAGTCTTTGGCACCCTAGCTATACATATGCATCTCAGACTTTTGCAGAGTACTGTGTCATCCTTTCTTGAATGAGCCACAATACGACATTAGCAGACCTGAAGTTATTTCCTTCAATGAAAACGGTAAATTATCCCAAAGTCTCAGCTCTATTTATTTAAATAACCTTCCTCAGCCTTACAATTGTCCAGGAACTTCATATCTTTCCCTGCTCTCCTTGCTTCATTCCTACTGTATGTTACCCAATGTCTGGCATTACTTCCATAATCCTTCTGGTCCTCTGTCCTTCTGAATGGTCCACCTTAAAATATACCTCTGTCCCTTCTCTGAAGTCGCTGGTCTAATTCTTCATCGAGGCTCAGTGTCAGTTGCTCTTTAATTATCTTCTTCTTAATCAACTTGTAAGGGGCCAAATGATCCCAGGTTATTGTTCTATCTAGACTTTAGGAGTGGGATTCTATCCATATTGTTGCGTAGTTACTGTATATCCTGATGGCATGTATTTAGAGACAGGCATCTTTTCTGATCTCAATGGAAAACGAGATTTCACATCACTTTAGAAAGCTAAAATGGCCTTTGAAGGCTAAAGCCAGCATTTTTTCAGATCTTTATTAATTAATAATGCCTTAAGCAAACCTTTATGATAAATTTTATCACAATGTGTTAGATACACAAGATGTAGTTTCTCCTAATAAAATAATCTTATCAGGTCAATCAATAAATATATTGGAAAGACTTACATTGCAAATAACCTTGTTATACTAGTATACATGTAAGATGCCTAACTTGTTTATTTTAAATAAAGCACTTGTCATATCATTTCCTTTCATACTAATGCAGACCTTCAAGACATTGCCAGTGACAGAAACAATTACCTCAGACATATCTTTCCAAACAGAACAGGGACAATCTCACACATCATAATCCAACAAGAAAAAAAAAAGGTGTGCCCAAAGGACCACCTAACTCACAGGTCATTGCTGTTGAATTGATGGAATGGCCCTCTCTGATTGTTTGGTCTACTGCAATTCTGGTGACAGTAACTCTATGTACGTTCATGCGAAATATGGAAATTAATTTTATACAGTTGTTTCTAATGTCCCATAGGTTTTCATCTATTTATATATATTTATATATATATTATTTAAAACTGCATCTCCGCTCTGTGCAGTATTTCCATGCCTCCCTTAATTTACGTCACTTTTAACCCAAGGAAATTTCTCTGTTAATAAAGATATAAATTTCTCTGCAAGGTTCAAGTTTACAGACCTCCTTAGCCAAAAAGAGAAAACTCACTGATTTGAAAAAGGTTACAACCCCATTCTATTATGGCAATTTTTGGTTTGGCAATGATAGAACATAGATTTTTAACCTCTTCAGCCTGTCGGATGTTCGCATTTGTTACTTTAATGGCCAGAAGATCCATTTTATTGAACTGGAAGGAGACCAACCCTCCTACCACATTTCAATGGTTTTCCCAAACTATATCATGTTTAAATTTAGAAAATATCAGAAGTGACATTTTTGATCCTTCGGTTAAATTTGAAGAGACTTGGAAACCATTTATTCAACATTTTCATATGATGTAATTTGACCTTTCCAAATCCTTCTTATTAACTTAAAACATATGAATAGAGGAGCGGAGTTGACGACATTACTGAACGTGTTCGATTTAAGATATTGGTCTAGCCTTGTTTGTTCCATTTGCTTTTTTTTGGGTTTAGTATTTAGTTTCATTTTCTTTTTTTTTTGTTTTTTTTGGGGGGGTTTTCTTTGTTTTTTTTCGTATTATTTCTTTTTTCTCTATGATTAATTATATTAAGAGTTTGGAAGTCTATTATACCTGTATTATTTGAAATTTTTGATTGCAAACTCTGTCATCTTCATTAGGGATGATGCCTGGGCACGTCTATTCTGCTGGTGTATATACCATCGCCCCCCCCCCCCATCATCTGCACCTCCACTCAAAATCTGCAGATGCTGGAAATCCAAGCAACACACAGAAACTGCTGGAGGAACTCAGCAGCCCAGGTAGCATTTATAGAAAAGAGTTCAGTCGACATTTCCGGCCGAGACCCTTCAGCAGGACCTGTCAGGTGTGTGCTTTCTGTGCTTCTTGATCCGTTGAGGATCAGGATGGTTAGTCCTCCTCTGACCAGGTTTCCACTGTCCAACCTTGTTTATAATCGAATTCTAGTTCTTACTTAGAGCAAGACCTTCCTCTTTGTTAAAATTCTTTTCCCCTAGTTTTATTTCAATGCCTTCCTTCATCAGACAGTCCCAAAACCCGCTGGTGCGGCACAGTAGTTTTATGCAGTCGAAGTCAATCCTATTGCCATTGCAGAGGCAATATTCTATTATCGCTGAGTTCTCCGGACAACCCAAAGAGATACACCTCCTCAGCTCCTTGATACAGGTTTCCACTGTGTGTCCCATCTGGCCGATATACGCTGCTCCGCATTCACAGGGAATTCTGTAAATGACAGCCATCCTGAGTCCCAGGTCAACTTTGACCTGCATAAGCTGTGATTTGTGGATGGTATTAATCTGGTATTTCTTCAGGATCCTGGTGATCCTTCCAGAGTCTGTGGAAATTTAGGGAAGACAGGTGGAGGTGATGGGCCCATCCCCGTTATTATGTTCCCTGGTTTTTCCATTGGCTCTTTTAAGAGCCTGATTGATTTCCTTCACCTTGTTACCATTCTGTAGGAATGTTATGCATAATTGTCTTATTTCTTTCTGGAGACTTTCCAGGTCTGAAATAGTTTTCACACAGTTAATCAAAGTAGAAAGAACTGCTCTACGTTGGAAGGCATGATGGTAGCTATTATTGTTGGGGTACACGACCGGGTGAGTGGGTTTTCAATCGATGCCATGTCCGAGGCTACCACTAGGTTTCTGTCGTATTAGAATGTCCACGAACAGGAGGCAACCATTCTTCTCCATCTCCATCATAAATTGAATGTTTGGATGTATGCTGTTCAGATGTTCTGCTAGGGTGCCTGGAGTACATGAGGGCCATGCTACGAAAATGTCATCTACATATGCATTTGGGGCATAACGGTGATGAACTCCGAGCCCTCTGCTCAGGGTCCTCCATGTAGAAATTAGCAATAGCCAGCGACAAATATGCATATTATTTTTCAGTCCAGGTGAAGGATTTCAACCTGTCAGGTGAACTGTCCATTTCCTTCCATAAATGCTTCCTGACCAACTGAGTTTCTCTAGTTCTTTGACTGTTGCTAAAGTAGCAAATGCTGGTCAAAACCAGCTTTATATGTACAACACTATAGTATGGCTTCCTTCGAGAGAGAGAGAGAACGTGTTGTAAATTACAATATTAATTGAATGAGAGTATAGGTAAAGATAGGATCTGTACAGGTATCTTAAAATCTTGTCCAAGGTAGACCAAAAATTGGACAAAGGAGAGACAGGAAAATCGCTTACATACTACTCAGTCTGCAGGTGCTGAAATCTGAAACAGCGGACAAAAAATGCTGGAGGAACTCGGCAGGTCAGGCAGCATCTATGGAAGTGAATAAATATTTGACATTTCAGGCCAAGACCGTTCTTCGAGACTGGAAAGGGAGGGGGAAGGCTCCAAAATAGAAAGGTGGGGTGGGGAGGGGAGGGAGAACAGCTAGAAGGTGAAGCCGTGGGTGGGAAAGGTAAACGGTTGGAGACGAAGGCATCTGATAGAGAGTAGAGTGGACCACAGGAGAAAGGGAAGGAGGAGGGGATGCAGGAGGAAGTGATAGGCAGACGAGAAGTCGGAATGGAGAACAGAAGAAGTGGGGAGGGGAGGGTAAATAAAATTTACTGGAAAGAGAAATCAATATTCATGCCATCAGTTTGAAGGACCCAAAGGGAATTATAAGGTGTTGCTCCTCCACCCTGAGAGTGGCCTCATCTTGGCACTCTCCGCTCCTATTAGATTCCTTTATCTCCAGTCCTTTAACTTTCCCATCCACCTGACTTCACCTATCACCGTCTAGGCATCCTCCTTTACTTCACAGCCCCCCCCCCACCTTTTTATTCTGGCATCTTCCCCTTGCTTTCCAGTCTTGAAGAAGGGTCTCGGCCCAAAACGTCAAATGTTTTTCCATAGATGCTGCCTCACTTTCTGAGTTCCTCCAGCAATTTGTGTGTGTTGCTTAGGAAAATTTCTTGTCCAAAAATGTCAGTACTAAAGCTAAAAATGATTATCATAATCATTCTTGAACAAACAAAGTAGTGGATTTATCCGTGGGTTTGAAGGTTAGTAAAGCAGACCTCATCCTGTCCAACTCCCTCACTAAATGTGTTTTTTTCTGAGGTGTGGGCTCTTGGATTGACTAGCCAGAAAACTTCACCACTCCTATTTAGAAGCAGAATAATTCATTGAACGTTGCACTTGCCCTGACAAACTCTGATCACTTCAGCATCTTCATTCAAACTGGGTGAATATCTCATGCTTTTCTTAATCTCCCTCCCTCCCTCCCTCCCAGCAATTGTAGGCTTCCCTTTTCTCCACTCTGCTGACACCTTCTCTCCCAACATCTTAACTTGCGTTTTAACTCTAACATTTCTCAGTTTTGATGAAAACCCATCAAAATATACTTCAGTTTCACTCTCCACAGAAGCTATCTAACTTGCTAAACATTTCCAGCATTTTCTGCTTTAAGAAACAGTATAATCTGACAGATCATGAAACACACTGTGGGTGATCCATCGTTGGTCTCAACCGTAGTTCCACTTGCAGTCCTGTGCCAGGAGGCTGACCACCCACTCTTCAACGTGACTCTGAACTTGCTCCTGCCTGTGTCAGATCTGGAACCTGACTGTTAATTCTGGCACATGTGCTGGCGTGCAGGTGAAATCTTTTGTTGTCATAGAAACCCAAGAAAATCAAGTTCATGGTCAAGTTTAATGCAGGAATACATCCAAACAAAACAAAACCAAATTCTCCCAGGGCCAAGGTGCAAAACATGGTACCAATAGTGATACACAGCACAAGGCACATATTTCACATAAAAGATAGCAGAGAACATGCAGTCACACAGAAAATATGTAGCCGAAGTCCCTCAGTGACATGTCCTGTAAATTGATGGTGCATAGGTGTCGTCATTTGTGTATCTGCTGACGAGCGCACACAACCTGGCTTGTCTTCCACTGAGCAAACGCAGAAGGGCAGCACTGATGGGCCTCCAATCCAGCATCGATGCTATGCCACATGGCCTCCAGCGTCTCCTCTTCTGGGCAGTTGCAACAGGTGAGCCTGTGGCATGAGGACCAGTCCGTGCTACAACCAAGGCCATGCGGCTCCCCAGCTTCAGTCTCGCTAATAAACCAGTGAACCAGACCTGCAGCATTTTACAGTACCAATGTCCAACTGGGGTCTTGTGATCACAAGAAACGCATGCAAGACAACCACTCGCTGTTAGACTGCATGCCACCGTTGTACACAGACTCTGATGCCTCTCTGCACCAAGCAGCAACACGCTAGAGGCAGAAAACATGTTCCCGATGTTGGGGGAGTCCAGAACCAGAGGCCACAATTTGAGAATAAGGGGTAGGCCATTTAGAAAGGAGTTAAGGAAAAACTTTTTCACCCAGAGAGTTGTGGATCTGTGGAATGCTCTGCCTCAGGAGGTAGTGGAGGCCAATTCTCTGGATGCTTTCAAGAAAGAGTTAGATAGAGCTCTTAATGATAGTGGAGTCAAGGGATATGGGGAGAAGGCAGGAACAGGGTACTGATTGTGGATGATCAGCCATGATCACAGTGAATGGCGGTGCTGGCTCGAAGGGCCGAATGGCCTGCTCCTGCACCTATTGTCTATTGATCTGCACCAAGTCCAGCTCCTCTACTAATGAGCAATTCGCTAATGGGGCAGACCTGTATTTCTTGAAGTTCTGAATGTCCAGTATTGCCTTGTGATCATAAAAAAGATGTTTAACAAAGACGCAAACTCCTTTGGCTGGTCCCAGAGAGGCTGCTACATCCAAGCATACCACCATCTTACGGGGAGGATGTACTGCAAAAGAGTGTTTTGAATAGAAACTTCCACACCATTATTTTTTTTTAATATGAAGATAGATCTTGTAGAAACGATTAACTGTATAAACCCCTCAAATATCCATTTTTTTCTGGTTTGGTACAGATTAGTTCTCAATCTTTTATATATTGGTTCTCTTATTATACAAAAACTATACAGAACTGTCAGGTCAGCTGAAAAGACTATTGGTTGTAAATTATCATCACTGCAGGACTTGTATGAGTCCAGGACAAAGAAGCAAGCAGGTAAAATCATTATGGACACCACCTACCCAGCAAACTACCTTTTTGAAAGGCTCCCTTCTGCAAAGCACTATAGGACTATTAAAACAACAAACTTCACATCATCGTAAAAGTTCCTTCCCTCAGGCAGTTAACCTAATTAACCATTCTAGTTAGCTCCCCACCCCCAACCCCTCTATTTATTTCCACAGTCAGTGCACCATAAACACTTTAATAAAGCTTTTTACATTTCACTTTTCTGTGCGAGGAGTGGCATCCCACACAGACTTCCAATCTGTGCCTTGTAAGGCAGGAAAATGCCCGACACAGGCCTCTCATGGTCTGAGTCGACGTTCCCCCCCGCCCTTTACATTGTAAATATATGTTGATATTTATGTACTTATGCATATTTTGTTCCCTATTCACAGTTTTACCTCTAAGTTTACTTTTTTATAATTCTTTACTCTGTATAATTGTTGAATTTCTTTTTGTTGCATGTCGCAATCCAGGCTGGAACACTGGCTGTTTATTCCTTTCCATAGATGTCGCCTGACCTGCTGAGTTCTTCCAGCATTTTGTGTGTGTTACTCCGGATCTCCAGCATCTGCAGAATCTCTTGTGTTTATTAATAACTGCACTTTCAATTGTTTGATTTTCACATATTTCTTCACAAATTATGCACAATTAAGCAATGTGTTATCATCCACTTTGTTTATTATAACCCAGGTAAAAGATAGCATATTATCTCTTTAACAATATAACAAGGAAAAGCATGTGTTTTATGGCTACATTAAATCACCAGTTGAATGGAAAACAGTATAATTAGGAGTGGAACAAGAATTTCCGCCTTCATCACTGTGCCAGGTTCTGGGAGTTTCCACTCAGCAGCTGTGGGAGAGTAATTGGAGCAAAATACTGCAGATGCTGGAAATCTGACCCAAAAGCAGAATTTGCTGGATGCTCTCAGCAGCTCAAGCAGCATGTGTGGAGAGACATGCAATTTAGGCCATGGGTTCTTCACCAGAAGTGGGAGAATATCTCACCCTATCCCACCACTCAAAAGATAGAAGCTCACATTCAGAATCAGACTTAAGATCACTGACTAATATAATATGAAAGAGTCCTGAAGAGGGGTGTCGGCCTGGAACATCAACCTTTTACTCTTTTCCATAGATGTTGCCTGACCTGATGAGCTCTCCAGCGTTCTGTGTGTGTGTTGCTTTGGATTTCCAGCATCTACAGAATTTTAAAATTTATTTATTGACCTACAGCTCAGAATCGGCCCTTCAAGCCACGCCGTCCTGCAATCCCCTAGTTATAGTCATAGTCATACTTTATTGATCCCGAGGGAAATTGGTTTTTGTTACAGTTGCACCATAAATAATAAATAGTAATAAAACCATAAATAGTTAAATAGTAATATGTAAATTATGAAATAAGTCCAGGACCAGCCTATTGGCTCAGGGTGCTTGACCCTCCAAGGGAGGAGTTGTAAAGTTTGATGGCCACAGGCAGGAATGACTTCCTATGATGCTCTGTGTTGCATCTCGGTGGAATGAGTCTCTGGCTGAATGTACTCCTGTGCCCAACCAGTACATTATGTAGTGGATGGGAGACATTGTCCAAGATGGCATGCAACTTGGACGGCATCCTCTTTTCAGACACCACCGTCAGAGAGTCCAGTTCCATGTCTGATGAATCTCATAGAATTTTTTGAGGATGTAACTAGTAGAGTGAATAGGGGAGAACCAGTGGATGTGGTATATTTGGATTTTCAAAAGGCTTTTGACAAGGTCCCACACAGTAGGTTAGTGTGCAAACTTAAAGCACACGGTATTGGGGGTAAGGTATTGATGTGGATAAAGAATTGGTTGGCAGACAGGAAGCAAAGAGTGGGAATAAACGGGACCTTTTCAGAATGGCAGACAGTGACTAGTGGGGTACCGCAAGGCTCAGTGCTGGGACCCCAGTTGTTTACAATATATATTAATGACTTGGATGAGGGAATTAAATGCAGCATCTCCAAGTTTGCGGATGACACGAAGCTGGGTGGCAGTGTTAGCTGTGAGGAGGATGCTAAGAGGATGCAGAGTGACTTGGATAGGTTGGGTGAGTGGGAAAATTCATGGCAGATTCAATTTAATGTAGATAAATGTGAAGTTATCCACTTTGGTGGCAAAAATAGCAAAACAGATTATTTGAATGGTGGCCATTAGGAAAAGGGGAGGTGCAATGAGACCTGGGTGTCATTATACACCAGTCATTGAAAGTGGGCATGCAGGTACAGCAGGCGGTGAAAAAGGCGAATGGTATGCTGGCATTTATAGCGAGAGGATTCGAGTACAGGAGCAGGGAGGTACTACTGCAGTTGTACAAGGCCTTGGTGAGACCACACCTGGAGTATTGTGTGCAGTTTTGGTCCCCTAATCTGAGGAAAGACATCCTTGCCATAGAGGGAGTACAAAGAAGGTTCACCAGATTGATTCCTGGGATGGCAGGACTTTCATATGAAGAAAGACTGGATGAACTAGGCTTGTACTCATTGGAATTTAGAAGATTGAGGGGGGATCTGATTGAAACATATAAAATCCTAAAGGGATTGGACAGGCTAGATGCAGGAAGATTGTTCCCGATGTTGGGGAAGTCCAGAACGAGGGGTCACAGTTTGAGGATAAAGGGGAAGCCTTTTAGGACCGAGATTAGGAAAAACTTCTTCACACAGAGAGTGGTGAATCTGTGGAATTCTCTGCCACAGGAAACAGTTGAGGCCAGTTCATTGGCTATATTTAAGAGGGAGTTAGATATGGCCCTTGTGACTACGGGGATCAGGGGGTATGGAGGGAAGGCTGGTGCAGGGTTCTGAGTTGGATGATCAGCCATGATCATAATAAATGGCGATGCAGGCTTGAAGGGCCGAATGGCCTACTCCTGCACCTATTTTCTATGTTTCTATGTATCCCCACAACATCACTGGCCTTACAAATGAGTTTGTTGATTCTGTTGGTGTCTGCTACCCTCAGCCCGCTGTCCTATCCTAATCATGGGACAATTTACAATGACCAGTTGACCTATGAACCAGTATGTGTTTGGATAGTGGGAGGAAACTCACATGGTCATGGGGAAAAGCGTACAGACTCCTTACAGGCACTGGCGGGAATTGAACCTGAGTCGCCAGTACTATGAAACGTTGTGCTAACCACTACGCTACCGAGCCACCTCATGCTTAAAATATGAAATGTGTTGTGTTGCAGCAACAGTACAGTACAAAGACAAAACTTACAAAGTAAATAAATATAAAATACAAAATAATATAACTTATAAAATAAATAAATAGTGTAAAGAAATGGGAAGAGTGAGATAGTTTTCATGGGTTCACGGACCATTCAGAAATCCACTGGCGAGGGGAAGAAGCTGTTCTGAAATCATTGATAAATTAGCTTCTCAAGGGCAATTATGGATAGCCAGTAGTGCTGGCTTTCTCATATACCCCCACCTCGCCCCTTCTGTTAGTGCTCTACCTGCAGTTATACCTACTTTGTGGTATAAGCGGTTGTCATTAAAAATATTTTTTTTGTGACCTCCTACAGGGAAGAGTGTGACCATTCATTTCCACATAAAACCCTGCTTCCTAGACTTCAGAATCGTGTCAAGCTGCATAATCTAATAGTTCACTCACCGCATTGAAATACATGAGCTCCTCTAAAAGGCTGTTGATCTTTGAACTGTCACAGAGCCAGAAGATTATGTCACATCATGTATTTATCGATCAACCGACTAACTTGAACCAAAGGACAAAACTTCAAAACAGATACCTTGCAATAGATACTTCACAATGTTAGAAGCCTATAAGGCAAAACAAAATGCAGGGAAGTTCTCTTTATTTATTCTGCGGCTGTTACTTTTCCACAATTATTTGATGTACGGATTGCCATCCTTCTGTTCAATTCCAGCATTAATCGAGATGTCAATAAGGAAAAACCCAAATAGTCTCCCTACCTGAAGCATCTCTTATTCTACTCACCAATAAATAACTACAGAATGTAAAGCCACAAGCTCTTTTGTTATTTCCCCCAAACCTGCACAAATATTGGTTTGGAATAACAGATTTATAGAAAATAGTATCAAGAGCTCAGGAAGATAAGAATATCAGTAAACAGCTCTAGGCATCAAGTTTTGTTATTACATAAACCTATGCAAGGCCTCTGTGAATAATTCAGAGAAACTATGATATGACAGGCCAAATACACCTATTTTGTCAGTGTTATCTCACAAGGCATTTAAACAGAAATGAGACTAGAATGAGCTGAGAAGGGCCAAAGGGAATCGTAACCCATCTAGGTGTGGTAATGTTGCCGTAAAGAAAATGAAATATAATGAGATACTATGCCATGCATTATTCATGGGTAAAGATGACTGTGTAAAGCGACCGGGATTTTGACAAGGCAAACCTGCAATCATGCACATTACTCTCCCAATGGAATTTGTATTTTTATAATATTGGTTGAGAGAGGACTATAAATGCAGTGAAAAATAAAAATGACAAGTTTTCAAATGCACTGGCTCATACTGAAGTGTGTTGCTAATGGTATAGAATTGGGATAAATGTACACTTTCCTCAAAAATAGCTCATGTTATTTTCATCTCCATTAAAATTTAATTTTGGCAAAGAAATTTTTACCTATAAATTTAGTTTACACAAATCCTGCATACCACAGGATTTATGCAATCGAGTATTATACTTGCAAATATTTTGCCAGCTTATAAAATGCCACAATTAAAAACACTACTAGAAATATTGTTGAACATTACTAAATCCATTACCATCTTGTTAAGATTCAGCAGCTTGAAGGCAATTATTCATAAAGGATTTCATGATCTGTGGTTTCATACCATCTTTAGGATGACAGTATTATGCTGTTTGATATCATGTCAAATTAAAACATTGTTTCCAATAAATACTAAGTTGAAAAAAACTTGAAAATAAAACTTACATCATTAATAGTGGTGGCTATCGTAACAAGAAGTCCAGCTTAACTCTTATAGCTCATGATGACCAGCAGAGCTGGACTGTATTATAAATTAAAGATTGTGCTAACAGCAAGCCAAAGGTTCCATAAAGAATTTCATATCTGCTCTCAGCTTCACATTAGTCCAAGGTGTCTCTCGTGCCATTTCAATGATAGTGTGGTGGGAAAGTGACTGGATTTTATTTTATAATATTACTTTAATATTAATTGATTTATGGCAGTTAAATGTTTCTAATTTGTTTAATTATTCTTAAACAGTTTTCAACTTATTAAATCTTTTAAATTTCTTTACAATTGTCTCTGATAATAAGAAATATTTGAAAATTTGTAAAAGCCTGAGAGAACAAGTTGCCAAAATAGATTCATGTACTTATGGTGTTGCACAGGGATAGGCTCTTCAGTCCATCATCTCCATGGCAACCATCAGTTTCGCATCTACAGAAGTCTTATCTGTTGCAGTTGTTCTATACCTTGATAATTCAATTGCTTGTCTAGGTACTTCTTTAAGTACTGTGGAGATTCTATCTCTGTCATCTTCTCTGGTCGAATATTTCTTTCTCAGATCCTTCTAAACCTCTTATCACTTATCCTTAACTTATCCTAATAGCTTTAGATATCTCAACCATGGGACAAGTCTCATGGGAAAAGCTTGGTCAAGAAGGTTCAGTCACCTGGCTTTCAGGATGAAGTAGTATATTGCATTCAACATTGGCTTTGTGGGTGAAGCCAAAGAGTGGTAGTAGATGGTTGCCTCACTGACTGGAAGCAAGTGAATAGTGGTGTGCCACAGGGTTTGGTGCTGTTTGTCATCTATAGTATATCAATGGCCCAGATAACAATATGCTAAACTGGATCAGCAAATTTATGGATGACACCAAGATTGCGAGATTAGTGGACAGCGAAGAAGGCTACCAAAGCTTGCGGGAAGATTTGGACCAGTTTGAAAAACAGGTTAAAAACAATAGATGTAATTTAATGCAAACAAGTGATAGGCATTGGACTTTGGGAAGAAAACCACGGTAGGACTTACTAGGGCACTGGCGAATGGGAATGCCTTATAAGTGTTGTCACAGGTACATAGAGTTGTAATGAGAGTTCTTCAAGTCAAGTCAATTCAAGTTAAGTTTATTGTTATTGAACTATATACATGTATATCATCAAATGCAACATTGTTTCTCTGAACCAGGGTGTAAAGCATAGTAGTACACATACACGATAACTTATGAAGGTAAAGGTTAAAATCTACAGATGAATCACGCATAAATAACAAGCTAAAGTGCATAAACTAAATATTGTAAGGAAGGTACAGAATGGACTAACCAGCGATGTGGCAGAAAGTTCAAACATGATGTGACAGAGAGTTCAGAAGCCTAATAGCCTGAGAGAAGAAACTGTTTCCCATCCTGACCATTCTTGTTTTTATGCATCAGAGTCTCCTACTGGATGGTAGAAACTCAAACAGGATGTTGAATGGATGGGTGGGATCCTTAATAATACTAAGGGCCCTGTGTATGCAGTGCTCCTGATTAATGTCCCCAGTGGATGCTGGGGAGACCGCTATGATCCTCTCTTCCATTCTTACAGTCCTCTGTAGGGACCACTGGTCTGATACTCTGCTGCTCCCATACCAGATGAAGATGCAACTTGTCGGGACACTCTTGATGGTGCTCCGGTAAAATGCAGTTAAGATGGGGTGGGGTGGGGGGAGGGCAGAGACTTGTTTGCCTCAATCTCCTTAGGAAGTAGAAGCACTGCTGTGCCTTCTTCTTCAGGGACGTGATGTTAAGGGACCGGATGAGGTCATCCATGGTGTAAACTCCCAAGAATTTGGTGTACTTAATGCTCTCTATGGAGGAGTCATATTCGCAGAGGTGGACAGTTCATCTGCACCTTCCTGAAGTCCACAATGATTTCCATGCTCTTCTCCATGTTCAGACTTCTCATACCAATCCACCAGCCACTCCTCCTCCTCTCTTGTCATCGTTGTTGATGACACCAACCATTATGGTGCCATGCGCAAACTTGATGGCACAATTTGAGCTGGATCCTGCAACACCATCATGCATCAGCAGTGTGAACTGCAGCGGGCTGAGCACACCGTCTTGGGGTGCGTCAGTGCTCAGCGTAATGGGACTAGAGACATTGCTGCCCACACGGACTGACTGTGGCCTCTCTGCTAAGAAATCCAGTATCCACTTGCAGAGGGAGGTGTTGAGACCCAGCGAGGACAGTTTCCCCACCAGTTTCTGTGGTGTTAAATGCTGAATTGAAGTCTGTAAACAGCAGCCTGGTATATGAGACCCTATTTTCCAGGTGGGGCAGGACGGAGTGGAGGGCAGAGGCTACTCCATCATCAGTGGATTGATTTGAGGGATCAGTAAACTGGAAAGAATCCAATGTAACCAGGAGAAAGGCTTTAATGTGCTCCATGATCAGCCGCTCAAAGCATTTCACAATGGTTGATTAATGCCACAGGATGATAGTCATTTAGGCAGGTTACTGTCACCTTCTTTGGCACAGGAACCATGGTTGCTGCCTTGAAAACTGATGGGACAATGGACTGTCCAGAGAGATGTTGAATATACCCGTCAGCACCTCGGTCAGCTGGGCTGCACAGTCTTTCAGAACCTGACCTGGTATATTATCGGGCCCTGCAGCTTTGTGTGGGTTGACTGTGGCCAGGGTCTTCCTCACCTCAGCTTCAGCCAGACAGAGTGTCTGCTCCCCTGGGGGAAGGGTTTCCTTCCTCACCTGCACTTTGTTCTGCACTTCAAACCATGTGTAGAAGCCACTCAGCCTCTCAGGGAGTGTAACATCCTGGTCACTGATGTACAGGGTAGACTTGTGGACTGTAATCCTCTGAATTCCCTGCCACATGTGCCTGGTGTCCCTGGTATTGCAGAAGTGGCTGTATATTCTCTGAGAATGCTCCCTTTTTCCCATCTTGCTTTCGAAGTATTGAGCACAGGTGTTAGGAGGTTATGTTTAAGCTGTATAAGACACTAGTGAGCCAAATTTGAAATATTGTGTGCATTTCTAGTCACTTACCTATGGGAAAGATATCAATAAGATTGAAAAAATGCAGTGAAAATTTACAAGGAAGTGATGGGACTTGAAGATCTAAGTTATAGGGAAAGCTGAATAGGTTAGCACTTTATTCTCTAAATCATAGGAGAATGAGGGGAGATTTAATAAAAAATAATGAGGGGTATAGATAAGGCAAATGCAAGGAGGCTCTTTCCACTGAAGTTAAGTGAGACTGGAACTAGAGGTCATGGGCTAAGGGTGAAAGGTGAAGTTTTTAAGGGGAATATGAGGGAAAATTTCTTCACTTAGAGGGCTGCGAGAGTATGGAATGAGCTGTCAGTGGATGCAGGTTTGATTTCAACATTTAGCCAAGTAAGATAAGTGCACGGATGGGAGGGGTACGGATGGCTATGGTCTGGGTGAAGGTCGATATAACTAGGCAGAATATTAGTTCGGCATAGACTAAATGGGCCAAAGGGCCTTCTTCAGTGCTGCAGTGTTCTATACCTCTACACCTGTTACTATCATTCCTACATCAGCTCCTCATAAACTTGGACATCTCATCTGTCCCTCCCCGTCCTCCTTTCCTCCCAGGAAAACAAACTCAAAATATCAGTGATATAACTTGGAAGCCTAATGCCAATGACAGTGTAAATCAAAGTAAATGTATTTCTTTATTTTGCATTATAGCACAGTAACAGGCCCTCACAGCCGCACGTGACTGCACTGTCCAATTGCACCTTCGTGTCCAATTTAGGTACTAACCCCATACGTCTGTGGAATGTGGGTGGAAACCATGCGGCCACAGGGAGAACGTACACACTCCCTATAGACAGCGGCGGGAATTGAACTTGTTTCACTGGTGCCGTGATAGCGGCACACTAACTGCAATGCTAATGTATTTATCTGTCACCATACCTTGAGAAGCTTTTTTTTTTAAAAGACATTTATATACTGCCTTGGAATTCAATTTCTTGCAGGCACTTAGAAAACAATAAAGAAATGCAATAGAAATTACAAAAAAAAAGCACTCTATGTAAACACAAATACAAGATATTCTGCAGAAGCGGGAAATCAGAGCAACACACACAAAATGAGTGGGTCAGAGGCAGAGCCGTCTCTATTTCCTGAGGAGACTGAGGTCCTTTAACATCTGCCGGATGATGCTGAGGATGTTCTACGAGTCTGTGGTGGCCAGTGCTATCATGTTTGCTGTTGTGTGCTGGGGCAGCAGGCTGAGGGTAGCAGACACCAACAGAATCAACAAACCATTCGTAAGGCCAGTGATGTTGTGGGGATGGAACTGGACTCTCTCACGGTGGTGTCTGAAAAGAGGATGCTGTCCAAGTTGCATGCCATCTTGGTCAATGTCTCCCATCCTCTACATAATGTACTGGGTGGGCACAGGAGTACATTCAGCTAGAGACTTATTCCTCCGAAATGCAGCACAGAGCGTCATAGAAAGTCATTCCTGCCTGTGGCCATCAAACTTTACAACTCCTCCCTTGGAGGGTCCGACACCCTGAGTTGATAGGCTGGTCCTGGATTTATTTCATAATTTACTGGCATAATTTACATATTACTATTTAACTATTTATGGTTCTATTACTATTTATTATTTATGGTGCAACTGTAACGAAAACCAATTTCCCCCAGGATCAATAAAGTATGACTATGACTATGACTACTAAATGCTGGAGAAACTCAGCAAGTTAGGCAGCATCTATGGAAATTAATGAACAGCCAAGTGTTTCGGTTGAGATCCTTCTTCAGGATGCTTAAAATGTTGACAGTTTATTCATTTCCATAGATGTGGCCTGACTTGCTGAGTTCCTCCAGCATTTTGAGTGTGTTGCCTCTACGTACACAAAGACTGACAAACAAAATAATGAGGTCACATCGCTGTTTGTAGCCCATTCCACCAAGTAGAACAACCAAGGCAATCATATTAGCCTTGTAGTTACCCCATTGTGCATGTTCATCAGCGATGAAATATTAGTGCATCTGCTAAGGCGAACTGGATGATAACAAGATTTGGTCTATTCCATGTGCTCTAGCTGATGCTTGACACTCATCATTATAATCTACAACTCAGCCAGCAAAGTTCACTCATTTTCAGGATGTGGTAATGATAGCCAAACAGGAACTTATTTGACCATTCTTAGTTTCACCGAGACTGAGGTGATGTGCTTTTAACTGTTGTGTGGAGAAGTGCTTTCATAACGTTGTATGGAAATGACGTATTTGAAGACTGAAGTGCAATCATTATGCTGAGTGAATTTGATAGCATATGGACAAGACCAGTAAAGGAGGCCCAGAATGCTTTCCTGCAAAGTACACATGATGAAGAATCATTAACTGAAGCATTAACTCTTTTCTGTGTCTGAAGATGATGCCTGACCTATCATCCCTTTGATGCATTTTCTGGTTTTGTTCTGAGTTTCAGACATCTGCAGGTATTTTTGTGTTTGTGTACAAATTTCTTTGCCGACACCAACTTTGAATTGCTGACCTTCCTTTCAGATGAATTCAAATTATTTTGTATCTAATGTGGTATCTAACCTCATGGCCTCCGGATATTCAGCTCTTAAGACAACCATGACAGTAGATATAGATAAACTGGACATTGGGATTATATTCACTAGTTTTCCAGGGTCCAGAGGAGGTTCACAAGAATGATCCCAGGAATGGATAGGTTAATGCATGAGGAGCATTTTATGGATTTGGGCCTGTACTTACAGGGGTTATAAAAATGAGTGGACATCTCATTGATCCCATCGAATATTGAAAGGCCTAGATAGAGTAGGCATGGAGAAGATCAATCCTATAGTGGTTAATTTAGAACCAGAGGGTGGAGCTTCAAAATACAAAGAAGAGTCTTTAGAATAGAGATGGGTTGGAATTTCTTTCGCCAGAGGGTAGTGAATCTGTGGGATTCATTGCCACGTACAGCTGTGGAGGCCAAGTTATTGGCTGTATTTAAAGTACTTAAAGGTTATATGTGTGAAAAAAGTACATGATAATTGTGAACTCCTTATCCAAATAAAAATAAAATAAAAAAAAATAAAGTAGAGTTTGATAGGTTCTTGATTAGTAAGGACATCAAAGGTTATAGGGCGAAGGCAGGAGAATGAGGTTGAGAGATATCATGATGGAATGGCGGAGCAGACTTGATAGGCCGAATGACCTAATTCTACTCCTACGTCTTATGGTCTATAGTACTGGAAATGAGAACTGGTACAGCAAATTCATCAGAAACCCAGTGCTCCTGTTCCTAAGTTAAATAAAAATAAACATTTAGCTTTAAGGAATTTTTGTACTTAGGCCAATATATTTATTAATTTACTGATCAAATGCATAGGATTTGCAACCTTTAAATTTTAAAAGGGTATATCATCAATTCTGGTAGAGTCCAAGATAAAAATGTCTTGTAACAGTGAATGTGATGGGAAATATAATTACATATTCATATGTTGATTTTTATTTTATATCAACACAATAACCCCAAAATATGAATAAATGGTGTTTGTTTTAATATAGTTCTGGATGCAAAGATAAGAGGTGGTATTTATGTAGGCAGTCCCAGAAGGTTCATTCATTAAAATTAGTCTTGATTTTGCAGACAATGAGAAGAAAACACTGGAGAATTAAGAATTAATCTCAACTGTATAATGATTACAAGAATAATTATGTTGTTCATAATTTGCAAAACACATTTAATTAGTAAGTGACTTTCTGCAAACATATTTTTCCAGATGCAATACTTTCAGTGAAAGCAAAGGCTAGCTTCTAATCTGAAAATTACATAGCATAGAGTTTTAGAGATGAAACCTTTCCACATGCACTATTTATTGGAATGAACCCACCATCTTCTGCTTCTGAAGAAATATGCTTGGATTGCATTGTATGCTTTGATCATTCTCTACAGTAATTTTAGAAGCAGAAAAATAATAAGATTCATTGAAAGAATGGAAGTTCAAATCACCTCATAATTACATAGTAATAAAAATGTTAACAAATTCTTCATTTTATGTTCTATTGAGAAATGGTGAAAATATATAACCTATTTTCTTAATGAAAGAGTTAACCAGAGAACATCAAAATGCCATTAAGTATTCCATTTGTACTGTGATTTAATGTTGCAGTGATATGCAGAACCTTCATTTGTGCTGCATTGTAATAGATTTTTCCTACCTACTACACCAAGAGAAAGATAAATTTGTTTGTTTTATTTGGTCTATATTATCTTATTCATGTACTGATCCTTGCTGTCTCCTCAGCTGGATGCTTCAAAGAAATCTCTTCCTATTTTATCAACAAAGCAATGTTTGCATCCATGCCTTTCTCTTCAGCAATTTCAAAATTAATGGGCTTTTCGAAGGAAAATGATACATCTTGCAGTAAGCACTGATGCCTAGGCAGTAACTCAACATCTATTTAATGTTGGAGTACAGCCGTGTTTACCTAAAGGGTTAAAATTACAAGTAAGCATATTCCAGTTCACTTAGTTGTCATTGCGATTATTTTAATGTCAGCTCTGTAGGTGCAGTCAGTATTCAATTAATTTGGTAAAACTCCTCTTTATCTATTCAAATAGGCAAGATCAAAGTAAACTCTTTTCTCTGAGGAATAGCCTCAGTCTGGACTAATTGTTCAAAGAAAGTTCTATAGTAAATAGTGTGAAATGACTAATACTCACCAAATAATCTGAAAATTAATTAACGAAGAGTTTACTCAAGTGACTTTTTTCTGAGGTTATGGCATTTAAATAAAAAGGTGGCCCTTTTAATAAAACTATTCTGACAAGGATTACTGATTTCAGTTTATGATCCTCTCATCCCAAAAACCTACATTATCCACACGGAAGGGGTGGTCAGATCTACAGGATACCCAGTGCTGCTGTCTCATGCTCCAAACTGGTGATTTGTGGAAGGTACAAGTCCACTCATAAAAATAGCATATCTGAGCTTGCATACATAAATCCGAAGATCTACTCATTGGCTTAAAATTGCCAGGGAGCGTTTAATATTGAAACTTACAGCCTGTATAGTTATACAGAGTCATAGGACACCACAGCACGGAAACAGGCCCTTCAGCCCATCTAATCCATGCTGAACCATTAATCTGCCTAGCCCCATCCACCTGTACCAGCTCTCCATACAACATTCTGCCTTTGATCCTTAACCCATGACGTCTAGTTCTAGCCTCATCCGACCTCAGTGGAAAGGGCTTGCTTGCATTTACCCTATCTACTCCCATCATAATTTTGTACAGCTCTATCAAAACTCCCCTCTTTGGGAGAAAGGCTCTTGCACTTCAGTGGAAATTTGAAGGCAGTCCAGAAGTCTGTCTTTCATATCTTTTTAAAATTATTAGATTGAAACGATTGTAACACAGACAAAATGCTGAAGGAATTCAGCAGGTCAGGCAGCATCTATGGAAAAGATGAATAGTCGATGTTTTGGGCCAAGACCCTTTATCAGGACCAGAAAGGAAGGAAGAACATGCCAGAAATAAGAGGCGGGGGGTGGGTGGAGAAATACAATAAGCTAGAAGATGACAGGTGAAGCCAAGTGGTGGAGGTGGGGTGAAATAAGAAGCTGGGAGATGATAGGTGGAAGAGGAGAAGACAGAATATGACAGGAGAGGAAAGGAAGAGGAGCACCAGGGGGAGGTGAGAGGCAGATGAGGAGAAGAGAGTAGAGGCCAACTTGGGGAATTGAAGAAGAGGGAAGGGAGATGTTGATGCCTTGATATGGCAGAGTTGTTGTTCCTCCAACCTGAGCGTGGCCTCATCATGGCAGAAGAAGCTGTCACGGACCAACATATCAAAATGGGAATGGGGATTGGAATGGTTGCTTTTTGTGAGTGGAGCAAAGATATTTGACTGCAAAGGCAGTCCCCCAATCTATGTCGGGTCTCACCAATGCAAAGGAGGCCGCATCAATAGCACCGCATACAGTAAACGACCCCAACAGATTCACAGGTGAACTGTTGCCTTACCTGGCAAGAATGGAGGTGAGGGAGAAGGTGAATGGGTTGTTTTACCACTTCTGACATTTGGAGGGATAAGTGCTGCAAGGGAGATTAGTGGGGAGTGACAAACAGACGATGGCACCACGGAGGAAGCGATCCCTGCCAAAAGTGGAGAGTGGGGATAAAGATCTGTTTGGTGGTAGGGTCCTATTAAAGATGGCGGAAGTTGTGGAGAATGATGTATTTAGATGCAGAGGTTTATGGGGTGATAGGTGCAGACAAGAGGAAATCTATTTCTGTTAAGATGGTGGGAAGATGGGGTGAGCACAATAAAAAATATTGGAAAAGTAAGAAAGGAAAGGTTCATCATGGGAACAGCTAAGGTGGAGACAGAGGAACTGAGAAAAGGGAATGGCATTTTTACAGGAGGCAGAGTGGGAAGAGGTATAGTCAAGGTAGCCATAGGAATCGGTAGGTTTATAAACAATGTTGGTAAACAGTTTGTCTCCAGAGATGGAGACAGAGACATCAAGAAAGAGAGGTGTCAGAAATAGACCAAATGATTTTAAGGGCAAGGTGAAAGTTGGAGGCAAAGTTAATAAAATTGACAAGCTCAGCATGGATGCATGAAGCAGCACCAATGCCGTCTGCAATGCGGCTCAGAAAGAGCTGGAGAGCATTACCATTTAAGACTTGGAACATGAAATACTCCACGTAGCCAACAAAAAGGCAGGCAAAGCTGGGAACCAGGTGGAGGCCATGGCTACACCTTGAGTTGGGAGAAAGTGAGAGGAGCCGAAGGAGAAGGTGTTAAGTGTGAGGACCAGTTCCGACAGATGGAGGGTAACTGGTGAAAAACACAAACTACTTCTGTTTTGGTGTCTTGTGTTGAAAGACTCAAAATCACTTTGTAGTGATAGGCTTTTTGCATTATAGGAGGAACGCAAAAGCATTTTCTAAGAGACTTGCTTAGAAAATAGAGGGCTATGCAGTAGGGAAATTCAAGGCAGTTTCTGGAGTATGTTACATGGTCGGCACAACATTGTGGGCCGAATGGCCTGTAATGTGCTGTAGATTTTCTATGTTGTATGTTCAATGCTCTATGTTCTAGAATGATAGGATGACATGGCATAGAGCAAAAGGCCAGCCTGTGAAAGAAAGGATGAGGCTGAACTTGAAGAGATTTTCAGGTTTGCAGACCTCTATCATCTGCATAATGCAATATTACTTCAATGTGAAACAGAAGTACCAAGTGGAGAATGCACAGGACTTTTAGCATCCATAGAGTTTGATGGGAGGCAGTGCCTTACAGGCAAATGCATAGGGTTATGAAAAGCCTTTTGCCCCATCAGGTCTCTGCTAACCATTTGCTGGATCAGTTGCACTGCCGGAAAATGTCTCCACTGAGTATGCTTCCCTGCTTCAAATTCCTATTGCCCTTCCTTTTAAAATGATGAAACGTTCTCTGACTCAGCTTTAACCTGGAGCAAAACATCTCCCTTTCCAATCGCCATTCTCTGTAATTTATCTCAACCTCTTTGCTTGCTCACTCAATTAAAACTTTAAAATGATGAAACCCCATCAGCAATATTCTTTCTCAATTCACTCTAAAGGAAATCCCTTCAGAATTTTGAAAACTTTTTCCACATCTGTCTTCTTTGCACCATTGAAAGTATCTTGTGAATCCTCAGTATTTGCAGGTTTTACCTTTGTACTTAAATCTTTCCCTGCAAATACAGTTTCCTTTCCTTGGCATTATTCTGTGAATTGATCCCGGTTTTAATCTCCTTTCTAAAATACAACGCTTAATATTACAGACAGGTCTTTATCTTAACTAACATTTTCAATAAGTTAATCACTTTTTTTCTTGAATTCTTTGATCCTATTAAAAATCATAAATATTTATCTATTGTACCTACATTTTTTTTAAATGTGTATCTGAACTTTTAAATCTCTGAAGTCAGTAACACATTTCAGTGCCTTTCTACTGAATGCATACTTTCGTTCTTCCCTTCACTATACAGCACTATGCGAAAGTCTTCAGCACGTATGTATATAACTAGAGTGCCCAAGACTTTTGCACAGTACCGTATTTGTCAACTTGGAGCAGAGAGCACGTTTTTAAATCTCGTGGGAACAAAGGATGCTGGGAATAGTGAGTGTGGAGCATTATGGGAGGGGTATGGGACAGGTGCCAGACAAGGAATGCCCCGGCAGGGGTTTGGGGGCATGGATGCAGACACACCAAGTCCTGAGACACCCACATAAGGTCTTTTGATTGGTTTGTTGATCATTACAGAATGTCTCTTCAGTGCTTCTTGCTCCCTCCGCTCTGCCTTCCCCTTTTCCTAACCATGATTCCCCTCTCCATGTACCCTTCCCATTCTCTGTCCACAATAAAGTTCAAAGTGCATTTATTATCAAAGTATTTATACATTATACAACCTTCAGATTTGTCTCCTAATAGGCAGCCACGAAACAAAGAAACCCAAAAGAACCCAAAAGAAATGAGTGTATTGCTCATGTTGTTCCATTATTTAAAAAGGGTTCTAAGAGTAAACCTAGCAATTATCAGCCTGTGAATTTGACGTCAGTGGTCAGTAAATTGATGGGAAGTATTCTTAGGGATGGTATATATAATTATCTGGATAGACAGGGTCTGATTAGGAACAGTCAACATGGATTTGTGTGTGGAAGGTCATGTTTGACAATCTTATTGAATTTTTTGAAGAGGTTACAAGGAAAGTTGACGAGGGTAAAGTGGTGGATGTTGTCTATATGGACTTCAGTAAGGCCTTTGACAAGGTCCCACACGGAAGGTTGGTTAGGAAGGTTCAATCGTTAGATATTAATATTGAAGTAGTAAAATGGATTCAGCAATGGCTGGATGGGAGACGCTAGAGAGTGGTGGTGGTTAACTGTTTGTCAGATTGGAGGTCGGTGACTAGTGGTGTGCCTCAGGGATCTGTACTGGGTCCACTGTTATTTTGTCATATACATTGATGATCTGGATGGTGGGGTGGTAAATTGGGTGAGTAAGTATGCAGATGATACTAAGATAGGTGGAATTGTGGATAATAAAGTAGGTTTTCAAAGCTTGCAGAGAGATTTAGGCCGGTTAGAAGAGTGGGCTGAAAGATGGCAGATGGAGTTTAATGCTGATAAATGTGAGGTGTTACATTTTGGTAGGACTAATCAAAAGAGGACATTCATGGTAAATGGTAGGGCATTGAAGAATGCAGTAGAACAGAGGGATCTAGGAATAATAGTGCATAGTTTCCTGAAAGTGGAATCTCATGTGGATAGGGTGGTGAAGAAAGCTTTTGGTATGCTGGCCTTTCTAAATCAGAGCATTGAGTATAAGAGTTGGGATGTAATGTTGAAATTGTACAAGGCTTTGGTGAGGCCAAAGTTGGAGTATTGTGTACAGTTTTGGTCACCGAATTATAGGAAAGATGTGAACAAAATAGAGAGAGTACAGAGAAGATTTACAAGAATGTTACCTGGGTTTCATCACCGAAGTTAGAGAGAAAGGTTGAACAAGTTGGGTCTTTATTCTTTGGAAGGGGGGGATTTGATAGAGGTATTTAAAATTATGAGAGGGATAGATGGAGTTAACGCGGATAGGCTTTTCCATTGAGAGTAGGGGAGATTCAAATAAGAGGACATGAGTTGAGAGTTAAAGGGCAAAAGTTTAGGGGTAACATGAGGGGGAACTTCTTTCCTCAGAGAGTGGTAGCTGTGTGGAACGAGCTTCCAGCAGAAGTGGTTGAGGCAAGTTCGATATTGTCATTTAAAGTTAAATTGGACAGCTATATGGACAGGAAAGGAATGGAGGGTTATGAGCCGAGTGCAGGTCGGCAAGACTAGGTGAGAGTAAGAGTTCAGCACGGACTAGAAGGACTGAGATGGCCTGTTTCTGTGCTGTAATTGTTATATAGTTATATGATTATGGTAACCTAGTGTACAGAGAAAAAGAAATCATGCAAACAATAAGTGCAAGGAAATAACGTTCTGAACTGACGTGACAGAGAGTCTGTTCCCAGACCCTCAGTTCAGCGCATAGCCAAATAAGTGTCGAGGCGCAGTGAGCTGAACTGGCCCGTCCCACACCTCGGGCCCCAACATCCTGACATCTCCAGTTTGGCCCGGTGTTTAAATCATCATCCAAACATTGGGTTCAGTCACTTCAATTCGCACTTGGGCCTGGACCCTGCTGCCTCAGTTCGGTCTGTACCTGACCTTTCCAAATTGGCCTGGTGCTTAAATCGATCCATCCTCGGGTCTTCCTCACTCTTGGTGACGGGCCCACTGCCTTCCCTCGCCTCGATTCAGCCGCATCGAATTTTCTCCAAGTCCAAGGGGAAATTACAGGCTATTGCTTGTGATGACTGTTTACCAGAAAAAGAGTATTAACAAAGTATCTGTTGTTTTCCTTCTTTCATCGGCCACCAGCCAGAAGTTGCTGAGATTCAACAGTGCAACCTTTAAACTGGACAGAGACCCAGATCAGAATCAGTTTTATCATCACTCATATATGTAATGATATTTGTTTTGTTTTAGTGGCAGCAGTACAGTACAATACATAAAATGCAAATATCTTAGGCCCCCTAGCTATATATATGTGCCTAAGATTTTTGCACAGTACTACAAGTTTTGATCTGTATTTAACCACATTAAATTGCAGCTGCCTCATATTAGCCCATTCTGCTCTTCCTGAAGCACTTTGGAATTTTCTTCACTATCTTTCAAAATATTCACTTTATATTATTAGCATATTTAGACATTGTATATTCCTCGATAACAAATACAAGTTTTCCCCAATCAGAAACCATGGATGAACAGAGAAGTTCGCCTCCTGCTCAAAGCCAGAGATTCAGCCTTCAGGTCTGGAGACCGGGAGGCTTACAGCTCAGCCGGTGCCAACCTGAGGAGGGGAATCTCTCAGGCTAAACACATATACAAACAGAAGATCGAGGAGCATTTCAACTCCTCGGACCCCCGCATGTGGCATGGCATACAGGTCATTACAGACTTCAAACCACCTAGTACTGTGCCCCCTTCCAGCTCTGCTTCCCACCGCCCCCCCCCCATGAGCTCAATTACTTCTACGCTCGCTTTGACCGAGAGAACAAGGAGGTCACCCTCAAAGCGGATCTCCCACCTGGTGAACTGCCTCTCTCACTTTCCACCTCCGATGTTTGCGCCACCCTGAGCAGGGTGAATATACGGACGGCAGCTGGTCCAGATGGAATACCTGGCCATGTGCTCAGAGTCTGTGCAGGGCAGTTGGCCGGGGTCTTCACGGACATTTTTAATTGGTCTCTGACCCAGGCAGTTGTCCCCACAAGCTTCAAGATCGCTACCATCGTGCCAGTGCTGAAGCATTCCACTGCAACGGGTCTGAATGACTTCCACCCAGTTGCACTCACCCCCATCATTGCAAAGTGCTTTGAGAGACTGGTTCTATCATATCTGAAATCCTGTCTGCCCACTACCCTGGACCCCCATCAATTTGCCTATCACACCAACAGGTCAGCAGAGGATGCCATCTCCACGGCACTTCACTCTGCCCTGACCCACCTGGACAACCCCAACTCTTATGTCAGAATGTTGTTCATTGACTTTAGTTCGGCATTCAATACTGTGATCCCCTACAAGCTGATCGCCAAACTTCGCCAGCTTGATATCAGCTCATCCCTCTGCAATTGGACCTTGGACTTTCTGACTAACAGACTCCAATCAGCTAAGTTAGACAACCTCTTCTCCTCCACTCTCACCCTGAACACCGGCGTGCCTCAAGGCTGTGTGCTGAGCCCTCTTCTGTACTCTCTTTGAACCTATGACTGCATTCCTGTACATGGTTCTAACTCCATAATCAAGTTCACAGATGACACCACAGTGGTTGGCCTACAGGGATGAGGTCCAGCACCTGGCCGCTTGGTGTGCCGACAACAACCTGGCCCTTAACACCCAGAAAACCAAGGAGATCATTCTGGACTTCAGGCATGTTAGGAGTCACACTCACGTCCCCATCTACATGAACGGAGCTGTAGTGGAGTGTGTATCAAGCTTCAAATTCCTTGGCGTCCACATTTCCGAGGATCTCACCTGGTCCCTGAACTTCTCCAACCTGATCAAAAAGGTGCAACAGCACCTTAATTTCCTGCGAAGCATCAAGAAAGCTCACCTCTGTCCCAGGATACTGACGGACTTTTATCACTGTACCATTGAGAGCATACTCACCAACTGCATCTCAGTGTGGTATGGCAATTGTCCCGTATCGGACCGCAAAGCATTCCAGCAGGTGGTGAAAACTGTCCAGCGGATTATCGGCACCCAATTGCCCACCATTGAGAACATCTACTATAAATGCTGCCTGGGCAGGGTAAAAAGCACTATCAAGGATGCACCTCACCCTAACCCTTAACTTTTTGCTCTCCTCCCATCTGGTAGGTGCTACAGGAGCCTCTGCTCCCACACCAGCAGGCACAGGAAGAGCTTCTTCCCTGAGGCTGTGACCCTGCTGAATCTCACATCACAGCGCTAAGTAGTATTGCATCCATATTATACTGTCTCAGTACTTTTATATTTGTGTGCTGTAGCACCTACTTTTTATTCGCAGTTATTTTGTAAATAACGCTATTCTTTGCATTTCTGGTCAGATGCTAACTGCATTTCATTGGCTTTGTATCTGTACTCGGCACAATGACAATAAAGTTGAATCTAACCTAATCTATATACTGACTAACTATGCTATAAAAATTCAGACGGTATTCCTCTGTGCCCAGTCTGCACTAGTGGCCACTTTATTAGGTACAGCCGCGTGTTAATGCAAATATCCAATTAGCCAATCATGTAGTAGCAATCCAATGCATAAAAGCATGCAGACATGGTCAAGAAGTTCAGTTGTTGTTCAGACCAGACACTAGAATGGGAAGGATAAGTTACTGGCCTTGGAATGATTGTTGGTGGTTTGTGCTCAGAAGCTGCTAGTCTCCTGTGATTTTCACGCACAGCAGCCTCCAGAGTTTCCAGAGGGTGGTGCGAAAATGTCTTATTAATGAGACAGGTCAGAGGAAAATAGCCAGTCCAGTTCAAGCTGATAGGAAGGTGATAGTAACTCAAATAACCATGTGTTAGAACAGTGGTGAGCAGAGAAAAAAACAACTCTGAATGCACGTGTTGAATCTTGAAGTGGGCAGCAACAAAAGACCATGAACATGCACTCAGTGTCCACTTTATCCAGGAGTTACATAATAAAGTGGACACTAAGTGTAGACAAGCTCCTTACAAAATTCAACCATATTAATTGGATCCTTCAAGAAAGAACCCACAGAAAGTTGCCAGCCGGAAGCTAAGTTTTATCTTTTGTACTTGCATTATTGTCATCTGAGACAACTCACCTCTAAGTTCCTCTGCTTGTGTTTCTTATTCACAGGGAGATTGTGTGACTGGCAAGGGCTACTTGCCCTTGAAATAAGTAGCCTTTTAGGCATTTCAAAATTAGCCAAACTGGCTAACCTGGTACCAGGTTGGATAAGGTTGGCGGATTTCCTTCCCTGAAGGCATTTGTAAACCAGATCATGATCCAGTCACTATCAATGGCATTAGCTTTTAATTATAGATTAATTAATTAACCAAATTGAAATTCCCCAGCTGCTGTGGTGGGATTTGAACTGCTGGCTCAGATAATTAGTCTGGAGGCAAAAAAAGATCTTGGATACTTGAAATAAATGTATAATATAGTACTGCACTTTCAACATTAAAAAAAACTTAATTTCTGAGGTGGGGCACAACGCACATGCATTGTGCTAGGAAGACCATATTTATGTGGGCAGTTAATTATATTATTAGTATGTTCTCCTTTAAAAAGAAAGCACTGAAATAATCAGTTGGTCAGGTAGCATCTGTGGAGGGAGTGTGCAGCATTTGATGCCATTCTGAATGCCTAGTTGCCTCCAGGCTTATGTGTGTCAAATATGCCGATGACCTAGAACAAATTTTCATGCACACAGGACATAAGTGTGTTTATTAATTAGACACTAAATTAAATTCATTTGCATAATCATAAAATATTGCAATAAATGCCTGAATATCTACTTTATTATAAGCTTGCAATTTCATTTTTTATTTCTTTTTGTCCTTTGCTACCATGGTATCGCTGTTTCCTTTATCATTCTATCCACCGTAGATCTATTTGTGCTTACCATCAAATAAATTGTTTTCATTTTTGAACATAATTTTAGCCTAAAATATGAAATAATTGCCCTTGGTGATTTTTTTCAGTGGTTTTGTCCTGTATAAGTTGTTTCATACACTTCTTCCCATAGTGTGTCAATTTGGCAAAGCCACCATCTTGTAGTCAATTTGGCTCTCAATTGTTCAAGATTTCCTTTACTTAAGTGCATAATTTTCACTTGTAGCTCCCTTTTTTCCTGTTCTCCAATTTATTATCAAAACTAAACACATGATACTTTTCCATCCTCACACGAATGTTTTTCCTCGTTGCTGTGAATATGGTGATTTCTCTTTACTCTGTCAAACTTATTGACATCTTTCCTTTAGATAGATGACCAAAACTGCACACAATCCTCCAAATTAGGCCTCGCCAATGTCTTAAGCAACTTCAGCGTAACATCCCATGTGCTGTACTCAATACATTTATTAATGAAGGGCGATGTGCTAAAGGCTTTCTTTATGAACCTATCCACCTATGAAGCCACTTTCAATGAATTATGGACCTGTATTGCTAGGTCACTTTGTTCTACTGTACTCTTCGGTGCCCTACCATTCACTGTGTAAGACCTACCCAGGTTGGTCCTACCAAAGTGAAAAACCTCCTACTTGTCTGCATTAAATTCCATCTGCCATTTCTCAGCCCATTTTTCCTGCCGGTCCAGATACCGCTGCAAGGCATGATATTCTTCCTCGCCATCCACTACGCCGCTAGTCCTGGTGTCATCTACAAATATGCTGATCCAGTTAACCACATGATCTTCCTGATCAGTGGTCCCCAACCACTGGGCCGCAAAGCATGTGCTACTGGGCCACGAGGGAGATGATATGAGTCAACTGCACCTTTCCTCATTCCCTGTCACACCCACTGTTGTACTTGAACGCACGCGAGGACATCAGTCGGTCACTAACCTGCAACTACTCGATGAGTGAAAAACAAACGTCGCTTGAGAGTTTCTTTGGAAGAGATGGTAGGGGACATGAAAGGCCGAACGATGATGATAACGCAGAGACAGCTGAGGCCGAGACTGCAAAAAAAAAAAGAAAGCTTCCTTCAACAGAAAATACGACGAGTCGTACATAAAATATGGCTTTATTGTGACCGGTGACTCGCATGCTCCAAGCCCCCTGTGTGTGATATGTGGAGACAAGTCATCTAATGAGGCAATAAAGTCCTCAAAACTGCTTCAGCATTTTGAGTCCAAGCACCCTGCACTTAAAGACAAACCCATTCAGATTTTTGAGCGGAAAAAACGTGAGCAAGTGGGACAGAAGCAAGTGTTGAGAGCCACCACCTCCACAAATGCTGCTGCTCTGAGAGCGTCGTACTTAGTGGCTAGTCGTATTGCTCAGGCTAAGAAGCCTTTCACTGTTGGTGAAGAATTGATTCTGCCTGCTGCCAAGGACATGTACTGTGAACTGCTGGGAGAAGCTGCCCCTAACTAAGATGGCACAGGTTTCTCTTTCAGCTGCCACAGTCTCAAGGAGAATCGATGACATAGCGGAGGACATCGAAGCACAGCTGTTGGAACGGCTTAACGAGTCTGGTTTTACTACCCGAGTCAAAGAGGTTGTTCCTGAATGCCAGTTTACACACTGTCACACACAGGGAAATGCTGGCTAGCCAAAAAACGTCACCTGATCTTAACAGCGTATTGAGTGACGTTGTTGAAGTTATCAATCACGTCAAAGCAAAAGCCCTTAAATCGCGTCTTTGATAAGGTCCCACACAGGAGGTTAGTGGGCAAAATTAGAGCACATGGTATTGGGGGTAGGGTACTGACATGGATAGAAAATTGTTTGGCAGACATTCTTTTCAGAATGGCAGGCAGTGATTAATGGGGTACCACAAAGCTCGGTGCTGGGACCGCAGCTATTTACAATATACATTAATGATTTAGATGAAGGGATTAAAAGTAACATTAGCAAATTTGCAGATTACACAAAGCTGGGTGACAGTGTGAAATGTGAGGAGGATGTTATGAGAATACAGGGTGAATTGGACAGGTTGGGTGAGTGGGCAGATGCATGACAGATGAAGTTTAATGTGGATAAATGTGAGGTTATCCACTTTGGTGGCAAGAACCAGAAGGCAGATTACTATCTGAATGGTGCGAAGTTAGGAAAAGGGGAAGTATAACGAGATCTGGGTGTCCTTGTTATCAGTCACTGAAAGTAAGCATACAGATACAGCAGGCAGTGAAGAAAGCTCATGGCGTGTTGGCCTTCATAACAAGGGGAGTTGAGTATAGGAGCAAAGAGGTCCTTCTGCAGTTGTACATGGCCCTGGTGAGACCACACCTGGAGTATTGTCTGCAGTTTTGGTCTCCAAATTTGAGGAAGGACATTCTTGCTCTGGAGGGAGTGCAGCGTAGGTTCACTGGGTTAATTCCAGGGATGGCGGGATTGTCATTTGTTGAAAGATTGGAGCAACTGGGCTTATATACACTGGAATTTAGAAGGATGAGAGGGGATCTGATTGAAACATGTAAGATTATTAAGGGATTGGACACGCTAGAGGCAGGAAACATGTTTCCGATGTTGGGGGAGTACAGAACCAGAGGCCAGTTTAAGAATAAGGAGTAGACCATTTAGAACGGAGTTGAGGAAAAACTTTTTCACACAGAGGGTTGTGGATCTATGGAATGCTCTGCCTAAGAAGGCAGTGGAGGCCAATTCTCTGGATACTTTCAAGAAAGAGTTAGATAGAGCTCTTGAAGATAGCGGAGTCAAGGGATATTGGGAGAAGGCAGGAACAGGGTACTGATTGTGGATGATCAGCCATGATCACAGTGAATGGCAGTGCTGGCTCAAAGGGCCGAATGGTCTACTCCTGCACCTATTGTCTATTGTCTATTGTCTGTCTGAGCACCTTTGCGAGGAAATGGATGCAGAGCACAAACGTCTTCTCTTACACACTGAAGTCAGGTGGCTATCAAGGGGCAGAGCCCTGGCCAGGGTTTTTGAGTTAAGAGAGCAGCTACAGAGATTTCTTTCAGGAAAAAAGGTCACCACAGGCAGCACACTTCAGTGACGAGGAGTGGATAGCAAAACTCGCTTATCTGTGTGGCATCTTCAACCTGCTCAATGAACTCAATTTGTCACTTCAGGGGAGAATGACAGCTGTCTTCAAGTTGACAGATAAAGTGTCTGCTTTCAAAGCCAAACTGAAACTGTGGGGATGGCGAGTGGACAGGGACATATCTGAGATGTTCCCAACATTAGCTGGGAAGTTGGGAGAGACTGAGGCTCACAGCTGGTGCACAAACACCTATCTTCGCTGTCGACAGAATTCAAGTGTTACTTCCCAACCGCAAATGACCCAAGAACGTGCAAAGAAATGGGTCCGTGACCCATTTGTGAATGTCCCCGGTGAATCATCTATATCAGCGTGGGAAGAAGATCAACTCCTTGATCTTGCAAATGACGGTGGGCTGAAAAGTATGTTTGACATAACATCTCTGCTGGCATTCTGGATCAAAGTCAAGGCTGAATATCCTGAGATAGCCACGAAAGCACTGAAAACATTGCTTCCATTTCCAACATCATATCTCTGCGAAGCAGAGTTTTCTGCAATGAATGCAACGAAAACTAAATTGCGGAATATGCGAGGAAAATATGCGCTGTCTGTTTAATATTAAATTTGTTAGATAAACCTTTTTAGAAACAAAATTGAGTGTATTAGCCACTGATAAGTGACATATAGTTGACTTACCACCTATATTCCGGTCATGGTTAACACCCCCTCCCCGCCCTGTTGGCCAGTCCGCAAGAATATTGTCAATATTAAACCGGTCCGTGGCGCAAAGAAGGTTGGGGCCCCTGTTCCAGATCATTGATAAATATGACAAACAACAATGGACCCAGCACCAATCCCTATAGCACTCCAACAGTCAAAGGCCTCCAGTCAGAGAAGCAACCAGCTACTACAACTCTGTCACTTTTGCCACAAAGCCAATGTCTAATCCAATTTAATACCTCAGCTTGAATGCCAAACAACTGAACCTTCTTAACAAACTCCTCTGCAGGAGCTTGTCAAATGTCTGACTAAATTCTATGTGGATAACATCTACTGTCTTGCCTTCATCAATTCCCTGGTATTTTCCTTGAAAAAAGATTAAACAGACACAACTTACCACACAAAAAGCCATGCAGACTTTCCTTAATCAGTGTATGTCTATCCAAATACTCATATATCAAGTCCTTTAGAATACCTTTCAATAACATTCCCACTACTGGTATCAGGCTCAACAGCCTATAAATTCTTGGCTTATGTTTAGACCCTTTCTTAAACATCGGAACAACATTGGCTATCCTCCAATCCTCTGGTATCTCTCCCGTCACTAAGCATGATGTAAGCATCGTCTGCTGGGCCCCCGGCAATTTCTGCACTTGCATTCCAAAGGTCTGAGGGAACAATTTTTCAAGCCCTGGGGGTTTATCCACCCTAATTTGCCTCAAGATAGCAAACACCTCCTCCTCTGTAATCTGTATAGGTTCCATGAAGTCAATGCTGCTCTGCTTCACCTCCATAGGCTCCTGAGTAAATACAGATGCAAAAAAAAATTAATTTAAGATCTCCCCCATTCTTTTGGCTCCATGCATTGATTACCATTCTGATTTTCCAAAGGACCAATTTTTCCCTTAACGTATCTGTATATCCTTAGGATTCTCTTTCACCTTGTCTGCCAGGGCAACGTCATGCCTTCGTTTAGCCCTCCTGATTTATTTCTTTAGTGTTGTCTTACATTTCTTATACTCCATCAGCATCTCATTTGTTCCTTCCTGCGTAACCCTCCGGTTCTGTCAGCTGTGGCCCCAATCTCTGGCCCCACCAAATGCATGAGATTGAGGTGCAAAACCTTTTTGTGTGGATGCTGCGTGATGTGTTACCCCGTTACAAATCAGTTGCATGAAATAACTGACAGTACACCATATGCAATTAAATGATTTAGCTTTATAATTCTTAATTTGACTAAAGGGTTAGTAAGGTAAGACAAAAAAAAAGGGCCCATTTTAATGAACCAGTCTACTGTGCATGAGTTGGAGCTCACTGTTTCCCTTCCACTGGTCCTCCATCGCGTTCCCCAGGCTTCGTTGACTCCCGGCCCACTCCTTTCTGCTGTCTATGACCTCTCCTTTCTGGCATCTTCTCTCTTCATCTTCTGCCAAACAAAAGACCCAGATCACCTTGGACTCAGGCACACAACAAGAGAAAACACTCCCTTCACTGGACGGCGTACATTCCAAAGCCTCCATTATCTCCAGCCATAACCCAAACACTGCTGCTACAGAAAAATCATTACATTAGCAGTGTTTCTACAGAAAGGCCATTACATTAGCAGCGAAACCTTTCCCAGAATGTTACACATGCTATGAACTTCCTTTCTTTCTTAACCAGGGCCTCAATATATCTTGAAAAACAAGGTTCCCTACACTTGTTGTCTTTACCTTTTATTCTGATGGGCACATATATGCTTTGTACCCTCAAAATTTCATTTTTGAAGGCCTCCCACTTACCAAGTACACCAGTAAACAGCCTGTCCCAAGCCACACTTGCTAGATCATTTCTGATACCATTAAAATTGGCCTTTCTTCAATTTAGGATCTCAGCGGGCGGACCAGGCCTATGTTTGTTCGTACTTATTTTGAAACTATTGGCCTTGTGGTCACTGGATGCAAAATGTTCTCCTACATAAACTTCTGCTACCTGTCCTGTCTCATTCCCTAATAGGAGATCGAGTACCACACTCCCGTTCTTCTACATACTGATTAAGGAAAGTTTCCTGAATGCTTTTGACAAACTCTACCCATCTAGTCATTTTACAGTATATTTCACTTTCAGGAAGTTATTTGTATCATCTTCAGATGACAACTGCCCTTGTTTGGGTGGCCTGTAAGTGAGGCTTTATCATTGGGTCTTCTCCCTCTGCTCCAGTTAATGTTGTAGGCTCAGTAGTCCCTGACTAATGCTTCCATTATGCATAACTGGGTTCATCAAAACGTTTCCCAATGTCTCCAGCAAGAGTCTTCACGCACCTTTGACAGAGGGATTACCGCCCAAAAATACTGGAAAATGATTGACAGTACTTAATTTCTTTTAGGTCAGAGCTTGTCACAACAGTTCAGATCTGCTTCCCTGGGCATGGTCTATGATCATGGCATGTATGAGAATCATTTTCACAGGGCTCAATTGGGTAATAATTAGATTAGATTAGATTCAACTTTATTGTCATTGTGCTGAGTACAGATACAAAGCCAATGAAATGCAATTAGCATCTGACCAGAAGTGCAAAAGAATAGTATTATTTACAAAATAACTGCGAATAAAAAGTAAGTGCTACAGCACACAAATATAAAAGTACTGAGACAGTGCAATATGGGTGCAATACTGCTTAGCGCTGTGATATGAGGTTCAGCAGGGTCACAGCCTCAGGGAAGAAGCTCTTCCTGAGCCTGCTGGTGCGGGAAAGGAGGCTCCTGTAGCGCCTACCGGATGGGAGGAGAGTAAGAAGTCCATGGTTAGGGTGAGATGCATCCTTGATAATGCTTTTCACCCTGCCCAGGCAGCGTTTATGGTAGATGTTCTCAATGGTGGGCAATTGGGTGCCAATATTCCATTGGGCAGTTTTCACCACACGCTGGAGTGCTTTACGGTGTGATGCGGGACAATTGCCATACCACACTGAGTTGCATTTGGTGAGTATGCTCTCAAAAGTACAGCGGTAAAAATCCGTCAGTATCCCGGGACAGAGGTGAGCTTTCCTGACGTTTCGCAGGAAATAAAGGCTCCGTTGCATCTTTTTAATCAGGATGGAGGAGTTCAAGGACCAGGTGAGATCATCAGAAAGATGGACACCAAATAATTTGAAGCTTGATACACGCTCCACTACAGCTCCGTTGATATAGATGGGGACGTGAGTGTGGCTCCTAGCATGCCTGTAGTCCGCAATAATCTCCTTGGTCTTCTGGGTGTTAAGAGCCAGGTTGTTATTGGCACACCACGCGGCCAGGTGCTGGATCTCATCCCTGTAGGCCGTCTCGTCATCCCCTCTGACCAGGCCAACCACCGTGCTGTCGTCTGCGAACTTGATTATGGAGTTAGAACCATGTACAGGAAAGGCAGTCATAGGTGAAAAGGGAGTACAGAAGAGGGTCATCACACAGCCTTGAGACACGCTGGTATTCAGGGTGAGAAACAATAGACATCAAAAGTATGCATTCACATTTTGCAAGGTGTGCACTATAACAACCTGATCTTAATTGATTTCACTCTACACTTTAAACACATTGCAATTAAATATTATTTGGTACATTACTGAATTTTCAGGTATAAGCCTACCTCAGTAGTGCAGTAACAAGCTCTTACAACACAATAAGCTCATTCTGCCCAATTATACCTATGTGACCAATTAACCTATTAAATCGCTGTCTTTGGAATGTGGGAAGAAACAGGAAAGACATGGGGTGAAAGTTCAAACTCCGCAGACAACTGTGGTATTGAACCCGAGTTGCCCGTGCAGTAATGGTGTTACGCTCACCTCTATACTACAGTGCCACCCATTTTATATATAAGCATATACAATGATTTCAGACACTTGCAGAAATGCCGGTGTAATTGGATTTGCCTTTGTCAGCATTGTTTTTCGTTATCATTGAAGGCTAGACCTAACGGGATTTGGCTTTCCCAACCTAGACAACACACGGCATGAAGGCAATATATTCGATTTCCCTCACATAATTGAAGAACTTTTAAATATGTAGTCATTGTTAGAATGGAGGAAATTTAGCAGTCAATACACGTGGGACCAGTTTGTACAAACAGCATGAGGTAATGATCAGACAATTTATTTTAGTGATGGTGGTTGTCAGGACACAAGGACAACTGCCCTGCCCTTCTTTGAAAAGTGCCATAGGAACTTCTTATTTATCTGATACTATATCTCTCCTGAAAGAAGACATGCTCAAAAGTGTGGCACCTTCATAGCATGGTGTGGTGTGGCAATCTGGATTAAGTGCTCAAGTGCTAGCTGCAGCATTATGAACCCTGCACAGATTTTCACTCAAAAGCTGAGAGACAAACATGAGAACCATGGTTGACACTTATTTCCCTGCGGACCAGAAGAAGAAAAATCTAATTTATTTATAGCTAGGACAAAAAATAGAAATAAAATTAACAATGGCTAGCAATTGCCTCTAACTTTGCGGAGCAGTGAGCAGTTCTTTGCATAACATTATTAAATAAGTTTGTGATCATGGTATTCCCATTGCATGCTGTAAAAAAAAAATTAGCATGCTAGACACAAAGGGACAGGCTGGTGGAGTCTATTGCATCTTGTGGGAGGAATGTGATGCTGATTTCCCAGAAGTTTTGATAATTTATTTTGTGTTTATGGGTCTTTCATTTGTGAAATTAAAATGTACTGCTTCATGCTGTTTGCAGAAACTACATTGAGAATGCCAATTGCTTTACTCATCTGTAGACTGTTGCCAAAGGAATTATGTTAGACACCTGAACTCTCTGTCCATCTGAAATGTGCTCCACTACCATCTGTTGACATCGAAATGACATACCTCATGGATGGTTACAGGTTTTAAAATTAATTTGCACCTTCTGAACTGAGTCCACAACCAATGGATTCACTGTCAATGATTTTACAACACATTTTCTCAGTATTTATTTATTTATGCATCTATCTATCTATATATCTATCTATCCACCTATCTATCCATTTATTTGTTTGCTTGTTTGTTTGTTTATTATTTTTGGATTTGCACAGTATGCCTGCTTTTGCACATTGGTAGTTTATCAGCCTTTGTGTGGAGTTTTTCCTTGATTCTATTGTACTCCTTTGTTCTACAGTGAATGCCTACAAAAATGTATCTCAAGGTGGTTTATAGTGGCATGTACAGACATAATTTGATAATAAATTTACTTTGAACTTTGAATGTTTTTTCTTCATCCTAAGACTTTTAAATGGTCTCTAAGGATGTGTAACGTTCTGTTATATTGGCTCGTGTATGTCTAGGGGAAATCCAGCCCAGCACCTGCTTCAACACTCCCCACAGGGTCGGTTGCCGCCCGAATCAATCACAAACATCAATCATCAGCCAGCACACCCAGTAAATTTTAACAAATACACTTTATAGATATTACTAATTCTATGACATTAATATACATTTGATACAGAGAGGAAAGTAATGAAAAAAAAGGCGCCAACACTTATCAAAGTCCAAGTTCTTCGCGCGCTACATTGGAGCTCAATTCGACTTCAGACGACCACTCGAATTCCGTCGACTCACGGCTCAGGACCACCCTGAGTGATCGACCGGAGCCTCTCCACACGTCCGCGGTCCTCCTCATCTCTCCTCCGACTCCCCGCCAAAACTCAGTCCACAGTCATATCATACAGCATGGCATCCGAAAACAAAACAATACATAACCACCCATTGGCTAATAGAACCCTGTTATCTCATTTTAAAGTAAACAAACTGCTAGCGCAAACTCTCTTCAGCGTTAAAGCACAACAAAGCTGCATTCCCCAGATTAACATAACAAAGTCGCCATTTTAAATGTAACAAAAGAAAGACCCCGTACAGATGGTATTGGAAGAGTGTGGGAAGGTTAAATCATTTGATTTTTTTTGTTGAATCCAAATAACTTACCAGAGGCACTTGCACTGAGTCTGAAATTTTAACAGTCCCCATATGTGGATTCATTTTACTGTACAGTAAAGGGAACTGGAACAGGTACAGTACTGTGCAAGAGAGAGAGAGAGAGAGAGAGAGAGAGAGAGCTAGGGTGCCTAAGACTTTTGCATAGTACTGTACTTGTCAATATGGAGCAGAGAGTGAACTTGTAAATCTGGTGGGAGCAAAGGACGTTCGGAACGGTTAGGGTGGAGCGTCGTGTGTGGAGTATGGGACAGGTGGCAGAGAAGGAGTGCCAGGAACAGGGGACAGTCAGTTGCAGACACATCCATTCCTGAGACACCAGGAAAGGCCGTTTGATTCCAAACACTTGATTTGTTAATCATTACAGAATGTAACTCTAGTGCTTCCTGCTCCCTCCCCTCTCCCTTCCTCCTTTCCCAACCATGACTCCCCTCTCCCTATCCCCTTCCTACTATCAGTCCACAATACAGACCAAAATCAGAATCAGGCTTATCATTATAAGTGCTTAAGATGATTAGATATAGGAGCAGAATTAGGCCATTTGTCCCATTGAGTCTGCTCTGCCATTTCATCATGGCTGATCCAACTTTCCTCTCAGCCCCAATCTCCTGGCTCCTCCTTCATGCCCTGACCAATCAAGAATATATCAACCTCTGCCTTAAAGATAAACAAAGAGTTGGCCTCCACAGCTGCCTGTGGCAACAAGTTCCACAGATTCATCACTCTCTGGATGAAGAAATTCCTCCTCATCTCCATTCTAAAAGGACACCCCTCTATTCTGAGGCTGTGTACTGTAGTCCTCGACTCTTCGTATGTATCGGATATCAAAGTTGAAGGTTTATCCTTAAGCTTCGTCTACCTAGGAGCAACAAAGCTATGTTAGGAATTTTCGACTTTGGCACAAAGCATATATTTAAGGCAGAGGTTGATTGATTCTTAATTGGTCAGGGCATGAAGAGATATTGGGAGAAGGCTGAAGATTGGGGCTGAGAGGAAAATGCATCAGCCATGATGAAATGGCGGCGCAGACTCTATGGGCCAAATGGCCTAATTCTGCTCCTATATCTTATAGTCTTATAGAAACATCTTGCAAACCTATCGGATTTTATTTTAATAATCATTGCTCTTCACTTACTAATTATGAAAACAGAGGATGTATTAATTATGCATAAAACTACAATAAATTACTGAATTGTCCATATATAGCTGATTAGTTCCTTTGGCATGAATTACATACCCTTTCCTTCAAAAATTAAAAATATTCTGATGTCCCGAAAGATTTTTCTTAATAGAAATTTCTTTGGAGTTTGTGTAATTTAGTGGCTATTAACTTTTGTCCATTATTTATATTGCCTTGTATAAGTAGATACTTCTAACATGACCAATAAAAGTATATGATGCCAATGCATTATTTGTTAGTATGTTTAATAGTAAAACATGTAAATTTATTCAGGATTCACTTCAGTCCTACATGAGATTACTTAAATATAGATATTGTCAGTATCTATCCTGCATTATTAAATTATAGCGTGTTTTCTTTGTTGAATATAAATAAGACCATAAAACCATAAGACATAGGACGAGAATTAGGCCATTCAGCCCATTGAGTCTGCTCCGTCATTCCATCTTTGCTGATTTATTATCTCTCTCAGCTCTATTCCTCTACCTTCTGCCTGTAACCCTTGACACTCTTACTAATTAAGAACCTATCAACCTCTGTTTTAAATACTTCAAATGATTGACCTCCATAGCTGTCTGTGGCAATGAATTCCAGAGATTCACTAACCTCTGGCTAAAGAAATTCATTCTAATCTCTGTTCTAAATGGATGTCCTTCTATTCTGAGGCTGTGCCTCTGGTCCTCGACTCACCCACTATAGAAAATATTCTCTCTATATCCGCTCTGTCTAAGCCTTTCAATATTCAATAGGTTTCACTGTTTTGATTCTTCTAAACTCCAGCAAGTACAGTCCCAGAGCCATCAAATGCTCCTCATATGTTAAGCTTTTCATTCCCAGAATTATTCTCATAAGCCCCCTCAAATGCCAGCACATCCTTTCTTAGATAAGACGCCCAAACTGCTCACAATACTCCAAGTGTGGTCTGACCAATGCCATATAAAACCACAGGACTCACAAGTCCTTTTGCGCCTCTGACTTTTGAATTTTCTCCCCATTTATAATAGACAATAGATAATAGGTGCAGGAGTAGGCCATTCGGCCCTCCGAGCCAGCACCGCCATTCACTGTGATCATGGCTGACCATCCACAATCAGTACCCTGTTCCTGCCTTCTCCCCATATCCATTTACTCCACTATCATTAAGAGTTCTATCTAACTCTTTCTTGAAAGCATCCAGAGAATTGGCCTCCACTACCTTCTGAGGCAGAGCATTCCATAGATCCACAACTCTCTGGGTGAAAAAGTTTTTTCTCAACTCCGTTCTAAATGGCCTACCCTTTATTCTCAAATTGTGGCCTCTGGTTCTGGATTCCCCCAACATCGGAAACATGTTTCCAGCCTCCAGCGTGCCCAATCCCTTAATAATCTTATATGTTTCAATCAGATCCCCTTTCATCCTTCTAAATTCCAGTGTATACAAGTCCAGTCGCTCCAATCTTTCAACATATTACAGTCCCACCATCCCAGGAATTAACCTCGTGACCCTCCACTGTACTCCCTCAATAGCAAGAATGTCCTTCCTCAAATTCGGAGACCAAAACTGTACACAATACTCCACGTGTGGTCTCACCAGGGCCCTGTACAACTGCAGAAGGACTTCTTTGCTCCTATAGTCAACTCCCCTTGTTATGAAGGCCAACATGCCATTAGCTTTCTTCACTGCCTGCTGTACCTGGATGCTTACTTTCAGTGACTGATGAACAAGGACACCGAGATCTCATTTACTTCCCCTTTTCCTAACTTGACACCATTCAAATAGTAATCTGCCTTCCTGTTCTTGCCACCAAAGTGGATAACCTCACATTTATCCACATTAAACTGCATCTGCCATGCATCTGCCCACTCATCCAACCTGTCCAAGTCATCCTGCATTATCTCAACATCCCCTGCACACTTCACACTGCCACCCAGCTTTGTGTCATCTGCAAATTTGCTAATATTACTTTTAATCCTTTCAACTAAATCATTAATGTATATTGTAAATAGCTGCGGTCCCAGCACCGAGCCTTGCGGTACCCCACTACTCACCGCCAGCCATTCTGAAAGGGACCCGTTAATCCCTACTCTTTGTTTCCTGTCTGCCAGCCAATTTTCTATCCATTTCAGTGCCCTATCCCCAATACCATGTGCTATAATTTTGCCCACTATTCTCCTATGTGGGGCCTTATCAAAGGCTTTCTGAAAGTCCAGGTACACTACATCCACTGGCTCTCCCTTGTCCATTTTCATAGTTACATGCTCAAAAAATTCCAGTAGATTAGTCAAGCATTATTTCCCCTTCGTAAATCCATGCTGACTCAGACCAATCCTATTACTGCTATCCAAATGTGCCGCTATTTCATCCTTTATAATCGACTCCAGCATCTTCCCCACCACTGATGTCAGGCTAACTGGTCTATAATTCCCTGTTTTCTCTCTCCCTCCTTTCTTAAAAAGTGGGATAACATTAGCTACCCCCAGTCCTCAGGAACTGATCCAGAATCTATAGAACATTGGAAAATAATTACCAATGCGTCCACGATATCTAGAGCCACCTCCTTAAATACCCTGGGGATGCAGACCATCAGGCCCTGGGGATTTATCAGCCTTCAGTCCCATCAGTCTATCCAACACCATTTTCTGCCTGATATGAATCTCCTTCAGTTCCTCTGTTACCCTAGGTCCTCTGGCCACTATTACATCTGGGCGATTATTTGTGTCTTCCCTAGTGAAGACAGATCCAAAATACCTGTTTAACTCGTCTGCCATTTCCTTGTTCCCCATAATAAATTCACTCATTTCTGTCTTCAAGGGCCAAACTTTGGTCTTAACTAATTTTTTCCTCTTCACATACCTAAAGAAGATTTTACTATCCTCCTTTATATTCTTGGCTAGCTTGCCTTCGTATCTCATCTTTTCTCCCTGTATTGCCTGCTTAGTTATCCTCTGTTGCTCTTTAAAAGTTTCCCAGTCCTCTGGCTTTCTGCTCATCTTTGCTATGTTACACTTCTCTTTTATTTTTATACTGTCCTTGACTTCCCTTGTCAGCCACAGTCACCCCTTACTCCCCTTAGAATCTTTCTTCCTCTTTGGAAGGAACTGTTCCTGCATCTTCTGTATTATTCCCAGAAACACCTGCCATTGTTGTTCCACTGTCATCCCTGCTAGGGTATCTTTCCAGTCAACTTTGGCCAGCTCCCCCCTCATGGCTCCATAGTCCGCTTTCTTCAACTGCAATACTGATACTTCCAATTTTCCGTTCTCCCTCTCAAATTGTAGATTGAAACTTAGCATATTATGGTCTAACTCCTAATGGCTCCTTTACCTCGAGTTCCCTGATCAAATCCGGTTCATTACACAACACTAAATCCAGAATTGCCTTCTCTCTGGTAGGCTCCAGTACAAGCTGCTCTAAGAATCCATCTCGGAGGCACTCCACAAACTCCCTTTCTTGGGGTCCAGTACCAACCTGATTCTTCCAGTCTACCTGCATGTTAAAATCCCCCATAACAACCGTAGCATTACCTTTGCGACATGCCAATTTTAACTCTTGATTCAACTTGCACCCTATATCCAGGCTACTGTTTGGTAGCCTGTAGATAACTCCCATTAGGGTCTTTTTGCCCTTACAATTTCTCAGTTCTATCCATACTGACTACATCTCCTGATTCTATGTCACCCCTCGCAAGGGACTGAATTTCATTCCTCACCAACAGGGCCATCCCACCCCCTCTGCCCACCTGTCTGTCCTTTCGATAGGACGTATACCCTTGAATATTCATTTCCCAGCCCTGGTCCTCCTGCAGCCATGTCTCTGTTATTCCTACAACATCATACTTACCAATTTCCAACTGAGCCTCAAGCTCATCCACTTTATTTCTTACACTTCGTGCATTCATATATAATACTTTTAATCCATTACTCCCCTCACCTTTCACATCGATTCCAATTGCACTTGGCCATACTCTCCGATCCCTTCTTGAGCCTTCTGCCCCGTTAATTCTGTTGTCTTTCTTAACTTTCCTTATTCTCTCTTTCCCTTTAACTCCATCCTCATATTTCCTCTCCCCCGCCCCGCTACTTTAAACACACCCGTATAGCAGTGGCAAACCTGCCTGCCAGAATGCTGGTCCCTCGCCTGTTGAGGTGCAACCCGTCCCTTTTGTACAATTCATCCTTGCCCCAAAACAGATCCCAGTGGTTTAAGAATCTAAATCCCTGCTTCCCGCACCAGCTCCTCAGCTACACATTCAGATCCCTTATCTCCGTGTTCCTGCCGTCACCAGCACAAGGAACTGGAAGCAAACCGGAGATAACCACCCTGGAGGTCCTGCTTTTCAGCCTTCTTCCGAGTTCTCTGAAGTCACGCTGCAGAATGTCTTTCCTCCTCTTCCCGATGTCATTTGTGCCAACATGCACTTCCACTTCCGGCTGTTCACCTTCACCTTTGAGGATGCCCTGCAATCGGTCCATGACGTCCTTGATCCCGGCACCAGGGAGGCAACACACCATCCTTAGATCTCGCCTGTTGCTGCAGAAACCTCTTTCTGTACCTCTCACAATGGAGTCCCCTACTACCACGGCACTGCCTGACGTCTGTCTCCTCGGCTTTGCTTCAGTGCCAATTTTTGACTCGCAGACCTGTCCGCCTCTCAGACTGGCAGTGTCTTGTGTCCTGACAGCTTCCAAGAGGGTGAACCTGTTTTCAAGAGACACATCCCCCGGGGTCTCCTGTACTCCAAGCATCCATCCCCTCCTCATCATTTAGTAAATAGAGTACACATTTGTTCCTTCTACCAAAATACATGACCATTCACTTCCCTACACTATATTCCATTTGCCACTTCTTTGCTCATTCTCCTGGCTAATCTGTCTAATTTCTTCTGCAGACTTCCTGCTTCCTCAACACAACCTGCCCCTCCACCTATCTTTGTGTCATCCACAAACTTGGCTACAAGCCATCATCCATCATCCAAATCATTGACATAAAACGTGAAAGGAAGCGGACTCAACATTGACCCCTGCGGAACAACAGCAGTCACCAGCAGCCAAATAGAAAAGGCCCTCTTCAGACAACAGACAATAGACAATAGGTGCAGGAGTAGGCCATTTGGCCCTTCGAGACAGCACCGCCATTTGCTGTGATCATGGCCAATCATCCACAATCAGTACCTCGTTCCTGCCTTCTCCCCATATCCCTTGACTCCACTATCATTATGAGCTCTATCTAACTCTTTCTTGAAAGCATCCAGAGAATTGGCCTCCACTACCTCCTGAGGCAGAGCATTCCACAGATCCACAACTCTCTGGGTGAAAAAGTTTTTCCTCAACTCCATTCTAAATGGCCTACCCCTTATTCTCAAATTGTGGCCTCTGGTTCTGGACTCCCCCAACATCGGGAACATGTTTCCTGCCTCTAGCGTGCCCAATCCCTTAATAATCTTATATGTTTCAATCAGATCCCCTCTCATCCTTCTAAATTCCAGTGTATACAAGTCCAGTCGCTCCAATCTTTCAACATATTACAGTCCCACCATCCCAGGAATTAACCTCGTGACCCTCCACTGCACTTCCAAATAGCAAGGATGTCCTTCCTCAAATTTGGAGACCAAAACTGTACACAATACTCCACGTGTGGTCTCACCAGGGCCCTGTATAACTGCAGAAGGACCTCTTTGCTCCTATACTCAACTCCCCTTTATTTCTACTATTTGCCTCCTGCCGGTCAAACAATCTTCTATCCATGCTAGTATCTTTCCAGTAATAAGATGCACCCTTATTTTATTAAGCAGCCTCATGTGCAGCATTTTGCCAAAGTCCTTCTGAAATTCCAGGTAAGTAACCTCCACTGGCTGTCTTTTGTCTATCTTATCTGTTATATACTCAAAGATTTCCAACAGATTTGTCAGGCAAGATCTCCCCTTAAGGAAGCCATACTGAGTTGGGCCTATTTTATCATGTGCCTCCTAATACTCGGAAACCTTTTCCCTAATAATGGACTCCAACATCCTCCCAGCCACTAGTGCATTTGCTCCCAGTGAGTTATCTACCTTCACACTTTTCAGCTTCCCAAGCACCATAGCAACTATACTCATTTCTGCTCAAATTTCTGGCATACTGCTAGTGTCTTCCACAGTGAAGATTGATGCAAAATACTTATTAAGTTCATCTGCCATTTCTTTGTCTTCAATTACGAACTCTCCTACATTATTGTCCAACAGTATCCACTCTTGCCTCTCTTTTACTCTTTATATATCTAAGAAAACATTTTGTATCCTCCTTTATATTATTGGCTAGCTTACCTTCACATTTCATCTTTCTCTCTTTATGGCTTTTTCAGTTGCCTTCTGTTGGTTCTAAAAGATTCCCAATCCACTAACTTCTCTCTAATTGTTGTTATATTATATGCCCTTTCTTTTGCTTTTATGCTGTCTTTGACTTCCCTCGTCAGCCATGGTTCCCTCATTTAGTCTTCAGAATACTTCAACCTTGGGATGTGTTAATCCTGCACCTTCAGAATTCACCCCAGAAATTCCAGCCGTTGCTGTTCTGCCGTCATCCCTGTGTCCCCTTCCAATCAACTTTGGCCATCTTCCCCCCTCATGTCTCTACATTTCCCTTTACTCCACTGTATTACTGATACATCTGACTTTATCTTCTCCTTCTCGAGCTGCTGAGTGAATTCTGTCATATTATGATCATGACCTCCTCATGGTTCCTTTACCTCTAGCTCCCTAAATGAATCTGGTTCACGAGACAACACCCAATCCAGAATTGTCTTTTTCCCTAGTAGGCTCAACCGCAACCTACTCTAAAAAGCCATCTCATAGATTTCCTATAACTTTTTCTCTTAGGATCTAGAACCAGCCTGATTTTTCCAGCCTACCTGCACATTGCAATCCCTTATCACTACCTTATCATTGCCCTTTTTACATGCCTTCTCGATCTCCCATTGTAATGCATATTCCACATCCTGGCTACTGTTCAGAGGCTGTATATAACTCCCATCACAGCCTTTTTACCCTTGCAATTCCTGAACTCTACCCACAAGGATTCTACATCTTTTGACCCTATATCACCACTTTCTAAGGATTTGACTTCATTTGTTAACAGCAGAGCCACCACACCAGCTCTACTTATCTGTCTGTCCTTTCAATATAATATGTATCCTTGAATATTAAGCTCTCAACGATGTTCTTCCTTTAGCCATGTCTCTGTGATGCCTGCAATGTCATACCTGCCAATTTCTAACTGTGCTAAAGGATTATCTACCTTATGTGCATTCACATATAACATTCACAAGAGCGATGTGTTCATCACCCTTTTCGATGTTGCCCCTATGTTACACTTCAACCCATCCCGCTGACTGCAATTTTGCCCCATCATCTGCCTGTCCTCCCTCAGAGTCTCAATGCACAATGCATCTACTTGTATACCGACCACCCCATCCTCGGCCCTATCACACCAGTTCCCATACCCCTGTCCAATTAGTTTAAAACCTCCCCAACTGCTCAAGCAAGGATATTGGTCCTCCTCAGGTTCAGATGTAATCCGTTGTTTTTGTACAGGTCTTACATTCCGCAGAAGAGATCCCATTGATCCAGAAATCTGAAGCCCTGCTCCCTGCACCAGTTCCTCACCCTCTCATTCATTTATACTATTATTGTATTCCTGCCTTAACTAGAACATGCAACTGGGGATAATCCAAAGGTTACTACCTTGGACGTCCTGCTCTTCAACATCTTCCCTAACTCCCCATACTCACTACACAGGACCTCTTACCCCTTTCTACCTATGTCGTCCAGATCCAACTACAGTTTTTAAAGATGAGGAGGCAGGTAATGACTCATTCTTGGTAGATGCACTGCCGAATTACCCACTGATAGAGAGAATTGCCAGGCACTCCTTTGAGAATTGAAAGGCTGCCTGAAGACAAATCACACAAAGGGTAAAGGGAGTTGTGCTGCACCTTGGAATGGATGTGAACTCAGCTGTACTTCTCATTCAGGCTCTGATGTGCCTGCTTTGCTGCTGAGCCCTTTGAACTGGGCAGGCTTCAAAATGTGTCATTTGTAAAGTGTCTGTGTGCATGCTTTTTCTTTCAACTTTGACCAATGTTGAGTAGAGAAAAATGAAGAGAAACAGAGAGCTGCTAGAACATATGCAACTGGTTCATTCAAACGTGCATCAGCTGATTCTTAAAAGACACTTAGAGTTTGAGTTTACCTCACACCTTTCCATGCATAACAGGGATGAATGTCTGCAGAGCTGTGAGGTTGGTGCCTCTTCGCGCTCCCTGAAAAACATGTACTTACAGGTTGAAGGGAAAGGACGTTGTTATTAATTCCTTCTTAGAGTCCTGCAAATGGAAGGGGTCAGCTTCTGAAGTTCCTGTGTTGTTGGAAGGGCGGGAACTAGGCCCACACTAGCTACAGACGGGAATGAAAGGAAAATGAAATAGTGCAGGGTACCCAAAAGAGAAAGGGAAAATGCTGGAAAAAGTCAGCAGGCCAAGGTTCATCCTTGGAAAGAGAAATAGTTAAAAGTGATAACCAGAAGTTCAGAGTCACTCTTGGGACGGAATTCAGAGCAATCACACAATCTGCATTTGATTTCTCAAATGTAGAGGAAACCTTGCCAAGTGAGCCAGGAACCCACTTACACTTCGTCCAGTCTCATGTGCGCCATTCTGTTCCCAAAATATCATCTGCATAAGACCATAAGACCATAAGATAAAGATATAGGAGCAGAATTAGGCCATTTGGCCATCGAGTCTGCTCCATCATTGCATCATGGCTCATCCAATTTTCCTCTCAGCCCCAGTCTCTTTCCTTCTCCCCGTATCCCTTCGTGCCTGGACCAATCAAGAATCTGTCAACCTCTGCCTTAAATACGCAGAGAGACCTGGCCTCCACAGCTGCCTGTGGCAAAAATTCCACAGATTCACCACTTTCTGGCTAACAAAATTCCTCTTCATTTCCATTCTACAAGGATGCCCCTCTATTCTGAGGCTGTGTTCTCTGGTCTTACACTCTCCTACCATAGGAAACATTAGATTAGATTAGATTCAACTTTATTGTCATTGTGCTGAGTACAGATACAAAGCCTATGAAATGCAGTTAGCATCTGACCAGAAATGCAAAGAATAGTGTTATTTACAAAATAACTGCGAATAAAAACTACGTGCTATAGCACACAAATATAAAAGTACTGAGACAGTACAATATGGGTGCAATAATGCTTAGCGCTGTGATGTGAGGTTCAGCAGGGTCACAGCCTCAGGGAAGAAGCTCTTCCTGTGCCTGCTGGTGCGTGAGTGGAGGCTCCTGTAGCGCCTACCGGATGGGAGGAGAGTAAAAAGTCCATGGTTAGGGTGAGATGCATCCCTGATAATGCTTTTCACCCTGCCCAGGCAGCATTTATGGTAGATGTTCTCAATGGTGGACAATTGGATGCCAATAATCCGCTGGGCAGTTTTCACCACACGTTGGAGTGCCTCTCCACATCTACTCTATAAAGGCCTTTCACCATTTGGTAGGTTTCAATGAGGTCACACGTCATTCTTCTGAATTCTAATGAACACAGGCCTGGAGCCATCAGACACTCTTCATATGACAAGCCATTCAATCCCGGAATAATTTTCATGAACCTCCTTTGAACCCTCTCCAGTTTCAGCACATCCTTTCTAAGATAAAGGGCCCAAAACTGGTCCCAATACTCCATACCCCAAATGAGGCCTCACCAGTGATTTATAAAATTTCAACTTTACATCCTTGCTTTTATATTCTAGTCCTCTTGAAATGAATGCTAACATTACATTTGCCTTCCTCTCCAGAGGTTCAACCTGCAACTTAACATTTAGGGAATCCTGCACAAGGATTCCAAAGTCCCTTTGTGTCTCAGTAATTTGTATTTTCTCTCCATTGAGAAATTGTCAACTCTTTCATTTGTTCTACCAAAGTGCATGACCATACATTTCCCAACACGGTATTTCATCTGCCATTTCTTTGCTCATCCTCCTAATCTGTCTAAGTCTTTCTGTAGCCTCTCTAGTTCCTCAAAACTACCTGCCCCTCTACACACTTCATGATCCCTAACAGCTGGAACTCCTACCATACTGCTAGCATCTACCACAGTGAAGACTGATATAAAATACTTATTCAGTTCGTCCGTTATTTTGTTGTCCCCCATTATTACCTCTCCAGCATCATTTGCCAGAAGTCCAATATCCACTCTCATCTCTCTTTTACTGTTTATATATCTGAAGAAAGTTCTGGTATCGTCTTTAATATTTTTGGCTCGTTTACTTTAGTATTCCATCTTTACCTTCTTAATGACTTTTTTTTAGTTGCTTTCTGTTGGTTTTCCCAATCCCCTAAACTTCCCACTAATCTTTTATTACATGCTCTCTCTTTGACTTTTATGTTGGCTTTGATTTTCCTTGTTAGCTATGGTTGTTTCATCTTTCCATTAGGATACTTCTTCCTCTTTGGGATGTATATATCCTGTGCCTTCCAAATTGCTTCTAGGAGTTCCTACCATTGCTGCTCTGCTGTCATCCCTGCCAGAGTTCTTTTCCAATCATTTCTAACCAGTCCTCTCTCATACCTCTGTAATTCCCTTTACTCCACTGTAATACTAATACATCTGACTTTCTCTTCTCCTTCTCAAATTTCAGCGTGAATTTGATCATATTATGATCACTTGACCCTAAGGATTCTCTTACTTCACACTCTTTAATCAATTCTGGTTCACTGCACAACACCTAACCCAGAATAGGTGATCCTCTAGTGGGCTCAACCACGCGATGCTCTAAAAGGCATTCTTGTAGCACCCTAGAAATTCCCTCTCCTGTATTCCAGCACCAACCTGATTTTCCCAATCTAGCTGCATATTGAAATCCCCCATGACTATTGCAACATTGCCATTTTGCCATGTGGTTTTCTATCTCCTGTTGTAATTTGTAGGCAACATCCTTGTTACTGTTTGGGGGGGTCTGTATACAACTCCCATCAAAACAATGGAAGTCTTCCATAAAAACAATGCATAAAGAATCCGTACTTTAAAAGTATGACCCTCACTTTTGTGAGGTGCTACAATCAAGCAGGATGTGCAGGTAGCATGTTCCTAACCAATGACTGAGACTCTTACCGCAACATTGTGATCAATTGTTTATCTCAGGCTGCAGTTAACACCAGCTAGAAAGGCAAATTTAATTTTCCTAAATATTCTTCATTGCCTGAATACAGGACTCTGTTGATTGTACTAAGCCAATCTATCCTCCTCCATGCAGCGGCCCTTTCATCAGCAGTGTTAGTTAGTAATTTTGGAATATTCAACTTCTCAGTAAAAACCAGCAAGACAAAAGAACACAAGTTAATCACAAACAAGAGAAACTCTGCAGATGCTGGAAATGCAAGCAACACACTCAAAATGCTGGAGGAACTCAGCTGGCCAGGCAGCATCTATGGAAAAGAGTACAGTCGTCATTTCGGGCCGAGACCCTTCATCATTTCAGTGATGTTTCGGGCCGAGACTCCTCCCCCCAATTTCTTACTCTGACCCCTCATCTTTTTTCCAGTCCTGATCAAGGGTCTCGGCCCAAAACATCCACTGTTCTCTTTTCCTTAGATGCAACCTGGCCTGCTGAGTTCCTCCAGCATTTTGTGTGAGTTGCTTGAATACAAGTTAATGTTTATATATCACAAAAACTGTGTTTAGGGGAAATCAAGGCTCCTTCATCTACAAATATAGGAGGTACAAGATTGTTTCCAAGGAGAAATAGACGACTGAACACTACAGAAGACAGTCCTTGAAAGGTCACATCACTCCAGAAAATGTGAAATATTTGACAAAAAGACAAGAATGCAAAAAAATCGTATAGACCAGATTAATGATGCTTTGGTATGCAGATTGAACATTTTAAAATGCAGATAGGCCAGCTTTTGCTTGACACCAGCCCCTTACTCAGAATTGTCAGCTGCATTTCCTGCAAGAATGTTGTTAACTCTCCACACCCTTGTGCTCGATAGGCTATAGATGGAATCGCCTTGTGTTGAGTTTCCTGTCACCCCTGACAGCCTCTAATGGAGTAGAAAGCTGGACCTGAAACTTTATTTACTCTTAATAGCTATCAAGCAATTCCATAGCTTTTTAATTTCTCTGACTTGAAGATTAAAATCTATGAAGATTGATAAAAACAACACAAATTTTAAAAATGTTTTGTTAATTAAGAATAGCAAAGAAAAGTAGGAAGAATTAAAAGCATTAAGCTGAAAGAATTTAATTACTGGAGCAGGGTTAGAAGACTAATTTCCCCAGTCCATCACAGGCAAAGCTCTCCCCACTACTGAGCATGATTACGAGAGCACTGCCACAAGAAACCCCACCATCCCTACCATCCAAGCCTGCTCCCTTCTCACTGCTACTATCAGGCAGGAGTACAGGAGCTTTAGGTCCCACACCACCAGGTTCAGGAACAGTTATTACCCTATAACCATCAAGCCCCTGAACCAGCGTGGATAACTTCACTCACCTCAACTCTGAACTGATTCCACAACCTATTCACTCAGCTTCAAGGCTCAACAACACATGTTCTCAGTCTTTTTTTTTAAATGCTCAACTTGTCTCTTTTGCATAGGTTGCTTGTCAGTCTTTGTTTATGTATAGCTTTTCATAAATTCCTTTCTTTTCTTTTTAAATCTTTTTATTAATTATTATTGAAAATCAACAACAGAGAAAAATACATCAAAATAATCAAGATAACATATCCATATGCAGAACAAGAGTAAAACTATCAACCAGGCTAAACAGTATATCAATAGTAATCAAAAAATAAAGTATTAAAGCTTTTCCTTTGGAAAAAAAAGGAAAGAAAGAAAAAAAGAACCCCGACTAACTAAAACAGAGAAAACCCCTAATAACTAAAATAAGGGGAAAAAAAACCCATTTGGAGCACAAACCCGGAGCTATACACCATACAAGGCTTCCATAAAAAAAAGACATCAAACCGCCAAATCCATATACCCAAGCATCAGAAAAGGACCATCTTTATTAACTCAAGTCAAATGATAATAACGGGCAAAAGAACCCCACCTTTTCTCGAAGTCAAATTTAGGATCAAAAGTTCAACTTCTAATTTTTTCCAAACTAAGACATAACATCGCCTGAGAAAACCATTGTATCAAAATGGGAACAGAGGCATCTTTCCATTTTAATAAAATAGCCCTTCTAGCCAATAATGTGACAAATGCAATTACGTATTAGACAGATATAGAAATACCGTGAATATATTGAGGAATTATACCAAACAAAACTGTCAATTTATTAGGTTGTAAATTGATTCTTAAAGCTTTAGAAATTGTAGAAAAAATAGATTTCCAAAATTGTTTCAATACAGAGCACGACCAAAGCATATGTGTCAATGTAGCTATCTCAGTTTTGCATCTATCACACTGACTATTTACATTAGGAAATATGTTAGACAATCTCTCCTTTGTCAAATAATAATGATGTACAATTTTAAATTGAATTAGAGAATGACTGGCACAAATCGAAGAAGAGTTAACCAGCTTCAAAATTCGCAACCAAACCTCTGTTATCAAGGTCATATTAAGCTCTCTTTTCCCAATCTTGCTTAATCTTAGGTAAAGGATGGAGGTCTTACTTTGCCTAATTTAAGAATGTATTATTGGGTGGTTAATATACGTTATGCGTGTCCCAGCTCCTTGTCCGGCTCCAAGTCGTAGTCCAAGCTCCTTGTCTGAGTCCAAGTCGGAGTTCCAGTTCCGTGTCTGAGGTCAAATCCTAGACCAGGTTCCGAGTCCAAGTCCCAAGGCTCCAAGTCCCGAGTCCAAGTCCCAAGGCTCCGAGTCCAAGTCCCAATGCTCCAAGTTCAAGTTCGAGTCACGTCCTAGTTCCGAGTTCCAAGTTCGAGTCACGTCCTAGTTCCGAGTTCCAAGTTCGAGTCACGTCCTGGTTCTGAGTTCCAAATCAAGTCGAAGTCCTGGTTCCGAGTTCCAAGTCAAGTCCAAGTCCTGGTTCCGAGTTTCAAGCCGAGTCCAAGTCCGTCTCTGTGCCTGTGTCCTGCATATGGGTCCGCCTCCAGTCGCTCCAGCCGCCTCCGTGTAACATCCCAAGTTTGTTGGATTATCAGTTTCACTGCAAATTCCACTGAGGCTTTGCTTGATATCTATCATAACTTTAGCAAAGTCTCTAATGGCCATTTCTAATAGGGTTCTGCTGAACTCTACTGAACAGCCAAATTTATAACTGGAGAGATGCTGATCCCACCTGAAATCCTGCTTCAAACAACAGGAATTCTGCAGATGCTGGAAATTCAAGCAACATACATCAAAGTTGCTGGTGAACGCAGCAGGCCAAGCAGCATCTGTAGGAAGAGGTGCAGTCGACGTTTCAGGCCGAGACCCTTCGTCAGGACTAACTTAAATAACTTAACTAACGTTAGTCCTGACGAAGGGTCTCGGCCTGAAACGTCGACTGCACCTCTTCCTACAGATGCTGCTTGGCCTGCTGTGTTCACCAGCAACTCTGATGTATGTTGCTTGAAATCCTGCTTCCATGCTTTCGTTTGCCAAGCCATGAACAAACTTTAATGTATTCTAAGTACAATTACTGTATAATCACTGTAGTATTGAAGGTTCACATTTATGAGGCTGCAAGCATGGTTAAACTATCAAGAGAGGTGAGGATGGTTACTAGCCTCATCATATCCGCCATAAAGACAAATGTAGGTCCCCTGCAAACAGAAACAGGTGAATTGATTATGGGGAGCAAGGACATGGCAGACCAATTGAATAATTACTTTGGTTCTGTCTTCACTAAGGAGGACATAAATAATCTTCCAGAAATAGTAAGGGACAGAGGGTCCAGTGAGATGGAGGAACTGAGCGAAATACATGTTAGTAGGGAAGTGGTGTTAGGTAAATTGAAGGGATTGAAGGCAGATAAATCCCCAGGGCCAGATGGTCTGCATCCCAGAGTGCTTAAGGAAGTGGCCCAAGAAATAGTGGATGCATTAGTGATAATTTTTCAAAACTCGTTAGATTCTGGACTAGTTCCTGAGGATTGGAGGGTGGCTAATGTAACCCCACTTTTTAAAAAAGGAGGGAGAGAGAAACCGGGGAATTATAGGCCGGTTAGCCTAACGTCGGTGGTGGGGAAACTGCTGGAGTCAGTTATCAAGGATGTGATAACAGCACATTTGGAAAGCGGTGAAATGATCGGACAAAGTCAGCATGGATTTGTGAAAGGAAAATCATGTCTGACGAATCTCATAGAATTTTTTGAGGATGTAACTAGTAGAGTGGATAGGGGAGAACCAGTGGATGTGGTATATTTGGATTTTCAAAAGGCTTTTGACAAGGTCCCACATAGGAGATTAGTGTGCAAACTTAAAGCACACGGTATTGGGGGTAAGGTATTGGTGTGGGTGGAGAATTGGTTAGCAGACAGGAAGCAAAGAGTGGGAATAAACGGGACCTTTTCAGAATGGCAGGCGGTGACTAGTGGGGTACCGCAAGGCTCAGTGCTGGGACCCCAGTTGTTTACAATATATATTAATGACTTGGATGAGGGAATTAAATGCGGCATCTCCAAGTTTGCGGATGACACGAAGCTGGGTGGCAGTGTTAGCAGTGAGGAGGATGCTAAGAGGATGCAGGGTGACTTGGATAGGTTGGGTGAGTGGGCAAACTCATGGCAGATGCAATTTAATGTGGATAAATGTGAAGTTATCCACTTTGGTGGCAAAAATAGGAAAACAGATTATTATCTGAATGGTGGCCGATTAGGAAAAGGGGAGGTGCAACGAGACCTGGGTGTCATTATACACCAGTCATTGAAAGTGGGCATGCAGGTACAGCAGGCGGTGAAAAAGGCGAACGGTATGCTGGCATTTATAGCGAGAGGATTCGAGTACAGGAGCAGGGAGGTACTACTGCAGTTGTACAAGGCCTTGGTGAGACCACACCTGGAGTATTGTGTGCAGTTTTGGTCCCCTAATCTGAGGAAAGACATCTTTGCCATAGAGGGAGTACAAAGAAGGTTCACCAGATTGATTCCTGGGATGGCAGGTCTTTCATATGAAGAAAGACTGGATGAACTGGGCTTGTACTCGTTGGAATTTAGAAGATTGAGGGGGGATCTGATTGAAACGTATAAGATCCTAAAGGGATTGGACAGGCTAGATGCAGGAAGATTGTTCCCGATGTTGGGGAGGTCTAGAACGAGGGGTCACAGTTTGAGGATAGAGGGGAAGCCTTTTAGGACCGAGGTTAGGAAAAACTTCTTCACACAGAGAGTGGTGAATCTGTGGAATTCTCTGCCACAGCAAACTGTTGAGGCCAGTTCATTAGCTATGTTTAAAAGGAAGTTAGATATGGCCCTTGTGGCTACAGGGGTCAGGGGGTATGGAGGGAAGGCTGGGTTCTGAGTTGGATGATCAGCCATGATCATAATAAATGGCGGTGCAGGCTCGAAGGGCCGAATGGCCTACTCCTGCACCTATTTTCTATGTTTCTATGTTTCTATGTTTCTATCCCAATCCTGATGTACATCACACATTGTTGCCCCATTTCACTTTGGTTTCGTATACCCATAGTTTATTCTGGTGCATTATATTCTTTCTCATGTTTTACTCACCACTCAAGCTGTACTGGAAAGGTGCAAGATTTCTGAATGGTCTTTGTGATCCTGCTCACTGCCTATATCTACTTACTGCAGGTCAAGACTGTAACTCAGTGGTTGTCAGTTGACCAGCAATCCAGAGGCCTTGACCATGATCTGGAAATTAGTGTTTGGAGATTTAAATTCAGTTAAGTGGGGGATCTGATCAACTGATGTCTGCTGCGATGATAACAATACCTTCATCATTTGATTCTTAGGCGTTATAAAGATCGATTGAGCAAGCTAGGGCTTTTCTCTTCAGAGTGAAGGAAGATGAGAGATGACTTAATGGAGGTGTACAAGATGATAGTTGAGGTTGAAAAGCAGGTTGTCCATTCTATACACAAATGGAATTCTCTGAGGCAGGTCTTACTCAATGAGATGAAGGATGGGAACAATAAAGATGGCAAATAAGGTGGGTGCAACGATACAGCCCTGTTTGACTCCTGTTGTGACAGTGAAGGGTCCTGATTCAGCACCACAATTGCTGAGTACTGTGACTGGCATGCCATTATGCAGTAGCCTCTGTATTTGTAAGTAATTGTCAGGGTAGCCATGTAGCATATGCCAGAGAGCGACTGTATTAAATGCCTTTGTGAAATCTATGAAAGCCAAGTACAAGGGTTGTCTTTGCTCATGGCACTTTTCCTGTAATTGGTGTGCTGCGAAGATTATGTCAGTGATATCTCTAGATGGGTGGAAATCACAATGCGATTCTGTACTTCTTCAAATAGCAGAACAAGCAGGTTAACAAGGATACGTGCAAGCACTTTGCCTGTTGTTGATATGAGGGAGCTGCCTCCATAATTGCTTCAATCTGCCTTGTCTCTCTTCTTGAATATGGTTACTAATAGAGCATCCCCGAGCTCGGAGGACTGTTGCTCCCTTTCCCAGACCTCCAGGAGCAGGGCACTGAGGTGGCACAAGAGTGCTTGTCCACCTTCTTTGAGGATCTCTGCTGGGATCCTGTCAGGACCAGTGGTTTTGTTGCTTTTCAGGTTCCTCGTGGTGTCATGGACCTCTTTCATAGTGGGAGGCTTCCCCATGTCTTCTCTCACAGGTCTTGAGAGGATTTAGTTAGTAATCTTTGGTTCAGCAGTGCCGTCATGGTTATGAAAATGCTCTCTCCGTCAATCGTTGATATCCTTCCAATCCTTCAGCTAGTGTTTCCACCCTATTTGAAATCTTTATTACTGCTGTCCTTCAGCTCATTGAGCAAGACCTGCCATAGGGAATCCCAATTGTGTATGGAATTTGTGGAATTTGTTACCACAGGCAGTTGTGGAGGCTGGGTCGTTGGGTGTATTTAAGGCAGGGATTAATAGGTTCTTGAATGGAAATGGCATCAAAGGTAATGTGGGGAGAAGGCTGGGGAGTGGGGCTCAGGAGGGGAAAAAAGGAACAGCCATGATTGAATGGCAGAGCAGTCTCAATGGGCAAATAGACTCATCCCCTCATTCTGCTCCTATCTCTTATGGTCTGATGGTCTCATTGACAACAGGCGTTCAAGGCCAAGAACAAGGTTAACATTATCAGAAGCATGGAGTTTCAGAATGCAGGTGACAATGCCATTACAGCACACTCTGTAGACCCAAATGTATCTTGAACACCCCTGCCAAAGCATATAGAGCACTGGCTCTTGTTTTGATTACAAAAAAGACTCAGGCCTTCGGTCCTATATCAGACACCGTTCAACCAGCCATTTATCCAGCCCTTAATAAAAGTTGACGATATCGCTCTTGAAAGTATAAACCACTTACACTACCTTGGCAGCATTCTCCCCTCAAAAGCAGATATCGACTCAGAGATCAACCACCGCCTAAGTAGTATTAGTGGAGACTATGTAAGATTAAGGAAAAGGGTCTTTGAAGACCACAATGTACAAGTCAAACAGAACTTTTGGTCTGTAGAGCAGTTGCCCTTCCTACAATACTATATGGATCAACATCATGGACCACCTACAGCAGGCATCTGAAGCGCTGGAACAAGGCCACCAAAGAGCCTTGTAAAAGATTTTGAGGATCAGGTGGAAGGACAGACACACAAACACCAGGTACTGGAGGAGGCCAGCACGAACAGCATCTCCACAATGATGAAGCAACACTAACTGCAATGCAAAGGGTATGCCATTCACTCAGAAGTCTAACCCACATCTCTCCAAACAGATCCTTTACTCCCTGTTGAAAGAAGGTTAGCAAGCCCCTGGTGGGCATAGGAAACACTTCAAAGACAAAATCAAAGTCAGATCTAAAATCTGGGAAGACATTGCACTCAATAGATACAACTGGAGGAAACCTGTTCAAGAGGGAGCCACACTACACGTGAGGAACCTCCACTGTGTTGCGGAGAACAAATGGCAGCTGAGAAAGGAGGGACTAGGCAACCAAAACACCCAAGCACTAACAACAGCCACTACCTACTCTTGTCCACGCTGCACCAGAATACGAGCATCCTGGATCGGCCTCTGCACCGTCTGAGGACCTACCGATGGACAATCACTTAAGAGAACATCTTACTCGACCTGTATGATCGCACTACAGGATGAGAAGATGAATAGATAGAATGGACAGTCAGAGACTTTTCCCCCGGGTGGAAATGGCTAGCACAAGGGAGCATAATTTGTAGGTGATTGGAGGGTACTATAGGGGGATGTCAGAGGTAAGTTCTTTACACAAAGACAGCTGAGTGCCTGGAATGCCCTGCTACTAGAAGTGGGAGAGACAGATACATTAGGGATATTTAAAAGACTCGTAGAGAGGCCCGTGGATAATAGAAATGTGGAGGGCTATATATGAGGGAAGGGCTATGTTGACCTTACAGTAGGTTAAAAGTTCAACACAACCTCATGGGCGGCAAGGTCTATAAAAGGAAATGTTCAAAGCACTCATCGGATCAGACAGCATCTGTGGAAAAAGAAACAACATTAGCACCTCAAGTTCAAGATCCTTTATCTTGGTAGAGTGCCTCCCAACTGAAGCATTAACTCTGTTTCTCACTCTGCACAGGCTGCTGAGTATTTCCAGCTTTTTCTGCTTTTCTTTCTGATTTCCAGCATAAGCACTTTCTTTTTATATTCATGTTCATGGATTTATTAGATTAGATTAAATTCAACTTTATTGTCATTGTGCCAAGTACAGATACAAAGCCAAAGAAATGCAATCAGCATCTGACCAGAAGGGCAAAAGAATAGTATTATTTACAAAATCACCATGAATAAAAAGTAAGTGCTACAGCATGCAAATATAAAAATGCTGAGACAGTCCAATATGGGTGCAATACTGCTTCGCGCCATGATGTGAGGTTCAGCAGAGTCGCAGCTCTTCCTGAGCCTGCTGGTGTGGGAGCAGAGGCTCCTGTAGCGCCTACCGGATGGGAGGAGAGTAAAAAGTCCATGGTTGGGGTGAGATGCATCCTTGATAATGCTTTTCACCCTGCCTAGGCAGCGTTTATGATAGATGTTCTCAATGGTGGGCAATTGGGTGCCGACAATCCACTGGGCAGTTTTCACCACACGCCAGAGTGCTTTGCGGTCCGATACGGGACAATTGCCATACCACACTGAGATGCAGTTGGTGAGTATGCTCTGAATGGTACAGCGGTAAAATCCATCAGTATCCTGGGACAGAGGTGAACTTTCTTGATGCTCCACAGGAAATAAAGGCGCTGTTGCACCTTTTTGATCAAAATGGAGGAGTTCAGAGATCAGGTGAGATCATCGGAAATGTGGACACCAAGGAATTTGAAGCTTGATACACGCTCCACTACAGCTCCGTTGACGTAGATGGGGACATGAGTGTGACTCCTAGCATGCCTGAAGTCCACAATGATCTCCTTGGTCTTCTGGGTGTTAAGGGCCAGGTTGTTGTCGGCACACCATACGGCCAGGTGCTGGACCTCGTCCCTGTAGGCCATCTTGTCATCCACTCTGATCAGGCCAACCACCGTGGTGTCGTCTGCGAACTTGATTATGGAGTTAGAATCATGTACAGAAATGCAGTTATAGGTGAAAAGGGAGTACAGAAGAGGGCTCGGCACTTTATATCTTTCATACCATATTTCAAATTTATCTGTCAGTATCCTTTGGCAAATCCCACCAGAAAGTTCTGGAGCTATAGGGTTTTAGGTCAAACACAGGGCAAGACTTTCTTTGTTGTTCACTACCTACAATCCTCGCTAAAAATCCTGGAAGATTATTACCAATCTTTCCTCAACTATTACACATTTCAGTGGATCCCTTTTCATTTTTCAAGTTCGTGTTTAATGGTTACTCAACCATACGTATGTATACAGACAAATGAAACAGCATTCCCCTGGGTCCAAGGTGCAAAACACAGCAAAACACAGGACACCCAGCGCACGACACAAATAGTTACAATAAGTCACACTGTCACAAAGATTGAAAAGAACCGACCTGATACAATGAACTAGACGTTGATAGTCGTAAAGAACGGTGTGCCTAGATATAAATATACATGTCTTTTTTCTATGCAAAATGGGCATCGGTTTTTCTCTTTTCACTCTTTACTTCTAAGGAGCTTTGAGTAGGCCCCTTCCACGTGCCCCCCTCCTCCCACCTTCTTACTCTGACATCATCTTTTTTTCCAGTCTTGATGAAGGGTTTTGGCCCAAAACGTTGACTGTTTACTCTTTTTCATAGATGCTGCCTGGCCTGCTGAGTTCCTCCAGCATTTTGTGTGTGTTGCTTGGATTTCCGACATCTGAAGATTTTCTCTTGTTTGTGAAGCAAAATTATTATCTGTTTTGTCGCCGAGTTTCACTTTTTAAGGATATTTCTTCACTTCCAAGGTTGAACAGCAATGGGACAATTTTAGGAGGAACATCGCCTTGGTCCTGAAGATAGTTTTTCTTTCAGTACATTCTCTTCAAATTTGTTTCCTTTTGAGGACTTAAACTACTTTCACAGACATAACTTTCTCTTTGATGGCTCTCTTCACTTTGGTCAAATTTCCTTCATAATAGCATTAAAACTCTGGAGCTGATTACTCCAAAATCCTCAAAGAAAGATATATCCCCAACATTCTTCATAATGCAAATTAAAAAGCAACTAACCAGGAAAATCAAGTAACACATGCCAAAAGTAGCACACAACATTATTTTCTAACCTCCCTGCATAACAAACAGACTTAAGTAGGGATGGTCAAAGTTTTGCCACATATTATATGAATTATATACAAAATATGACTTGACTATCAACCCAAATCACATAATTTAATGTGTGGTTTGACTTAAATATTTCATCCATCAAACCCAAGTATAGCAATAGAAAATAGACAATAGGTGCAGGAGTAGGCCATTCAGCCCTTCGAGCCAGCACCACCATTCACTGTGATTATGGCTGATCATCCACAATCAGTACCCTTTTCCTGCCTTCTCCCCATATCCCTTCACTCCGCTATCTTTAAGAGCTCTATCTAACTCGTTCTTGAAAGAATCCAGAGAATTGGCCTCCACTGCCTTCTGAGGCAGAGCATTCCACAGAACCACAACCCTCCGTGTGAAAAAGTTTTTCCTCAACTCCGTTCTAAATTGTCTACCCCTTATTCTTAAACTGCAGCCTCTGGTTCTGGAGTCCCCCAACATCGGGAACACGTTTCCTGCCTCTAGCGTGTCCAATCCCTTAATAACCTTATAAGTTTCAATCAGATCCCCTCTCATCCTTCTAAATTCCAGTGTATACAACCCCAGTCGCTCCAAACTTTCAACATATGACAGTCCTGCCATCCTGGGAATTAACCTCGTGTACCTCTGCTGCACTCCCTCAATAGCTAGAATGTCCTTCCTCAAATTTGGAGACCAAAACTGTACACAATACTCCAGCAGTCAAATGTCTTTTGTTGTTTCGTAATGTGGTGCTCAATGAACTTCCCCTGGCAAATTGAGCTTCCAGTTTATGATCAGCTTCTGTGACTGAGGTAGCGGGTGGGTGAAGGAAGGAATATGGATTTGCGATTACAGTCAGATCAGCTATGATCTCATTTATTGGTGGAAGTGGCTCAAGGGATTGAGTGGCTTTGTCCTTCTCCTAATTTGTATGTTTGTAGATTTCTATAGTTTTTACAACCCAGTTATATTTGATAAGTTCCCCTGTTAGAAGTTCATAAGATGTAGGAACAGAATAATACCAGTGCACCGAGTGGTGGGTGCGTGGAATGCACTGCCAGAGAAGGTGGTAGAGGCGGATACAATAGGGTCTTTTAAGAGTATCTTAGATAGGTACATCGACCTTAGAAAGGGGAGGGAACGTCGACTCAGACCATGAGAGGCCTGCATCGGGCATCTTCATGGCGCAGATTGGAAGTCTGTGTGGGGCGCCACTCCTCGCACAGACTAGAGCAATGTGTGATTAAGTGCCTTGCTCAAGGGCACAAACATGTTGACGCAGCTGAGGCTCGAACTAGCGACCTTGAGATAACTAGACGAATGCCTTAACCACTTGGCCACGTGCCCAACACAACCTTAGAAAAATAGAGGGCTATGCGGTATGGAAATTCTAGGCAGCTTCTAGAGTAGGTTACACGGTTGGCACAACATTGTGGTACGAAGGGCCTGTAATGTGCTGTAGATTTCTATGTTTCTATGTAATACCATTCTGTCCTTCAAATCTGCTCAGCAATTCCATCATGGCTGATTTATTATCCCTCTCTACCCTATTCTCCTGCTTTTTCCCGTAACCTTCAACACCCTTTTTAATCAAGAACCTATCCACCTCCAGTTTAAGTATCAGAATCAGAATTAGAATCAGGTTTATTATCACAGGCATGCAACGTGAATTTGTTAACTTAGCAGCAGCAGTTCAATGCAATACATAATCTAGCAGAGAGAAATAATAATAATAATAAATGAACAAGTAAATCAAAAAGAGAAATACTGTATATTAAAAAAGTGAGGTAGTGTCCAAAGCTTCAATGTCCATTTAGGAATCGGATGGCAGGGGGGAAGAAGCTGTTCCTGAATCACTGAGTGTGTGCCTTCAGGCTTCTGTATCTCCTCCCTGATGGAAACAGTAAGAAAAGGGCATGTCCTGGATGCTGGAGGTCCTTAATAATGGATGCTGCCTTTCTGAGACACTACTCCCTAAAGTTGTCCTGGGTACTTTGTAGGCTAGTGCCCAAGATGGAGCTGACTAGATTTACAACCTTCTGCAGCTTCTTTCAGTCCTGTGCAGTAGCCCCTCCATACCAGACAGTGATGCAGCCTGTCAGAATATACCCTAATAAATATTCACTAACAATAAACCTGAACTGTCGGCTTGGATAAGGTATGATTTAATAAAGGGTCACGTCGCTAGTAGGCTGTCAGGTATCCTTAGTCTTAATTCAGAATGGAACAATTGATGCTAATTAAACAATAACTTGAACGGTTCAATAGATTAACAGCTTGTGTGAATAAAGTGTACGATCATTCAACAAGTAAAGAAAATGAGAGGACTTTAGGAAATAACTCCACATAGGTAAAGGGAAGTTAGAAGAGGGTTTAAAAGCTAAAAATTTTGACCAATCTTTTACAAATAAAATTTAATTAAGCATTTGAATAGTACTCAAAGCAAATGTAAAACAATAGGTCACAAGTACAACATAACTACATATGTACTTAGAATATATATCTGCAAAAAAGTTTGAAAATGATCATTCTTTCTAATTCCTGTCTTCAGTTTGAATCTTACTGAGCTTCTTTGCTGAAATGAGTGAACAACAGCTCCTCTCACCCAGATAAAGACGACAGTAAAACACACAATGTGCTGGAGGAGCTCAGCAGGTCAGGCAGCATCTATGGATCAGAATAAGCAGTCAACATTTTGGGATGAGACCCTATAGTATTCATCACCAAGATCATCGTCTCTCATTCTGAGTAGGAAATCTTGTATCTAAAGTATGTAAAATTAATGTAAGATCTTAACAGCATTTTATAGCAATGATTGGCTGACTGTATATGAAAGATTCTTTTCAATTCTGTTCTTAAGTATTTGCCTTCGATGCTACATCCAGCAAGGATCATTACAGCAAATCATTACATCTATTTTTAGAGATAATTTGGCTCTTGTTCCTGTGCATATCCAGTTCACTGATCATTTTTTTTCCGGCTTGTGTACAATACTTTGGCACAATTTATGACAAACGGGCAGAAAATTTTGCATTGTGTGCCCCAGTGGAAGTTTGTAGCATACCTACAGATTCTTTGTCAAAACGAATACAAGATGATAACTTCAAGCAGATAAACCTAAGGTTTAGAGTCATATATTGTCAGAAATTCATTGCTTGTAAATCAGAAACTCTGGATGTCACATAGCTTTAAATCAAGATGTTGAAGAGATCAAGTTTCAGTATACTTTCAACATACAATATGCCAGGTGAATCTTAAGAACTGGATGTGTGGTTTGAAATGATTGGCATGATTGCCAGAAGCAATGGCTTAATATGGGGAGCACAGCAGCAGAGATGGGATCTCATGTCAGCTGTGTGATCTTTGTCAGAAAAGGATAAGGTCTAGGCAGTTTTGAGCACTGCAAATTAGAATAACTCCTCAGGGTGGATAGACTGACAACTGGAGTAGTTTTTGTTTGTAAAGCAGGTGGTGACAAAGAAAAATAAATTCATATTTAAAGCTGCAAATTAGTTAACTACTTGGTTGAAATTCTGTGAAATTAACATTTTATTCAACTATGTTTTTCCAAGGTTCCCATGCTTTGCCGAGGAATGGATACAGTTTTAAAAGTTTATCTTATATTAGATATTTACATTGGGAATTTGATGCAAATATTTTAAAAATGCTATTCAAGGAGCAGAATCCTCCCAATGTCCCTGCATTAGCCAACACCAGCAAGTCAGGTTAATTAGTACTCCATTTGTTTTCCTGCTTGTGGCAGCCATTTTGCTGTGTGAAAATGGCTGACATATCTGCTTATTGAACTCCAGTAAACTGCACTCCTTCCAAAATATTAATTTTAGTTCTTACAGGTATTTTAGCAGACATTATCAGTCTCATAGAAATTCATTTTCACTCTTGTTAAGCATCAAAAGGAATTACCTTAATAATATTTTGATTGCTCATATCAATCTTTATAAAACCAACAGTTTTTCACATAAAGAAAATAGCTCAGAATAAAATTATCTCAGAATTAAAAGTTGGGATTTATAGAAGTGATAAACTATCCTTATAATCAGCAGCTGTAGGGTGATTATTGACATAATATTTTTATACATAGTTTATATTTTAAAAATCCAGTTTCTGGGCAAAATTGAACTGTATGCAAAATATATTGCAAGGGACTTTTTGCAAAAATTGTCAGCTGTTGAAATACTAAGTTGCAGCTATAAAGTTTACAATCTGCACTATCTGCTGAGGATGTTCTTTATTTTTTATCAGGACTTTTATATTCCTGGAATTAGTATGCTTACATTATTTCTGCCAACTGAAAATAAATATTATTACCCTACATTTAGTTTTAATTCACATAGGCAAAAAATATAGAAGCTAGCTTATCAGCTGCTATAAAATCAAAAGTTAGTATGAGGTATCGAATTAAATAACAAGATGTTTTTATTAATCATGTTATGGTAAGATTAACATTCTATGACATGGAGTAAAGTTACATTCTAAAGTACAAATTATATTATGCTTAAAGATGTGAAATACTTCATTGAAAGACATACATAATTTAAATTACCTTATGGTTATCTTTTGAAGCTTAGCAGTTTGCTGTATCTTAAAGAATATTCTATGCTAATAAAACTTGCACCTGAAGCCTAATTGAGATAATATTGAATAACTAATGAACTGGGGACTATTTCTGAAATCACTTCATCCATAGAGGTTAGCAAATCCCTAACCAATACATTTTTAATAGGATTAAGCATTACTTAACTGATCTAGACACTTTGTAAAACAAACCCTGGTATTCCTTTGTTGTGTCTATTTGCTGTCATCTCAACTGAACACTGCCAATAAATATCAAATGTTGGATTATCCACTTCTTCACCTACCTGTAAGGCAGATGGAATATCAATCAAGCACATTCTCCGGAATCAACCCTTTGAAAATGTTCACATCATCTTTGCATAACTTCAAAAAGATTATAACATTCATGTTAGAATCTTAGAGAATATGGCTGAGGAAATATTATCTGCGTTGCTGGGTATCTGTTATTTTCTAATATTCCATAGTAAAATGTTTAAAGTATTTCTTACAATAAAGAAATGCAGAACAATACATGCTGCTTGGGGATAGAACAAGTCTAATATGAAGGATTAAGCAATCCTTTTTCTTGGCCTTCCTAGGGCTGTAATTCAAAACAGACAAATTTGAATCTTTGTATACCTTATTAAAATTGTGCCTGGGAAAAAACAATGGTGCAGTTTGTGTCAAAAATTTAGTTTGGATATTCCTTTGTAATTTTAAGTAGCTCAGCAGTGCCTTCCTGCAGCCCCATAAAGTACTTTAGAAAACCTGGCAGAACTACTCATGGCTTTAAGATCCAGCCTCAGTAGAACAATCAGAAGACAACGTTAATCCTTTCAAATAAATTACCAGATATATCACAGAGAATTAGACGTAGGTATTGACTTATACTGGTTTCTATTTTATTTCATTTCATTTACATCAGAAACCCCATGTTTGTGTGGATGCTGTGTAATCCACTAACCCTGTTACAAATTAGTGCCACAAAATAATACAGTACACCACGTACGATTAAAAGGTTATCTTTATGATGCCTAATTTGACTAAAGGGTTAGTAAAGAAAAGAATGAAAAAAAAAGAAAAGGGCCCATTTTAATTAAACAGTCTAATGTGCACAAGTTGGAGCTCACAGTTTCTCCATAGTCACCAATCCTCAATCGATCTCACCCTTGGCTTCGTCAAATCTTGGTCCCACTCCGGGTTGAATCCTATGACCTCTTCTCTCCTGCGTCTTCCCTCTTCATCTCCTCTTGAACAAATGCCCCCGGTCCAACCTTAGTGTCCCTCACCAGAGAAACCTCCCCTTAACTCAACCATCCTAATTGGATGGCACACAGTTCTCCTCACCGCTCATCTTCAACAACAACCCAAACAAGCTGAAAACAGAGCGAGCTGAAAACAAGCTGCTCTTACAGAACTGCCAAAGTTAAATACATACAGCATAACAGTAAAAATATGAACCAGGGAACTACACATCCCAAATTACAAACATGAATTATGCAGTTATTTTCATATGTGTTTCAGCAAGAAATATTTTCCCTCGAAGAGGACGAAAACCTCATCATGGTTTGGAAGCCTGTGAGCCTCAGTTTCCCAGAGAGCTATGCTTTGGCTCCCGGTATGGTCAGCCATGCCAAACAGATGAAAGGTAAGAGACCAAAGTAAGAGTGGTTCACCGATCCTCTAGGTTCGAGGTTCAGCTCATTGCTAATAATCCTGACGGGTCACCCAAAACTGTTACAGAAACAGCTATGAAGAATCCTTCTGCATCTGTGTACAACAGTATTCCTGAGTCTCCACCCAGGAGATGCATGACTGGCAGCAAGCTGAAAGAAATTTATTGACACAATAAAGGAAGCCATGAGCACCATCAGAGATGGAGGACCTTCATTGCTGTCCTAAACGCCAGTGGCATAATAGGTAAAGGAAGAAAGAAGAAGGAATATCTCCATAGAATCATAGAAAATTTATAACACAGAAGGAAGCTATTCAGTTTATCATTAACATGTTGGGTCAGAAAAGAAATGTCAATTTTCTTTTTCACTACTTGCCCATAGCTCCTGCAGGTAAGAAGATCTTCAAGTAAGCATGCAGGCACTTTCTAAGTATGATGAATAATTCTGTTTCCACTATCTTTCAGACTCTGAGCTCCACACCCATCCTTCCCTTTGGTTGAAAAATAAATGCCTAATTTCCTCGTGCATGCCTCATAGTTTTTGATCCTTCAGCTTTCTGGGGCCCTCATAATTTTACACATGCCATCTACAATGAAGGATCCTTGATTCTAGTTTTGTTGATTCAATGAATGTTGCAAAAACAAAGCTAATACATACAGTGGCAGCGGGTTTTCACATTACCATGTTGTGATGAAGATAGTTGCTATGACTATTCATTTGTATTAAAGTTTATTACAATAACAAGATGCTCTAACCTAGTTTCTTTTTATAATAATCCATTGTTGCCAACTTAATCATGCATTATCCCAAGCAATGAAATTAAATTTAGTGGTACATTTATATTTTATGTATATTGCATATTAATAAGTTGAGCTTCCTAGGGATCATTTTGTCTTCGAAAGTGCCGTATAAGATGCAATGACAGATGACATGGTCTTTATATACCCAGTGGCTACTTAATTCAGCACCTCCTGTACAAAATAAAGTGCCAACTGGGTGTATGTTCATGGTCTTCTGCTGCTGTAGCCCATCAATTTCAAGTTTCATTGTGTTGTGCATTCGGAGATGCTTTTATGCACACCGCTGTTGTAATACATGGTTATTTGAGTTACTGTCACTTTCCTGTCAGCTTGAACTACCAGTCAAGCCATTCTCCTCTAACCTCTGTCAATATCAAGGTATTTTTGCCCATCGAACCCATTTTTTGTTTTTTGCACCGTTCGCTGTAATCTCTAGAGACTTGTATTTAATACCATTGTTCCCACAATCCTGATTGAGAAGTTGCAGAACCTGAGCCCTGTACCTCCCTCTGCAATTGGATCCTCAAGTTCCTACCCGAAAGACCAAAATCTGTGCAGATTGGTGATAACATATCCTCCTTGCTCATGATCAACACTGGTGCACCTCAGGGGTCTGTGCTTAGCCCACTGCTCTACTCTCTATATACACATGACTGTGTGGCTAGGTGTAGCTCAAGTACCATCTATAAATCTGCTGACGATACAGCCATTGTTGGTAGAATCTCAGGTGGTGACGAGAGGGCATACAGGAGTGAGATATGCCAACTGGTGGAGTGGTGCTGCAGCAACAAACTGGCACTCAACGTCAGTAAGACGGAAGAGATGATTGTGGACTTCAGGAAGGGTAAGACAAAGAAAGACATACCAATCCTCATAGAGGGATCAGAAGTGGAGAGAGTGAGCAGTTTTAAGTTCCTGGGTGTCAAGACCTCTGAGGATCTAACTTGATCCCAACATATAGATGCAGTTATAAAGAAGGCAAGACAGTGGCTATACTTCATTAGGAGTTTGAAGAGATTTGGTATGTCAACAAATACACTCAAAAACTTCTATAGTTGTACCATGGAGAGCATTCTGACAGGCTGCATCACTGTCTGGTATGGAGGGGCTACTGCAAAGAAGCTGCAGAAGGTTGTAAATCTAGTCAGCTCCATCTTGGGTGCTAGCCTGCAAAGTATCCGGGACATCTTCAGAGAGTGGTGTCTCAGAAAGGTAGCGTCCATTATTAAGGACCTCCAGCACCCAGGGAATGCCCTTTTCTCACTGTTACCATCAGGTAGGAGATACAGAAGCCTGAAGGCACACACTCAGTGATTCAGGAACAGCTTCTTCCCCTCTGCCATCCGATTCCTAAATGGATATTGAACCTTTAGACACTAGAGATACGTATATTGTAATTGATTTGCTTATTTTTTTTCTAAATTATGTATTGCATTGAACTGCTGCTGCTAATAACAAATTTCACGTCACATGGCGGTGATAATAAACCTGATTCTGATTCTGATTGTGTGTGAAAATCCCAGGAGATCCACAGTTTCTGAGATACTCAAACCACCTCAAATGGCACCAACATTCATTCCATGGTAAAAGTCACTTAGGTCTCATTTCTTTCCCATCCTGATGTTTGATATAAACAATAATGGAACCTCTTGACCATGCCTGCAAGCTTTTATGCATTGAGTTGCTGCCACATGATTGGCTGATTAGATACTTGTATTAACAAGCAGGGGTACAAGTGTACCTAATAAAGTGGCCACTGAGTATATATTTTTTCCAATATGAAATGAAAATTGGGAGGAAGTATTTCAAACTGCCTTTCTGGATTTGTTTATATTATCCTCTAGTTAAAATGACCCCATGCTGTTCGTAACTCATAATTATATTGAACAACAATACTGTTAGAAAACATATTTCCCTCGCTAAATAAACTCTCGTCTATTTTGTTATAAACTAATAACAGATAGATGTTTACTTTTCAAGAACTATTGACCCTAGTGGAAATGGCGGTTCAACAGATTAATTAGTTTTAAAAGTTCAAAGTAAAATTTATTATCAGAATGCATACTGTACATGTCACCACATACAACCCTGAGATTCTTTTCCCGTGGGCATTCTTAGCAAATCTATAGAACAGTAACTGTAAACTGTATCAATGGAAACAAACTGTGCAAATTCAGAGATAAGTAAATAGCAATAAATAACAAGCATGAAATAACAAGATAAAGAGTTCATAAAGTGAGACCATCAGTTGTGGGAAGACCAGAAGTAGAATGAGTGTAGTTATCCCCTTTTGTTCAAGATCCTGGTGGTTAAGGGGTGGTAACTATCCTGAGGCACTTGTACCTTCAGCAGCGAGAAAAGAACATAGCCTGGGTGGTGAGGGTCTTTGATGATGAACTAGTCCAAATCCACTAGCGTTTGTAGGATTTTCCTCTCAAAGGTATTGGTGTTCCCATACCAGGCTGTAATGCAGCCAGTCAGCACACTTCCCTCCCCACATCTATAGAAGTTTGCCAAGGTTTTTGATGTATGCCGAATCTCCACAGATTCCTGAGGAAGTACAGGCGCTGTCATGCTTTCTTCGCAATTATATTTATATGATGGGTCCAGGGCAGGCCCTCTGAGATAGTGTCATGCAGGAATTTAAAGTTACTGACCCTCTCTATCTCTGAAATGTGGGAATGCATATTTCTATTGCCATAATTAGAAACTACATCTACTGAGAAAACATTTATAATTATGAAGCTTGTCGGGTAATGTAACTGGGAGAAATGTACATAACTCATTACCACCAACATTGAGTTGGGACTTCGCATTAAGTAGCTGGTCTGACATGATGGCGTCATTATGTAAAGGGTTTTAGTGCACTTTGGTGTTTAGATTTTGGAGTTCAATAAAATATGTTACAGGTTTCATTAAGCATAACATGCCTCACTTTGTTTTATTTGCAGAAATGTACATTGGTGGCCCTGATGGTTCCAGAATTGTTGAACATGTCAGCCAACGCAGTCACTCTGAAACTGCCAGAGTTTTGGAAGCAAAATGCCTTGCTTGGTTTGCACAAGCTGATGCCCCGTTCGCTGTGCGAGAAATATCTGCCGATGACTCCAAATTCTACTGTGTGGTAGCATCTGTGAGAGTGGTGAGTCTGCTTGAACACCCGCCTAAACATGATAAATACCGATCGCTGAAAACTCACTCCTTACAGACTTCTGGACTATCGGTGTCTTAGCGCGCCAAACAGCTGCTCTCCTTACCCGGTCTTGGCAGTGGTAAGCCTGCAGAGTTAATGGATCAAATGCCATCCCTCCTGGAAAATCACCATTCTTGATTTATTTTTAAAGAACGCTTCATGCAGCAAATGCCTGATCAAGTTTGCATAGCCTTTACTAATACACCTGTGAAGGACCATAGGGAGCTTGCTAAGATGGCTGATAGTCTACACTCAGCTAGGCAGCGGTGCATCATTTCTGCTCCTTTATCTACCACAATAAGACTGGTCAGTAAGGCCTCCAAGATAAGGACACCAGTAGCTGTGAAACAGACAACGCCAGGTCTGCGTTTTTACCACACTCTCTTTGGTTGGGGTGTATGGGGTGTCAGGGAGGGGTAGCACCTCTTGTGGGGGAACATGTCGCATCCTTTTCAAGGCGGTTAGTCCACCTTTGGTCCCCACCTGGCACTCAGCTCTCACCTGTGGCTCCCCGTAGCTGTTTGTATGTGACAGCGGCCACACCCCGGGCAATGGCTTCAACAAGCCGGCTAAACCAGGTGAGGGTAGCCGACGGATCTCAAACCCTTGGTGAGATAAGGAGTTGTCTATCCCACCATGTGAAGACAGACTCCGGCGGATTGAGTGGATGAGACCAATGGAAGGTCCAACGGTCAAGAAGGCGGTCTCTGCAAGCTTCGTGGAACGTGTAGAGCAGGATAAGACATAGAAGACGTCCTGGTCATCCACTGCGCCTAGTCCCATCTCCAGCTGTCTCGACTCTGTCTTGCCACTGGATCCAGATGGGAATTGGGAAGAGAGAGTGAGGCTGACGCTGCGCAACTCTCCCTCACTTAAATCCAAACCACGCGCTAGTCTCGACACCATCATAATGGTGTCGAGGCCCTCATTGACGTCGACGATGGACGAACACTTTGGTACGAACGCTAGGAAGTGCCGACCACTTTGCCAGCGTATTGGGACATCAGAGGTCTGTGAACACTGTGGGTTCCAGATGCCAGCGTCCTCTACTGTTCATTACAGGCACCCTTCCAGGGCGACATGGGTGCACAAGTGAGTGTACTGCCAGCGTCACCTATTGACGAGAAGGCAAAGAGTGACAAAACTTCGCTGGAGCCCACCAATGACAGTAAGATCCAGATTTACAGGACACACCAGGTGACACTCTGCTTCAGTGGGCGATGTTACACTTGGGACTTCGTCCTGGCTAAGGTGGCTAGACCTCCGCTTGGTGCAGATTTCCTGTGTGCCCAAGAATTATTAATCCATCTTAAGAACTGCTGGCTTGTGGATGTCAAGGAATTTGGGTCATTACCCTGCGCGCCCCGCCCCATCCCCGCAAGCTCCCCAAAACGACTCTGTCAAGGAAATAACCACCGCATGTGAGTTTATCGATTGCTAGGTAAATTCCCAGACCTCACAAAGCCCACATTCACCACTACAGTCACAAAATATGGGGTCAAGCACCATGTTCCCACAAATGGCCCGCCAAGCCCTTGTAGACTGGACCCAGAAAAACAGGCAACCATGAAGGATTAGTTTGCCAACATGGTAAGATTCCCATTGTACGCCAGTCAAATAACCCCCTGGGCTTCACCCCTCCATGTGGTCCCTAAGTCTGATGGTAGTTGCTGATGGGAATTACAGGCACCTCAATGGGGCCGCCATCCCCAATTATTACCCGGCCCACACATCCAAGTCTTTTCGGCACATTTAGCAGGAAAGGTAATTTTTTTCCCAGAGTTAGGGGCTACGATCAGGTGCCTGTGTGCTCGGGGGACATTCCAAAAATGGCAGTGATAACCCCGTTTGGCCTTTCTGAGTTTCTGTGCATGCCATTTGGACTGGAAAATGGAGCACAGACTTTCCAACAGCTGATGGACTCTGTATTAAAAGACTTCGATTTTCTTTTTGTTTACATGGATAGCATACTGGTCACCAGTGTGAGTCCAAATCCAAACACGTATCTCATCTCCACACATTTTTCGAGCACTTAAGCCATCAACGGGTTGATTATTAACCCTGCTAAAGGCCAGCTTGTGTCGTCAACCATTGACATTCTCGACCATCGCATCTCCACAGAGGGTGTGAAACCCCTCCCATCAAAAGTAGCGACTACTGAAAAGCTACAGGAGTTTTCAGGCATGGTGAATTTCTGTCACCACTTCATTCCACGAGCTGCTGAACTTATGCTCCCTGTGTATAGTGTGCTTAAAGGCAATAGCCCTAATCTACTGCTTCACTGGTCAGTGAACATGACCAGGACATTTGATGATACCAAGCAGGTTCTTTCTAACGCAACCCTACTGCTGCCCATAGCCATTACTACTGACGCCTCAGACCATGCTGTGGGTGCTGTGCTTAAACAGTTGGTTGAGACGTGTGGCAGTCACTCACCTTCTTCAGCTGGCAGCTCCATCCCCCCAAAAGGAAGTACAGCGCGTTTGACCGTGAGCTTCTCGGTCTCTATCCGGCTGTCCACTACTTTTGTATTCTTCCAGAGGCTCGCTATTTCACAGCATTCATTGACCACAAACCCCTCGTGCACACAATGGCCAAAATATCAGAGCCTTGGTCTGCACAGCAGCAACACCACCTGGCCTGCATATCCAAGTTCACAATGGTTATATAACATACCATGGGGAAAAAATAATGTCGTGGCTGACTGCCTCTCACGGCCAGCCACGATGTGCACGTAAGGGTTGACGATGCTGGCATGGTAGCCAACCAAATTAGTGACCCAGAGATCCAAGCTTACCGAACAGCAGTCATGGGCCCGTGGTTGACTAACATTAAGTTTGGGGAAGCTGGGGTTTCTATTCTGTGCATTTTCTCAACTCATCTTCCTTGCCCGCAAACTGGAGATAGACTGTTTTGAACTCTATACAAGGCCTCTTGCAACCGGGCCGGAAGGCCTCACAGAAACTGGTTGCACTGCAGTTTGTTTGGCATGGTCTCAGAAAGGACAGGCATGAATGGACTGCAGCTTGTGTGGAGCACCAGCGGGCAAAAGTTAAATGCCATGTTCAGGTGCCATTGGCACCTTTTGAGGTCCCTAAGTGACGGTTTGACCACGTCAATGTGGACCTTCTTGGTCCTCTTCTCCCCTCCCGCGGTTTCATGCATCTCCTTGTTCCACCAGGTGGCCAGAGGTCATTCCTCTAGCATCATCGACAGCTGCAGGCGTGGCTCGGGCATTCATCAGTGCTTGGATTGCTCGGTTCAGCACCCCATCTGATATCTTCTCTGACCGCAGTCTCCAATTCACATCAGACCTCTGGGCTGCGACGGCCCAGAGCCTCGGCATTAGGCTACATCACATCATGGTGTATCACCCACAGCCCAATGGCCTGTGCGAGCAGTTTCACTGCTCCTCAAAGGCAGCTCTGAGGGCTTGATCATTTCCTGTGGGTCTTGCAGGGGCTCAGAACAGCTCCAAAAGAGGACCTGCAGTCGCCCGCGGCTGAGTTGGTCCATGGGCAGCCATTACTAGTGCCAGGTGATTCCATTTCTGACGCCATGACTGCCTGGTTCCTCTCAACAGTGTTCTCAGTAAATTCAATTTCCTCAGTAAATTCAATTCCTTTTCACCCATTCCTACCTCCCATCATGGCGTACAGCACCTTTGGGTTCCTGTCGACCTACATCCTGCCTCATTTGTTTTTGTCTGCTATGATGTTTACCAACATCCCCTTAGGTCTCCTTTCGATGGCTCGTTCCGCATTTTAGAACAGGGAGAAAAAGGCTTTTATACAGATAAGAACGGTGAACCTGATCATATTTCAGTAGCTCGCCTTAAAGCGGCCCATCAAGATTTGGAGTATTCCACTGCCAAGCTCCAACCATCACGACATGACCACGGGCATGTCAACGCAGTTCTGGACAAGCCACAGGCACCTGCTGTTCCTGCATCGGTGGAACACAGGACCCGAGCTGGGCGGCTCATTCAAACTCCAGACAGGCTCACAATGCCAATGAATTCTTGGGCGGGAGTGGGGTGGTGTGGGGCGCGCTGTGTAAGGTAACGGGAAAATAGTACATAATTCACAACCACTGACATTGACTTGGCGTTTCATTTTAAGAGGCTGCTCTGACGTGATGATGTTATTATATAAAGAGTTTTAGCGCACTTTGGTTTTTCGGTTCTGGAGTTCAATAAAACGCATTACGGGTTCGTTTTATTTGCAAAAGCCTACAAGCTGAATGAAAGAAAGATTGTACCTTGTTTTGAACACCAGGATGAGTCCATTTATTCCAGACACTCACAGTAAGGCTACATCCACACAGCGATTATTAGTCTATCAAATATCCTCAGATTCACATTTGTTTTAAAGAGATAACTTCTTTAGTATAAATTCTAAAGACCACAGGCTTATTAAGTTAAGGCGAGTGGTGAACCAGTCAATTGCAACATAGATTTTCAGTACAAAACCATGTGCAGTATAGATGCTTGGACTTGACAGCAACATCCTCCAAAGTCTCTGTTCATGATAAAAGACTGATAGCAAAAACAGTTCAAAAGCAGCAACAAAGCACAGTAGTGCAGCAATTAGGACAACGTTTTGCAGTACAGGGGACCCGGGTTCAATTCTCCCCGCTGTCTGTAAGGAGTTTGCAGGTTCTCCCCATGACCACGTGGATTTCCTCTGGTTACACCAATTTCCTCCCGCAGTCAAAGGCGTACCGGTCGGTAGACTAAATAGTCATTGTAACTTGTTCCGTGATTAGACTAGGATTAAATCGGGGGATTGTTGGGCAGCATGGCTTGAAAGGCTGGTAGGGCCGATTCCGCACCTTATCTCAGTTAATAAATAAAAATTAAATTTGAAATGGGATCCTAAACTGAATAATGCAGAAACTTCTGAGTATACAGGTGTCCCCCGCTTTTCGAACGTTCGCTTTACGAAATCTCACTGTTACGAAAGACCTACATTAGTACCCTGTTTTGGCTAACAGAAAGTGTTTTCACTGTTACGAAGAAAAGCAGTGCGCGATAAAAAAAGGCAGCACGCGAAAAAATCAGTGTGCGATAAAAATCAGCTCGCGCCCCGAGCAGCCGCTCTCCCCTGGATTCAGGACTGCATTCTAGTCGGCATTGCTTTAACACATACCTGTGAGCAGCCGTTTGCAAGATAAGTTCTAAGGTATCGGAAAAGCCTAAAAGAGCTCGTAAGCGTGTTACACTTAGCGTAAAACTAGACATAATTAAGCGTTTTGATCATGGTGAACGAAGTAAGGACAAAGTGAGTTTGGCTTGTGGAAGTTGATGAAGAGGATGTTGAAGAGGTTTTGGCATCCCATGACCAAGAACTGATAGATGAAGAGCTGATGCAATTGGAAGAGGAAAGGATACCAATCGAAACCGAATGAGTAATGATAAAGTACGACTTTAATTTTGAAAAGGTACGTAGGTTTAGGGGATATTTGCAAGATGGTTTGAATGCTTACAAAGAACTGTAGGATAGAAAAATGCGTGAGGCTAAGCAGTCAAGCAAGCCTTCCACATCAGCCACAGCAGACGATGAACCTCGACCTTCGACATCGAGGCAGGCAGAGATAGAAGAAGATGACCTACCTGCCCTGATCGACGATGAGATGATACCCCAGTGTCCCACCACCCCAGCCCCCGGGTCGCGGACAGGTACCGATCCGCGAAACATGCAGGGGTACAGCGGTAGCCGGGAGGCACACAGCACATCTTTAAGAAAAAAAGCCAAAATAAACAAGCTAATTAATTAGGCGCCAGCCGGCACGTAAATGTCGGCCCAGATTAGAGGCGATGCAATCGGCAATCACCTCTGATCTGGGCTGACAATTACATACTGGGCGGCACCTAATTAATTAGCATGTTTATTTCGGCTTTTTTCTTAAAGATGTGTTGGATGCGTCCCGGCTACTGCTGCACCCCTGCATGCTTCACGGATCGGTATCGGTTTGCTGCCCGGAGGGTGGGGGCAAGTGCACCACCCAAACTCTGACGACTCAGTCCAACACACCACCATCAGTGTGCTCTGTGCTGTCTTCCCGATTTCCGTAAGTGATACTACACTGTACATACATTATTTCTACTTTGTATCGGCTGTGTATTTTTACATGTTATTTGGTATGATTTGGCAGCTTCATAGTTTAAAGGTTACTGGAGAGCGCTTGCGCCGTGTTTTTGCCGACGGCGCTTGTGTGAGATTTTCGCTACGGAGAACAGTTCAGGCAATGATTGTGGAAAAGTATTTCTACTTTATATAGGCTGTGTATTTATCATATCATTCCTGCTTTTACTATATGTTACTGTTATTTCAGGTTTTGTGTGTTATTTGGCATGATTTGGTAGGTTATTTTTGGGTCTGCGAACGCTCACAAAATTTTCCCATATAAATAGATGGTAATTGCTTCTTCGCTTTACGATATTCCGGCTTACGAATCGTTTCATAGGAATGCTCTGCCTTCGGATGGCGGGGGGGGGGGGGGCCCCAACCTGTATTCACAACATAAGATTTGAATCAAATTGAGTTGTAGTTCCAGGACAGTGAAAATCAGGGGTGAAAATAACTTATATGTCTTGCTGGTGTGCTCTTGTTGCTAACATTGCCCATTTAGCGTGATTACTTTCTTATTGGCTTGCCTTACTTCCAGTAACTCTTGAATAATAGGATTTGCACAGAAGACTTATTGAATATTTTTATCTTCACCAAAAGCCTATATGTTTACACAGCTCTGCCTTGCATTCTCGGTTTATTTCACCTGTATTACATGAAAAATGAATCAAATTAAATCAAATCAGGTTTAATGATCATTCAAACCATACATGGATACAGTCGAATGAGACAGCATTCCTCTGGGGTCAAGATGCAGAGCATACATTCAAAATAGTGAGAAGAAAAAAAAATACATATCATTACACAAGAAATATTGGACTTGTATAGTCCAAAATCCTGACTAGCATGCAAATTAATGGTATAACTCCCGGCAATCCAACTTGTCATTCCAACAGTTGGACACTGGCAGGCAGCACTGACTGGAGAGGTCAGCCTCCAACTGAACATGGTGCCACAATTCACTGCAACTCCCCACCTGGACTGTAACAGCAGGCAAGCCTGCGGCTTGAGACGTAGTCTTTGCTACAACCGAGGCCAGAGTGTTGCCTGGTCATGTGCCTCACCACCAAACAAGGGAAACAGACCATGCAGCATCATACATTATCAATGTCCAACAGGGACTTGCGATCACAAGAGGAACATCTAAGACAGTCACTCACAGTTACACTGCACGCTGCTTTCATGCACCATCTCTGATGTTTTCAAGTAGCAGGCAGCAGCACGGTCTGCACACAGGTCAGCTCCTCTCGAGCTCACCGCTGGTTTTCCTTCACCCAGCTGCCCACCAGCTCCTACTTCTGTCAGCCGTTTGCCGGCTTCTCTTTCTCCAACCCAACCACCGGCTTCTCCTTCTCCAACCCGACCACCGGCTTCTCCTTCACCGACCGATCACCAGCTTCTCCTTCTCCAACCGACCACCGGCTTCTCCTTCACCAACGCGACCACCGGCTTCTCCTTCTTCAACCCGACCACCGGCTTCTCGTTCACTGACCGATCACCGGCTTCTCCTTCTCCAACCCAATCACCGGCTTCTCCTTCTCCAACTCGACCACTGGCTTCTCTTTCTCCAACCTGACCACCGGCTTCTCCTTCACCGACCGACCACCGGCTTCTCCGTCACCAACCCGACCACTGGCTTCTCCTTCTCCAACCGATCACAGGCTTCTCTTTCTCCAACCCAACCACCGGCTTCTCCTTCACCAACCCGACCACTGGCTTCTCCTTCACCAACCTGACCACTGGCTTCTCCTTCACCAACCTGACCACCAGCTTCTCCTTCACCGACCCAACCACCGGCTTCTCCTTCACCGACCCGACCACCGGCTTCTCCTTCTCTAACCCGACCACCGGCTTCTCTTTCTCCAACCCGACCACCGGCTTCTCCTTCACCGACCGACCACCGGATTCTCCTTCTCCAACCTGACAACCGGCTTCTCCTTCACCGACCCGACCACCGGCTTCTCTTTCTCCAACCTGACCACCGGCTTCTCCTTCACCAACCCAACCACCGGCTTCTCCTTCTCCTTCTCCAACCCGACCACCGGCTTCTCCTTCACCGACCCAACCACCGGCTTCTCTTTCTCCAACTGACCACCGGCTTCTCCTTCACCGACTGACCACCGGCTTCTCCTTCACCAACCCGACCACCGGCTCCTCCTTCACCAACCCGACCACCGGCTTCTCCTTCACCTACCGATCACCGGCTTCTCTTTCTCCAACCCGACCACCGGCTTCTCCTTCACCAACCCGACCACCGGCTTCTCCTTCACCAACCGACCACCGGCTTCTCCTTCACCAACCGACCACCGGCTTCTCCTTCACCGACCCGACCACCGGCTTCTCCTTCTCTAACCCGACCACCGGCTTCTCTTTCTCCAACCCGACCACCGGCTTCTCCTTCACCGACCGACCACCGGATTCTCCTTCTCCAACCTGACAACCGGCTTCTCCTTCACCGACCCGACCACCGGCTTCTCTTTCTCCAACCTGACCACCGGCTTCTCCTTCACCAACCCAACCACCGGCTTCTCCTTCTCCTTCTCCAACCTGACAACCGGCTTCTCCTTCACCGACCCGACCACCGGCTTCTCTTTCTCCAACTGACCACCAGCTTCTCCTTCACCGACTGACCACCGGCTTCTCCTTCACCAACCCGACCACCGGCTCCTCCTTCACCAACCCGACCACCGGCTTCTCCTTCACCTACCGATCACCGGCTTCTCTTTCTCCAACCCGACCACCGGCTTCTCCTTCACCGACCGACCACCGGCTTCTCCTTCACCAACCCGACCACCGGCTTCTCCTCCTCCAACCGATCACAGGCTTCTCTTTCTCCAACCCAACCACCGGCTTCTCCTTCACCGACCCGACCACCGGCTTCTCCTTCACCGATCCGACCACCGGCTTCTCCTTCTCTAACCCGACCACCAGCTTCTCTTTCTCCAACCCGACCACCGGCTTCTCCTTCACCGACCGACCACCGGATTCTCCTTCTCCAACCTGACAACCGGCTTCTCCTTCACCGACCCGACCACCGGCTTCTCTTTCTCCAACTGACCACCGGCTTCTCCTTCACCGACTGACCACCGGCTTCTCCTTCACCAACCCGACCACCGGCTCCTCCTTCACCAACCCGACCACCGGCTTCTCCTTCACCTACCGATCACCGGCTTCTCTTTCTCCAACCCGACCACTGGCTTCTCCTTCACCAACCCGACCACCGGCTTCTCCTTCACCGACCGATCACCAGCTTCTCCTTCACAGACAGATAACCGGCTCCTCCTTCACCAACCCGACCACCAGCTTCTCTTTTTCCAACCTGACCACCGGCTTCTCGTTCACCGACCGACCACCGGCTTCTCTTTCTCTAACCTGACCACTGGCTTCTCCTTCACCAACCCGATCACCGGCTTCTCCTTCACCAACCCGATCACCGGCTTCTCCTTCACTGACCGATAACCGGTTTATCCTTCACCAACCTGTCCGCTGACTCCTCCTTCTCCAACCCGACCACCAGCTTCTCCTTCTCCAACCCGACCACCGGCTTCTCCTTCACCGCCCGACCACCGGCTTCTCCTTCACCGACCGATAACCAATTTCTCCTTCTCCAACCCGACCACTGACTGTTCTTTCTTCTTCCCGACTGCCAGCTTCTCTTTCTCCAACCCAAGTGCCAACACTTTCTGCACCCCAGCTGGCTGCTCTGAACAACAAGCAGATCACTGATCCAGTAGGCCTGCTATACCCATAATTCTTGGAGTCCAGTATAATCTTACAATCATAAAAAATGAATTAAAAAAAGAAAAGTGCACCTTAGGTTGGCCCATGAGAGGCCTCTGCATTCAACTGCATCACCATCTTACTGGAATACTGGTTCCAGAGGCAACCTCACATATACGGAATGCTTCATGAGTGGAAAATTACTAGAACGATCAAGACAAAGGATTTAAAAGGATTTCTGCCTGACTCTTCCATGCTAAATCTGCGGATATTAGACAGGCAATGGAAAGATAAATGCACCAGTGAATACTTGTTCAGATATAATTACAATGATTTCATCCTTAGTGTAATAGAGGCCTCACAAACACAAGACAATCTGCAGATGCTGGAAATTCAGAGCAACGCACACAAAATGCTGGAGGAACTCAGCGGGTCAGGCAGCTTCTATGGAACAGAGTAAACAGTCGACGTTTCGGGCCAAACCCTTTATCGAGCCTATTATTCACATTCCATTCTATTTTCTTAAAAAACATCTAAAATTGTTACAAGAACACAGAGAGATTCTAATTTGGGGGTTTTTTAGAGAAACTCACTACACTTGGATATTATTTAGACTTTTACAAGTTCAAGTTTAATTAACATTTTATCATATATGAATATAGCCAAACGAAAGAGCATTCCTCTGGGGCCAAATGCAAAACACACAGCACACTGCACGAAGCACAAATATCACAGATGGTTATGATTTCAGAAACTAGATACAGTCATAAAGAAAAAAATATATAGCCCAAACCCCGAAGTGACGTGACTGTAGAATTGATGGCAAGTTGTCCTGGTCCACTTGTCCTTCCACAGAATGAACACTGGAGGGCAGCACCCAGTGAATACCAGAGGCCAAGTAGACTGGAAAGCTTATGGACGTTGTTCCAACTTATTTAAAAACTTTGTGTATGTTGAATCAGGATAACAGCCAATATTCTAATATTCAGTTCAGCAGAACTAAATCATACTTTTGGGGGAGCTGTAGGATTAATTCTACTGGTTCCAAGTGAACAGACAGCTAAGATGAACAATATCACATAATCCTCTATTTTTCTGAAAACACATTTAATCCTTATTGTTAATTAAACTATTTTTCTACAGGTATTATGAGATTATTGTTATACCTAAGGAACTGTCTCTCTAGAAATTTTACACACTCATTGTGAACAATTACATCCAATATATTGAATAGAATTCAACATGCCAAATTTAATAACTTTTTAGGTAAGAATTTATTAAAGAACATTAAAATTAGAAAATGGATCACTGTTAACTCGAGATACACAGTATATCTGTGTTGTGCGTGTGTAAGCAGACCAGGCAGCTCCAGCAGTACAAATGCATTAATAGCTTCCACAGTTTCTGATACTATGGATTCATAATAATCTTGACTTCTTTTTCCTAAATGGAAGCAGATGTTTGGCATGTGGTTTATTCATTCCCAGATTACGTAAAACCAGAAGTGAGAATGGTGTCTGCTGGCATCTCTAAACAATCTCTGATTAAGCTCTTGGCTCCGTTTGCTGCTAATGTGCATCAGCTTTTAAAACCAAACCGAAGGACCAGTTTCTCCGAAGGTACAGAGTTGGGGTTGCTGCAGGTTAGATTTCAGTTCATGAATGACATTCACAGAGTTGAGCCAGATGCCACATTGGTGTGGAGCTGGTAATGCGTAAATGTGTATAGAGTAGATAATTTGTGCTGCTTTGATGCAAGTTTGACTTTTGAGCAGCCATTTTGTGAGTTAGCAGCTGGCAAGTATCATCCATTTCTCCTTCCCCTCCCCCGCCACCCCACATTCTTATTCTGGCTCCTTCCTCCTTCCGTTTCAGTCCTGATGAAGTGTCTCAGCCAAAATATCAATTGTTTATTGCCCTCAGTGAAAAAATGTTCCAGTCAATTTGAAACAGTTTGAGCAATATCCAAATATACCAATTTTCTCTGAAGGCTTCCTGAATTAAAATCTCTGTGTGCTTGTGCAACAAATTTAACTAGATTTCTGGAATAGGCCCCTATTATCTAAGGATGGAGTCCTTGTAAATATCACTGGTGTATTTATCCTTCTGAGAAAGCACCTTGAGGATCAGATTGTCGGGCTAGCAGATTTGGGGAGTGGAGTCTACTAGTTCCAAGTGAACGGACTGTTAGGATGAGGTACCTTTCCATAGCATTTGCAGCTTGGATATTGGAACAGGTCGCAGGATAAAGGAGGATAGTATGGGAGGAGGAAGATCATCAAGGAACTGATCTTGACCAGTCCTAGTCCCAGCTGTCAATATTTGCTAGGTGCAAGATGTTGGTTGTACTCTGCAGGAGTGATAAATTTGTGAAGGTACAGTAATGCATAGGAGGTTTAGTCACAAATCCTGATTAAGATGGCACTGGTGAAGCACAGCGACGACTTGCTGGCAGCAAACATAACTATTAACTGCTTTCTTAATCACATACTTCCTCGAAAACCATCACTGCAGTCAACAGCCCGTAACTTCCCTTCCAGAGTTGAGCTTTTGAATCGCCAGTACGACCATGCATTTTTGCGGTGTGAACTGAAGTCACGAAGGTGCAGGATGGATCCGCCATGGTGTGTACAGGCCGCATCGAGTCGGCAGGGCCCGCAGCCAAGAGCGAGGAATAAGCCAATATTTGGCCGTTGCTGGGTTGCACATGGAGGCGGTAAGAAGAGGCAGAACCAAGGCAAGGCAGAGTCTGGGTCCGAGAGCAACAAACAAGCCAACGTTTGACCAATTTAAGCACCAGGCCAGGTTGGAAAGGGGTGGGCCTGAGAGTGTATCAAAGTGGCAGGGCCTGGGCCTGAAAACATATCGAAGTGGCAGGGCCTGTGTTTGACCAATTTAAGTACCAGAGAAAGTTGAAAAGGTCAGGGTGTTGGGGCCAGAGGCGAGGGATAGGCTTGTGTTCAGCTCGCTGCTCATGAGGTTTACTCCTCTCTGCACTGAGCTGAGGCTGTGGCCTGCAACTAATGGGCTAATGGACCAGCTGCAGTGATGATGGCTTCTTGGCTGTGGACTCACTTGCATGAACTTCAGTTCTGAATGTTATTTGCTTACTTTTTATTGTTTGCATGATTTGTTTTTTTACTTCTGCATGTTGGGCGTTTAACAGCCTTTTTTTAAATGGGTTCTATTGGGTTTCTTTGTTTTGTGGCTGTCTGTATGGAGACAAATCTCAAGGTGGTATATAATATACATTCTTTGATAATAAGAATGTGTACTGAGCTGTGTTGGAACAGTTACTGGAGCATGGCCCTTGAAGATGGATTCACTGACTTTCAGCATGTTTTACTGAACTCACAGTACTGTATCTGTACCATGAGGGCTCAATATTTTGTCCCATTGCCTTTTATTGCTCAAAAGGCTTTCTGGTTACCTGTAGAAAAACCACGTCTCCATTCCTCTCCACTCTGATGACCACAATTTACTGTGCAATGTGTGCTCTATTCTAAATTATTTCACTACTACATCTTTTTTTCACGTCAGGACAGCTTCCAAATGACTTCCACTGTCTGTGCAGCTGCAATACACCTCACTTTAAGAGATGCAGCCTTCTGTTAAACAGAACAGAGACAGAAAGAAAGTTCTGATTCTCAGCAACACTCACAAAAAGCTGGAGACAATTTGCAGGTCAGCCAGCCTCCGTGGGAATTAATAAACAGTCGATGTTTCGGGCTGAGGCGCTTCATCAGGACTGGAAAACTGGAATAAGAAGGTAGGCGGGAGGGGAAGGAGTACAAAGTGGAAGGTGATAGGTGAAGCCAGGTGGGTGGAGGAGGAGGGATGAAGTAAGAAGCTAGGAGATGATTGGTGGCAAACACAGAGGGCTGGAGAAGAAAGAATCTGACAGGATAGGAGAGTGGACCATGGCGGAAAGGGAAGGAGGAAGGGCACCAGGGGAGGTGATAGGCAGGTGAGGAGAAGGGAAGATGTAAGAGGCCAGAGTGCGGAATGGAAGAAGGGGAAAGGGGGAAGGGGAATGTTACTGGAAGCAGGAAAAATTGATGTTCATGCCATCAGGCTGGAGGCTACCCAGGCGGAACATGAGGTGTTGTTTCTCCGACCTGAGAGTGGCCTCATCATGGCAGTAGAGGAGGCCATGGATCAACATGTCCATATGGGGACTGGAATTAAGATGGCTAGCCAGCAGGAAATCCTGCGTTTTGCGAATGGAGTGGAAGTGCTCGACAAAGCAGTCCCCGAATCTACGTCGCATCTTCTCAATGTAGAAGAGGCAGCATCGGGAGCACCAGATACAATAGGTGACCCCAGCAGATTTGCAGGTGAAGTGTTGCTTCACCAGGAAGGACTGTTAAGGGCCCTAACGATGGTGAGGGAGAAGATGAATGATCAGGCGTAGCACTTCTGCTTGTAAGGATAAGTGCCAGGAGGGAGATACTGTACGTGTGGAGGATTGTATGGTCAAGATCATCACAGAGGGAGTAATCCATGTGGAAAGCAGAGAAAGAAGGGGAGGCAAAAATGTGTTTGGTGGTAGGCTCCCATTGAAGATAAATGTATCAGGTTAATAATTATGAAATATTAATGTTGTTTTGCTCTCCACAGATGCTGTCTGACTTGCTGACTATTTCTGGAATTTTCTACTCTATTTCTGAGATATTTAGCGTTTAGCTTTAACAGAAACCAGTCATGCACAATAATGGACCCCTGCTGTGGTGTGTGACCATTCCAACACTATTTGGATGCTGCAATTTTTTCAAGTCAAATCAGAAGGTAGCATAGAATTGGCGTGACATGTGTAATGGAGCAAAAAATTGGCATTAATCCTACACTGCTTAATCTGCACCTGTTTTAGAGGGCGGCAAGGTATGTCATTGTAATTTTGCTTCAAGCTCTTGAATCTTAAAACAAGTGGAGTAAAATGAGGAAGGGCAGGGCACGTTCCTGAATTTCTTTAAGGAATTGAAATAACTATAGCGGGGACTCACAATGCATGCACAGCTCCCTTAAATGCTAATAGCAATTGTAGCAGCGCTTCTAAAGTGAGTGCATAAAGAATATTTTCCTCAAATTAAGAGGAAAAGTAACCAGATGTCCCAACATTCTTCTGAATGCTCATTCTATTTCTATTTGGCAAACCTTCTGAAATCTGGCAGACATAATTTGCCAGAAGTCTTTTTCCACTAGATTTGCATAATTTCATACATATTTTATACCTCCAGCATTGCATATTTTAAGTAGGCTTGTAGTCAGAATCAATTTTACTATTCTATGAAAAGAAAATTGCATTTGTATTATAAATTATTCTATTACTGCATTGCTAATAAGGAACATTAGAAATGTTAAAATAAATCTTAAAGCTTATAAATATATCAAAAGAGATATTGGTAAGATATGAATATTATGTGTAATTGTTAAGTGCTATGGGATGAATAATATTATTCTGTCTTATTAAGCATTTTACAATGCTGTTTGTTGAACTCATTTAATCATCTTTTTATGTTTCAATAGAACTGTACTTAATTATATCTGAAATTAGAATTTTGGTGTCTTTTAAGTAACAGTACCTTAAAAGCCTTGAGATTTTTGAAAAGAAAATAAAGCAGCTTAAACTGCATTTTCACATTTCATTTTTCCTTAAGGAGTTAATGATCACACTGTTCAAAAGGATAATGTAGCCCTCTATAAGCAATCGTTTTTGCAATTATTTGACAGAGCAGTTAATCATCACCTTGAGTTCATAGCCTTTTGATACTCAGGAATCAACGTGCTAGGTTATAATTAAATGAATACAAACTGTTCGACACATCGCTAACTAAAAATGTAGGATGGCGCTGTTAAGTTGGAAACTAAATGCAGACAAGTTTGGGCAAAGTTGTCATTATGTCTGACCTCAGCTCAACCAAATCAAAGCAATAATGACAAGACGGCACAAGTGTCCAACAGTTCAATTCTGCATCACTTGTCATTAAAACCATCATAAAGCACAGTCCTGTGTTATATAAAATTCCTGTTCTCGGTAGATTTTTATTCTACACAAATGGTGTCAATCTTAATATTTTGCTTCCGAGAAACTAATGGACTTAGTGACTCTGATTGCCATCTTATTAAATCTCTGACTAAACAAAAGTCAGTAATTAAGCTAACCTTCAATTTTAAGTTGCACTGTTAGCCAAGAATTAATTTTGTTGCGTTTAGGATAGGCAGCAAAAGCTTTAAAGTGCCATGTCATTAACAAAATGGCATATTATTTTCCACAAAGAACAGATATTCTGATATTCATTTTCATACTGCCTAGCTGGATAGACCCATGGGATATTATCTTATTCAGAAAGGACCTTTCAAGGTTGAATAAAGGAAACAGTGCAATATCCCAGGGAGAAGGAAGTGAACATCATTTTCACCTTCAACTCTTCTTTGATGTGGCAGAGTCAATTTTTAATCAGCAGCCATCAGACTGAGCTTCATTTTTACTTACAAAGTCCTATTACTCTGCCACTTTCTGGAAGGAGGTGATAAGGACAATATTCTTCTTCTTCTTCACACAGCCCTGCATATGATGAGTCCCTTTGGAGAGGCTTGATAAAAATGACTGAGCATATAAGGATAAAGGTCACCTCCCTTCTAGGCTTAAAGTTCAAAATACCACCTGGTGTGGAATGAAAGTCTTACACTGCACCCTAGTTCATTACAATTCTGAAATTACCACTTTCATGAGATACTTACACATCTGTGCAATGAAACAGAAAATTAAAGGTCTTGGTATCAGACAGAAAGAACAATGAACAATTGCTTGACGAAAAAAAACTTCTGTCCATTTAGTCCCATTTTTCTTTGACACAGAAACAGCGCAAAATAAGTCAGAAAGTAAATTCCTGTGAACTTCAAACCATTTGTTGTAGTTGAGGATCTAAATTGATTGCTGAAATGGATTTATTCGCAGTGAATTACACCATGAAATTATGTTACCGGCTCTTGCCATTCGCATTTCTTAGCAGGGGTTATAATCTCAATTAGAGCATCAGTCCTTTGGGTAAGAGGATGCAAACTGATGCTGAAATGCATTTTGAGCAGCGGCGTCCAAGATGACAGCCTAGTTATTATAGGACAAAGCAATGTCATGTGAATTTCAATATGGACAAAAAAAAATCTATTTCCCTCATGTGAATTTGAATGGGGACAAAAACGCTCAATAGCTTCCTGCTTGACAATTAAATAGCAATGACTGTAGGTTGTTACAGCTATTTTATTTTAATGTTAACCAATTACTGATGGTGTTACAAAACTAGCGGCTTCTTGCATAATTAAGGTTAGCATTCATAAAGCTGTTACTAATGCATCTCTCAACAATTACTCTGAAAATGCCAAAGTGGAAAACAAAATTGCTCAGGGCAATCAAGAACCACCACTGGTGAGAGAAACTATAAAGATGAAATACGTTAGCAAATCAGAGAATGCTTTGTGAAAAGAAGCCCCAGTGTCTAAACTTCACAAAAGAAGGCTTTATTTATAAATGATTGGATAATGACAGGTTGGACATTGGCTTCACTTCATTTGGTCTAAAATTATGCAGGTCACCTTTACAGCCATCCAGTAATTCAGATTTCTGGGTGACAGTACGTACTTAATTTCAAAATGGTCACTGTCCAAACAATGTCTCTAACTATTTCTATTAGATAACTGTACATGAACAGAAGATGACACTAGGTCACCTTCAGGTCATATAATAGCAAAAGACTGGAATTTTTCAATTTTAGAGAACATTTTTTTATCAAACGAATGCTTGGTTGAAAAGCAAATTCACAGACTAGTTAACTGTATATTAGCACTGTCTCATCAAAACCATGTGTCCACTTCCAACACGAAATAATTTAACAGACTTGTACATCCGTTCGATGGTGTGTAACCTAAAAACAATCAGAATGTAAGAATAAAGATAAGAGAAATCCAATGTCTTTTCTACAGCAAAAGTGCCTTTTCTAATATATTTGCCCCAAAGCATCACTCTGTTGTTTTGCTGTTCTCTATGCTGGTCAGGCTCTTCTGACCTATAAATGTCAAAAGTTGGCACTGCCAGGCAGTGAATAAATAAATATAATGGATCTTTAACAACAGTCTATATGTAACCACGTGGTGTGATTTTCGATGCATTGCTGTAGCAACCACTGTTGTTAGTTAAGGGTTGATGCCTTTGAGAAAGGAGGTTCTCTTGGTAGCCTTGCCTCTGTGGCTTGCCTTTATGGGCAGCGACAGGCTTGAGATGTCTCTGTTTAGAGAAAGTGGAGGGCAGTGATCAAACACAAGTAAAGAGAAAACTTCATTTCTAAGGTAAAGCTAAAGTGATGGTAGAAAATTTAGGGAATTTGAGAATTATTAAAGATCTTAAGCCTTTTGACCTAGAGATATTTCTAAGGCAAAACAACAGCGCCGAGATCCTGGGTATGGAACATGGAAAGATGAAGTTAATATATTTATTGATGATAAAACCAGAGGCACATGAGAGGTTGGAGAGAGTATGAGCACAACAAACCATGGATGTGATCTCTTACTATACCAGTCCTTGAAAGGGCATTTTAATGCAGCACTAATAGAAAATTTCAAGATGCAGCCAGGGACAGGAGGAAATTGTTAATGAATACGCGGTCAGGATAAAGTACTGGCTAAATAGTACCATCTTCAAATGTTATTTTTCCAGCTGGCGTATGAAAGCAAAATCTTCTGGTATGCTGTACCTAGCATTTGAAGCAGCATGGGGAATAGACACCCACGTGGAGCCAGCACTGTGAAACAGTCTTGCTCGGAGCATGATTCTCTGGTACAGCTGAAAAACAAGGCCACAGAAAGGGGAATGGTACTGTGGTCTATTTTGTCTGTGTGTTATGTAAATCTACTAGTGGAAAACCCAAAGGTCGCTTGATTGCCAAAGGCAGGAAGGGTGCAAGTCACATCAGGATGAGAAACAGGAGGCTCTGCTAAGAGAGCTTTCAGAGTTGAGGGATCTCAGAATTTCTGTACAAGATTACAGAGTTATAATCATCATCGAATAGGACGTATTACACCCACCTGATAAAAGTATGTGCTGGTGGAGAAAGGGCCCCACATCTGATCTGACACAAGATTGCAATAGTGTAGACAGATCTAACTAAGACATCTCTTCCCCCCACCCCCACCCTCTCCCCAATTTCTTATTCTGGCTTCACCCCCTTCCTTTCCAATCCTGGTGAAGGGTCTTGGCCCGAAACGTCAACTCTTTATTCCTTTCCATAGTTGCTGCCAGACCTGCTGAGTTCCTCCAGCATTTTGTGTGTGTTGCTTTTACTAAAATATGCAGGCTTCTGATGATGAAGAGGTGGAAGTGAAAATGCTGAATGGAATATATAGTTGAAACTATTACAGCCAGTAATCTTTTTGGATGTCTATTACCTTTGCACAACATGATGGAGCAAGATTTGTTCATTCTTCCTTGCAAAATTGCTCAAGCTGTGCTGGGTTAGTCGGGGAGCAGCAGTGAACAGCAATCTTGAGGTCTTGCCAGAGATGTTCAGATGGGTTAAGATCAGGACTCTGACTGGGCCTCTCCAGGACATCAATTTTCTTCATTTGAAGCTACTTCATAGTTTCTCTAGCAGTGTACTTTGGGTCGTTGTCCTGCTGAAATACAAATTTCCTCCCCAGTTTAAGCTTTCTGGCAGAGGCTAGTTGGTTTTTATCCAGGATCTCTCTGTATTTAGGAACATTCATCTTCCCATCAATGCTGACCAGATTGCCAGTCCCTGCTGCTGAAAAACATTCCCATAGCATGATGCTGCCTCCACCATACTTTACAGTAGGGATGCTGTTACCTGGCTCATGTTCAGTATTATATTTACGCCTCGTGTACCACTTAGTGTTGAGGCCAAAAACTTCCAATTTAGTCTCATTCGACACAACACCTTCCACATCGGTACAGTATCATCTAAGTGACACTTTGCAAACTCCTTGAGGGCAAGGAAATGCTTTATTTTTAGCCAGGGCTTCTTCCTTGCCACTCTTATAGGGCTGAGGAGGGGGAGAAAGGATGAGCCATGATTGAATGGTGGAGCAGAATTGATGGGCCACATGGTCTTATGGTCTCCCACAGATACCCTTTTTGTTCAAAGCCTGGAGTAATGAACTTCATCTCTAGTCATAGCCACTGACTTCTGCAGCTCACTCAGGGTAACTTGGTGTCACAGTAGCCTCTCTTACAAGTGCCATTCTTCTCCAGGAATTAAGTTTAGAGTGGCGTCCTGACCTTGGCAGTGTGGCTGTGGTTTCATATTTTTTACAGTTTTTCGTGATGGACTGCTCTAAGCTCCGAGGTATGTTCAGTCCCTTTGGGATGGTCTTGTACCCTTCCCTAGATTTGTGCTTCTCTATTATCATTTCCCTGACTTGCCTTGAATGCTTTTTTGTCTTCATTTTGGTTTGGTCTGTTGAAAATCTACCTTACAGAGAGAGAGGGTATTTATTCAGGTGATCCTTTCTATATTAATATAGTGGATGAGTTGGTACAGAATTTCACCAGAGGCAAGTTAACATAGTAATTACAAAGGCGACGATTACTTCTTCAGCCTCACAATTTTTGTTTTTAATTTTTAGTAAAATTATTGACAGGATTTGGAATTTTTCCTCTGATTTGTCATGAGGCACAATGTTTTATAGATTTTCTCAAAAATCCTACTTCAATGCAATATACTCTAAATTTAGAAAATGAGACAGTAAACTGTGAATATAGTTGTGGGGGCTGAGTACTTTTTCAAGGCAGTGTAAATACTGAGCAAAGGGGATGAATACTTTTGAACTGCTGACATTTGTTTCTGAATTTTCATTTTTTCATGCTTTACAATTTTCCCTGTTTTATGGGCTCTACTGTAAAAAGGAGCATATGATTCACAAATAAAAATTCTCAGTTAAATTGGTTAAAATCCCTGGTTATAATACTCATTTATGAGAACAAAGAGTTGGGGGCAGAATACTTTTACAAGGCACTCTAGGCTATGTGTTATACTGTAGCCACCTACTGTTCAAAAGCTAGATCACTTCCCTGTTTATCCTCCATGGTGAGTTTAGTTGTCAATACCCACTATTTGAGTGGTGGGGCCCCCCTCCCAACAAGGAGGAGACATTTCCAGCTAACAAAGTAGTTTAAACACAGATTATTTATTTTTAGTTATACATGTTCAAATCCTGACAAAATTGTTAAAGCACACAGAGGTTAATTACAGAGGTTTTCTTTCTTATAAAAGATTTGTAAATTACAACAGTTTTCTGAAATAAAAAGCATTTCCAAAACACAGGTACAATTCCTATGAGCTAGAAGGATACACTAACAAGTTGCAGACAAACAAGTCATCTGTAGCAGAAATTGAAGGCAGAGAAATGGATTCTAGTCACCCCATCTCTATGTCATTCCTCTTGCAGTACCTTGATTATTCCTAACAAGCATGGCTGCTCTCTAACATTTATACACTTTCTGCCACTCGTTAACTTCACACACGCGTTTCACTTACCTTTTCACACAGATGATCTTAAAGCTTTTCAGGACAAAGGTCCCAGACACCAAATATTAATACAGTGAATGCTGACTCTCTGAGTACACCAATCTTCCAGCTATTGATAGATCAGTTATTTTATGTGCTAATTGATAGTATCAATCCGATCTGCAGACTTCCTTGAATGAAATAGCTTAGCCAATCAACACACATAAAAGTTGCTGGTGAACGCAGCAGGCCAGGCAGCATCTCTAGGAAGAGGTGCAGTCGACGTTTCAGGCCGAGACTCTTCGTCAGGACTAACTGAAGAAAGGGGAATCTCTTACTAGCTCTTTCTTCAGTTAGTCCTGACGAAGGGTCTCAGCCTGAAACGTCGACTGCACCTCTTCCTAGAGATGCTGCCTGGCCTGCTGCGTTCACCAGCAACTTTTATGTGTGTTGCTTGAATTTCCAGCATCTGCAGAATTCCTGTTGTTAGCTTAGCCAATGTTGTCTTAATTGATGTAAGGCCAATTAACACAACTCCATTCACTTATGCTACATCTCTTGAGCAATCAGCTTTGTGCTGTGGGCCAGCAGTCTGTGCTCTATAGACAGTGCTGTTTGTTTGCAAAGCTGTCCTTTTAACTTGAGACTGTTTATTGCTTGCCATTTACATTTTTAAAACTGAAAACTAGCTCCTGTTCACAACAAGAAGCTGAACAAAGAATATTGGTTGGAAGTTTAACTTACTGAAAAGCAACTCTTTGTCTCTTCAAGTGTCAGCCACTATGTTAGAAAGCTGAGCTTGGCAAAATGGTCCCCTGGCTCTGGATAGAGAATATCCATCACAGACGGATTGCAGAGGCACAGAGATAGGGAGTTCCAATAAGAATTATAATTTAATCAGTATTTTTATATTTAGAAACGTTACAGAAACTATGCATTTTTGGATGTGATGAAAGATTTAACATGAATTGATAGTTAATATTCATGGAGGGTTAGGAGTAGTATTGTAAAAATACAATATTTTTATGATTATCCATGGTTAAGATCACAATTGTAGTACAGATTGTAAAGTAGGCTTTGTATGAAATGTATTTGCGTAAGTGATTCTCTGTACCTGGAATGGTGGGTAGTGTAACGGTTCCTACGCTGTCTGTTTGGACTTTGTACATTCTTCCTGTGACTGCCTGGTTGTTCGCCCCTCCCCGGGTGCTCCACTTCCCTCCCACATCCCAAAGGCATACAGATTAACAGGTTAATTGGTCACATAGGTGTAACTGAGCAGCACAGGCTCATGGCTCATGGGCTAGAAAGATCTGGTACTGTGCTATATCTCAATAAAATAAAATTTCTAAAAATTCTGCTAAATTTAAAAACTGTCTCTGTACAATTAATCAGTTAATTGTCAATTGGAAGCATTATTTAAAGTCTGCAGTTAACTTGTGATTTGCATGGGTTTATTACATTTTTAAATGGTGGCAGTCTGTATGTATGAATGTGAGTGCATTAGTTAGAACTATGTATGTCGATTGTTATGTCAGCTGGATATGTCATGGATAGGTCTTGTCATCTGGGTGCCTAACTTGCGTCTTCCCAAACAGATCCTTTACTCCCAGTTGAAGGAAGGTCAATGAGCTCCTGGTGGGCAAAAGAAATGTTTCAAAGATAACATCAAGATCAAGCTGACGAAATTCAACATTGCACCTAAGGACTGGGAAGACGTTGCTCTCAGTAGCTACCTGGAGGAAATCTACTCAAGTGGGACCTGTGCTACATGCTGCAGAGAACAATCTGGAGAGACTAAACAACCAAAAGACCCAGCCACTAACCACAGCCACAACTTACTCTTGTTCCCACTGCTTCAGAATATGTGGATTCTGGATCGACCTCTACAGCCACCTGAGGACCCTCCAAAGACAGTCACCCAGGAGGACATCAAAGTTCAAAGTACAAAGTACGATCACTGCAATCAATAGCCTGTAACTTCCCTTTCGGAGCTGAGCCTTTGAACCGCCTGTACGACCTGGCATTTTTGCGGTGTGAACTGAAGTCACAAAGGTGCAGCTCGGTTGTGGCATGGAGTGTAGAGGCCAAATCAAGGCAGTGGGGCCCGGGAGTGAGGGATGAGCCAAAGTATGGCCATTGCTGGAGCAGACCTGGGACCAATTCAAAGCAATGCTCAATTGAACCTTGCTCGAGAGTAAGAAATGAGCCAATGTTTAACAGATTTAAGCACTTGGCCAGGTCGAAAAGGTTGGGTACAGGCTGAATCAAGGTGTGTGTGGGCAGGCCCAAGACTGAAGAATGAGCCGGGGTTTGATTAATTTAAGTGCATGGCCAGAAGGGTTGGAGATGAGGTACAGGCTGGCGCTCAGGTCGCTGCTCAACGAGGTTTACTCGAAACTGCACTGAAATGAGGCTATGGCCTGCAACTAACAGGCTATGGCCTGTCTATGGTGATGGCTTCATGGCTGTGGACTCACTTTTGTGAATTTCAGTTCTGAATAATATTTGCTTACATCTATTGTTTGCACAATTTCCTCCTTTTTTTGCTCATTGGGTGTTTGACAGTCTTTTTTAATGGGTTCTACTGGGTTTCTTTGTTTTGTGGCCGCCTGTAAGGAGACAGATCTCAAGGTTGCATATAGTATATGTACTTTGATAATAACTTTGAAATTCTTCCAGCTCTTAATTCCCATCTACATGCTTCTCAGGCCAACTTTAAGTTCAGGCTTTGCCAGACACCCTTTCTGCTCTACATTCATGATACACTCACCCGAACCAGGCTCACAATCCACTTACACCAATTTTCCTGGCTGCATGCTGCCCCAGTTTCCCTCTCACCTACATGTGCTCCAAATGCTCCCAGACTTAGGATCAGCAAAACACTCTGAATACACTGAACCCCAGACACATTGCAACATCAGTGAGATTCACTCAACCATATCTTAAATTATTGCCCACTCATTTCTGGCCCCATTTTCCCTGGACACACACTGGAAGACAAGCACGGTAAAGGACAAGTGCTAGCAAAACAGAGGCTCATGGGAAAGGAGGTATTATTTTTGTTTGCAAACACTTCCTAGGTCAGGAGGTCAGGAGTTCCCAACCTGGGGTCCATGGACACTTTGATTAATGGTATTGGGCCATGGCATAAAACGGTTGGGAACTAATGGAATACATAGGAATACATTCAACAGTTATGATTGTATTATCTACTTTGTCGGTTTTCTCCACATGCTCCGGTTTCCACCCACAGTCCAAAGACGTATCGATTAGTAGGCTAATTGGCCATTGTAAATTGTCCTGTGTTTAAATGGGTTGCTGGGTGGTGTGGCTCACTGGGCCAGAGGACTTGTTCCGCACTGTATCTCTAAATTTAAATAAAAAATGTGGTTAGTGTAGCGCTGTTACAGTGCTAGTGACCCCGGTTCAATTCCACTGCTCCCTGCAGCGATTTTGTACATTCTCCCTGTGACTGAGCGGGTTTCCTCCGGGTGCTCCAGTTTCCTCAACCATTCCAAAGACGTACGGGCTAGGGTGAATAAGTTGCGGGCATATACTATGTTGACCCTGGAAGCAGAGAGACACTTGCAGGCCTCCCCCAGCACATCCTCAGGCTGTGTTAGTCGTTAACATAAATGCCGCATTTCACTGTAGGTTTCGATGTACATGTGACAAATAAAGCTAATCCTTAATCTTTTGACTAATTAGTTTCTGGTCATAGGTTGTTACTTTGAAAAATCAAGCAACAGATTTTCCCCACATCAATGTATAAACTAGTTGTAATTCAAAATAAACAGAATCCTGACCCAATAGAAGACTCAATCATCCACAATTGAACTTAATTTTCACAGTACTAAGACCAGACCTTTCTCTTCTACATCTTTATGGGTAACAAACATACATCTGCATTTATTAAAAAATGCTGGTGAATGCAACAGGCCAGGCAGCATCTATAGGAAGAGGTACAGTCGACGTTTCGGGCCGAGACCCTTCGTCAGGACTAACTGATCTCAGTTAGTCCTGACGAAGGGTCTCGGCCCATAATGTCGACTGCACCTCTTCCTTTAGATGCTGACTGGCCTGCTGCATTCACCAGCATTTTTTGTGTGTGTTGCTTCAATTTCCAGCATTTGCAGATTTCCTTGTATCTGCATTTATTACCAGGTAAAGTCACTCCAAGGCAGAGCTCCAAAAAAAGCTGTGTTTGCAAGCTATGTGCAAAAGCAAGATATTCTCTATTTTTTTTAGTCTCAGATATTAAAAAAATACTTTGGATCAGATGATCTTATAAAGGAAACTTGCTGGCATTTCTTAGCATAGGCAAGTTTCACAGAGGTCTTATTGTACTTTCAATGAGACTATAATAAAAATTCTTTTATTGCCTGCTTGCCCTAACCTTACTTTCCGTCAGTAACTTACAAGTGCTGTGATAATAGAAAGGATGAAGGAGGTGGTGCATTTGGTTGCAAATGCCTCAACTTACTGCTTCTCATCTGACCAGACAGCAAATAGAGGGAGAGAATCCTGGAAGAGTTCTTCCCTCCTTCCAATTGGGACAATATTGGGTTAGACCATAAGACCTTGGGGAAAAATTAGGCCATTCAGCCCATCAATTCTGTTCTGCTATTCCCTCTTGGCTGATTGATTATCCCACTCAACCCCATTCTCCTACCTTCTTCCCTTAAGCATCGGCACTCTGATTAATCTAGAACCTGTCAATCTCTGATGACCTGGCCTGCACAGCCTCCTGTGGCAAAGAATTCCACAGATTCACCGTCCTCTGGAAAAAAAAATCCTCATCCCTGTTGTAAAGGGATGCCCCTCAGTTCTGATGCTGTGCCCTCTGATCCTAGACTCTCCCATTATTGGAAACATCCACTCTAGTCAGACCTTTGATAGGTTTCACTGAGATCGCCCCTCATTCCTTTAAACTCCAACAAGTACAGGCCCAGGGCCATCAAAAGATCCTCATATGTTAACCCTTTCATTCCCGGAATCATTCTCATGAACCTCCTCTGAACCCTCTCCAATGTCTGCACATCGTTTCTTAGATAAGGTGCCCAAAATTGCTCACAATACTCCAATTGCGGTCTGACCAATGCCTAATAAAGTTCCAGCATCACATTCCTGCGTTTATATTCTAGTCCGCTCAGACCGAAAGCTAACATTACATTAGCCTTACTTACTTACAAGCTAACCTTCAGCGTATCCTGCACTCCCAAGTCCCTTTGCACCTCTGATTTAGAGTTTTCTCCCCATTTAGACACCTTTAGTCCTTCTACCAATGTTTATGACCATACATTATATTCCATTTGCCACTTCTTTGTCCATTCCCCAATCTAAGTTCTTCTGCAAACTTCCTGTTTCTCAATACTAAGTGCCCTTCCACCTATCTTTGTATCATCGTGATACAAAGGGGCTGCAAAACCATCACTTCCTTCTTCCCATTCATTGACATATAACATGAAACAAAGTGATCCCACCACTGACCCCTGTAGAACATTACCAGTCACTGGGAGCCAACCACTTTATTCCCACTCTTTGCCTCCTGCCAGTCACCCAATCTTCTATCCACTCGTGTACCTTTCTTGTAAAGCAATCTTTTCAGCTTCCCAAGCACCTTATTCTTAGTAATAGCAATAGCACTTACTTCTGTCCCCTGACACTTTCACATTTCTGGTATTCTACTAGTGTCTTCCAAAGTGAGGACTGACACAAAATATTTATTAACTTTCTCTGACTCTTCCCTTAACCCTCAATACACCTCTCCAGCCTCATAGTCCAGCAGTCTGATATCCACTCTTGTCCTTTTTCTTAACTCATTATATATCTGAAAAAACATTTTGTATCATCTCGCTGGAGGAATTCAGCAGGCCAGGCAGCATCTATGGAAATGAATAAATAATCAACATTTTGGGCCGAGACCCTTCTGCAGGTAAAAAGATGGGGTGAGGGGAAAAAGAATAGTTGGAAGGTGGTAAGTGAAGTCAGGTGGATAGGAAAGATAAAGGGCTGGAGAAGAAGGAATCTGATAGGAGAGGAGAGTGAACTATAGGAGAAAGGGAAGGAGGAGGGGAACCTGTCCTGCTGAAGGGTTTCGGCCCGAAATGTCGACTGTACTTTTTTCCTAGATGCTGCCTGGCCTGCTGAGTTCCTCCAGCATTCTGTGTGTGTTCTTAGGAGGAGGGGATAGGCAGGTGAGAAGAGCTAAGAACCCAGAGTGGGGAACAGAAGAAGAGGGGAGGGTGAAGGAAATTTTTTTTACTGGAAGGAGAAATCGATATTCATGCCATCAGTTTGGAGGCTACCCAAACGGAATATAAGGTGTTGCTCCTCCACCCCGAGGGTGGCTTCATCTTGGCACAAGAAGAGGCCATGGGCCGACATGTCAGAATAGGAATTAAAATGTCTGACCACCAGTAAGTTCTACTTTTGTCGGATGGAGCAGAGATTTACAGTGTCTCCCACCAATGTAGAGAAGGCCGCATCGGGAACAACTAGACACACTAGACAACCTGAGGAGATTAACAGGTGAAGTGTTGCCCCACCTGGAAGGACTTTTCTAAGATACGGGGACCAAAATTCCTCACAATACTCCAAGTGTGATCTGACCAATGCCTTAAGAAGCCACAGCATTACAGCCTTGCTCTTAAATTGTAGTCCTCTCAAAGTGAAAGCTAACATTGCATTTGCTATTCTTACCAACAGCTCAGCCTGCATGTTAACCTTTAGGTAATCCTGTACAAGGGCTCCCAAGTCCTCTTGCACCTCTGATTTTTTAATTTTCTCTCCATTTACAAAATATTCCATACTTTCATTCCTTCTACCAAAGTGCATGACCAGACACTACCCTACACTGTATCTCATCTGCTACTTCTTTTCCCATTCTCCCAATCTGTCTAAGTCCTTCTGCAGACTCTATGCTTCTTCAGTACTACCTGCTCCTCCACCCATCTATATTAATAATTCAAGAATCAAATTATATTTCATATGGATTGGTGGTATCTGTGAGAATTCTTCAATACATTGAAATTTAAATGTGTCAGTTGATTACTGGGATATGAGGATACTGAGAAAAATATGTTTGATGTGGCGGCTTTGGACAAAATCTGAGCTTCTATTCATCTGATTTGCTTTCCTGCTTGGTTGTAACAGTTAAATAGTACCTGTGATCTAAATAGCAAATGACCATGATTTAATTAGCTGGTGGCTTCCCTCAACATAAATAATTAGTTTATTCAATATGGAAGCATTGAACCAATTAATTAACAAATTAATTTGTCCTGCACATGCAACGGCTTTTGTCTCTCAGTAGATAATACCAATATCACTTTCTCTATGTAGGGAGTACCAGAGTATCAGCAATTTTAAAGGAGATTTCTACACATATAGGAGCCAATTTTTCACATCAGTGAAGATTTTGTAAAGCAGTTTACAGTGATACTAATTCTGGTAGGGCTTGTCCTCCATATCATAGCTCCTCTCCCTCACCTCCTATCCCTGGTATAGTTGGCCAAATAGTCCAATATTTTGGTCAGCTGTCCAAAGTTCAAGATCAGTCCCGTATAAGAAATAAGCTGTAGCAGCCTGTTTGGATAACCATCAGAAATTAAGAAACGATAGCACAAATAGGAAATTGAATCAGAGTCAAGATAAAGTTTGTAGATATTAGAAATCCAAAGCACAAATCGGTCTTTGAATCATAGAACCATAGATACATACATCATAGAAACAATGCCTTACATCCCACCTCATAAGATGTAGATCATTAGAACACAGTACAGACCCTTCATCCCACAACATTGTCCCCAACATTTTCACCAACTCTAGAATCAATCTAACCCTTCCCTCCTGTATGCTTCATCCAGGCCTATTGATGTTAATCCCATTTTCTGCGTTGGCCCTGCGTCTCCTGCTTGCAGCTTTCGGAGAATACAGTCTGATTAAAGTCTCCTACAGCAAACCCAGTATCCCTGAAACCACTTTTGTGAATTGTAGCAGCACTCTCTGAATGGCAAGTCAATTCTTTCTTAGATAAGGAGACCAAAACTGTAAAAAATGTGAGATCTGTCTTGCTGCTGGATCCGCTGTATGTTTCCATCATTTTCTGTTTTCAATTAAGATTTCTGACTCCTGCAATATTTTGTAATTCTACTTTTTTAATTAAATGTTTAATGTCTTCAACATTGAACAAATTATTATAAAAGCAAGGCTTTAAGTGCAGTTTAGGGATTAGTCAAAATAATCACTTGCCTCTCATAACACGTGGTTAGTACACAGAAGAACAACAATAAAAATCTGCATTCAAATAGCACTTCAATCATTCTATGCCAGGGGTTTCCCCAGAGTACTATCAAACAAACACACCATACCATGGACAGGAATATTAGACAGGTCAAGAAAGCTTTGATATTGAGGTAGGTTTTATGGAGTACATTAAACGAGAAGGGGAAGGTACAGAGGCAAACTGGCATTGGAGATAATTTCAAAGCATAGTGCCTAAAGCAGCTTAAAGCACTGACTGCAGTGGTAGCCAAACACAAGATCCATGGAGAGTTACAGAGCTAATACAGAAATCAAGAAAAGTAAGTTGCAACAATTGAAGATTTAATATCAGAGTATTGCTGATCTGGGATCAATATAGTTTCAATAAATGCATCAGGGGCCTGAACTAACAATCCAGAGACTTGAGTTCGAATCCTATCATGGGAAGTGTATCAATTTAAGTTCAGGTAATTAACAAATCTGGAAATTAATAATTGGAAGCTAATTCAGTCTCTAGACTGAAATTCATTAAAGTTGCTTCCAGCCAGTCAGACTCTTGAAGATTGGGCTACACACACAAATGCTGAAGGAACTCAGTAGGCTAGGCAATATCTGTGGAGAGGAATGAAGAGCCAGTTTTTTGAGCCAAGACTGTTCATTAGTACTGGAAAAGAAGGGGGAAGGAGCCAGAATAGGAAGGTGGGGTGGTGGTGGGGGGGGGTGGGGTTGTGGGGAGGGAGTACAGGCTGGAAGGTGATAGGTAGCAGAGGAAGAATCAGAGAGCAGTAGAGATCACAGAAGAGGAGCAATGATTGAGGGTCTCACTGAATTCGCATTGAAGAGAATTCCCTCACTCATCCCTTATTGTCTGCAATGTGTATCAAGTACTTACTCAGGACACTGTGACGGTGCCTCTCAAACCGCTCCCATCAGGAAGGGCAAGAACAACAGGCACATGGGAACACTGCCACCTCCAGGTATCGCTCCAAGGTGTGCACCATCTTGATTTGGAAACAAAGCAGCATTTGCCATAATCATGGAATTCCCTACCAACAGTATTGGGAGAATACCTTCACCAGTATAGAGACAACGGTCCGAGAGGAGCCACACCAGTGTCTTCTGAAGGGTAATTAGGTGTGGAAATAAACGGCAGCCTTGCCACTGACTGCTTCACCCTACATAATTGTACATAAAGTTGTGAGCAGACAAAACATATGCATATTCCAGATCTATTGAGAATAAATTTCTACTGACAGAATGGTTGCCAGATAGCATAAAAAGATTATACTAAAAATCCTAAACTGTAAAATTAGGTGTCATATGAAAAGTTGCTCTCAAGGTGACAACAGTTTTGTGATGTCAGTTAGAAGTACTTATTTCCATTAAAAAAATATTGTGAACACAAATTCTGCACAAGGAACTGAGACATCAGTCAACAGATCCACAGTACATAGGAGGGAGTCAAAGAGATCACATTACACATTATACACTGACTCAAATATCTCCAGCTGTTGTTATCCAACTCATACATTTAGAAGTGGGAACTTTAGAGAGCTAGTATTTTAAGAATTGGTATGAATTCTCACAATCTGTAAGTTGCTACCTTTTTATAAAACTACCCCTCCCCCAGTTGTATTGTTCCAGCTGACAGCTTGTTACCAAGGTAACTGTATACGTGCAATGCATTTTGAAATGTCAATCCACATATTCTTCAATATATGCGCATATATACTGAATGTTTACTCCGACTGTAGGACCCCCATTGTTCCACTATACTGGAGTGAGCTGTAATGATCATTTTACATTGCTGCTGAAGATGAATGTTCTGAATTCAGATCTGAAAGAGCTCGTGGCTGAGAATTCTATATTCTCACCTCCCTCTGTGCAAAATTGTTTTTCCAGCTTCCCCATTTATTTTTCTTAGTAATTGTTCTACACTATTATTTCTTCCCCATTTATCAAAGTGAAACAATTTATTTCTGTTTAAACACTTAATACTCTTCATTATTTTGAACTAAGTTACCTATTGAACTTTTCTGCTCAGGTAAAATGAACTGTCAGCTTCTTATCTTTTCTAAGTATGGCAAAATGCGACCGTGTTACATATTTCCTTTCCACTTTTTTTGTCCTTTTGCTAATAGGAACATGAAAACTCAAACACAATGCTCAGAGAAATGAGATAAATGAATTCTTGAAGAGATTAATATGCCTCCAGACATACTGTAATAATGTTTTGATATTTATTACATTTTTAAATATATATCTTCAAAGGAGCTTCAACTCTGTTTAAGGCATTATATATCAAGTTTCCTTAATATTCAAACGTACCATTGCAATTTTTCTAAAGTGAATGATCATGCATTTGCAACTTGTTTATCTAAGTCCTCCTTCAAGTGATTCGCAATCTTCACTACAACTTGTCCAACTTGTCATAACTTCTCAAAGTGCTATCATCACCAGGTTTTTTAAGCATTCCTTCAATTTTTAATCACTTATGTATCATGACCTTGCAGGGTACTTTCACAAAATCCTTCTGGCCAGGAAACCACACTTTACAAATATAACTTCATCAACCAAGGTTCATTAATATTTGCCATAATGATGTGGCACTATGTCAAATAAATTTTGAAAATCCATGTAAATTACTTTATTGATCCTCTTCAGTTAATAATTCTATAAAGCTAGAATTCTTCAATGCATGGAAACACATATTGAAGGAGCACTGTAATGAGGACTTTCATCGGTTTCCAACTAGGACCCCTGGGCTTGATAGTCTAATACACATTATGCTCATAGTATTATATATGCTAGAACGAACAGTCCTAGGCTAGGCAGGCATATTAGCTTAGAACCACATGCCTCCATTATCTCCCTCCTTAGTGGGAGGGGGGGACATTTGTTCAAATGGCTGAGGGCATAGAAAAGCCATGTAGGAGGGATGAAGAGGATGGGGAAAAGATTGGGGCAATGGTATAAAAGATGAGAGAGTACAGAGTGATGAGAGTAGGGTATTCATTCCAGAGTGGTGGGGAGATGAATAGGAAGTGAGAACATGGGAGCGCGGTTTTCAGCACCAGGTGAAAAGTCTGGCATTGTAGCAAGAAGATTAGTGGGGCTTGGTAGGATATCAGTGGAGGAGGTGAGGTGTGAGATAGTTGGGAAAACAGGGAGGAGGTTAGGAAGGACTAAAGAGTTCCATGAGTGAGCGGGGACAAGATCACAGTGTAAGAAAGGTTGGATGTATTGTTGGCTGAGGTAGGAAGACAATTGATGAGGTAGGAGCTGGTAGAACATTGTGTGGGTTGGAGTTGGAGAACAGTTGGAAATTATCTGAGAGTCCTGAAAGACGTTGGAAAGGCAAGAAAGGTAATCTAATCACATGGTATGAGTGGGTCACTGTTAGTGATGTTAACTCAAAGAAGAAGCTTGCATAGAAATAATTTTCTATGGACCTTCACTGCTGAATTCCTCAAAAGCTGTCTGGGTGGTCTTGAGCCTGTTGCTGATGTCAGAACCTCTCTAGCAGGTTTAGATCTGGTCTCTGCTCTCCATAAACCATTAGTTCACAGACAGGGTTTCCTTAGTGCCAGAGATTAGGTGGAACAGACTTTGTTGAACCCAGGAAAGTTGTTGAAACAGTATGTAAATATTCAAGCCAGGGGAGGGCCCATATTAGATCTTGGCCAATATTAGATCTATAGACCTGTCCAACTAGTTAGAGTTTCAGTTGAAAGCATCTTGGAACAATGATAATAACTCTGTAATTATTCAGATCCCATATGGATAAAGATAAGACAGGAATTTGGGAAGAAAGTGCTAAATTTGGGGAAGGATAATTACAACAGTGTTAGGCAGGAGCTGAGGAAATTAGATTGGGAGCAGTTGTTAATGGATAAGCCCACACCTAACAAGTGCATGTTATTTAAAGGCCAACTTGTCCAAATTCAGGACCAACTTGTTTCTATGAAGAGGAAAAATGAGGATAGCCAGGTTCAAGAACCTTGAATGTTGTAGATTTTTTTTTAAATAGGGTATCAGTAGGGCTAAAAGGGGCCAAGAAATATCCTTGTTGAGTAGGATTAAAGAGAATCGAGAGTAATTTATCTATTTTTTAATTTATTGAGATATAGTGCAGAACACGTCCTTCCGGCCCTTTGAGTTGTGCCACACAGCAAGCCCTGATTTAACCTTAGCCTTTTGGGTTACAATTAACCTACCAACCAGTACGTATTCAGACTGTGGAAGGCAACCGGAACACCTGGAGGAAACCCACACAGTCACAGGGAGAACGTACGAACTCCTTACAGATGGTGGTGGGAATTGACCAGGGTCGCAAGTACTGTAAAGCGTTATGCTAACCACTATGCTACCATGCATTAAAAAGCAAAAAGCATAGCTAGGAGGAGTGTAGGAGCACTCAAGATCAAAGAAGGCCTGGAGCCAGAGGAAGTGTTTGAGATACTAATAGAGTATCTCACATCGGTATTCACTATGGAGGAGGATAGTGAGATCGTAAAGGGCTAACCTGATTCTCTCAGGTATGTTGATGTCGAGAAGGAGGAACTATTTGGGTTTCTTGAAGAACATTAAGTTGGATAAGTCATCAGCCCTGATGGGATCTATCCCAGGTTGTTGAGAAAGTCAGGAGAGAATTTCAGAGGACTGGAGAATAACCAATGTTCATAGTATGCTGATCTGGAAGATTAAGGCATATGGGATAGCGGGAGAATTATTAATCAGTACTAGCTTGGACATAAAAGAGTGCCACTGTGGAGAGATTTTATTCAGGCTGTAAGTTTGGCACCAGTGGCATTCAGTAGGTATGGACCCCTGTTGCTTGTTATATTTAGAACATCGAACATAGAACATTAGAGCACGGTACAGTCCCTTCAGTTAAGAGGTTGTGCCGACATTTTAACCTACACTAAATTCAATCTAATCCAGGAGTTCCCAACCTTTTTTATGTTATGGACCACTACCATTAAGCAAGGGGTCTATGGTCTCCTGGTCTAATCCTTCTCTCCTACATAGGCTTAATTGTTTTCTATCATCTGTGTTCCTATCTAAGAGTTTAAGTGCCCCTAATGTATCTGCCTCTATCAACACCCTCAGCAAGATGTTCTACACACCCACCACTCTCTGTGTAAAGAACTTGTCTTTGACATCACCCGTATAAATAATTCAGACAAAAATGTAATTGGGCTGATTATTAAGCTTGCAGAAAACACTAAAATTGGCAGAATTGTGGATAGTAAGGGAAGCTGTCAAACAACACAGCATGATATAGATCAGTTGGAACTACAGATGGAGTTTAATCCAGACAAATGTGAGGTGTTGCACTTTGGTAGGTCAAATGGAAGAGCATGAATAAATGACAGGACCACTTACACGGGGATCTTGGGGTTCATGCCCATAGCTCTGTGAAAGTGGCAACACAAGAGGATTGCGTGGTGAAGATGGCAAACAGCATACTTGCAACTTGCCTTCATAGGTGGGGGCTTTATATTCAAAGGATTAAATGTAAAAAGTTGGCAAGCTTTTTAAAACATAGGTTTGGCAACATTTGCAGTATTGTGTATTGTACTCCCCACCACGTTACTGGAAGAATGTGCAGGCTTTCGAGAGGATGCAAAAGAGGTTCACCGGGACATTGCCTGGATTAGTTAATACTGGTGATATGGATTGGCTGGACAGACTTTAATTTTTTTCTCGGAGGCTGATGAGTGATCTAATAGAAGTACACGCATTTATGAGAGGCATAGACAGGGTAAATAGAGTCCTTTTTCTAAGGTGGAAATGTCAGCAACTAGTAGGTGTAGATAAAAGGTGTGAGGTGTGTGTATGGGAGGGGCAGGATTTATGAGGCTGTTTTTTGCACAGCCTGTGGAAAGTGCCTGGAGCACTGCCAGGTAAGGAGGTGGGAGCAGATTCCATCGCAACATTTGAAAGGCATTTAGAGAGTACGTGAACAGGCAGAGAACAGGAATATGGACCATGTGCAGGCAGATCCGATTAGCTTAAATTGGCTTTATGGTTAGCACAGTCATCATGGGCTGGAGAGCCTGTTGTTTGTGCTGTTCTATAAAACAGAGTGGAACTGATATTATTTGTGTGTTGCTTCCTGGCTCAAATCTCCGGTTGTTCCCTCTTGGAGGACTGGATAGGAGTTACGAAGCCACGCTACACAAACACCATCTACTTACATACTGAGGTATTTATTATATTGTATTTATATTGACTTTATTGAGGACATAGATATTGAGCAATGGATTCTCAATATTCCTGGATTTCAGTGCCTTAAAAGGGATGGGGGGGGAGGGGGGGAGGGGTGGCATTACTGGTCGGGGATACTATTACAGCTACAGAAAGGGTGGGTAATGTAGCAGGATCCTCTTTTCAGTCAGTATGGGTGGAAGTCAGGAAAAGGAAGGGAGCAGTTACTCTATTGGGAGTATTCTATAGGCCCCCTGGTAGCAGCAGAGATACAGAGGAGCAGATTGGGAGGCAGATTTTGGAAAGGTGCAAAAATAACAGGGTTGTTATCATGGGTGACTTTAACTTCCCTAATATTGATTGGCACCTGATTAGTTCCAAGGGTTTAGATGGGGCAGAGTTTGATAAGTGTGTCCAGGATGGATTCCTGTTACTGTGTGTGGACAGGCCGACTAGGGGGAATGCCAGACTAGATCTAGTACTAGGTAATGAACCAGGTCAGGTCATAGATCTCTCAGTGGGTGAGCAACAGGGGGACAGTGACCACCACTCCCTGGCCTTTAGCATTATCATGGAAAAGATAGAATCAGACAGGACAGGAAAATTTTTAATTGGGGAAGGGTAAATTATGAGGCTCTAAGGCTAGAACTTGCGGGTGTGAATTGGGATGAAGTTTTTGCAGGGAAATGTACTATGGACATGTGGTCAATGTTTAGAGATCTCTTGCAGGATATTAGAGATAAATTTGTCCCGGTGAGGAAGATAAAGAATGGTAGGGTGAAGGAACCATGGGTGACAAGTGAGGTGGAGAATCTAGTAAGGTGGAAAAAGGCAGCGTACATGAGGTTTAGGAAGCAAGGATCAGATGGGTCTATTGAGGAATATAGGGAAGCAAGAAAGGAGCTTAAGAAGGGGCTGAGAAGAGCAAGAAGGGGGCATGAGAAAGCCTTGGCGAGTAGGGTAAAGGAAAACCCCAAGGCATTCTTCAATTACGTGAAGAAAAAAAGGATGACAGAGTGAAGGTAGGACCGATTAGAGATAAAGGTGGGAAGATGTGCCTGGAGGCTGTGGAAGTGAGCGAGGTCCTCAATGAATACTTCTCTTCAGTATTCACCAATGAGAGGGAACTTGATGATGGTGGCGACAATATGAGTGAGGTTGATGTTCTGGAGCATGTTGATATTAAGGGAGAGGAGGTGTTGGAGTTGTTAAAATACATTAGGACGGATAAGTCCCCGGGGCCTGACGGAATATTCCCCAGGCTGCTCCACAAGGCGAGGGAGGAGATTGTTGAGCCTCTGGCTAGGATCTTCATGTCCTCGTTGTCCATGGGAATGGTACCGGAGGATTGGAGGGAGGCGAATGTTGTCCACTTGTTCAAAAAAGGTAGTAGGGATAGTCCGGGTAATTATAGACCAGTGAGCCTTACGTCTGTGGTGGAAAAGCTGTTGGAAAAGATTGTTAGGGATAGGATCTATGATCATTTAGAGAATCATGGTCTGATCAGGGACAGTCAGCATGGCTTTGTGAAGGGCAGATCGTGTCTAACAACCCTGATAGAGTTCTTTGAGGAGGTGACCAGGCATATAGATGAGGGAAGTGCAGTGGATGTGATCTATATGGATTTTAGTAAGGCATTTGACAAGGTTCGAGACGGTAGGGTTATTCAGAAAGTCAGAAGGCATGGGATCCAGGGAAGTTTGGCCAGGTGGATTCAGAATTGGTTTGCCTGCAGAAGGCAGAGGGTCATGGCGGAGGGAGTACATTCGGACTGGAGGATTGTGACTAGTGGTGTCCCACAAGGATCTGTTCTGGGATCGCTGCTCTTCGTGATTTTTATTAATGACCTGGATGTGGGGGTGGAGGGCTGGGTTGGCAAGTTTGCAGACGACACAAAGGTTGGTGGTGTTGTAGATAGTGTAGAGGATTGTCGAAGATTGCAGAGAGACATTGATAGGATGCAGAAGACGGCTGAGAAGTGGCAGATGGAGTTCAACCTGGAGAAGTGTGAGGTGGTACACTTTGGAAGGACAAACTCCAAGGCAGAGTACAAAGTAAATGGCAGGATACTTGGTAGTGTGGAGGAGCAGAGGGATCTGGGGGGTACATGTCCACAGATCCCTGAAAGTTGCCTCACAGGTGGATAGGGTAGTTAAGAAAGCTTATGGGGTGTTAGCTTTCATACGTCGAGGGATAGAGTTTAAGAGTCGTGATGTAATGATGCAGCTCTGTAAAACTCTGGTTAGGCCACACTTGGAGTACTGTATCCAGTTCTGGTCACCTCACTATAGGAAGGATGTAGAAGCATTGGAAAAAGTACAGAGGAGATTTACCAGGATGCTGCCTGGTTTAGAGAGTATGCATTATGATCAGAGATTAAGGGAGCTAGGGCTTTACTCTTTGGAGAGAAGGAGGATGAGAAGAGACATGATAGAGGTGTATAAGATAATAAGAGGGATAGATAGAGTGGATAGTCAGCACCTCTTCCCCAGGGCACCACTGCTCAATACAAGAGGACATGACTTTAAGGTAAGGGGTGGGAAATTCAAGGGGCATATTAGAGGAAGGTTTTTTACTCAGAGAGTGGTTGGTGTGTGGAATGCACTGCCTGAGTCAGCGGTGGAGGCAGATACACTAGTGAAGTTTAAGAGACTACTAGACAGGTATACAGAGGAATTTAAGGTGGGGGTGGGTTATATGGGAGGCAGAGTTTGAGGGGTCAGCACAACAATGTGGGCCGAAGGGCCTGTACTGTGCTGTACTATTCTATGTTCTACGTTCTATAGATAAGGTGGATGGTCACCGTCTGTTTTCCCAGGGTAAGGGAGTCTACAACTAGAGGGCAGAGATTTAAAATGCATAAACGGGGAAATTTTTTCACACAGAGGGTGGTGGGTAGGTGAAACAAGCTACTAAAGGAAGTGGAACAGGCAGATGCAATCACAACATTTAAAAGACATTTAGAATAGTACATGTATAGGAAAGATTTAGGGGGATACGTGCCAAACACAGGATAACTCAGGTAGACAACTTGGTCAGCATAGATGAGAAACGCACACAAGATGTTCCAGGTACTCAGCAGGCCAGGTGGCATCTATGGAAAAGTGTTAACAGTTGACGTTTCATCCCATGAGTCCTGATGAAGGGTCTTAGCCTGAAACATTTATTCTTTTCCACAGATGCTGCCTGACCTGCTGAGTTCCTCCAGCATTTTGTGTGTGTTGCTTGGATTCCCAGCACTGGCAGATTTCCTTGTGTTTGTCAGCATAGATAAGTTGGACCCAAGGGCCTGAGTCAGTGCTGCATGACCCTATGGCTCGATTCACATGCCTTGTTTTACTCTCAAGTTGCCTGTGAAACTTGCTTGCCATAGATGCTGCCTGGCCTGATGAGTTTCTCCAGCATTTTGTGTGTGTTACTCTGGATTTCTAGCATCCGCAGACATTCTCGTGTTTATGATTTGCTGCTCTACTACACGGTCTTTCCAAGTGATGCCTACCCTGAAGAAGTTTAAATCTCCTCTTCGGCAGGAGTTCAGTGCAACCCTCTGTGATCTCTGCTGCTCTCTGACTCTTCGACCATGTACCCACCCAGACTGGCTACCACAGCCACGTATCTTCACCTATCACCTATCACAGCCACGTATCTTCACCTATCACCTAGCCACTTTCACTTCCCCTTTTTGTTCTGGCATCTTTCCCCCTCCTTCCTCCTCCAAAGAAGGGTCTTGTCCCAAACGTCAACCATGTATTCATTGTTGTAATGTGAGCATTATTAAAAGTAAGTTAATACTAGTTAGGAAATGGGGGTTTCACTTCCGTTTCTTTTTACTTCTGGTGTGCTTTGTATACAGTATAGTGTCCCTGCCATGCTGTACGGGTTGTGAAAGCCTCTGTATATACGTAACGGTTTTGAAGTTTGAGATAGTTGTTTCTTGGGCATGAAATTGTTAAGTGTGCCTTTTTCAGAGTAGGAATTACTACAATTTCCATAGATACTGCATGACCTGCTGAGTTGTGTGTGTTGCTTTGGATTTCCAGCATCTGCAGACTTGCTATTTTCTGACTCTTTTTTTTACCAAAACTGTGCTATGCTACTCTAGTTTTCTTTCAGCCTCTGTTTGCACATTTACTTTCAGCCTGTTTCACTATTTACACATTTACCCTCTCTACGTTGCATTAATTTTCCTTTACAAACTGATAGGTGGAGCCTCGGGAACATGTGAAAATATGTGTGGAGCTCTCGTTATCTGCCCCTTGACCTGATCCTCGGATCCGGCACAGGACACGTTTACTGAGCCTGCACTGAGAAGATTCTACCTTTAGGGTATTCTTTTGTCATTTTGCTTGGAACTGTGGAGCTTTCAGGGGCCAAGGATAAGGTCAATGCTGTGAAATGATTTTTTAAAAGCTTTTTCTAATCATTGTCACCAATTGCATCAACGGTTGTAATATATCCTCGCGTAAAGTCCAGTGGTAGCATGGAAAACCACTGGAGACTGGTTAATTTCTACTTACATGAACAATTACACTACACAGGGGCTTCAAACAAGGGTGTTATTCTAACTCTAATTACAGAAATCCCCAAGAAACTATGCTTACATCATTGATATACACACAGGTATGATGATGCCTTTACAGTCACCAGATTATATTACATTGACATAACTATATGACAGGGATCTCTCCTGCACAGAACAGAGAAGCATGATGGTGAGCACCATTAATACGTGCGGGTGATGCAACATGACTAGCCGTACATGGGATGAGGCTGTGAGGCTTGATTTGGTTGTAGGTGGGCGGCTATGTGAAGGTGTGGTGTGCAAAACGTGAGTTAAGTCCTGTCCTTAAAAATGATAATTGGCACATTGAGTAATGAGGCTGGTGTTGCAAGTGGCATGATGTGATGTTCAAAGGGGCATACATTAACCTTCGTAATTGGAGGTGATTAACAATTTGTGGTCATTAGTGCTGCATTCCAAACTTTATTGTTAACTATTGTCTCTTCACAATCCACATCAAAGTTGCTGGTGAACGCAGCAGGCCAGGCAGCATCTCGAGGAAGAGGTAAAGTCGACGTTTCAGGCCGAGACCCTTCGTCAGGACTGATGAAGGGTCTCGGCCTGAAACGTCGACTGTACCTCTTCCTCGAGATGCTGCTTGGCCTGCTGCATTCACCAGCAACTTTGATGTGTGTTGCTTGAATTTCCAGCATCTGCAGAATTCCTGTTGTTTGTCTCTTCACAATGCAGTTTTAGTTTGTTTCTGGGGAGCCTTCCAACCCCCTCTAATAAGTGGAAGGCCTCTCTTTTTTTTCTCTCGAGTTTACAAAGACATTCAATATTATGCCTGAAAATCTAAGTCCCATTTTCCCTCCCAAGTTCTACCATTACCTCTAGCAATTTGCTGAAACCTGAGAATAAATCCCATCACTGGTCTTGTTGCCATGTAGGTTGGCTTCAATCTACTCTGACTAGCCTCAATTTAGGTTAGTCACTCTCAAAACTATATCTCCTATTAATACACTAAGGAAATTATTAACACATAAACCATGCCCATAAGCAGCAAGCACAATTTTGTGTGCTGCCTGCATCAGGTTTAATGGTGAAATTAATTTTCTAGCATCATCCAATTCAGATGCATTGATATGAGAATCAGGTTTAATATCATCGGCATGTCGTGAAATTTGTTAACTTTGTGGCAGCAGAACAATGCAACACATGATAAATATTTTTTAAAAACTGAATTACAGTAAGCATATATATGTATGTAAAATAGTGCAGAAACTGAAAAAAATAAAAAAAAGTAGTGAGGTAGTATTCATGGGTTCAAGGTCCATTTAGAGATTGGATAGCAGAGTGGAAGAAGCTATTCCTGAATGGTTGAGTGTGTTCCTTTAGGCTTCTGTACCTCCTTCCTGACAGTAACAATGAGAAGAAGACATGTCCTGGGTGGTCGGGGTCTTTAACGATGGACACCAGCTTCCTGAGGCACTGCTCGTTGAAGACGTTTTGGATACTACGGAGGATATAGCTGTGACTTTGTTAGTAGTCTGGTAATTCAGAAGCTCTGGCTAATAATTGACAGTTTCAGAATTGGAATTTGGGTTTGATTTTTTAAAAATAGAACTATGTAGATGGCATCTGAAAGTGGTCAAGGTATTTTGGTTTGTAAAACCCCAATTCCTTTTTAGAAAAGGAAATCTATTGACTTCTGCCCATTTAGCAAGTATGATTTGTCTTTTACCAGTACACTTCCTCTAAATTTTGTCATTCCTAGTATTAATAGAATATTATTCAGAAAGCAATTTTACCATTGTTATGTGCCTATTTAATGGTATAAATGTAATTTCAAGATTATAACATTAAAACAAACCAGGCTAACCCCAGATCGGACCAAAGTGAGTTTTAATCTGGTGTTACCATAATAGTTCATTTTGTTGTTACATTAAGCCAAAATAAATTATTCCTTATGATTAATGTGATAAGGCACTAAAGGCACTATCTTTGAAGTTGCTATGAGTGTTATTGAAGAAAAGGAAAGGAAATGTTGTCTAGCACAATATAATTGAATTGTGATATTTATGGAAGTCCAAACAGAATTTGGTTGATATTCATGCATTGATTCCTGGTAGCTCTTCATTTAAATGAGAAATTATAGTGGTCTTCAATTTCTATTACAGATATACAAAGATGGAGCACAGTATTAGTAAGTCCTTGAGGTACATGATAAATCTATGAAGACAAAGTAGAAAGTGATTCACCATGTTTATTTCAATAAGAGATTATTTGCCGTGGTGATAGCTAATTTCTATCATCTTATATTCATATGTGCTGAGAGACATTTTAACCTCAATCAGAAATCAATCCAACTGAAGTGCTTTCATTTTTAAAAACTGTGCCAATATTATGGAAATCATATTTAACAAAGAAATTGGAGAATCAAAGGAATGTTATACTTCTGCTTGTGAGAAGCATATTCTGATTTTAGCACTTAACTTTTACATGTGAAACTATTTGAATCCAAACCCAGCATGAAAAATTGCAAATTTTCAAATATTACTCTTCATTAAATATGTTGGTATGGAATTCTGACGTTAAACATATGAAAATCATAATCATAACACAACTAATTAATGGTGTGCTATAATATATTGGAACTAAAAACTACATAACTCATATTCATGTTTATTTAAATTATTTTATTTGGAAAGTAACCACATCAGTAAAATAAAGAATCTTGCCACAAATCAGGTTTTCAATATTTTCTGTTAATCATTTTATTATTTTTCTGACAAGACACATAAACACACTATAACTGTAAAAAATTCATTGCAGAAGAAAATTAGTTAATAGTGGACACTTGTCTGTATTCTGCTGAGTTTGTAGTGTACAGCAGTCATCATCATGACTGAATTGTTGCTACCCAAAGCAATACTATTAGAGTACCGAAAACAATGCCATTCTTTGAATAGCAAGTCTTATTTTTCCTTAACTTAATCAACTCTCATCATTTTGAATAATAAGCAACTTTACTCTTGAGTCAGTTGAATATATAAAAATAAATGTAACCCTGTTTGATATCATGATTACTCAAAGGTGTTAAGAAATATTATATGCAGACTGTGTTAAAATATATTATACTACATGATGAAATTGTCAACAAATAGCAACTCAGAAAGAGAATCAGATGACTGATACTGAGTCATGGATGTACACTTGATAATTTTGCACCTCTTGACAATTGAGGAAGCAAATCGAAATAGAATGTCGCCAGAGAATGGTATTAAATTTTTCATCAAATACATTTCAACTACTCAGAATATTGTTAGTGAAACAGCCCCTAACGTCTTTGGTTGCAGAAGAAATTAAATAGATCTATATTTAAAATGTAAAAGAATTCAGTAATCAAACTTCAAAAAAGAACAAGGTTTGCCTAATAATATCATATTAGAAACCTTATGAAATAAATTCATTAGTTTGTCAATTACTTACCAATATTTTTAAAATAACTGGTTTAGAGATGGAAAATGACAGCTTCTTTTAACAATTAGTTGCAATTCGATGTTTTTTATACACAAATAATTTTACCTGGAGTGCACTCTGTAGTTAAAATTGAGAATTTTGAACCCTGGAGCTCATTAAGCATTTAATTCAAATATCATAAATACTACTAAAGTTAAAGCTACATGAGATTGAAAGGATAGCATGATACGGTGAGATGAGTGTCCTGTGGAATATCTTTCCGTGGCTGATTTTCATGATGTAATTTGTAAGGAATTACGTTTAATCCAAATAAAAGTGAAATCTCTCCAATGTACTGGAGCTTTGTGGCTTTGCATTAGAAGCCAAATTTTCTGACATCACTGATGTGGGTGATGTCCTCATCTTCTGGTAGAGAAAATTGCTGAATTCATTTAATTTTGTACATCCTTCACATACATGAGGAGTAAAAATCTTTATGTTACGTCTCCATCTATATGTGCCATGTGCAATCATAGTAATTTATAATAAATAGAACAGTCAATGTATTAGGAATAGTCACCCTGAACTTTAATTTCAACAGTATTTCTATTTTGTTTTCATACATAAACTCTAAAATATAGGAAATCAGAGAGGATATAGATATAGAGAAATCATATCCTTAGAAATTATTCAATCATATTTTGATTTTATATAAATACACAAAAAAGTTGCATCCTCATACACTATGTTAACTTTTGTCCATCTATTTTACAATAGAAACTGCCAGTGTAAGGCTGCAGCCTTTTGATACCTGTAGTGTAGACTTATTTACTCCTGAAAATCTGTTTGCATTTGAGGTACATTATAGTAGAAATATAAAAGACCTTTTTCTTGCTTGGTAGGGGTTTTTTTTAATCACCAAAATATTTTCAATCTTTAAAATAATGTTTTTTTTCTTAAGACATTAAAAGTGTTGCTTACTTCGATGTACTCGTGTTAATTTTGGATAATAATAATAAAAAGCATTGAAAAGAGAAGAAATATTAAAGATCCAATTTGGTGATGACTATGATGGGTGTTGCTGCATCATAGAGAAGTGTAATCCACTATCTGTATTCCTCAGTTTAATACTGATATTTGCTTTGTAATTCTAAACTGCAAAACAATTATTGTATAAAAAGTTCTCTGATTAAATTGGGAGGTGAAATATGAATTCACACGCGAATTCTATAAATGCTCGCCTTCCAGTCTTGCTTTATTTTAAGACCACATTTCCCTTTTATAAAGTTCTGGAAAATTGACGAGTTGTTAAAAAATGTTATAAGGATAAAGATAGCCACTCTTTTTCAGGTGATAGTTAATCAATCTTTAAATACACTCAGAATCAATAATAAAATGGCAAAGCCCTACCTGACCTTAGTTGGAACTTGGCCATAAAAGACTAGATAGATTATGTAAAGTTTATTTAAATAGTATGTAATCTTTTGTGTCAGATAGTTTAATGATTCTTGTACTTATAAAATATATCCTTTAATACATAGTGAGCAATGCCAAGCGATTTCTCCCAACATAGTTATAAATAAATATAAACTACTAGCTGGTGTAACACAATTATATCTAAGCAATTAGATAATTTCTTACAATTAGTGAATATTCACATCCATTTCACATATTCCCTACTGCAATGCATGTGTGAAAAGTGATTCCCAACTTTGAACAAAATGTCAAGGAACTCAAACTAGACTGTGTGTGACATGGACAGCTTTTGAAATTTTTCACTGCATTACTAACAACCAGTGCTGCCATTTGGCTCTTGAATCCTGATCACGGTGGATCTTCTATCTTAGCTTCATTTTCCTGACCTAGCTCCATATCCCATGATTTCCTGAATATCCAGCACTCGACTGATCTCCACCTTAAGTGAACTCAGTCACCTGGCCTTCACAGCTTTCTGGTAGGAAAATGCAAGTCTCACCACCCTCTGGGTGAAGAAGTTTCTCCTCATCTTAGTCCCAAATGGTCTTTCGCTTATGCTGAAACTGACAGACCTGGTCCCAAACTCTTCAGATATGGGAAATAGCCTCCTTGCATCCACCTGTTGAGCCCTGGAAGAACTGTATAAATTTCATTGGGATGACATCGTATTATTCTAACTGTACACCACACGTGAAGTGAAGCCTTATCGGAGTCTTTATTGTACACTTGATGCACACTGGTGACATCTTTAAGGTAATAATTATTGCTCAAGGCTAATATCGCATATACCAAACCTTACCAGCAAGCCATGGTTTAAAAATAATGGGCTGGATCCTGCTGGTAGATGTAGACAGCTTGGCAGGAAATTTCCAAAGTTATCCCTGCTAAAGTGCTGTGAAGTTGGGGAGCTTGGTTCAGGCCAAACCCCAAACCTAATGATGCTTTTGGAATATTGAAAAAATTACTAGACATTTTCAGATTTTTACAGTCACCTTTTAAAATATTTTTGGAAAGTATTTAAAGATTTTTAGAAACTATTACAGAGAGTGGTTATTTCAGAAGTTTAAGCTGAGTTCAGGGAATTTTTGAGGACTGGGGTTTATTTATTTATCTTGTTTAGTGAAACAGCATGGAGTAGGCCCTTCCAGCTTCCAGCCCTTCAAGCCACGCTGCCCCAGAAACCCAGCAACCCCACAACCCCAATTAACCCTAACCTAATCACAGGACACTTTACAATGACCAGTAACCTACCCGGTATGTCTTTGGACTGTGGGAGGGAACAGAACACCTGGGGAAAACCTGCTCATTCCACAGGGAGGACACACAGAGACACCTTGCAGAACAGTGCCCGAACTTAACTCCAAACTCGGGAATGCCTTGAGCTGTATACTGTTGCACTAATTGCTATGCTACTGAGGTGCCCAGATGCCCTTTGCCAATGATTCACCCTTCACCCTTGTAACTACTGGCCTTAGCGAATGTTTCCACTGCCGACTCTGCCAAGAAATCAAAACCTCCTGGATAGTGCCAGGTAAATGTGAGGCATGGATTGATTACAGTGATGTACAGTATTCAAAGGGCAGCCCTGGGCTGAGTAGATTTGACCTAATTCTGTGCTGCAAAGAACTAAGTCCCAAAAATTGGGTCTGTAGTGCTGATGATTGAGTTGCTTGTGATTTAGTCAACAGCACGCATATTGATTTGCTTGCACTATGAATTTTGCAAGCTGCCACACACATGATGAAATGTAAAGCTACTGCAAAAGTAAATCCTGTGGAAATGGAGGATTATACCATTAATAGTTAGCGATGCCCAAATGGAGTTCAACAGTTAGCTAATGACCTTTTCAAATCTTGCACTGATAAATTGGTGTTCCACAGTATGAATAATTTTCACACTCTCCCCTCATACCCCAACTGAATAATCAGATATTTTAATGGATTATTGAGTTAGCTTGGGAATACTATCTATGTACTGCTGCCTGAAGTATACATGAGTCTGGCTGTTGATAACATCTTTCTAAACGTGCATGGAGTGATATGGAAAGAGCTACAGGCTGTCGGCTTGGTTCCAAGTTTCCATACAAATCAATGGATGTGCAAATTGTTATTTCTCTTGAGTGTGAAGGATGTCTGGGAGAATAAACAGAACACAAGGAAAGGAGAGGTGGAGGAGTGGAGCAGAATGAAGCTTCCAAAAGACCCAGGAGGAAGAGGAAGTTGAGCAGGAGGTCATTTTCAGGTAGTATTTCTTTTGCTTACATATCAGGCGAGAAGCATCCTTATGAAATATGATACCTGCTCCAACCTTAGGGAAGGCCTTTTACAAGGCCAGTGTGGAAGGTTAAATTGCATGGCATCCAGGAGATAGCGGATTGAATTTCTAATTGGCTCGGTGGTAGGAAGCAGAGGGTGACGGTTGACAGTTGTTCTTCAGACTGGAGATCATTGTCTTGTGGTACGCCATGAGTTCATGCTGGGACCTTTGTTGTTTGTAATTTACATAAATGATTTTGATGTGAATGTACAAGGCACAATTCAGAAGTTTACAGATGATACTAAAATAGTTGGTGTTGTAGATAGAGTACAAGGTAATGAAAGATTAGAGGGAGATCTTAATCAGCTAAGTATATGGGCTGAGGATTGGCAAATAGCTTTCAATCCAGGTAAACGTAAGGGTCTCCTGGTGACTAAACGAGCTTCACATGGAGTAATCATGTTGTTTACCAGGATAGTGAGCTTCTCTATAATAATTCCTGCTATTGACTACACAAAAGCTGCACCATGGACATCACACTAATTCTGAGATGTACGGAGTCTGGACATGATTTCACAGGTTTAACAGCCAGCTGCTGTGCAGCACATACAGAGCATCAAGTACTCAGTACCTTGCTTCTTGACAGCAGGCATATAATCTTCAATCACTGATTCGATGAATGACTTCAATCTGAACAAAGCAACTGGGAGTTCTTGGTCTGGAGGATTCCCTTTGATGACCTGGATGTTGATTCCAGAGAGCTTTGCACTCACTTCTTGGAAATGTGCATACAGTGAATACCATATTGTCACAAGAAACGTGATGAAGCAGAAACATTGATTCCACTGCTGGGATCTCTGGGAGAAACTGGGAGAAAGGAATGAAGTTCTTACAGTTGGCAGAGCATGTCATTAAGGTCACTGAGTTGGTTACTCCATTACTATAGGTTCTGTACCTGTCTAGGTTTCAGGCATCCTTTTCGGGCAAAATTTCCTTAATTTCATTTAATGTACAGATCTTGACACCATTCCTGGTCAATAGAGAGACCAAAAGTACATTGGACAACTGCCTTGTGGAACTCTCCACTCAGTCTGCAGGCCTGGTCCTGGGTTTCTCTGTTCCTGATTGACCCTCCTGTCCCTAACTTTCTATACATTTCCAATGAAGTCCAACATACCAGAACTTCACCTTTCAGACCTGCAGATTGCCATCGTCTAGAATCCATCTATATCGGATTATGATTCTACCATTCCATTTGCAGGCTGTCCGCAGGTTTTGAACACGTAGATTAAGGACACCTTGTACATGTGGATGAGGGTTTGGGAGATTGGATGGGGATCTTCTGCTGGGTGATAATGGACATTTCCATTTGTCTTCTCTCCCTACCCTACTTCTCCTCCTGGCACCTCCAAGCTGTAACAATTGAGGGCCGAGCCGTACTGAGCGGAGCTGGGGCACAGGGCAGACTCACTCACTCACTTATTTAATGAGGCCAGTTGGTGGCCACTCTTCTTGCGTCTGTTCACTCTCCCATCACAGTTGCTTCTGTCATCCGCTCCCACACGCTGACTTTGTACATTTACAACAGGAACAGTTTGGGTTATGAACAGTTCGCAGGATTGGAAACCGGTCATAACCTGAGGACTGCCTGAGGGGTTGGTGGAGGCATATATTCTTACAAAACTTAAGAAGTATTTCGATTATCACTTGAAATGCCATGTCATATAAGGCTGCAGGCTGAATGCTGGTAGATGGTATTAGCATAGATAGATATCTGATGGCAGGCATGTTATGGTGTGTCAGAGGCCTGTATAAGGCTGTGACCCTCCCCACTCCAGCCCTGTAGATCCATCCTGGCTTCATCACATCTGATTAACACCCACCTTGCCAGACATCATTATCATTTAATCTCACCTACATTCCATTCTATCACTAGATTTCTCTTTTGTCCAAATTTCTCCTTTCCCCTTTCTGGGTCATGCGTCTTTTTAAAACCATTGTTTGCAAATCCTATTTCTTTCTCCACAGATGCTGACTGACCTGTTGTGACTTTCCAGTTCTCAGTTTTATCTCAACATTCCAATACCTTTATTCATAACTTTTCATGGACTTGACAAGCAATTCATATTTATTGTTGTTTAAATATGTGGAATCTTGTAATAAATTTAATAAATAGGACCTCATCCACTTCACTAGCAGCTGTTGAGATGTTAAATCATCTCTGGTGACAACAGTGCATATCCAGTTAAAACAAATTAACTACTCAACTGCTTCACATTTCACTCCTGCATCTTAAAAATGGCTCCCTTTCAGAGAAAAAAAATAAATCCAATCTATTGTTTTTAAACCTTAAGGAGTTTTAATTATGCAGAATTCATAACATTTCCTTTACTTTCTTCAGTAGTCTTTTTAGTGGTCTGGATAGCGATGCTTAGAATTTTTATGAACTCCTCTTTTTGATATTGCACAGGTTTTTTCCTGTAAATCTGCAATTGATAAATATTTTGTGTAAATTCTACATTACGAATGGTTTATGGATTAAATCAACAGTATCATTTTATCTCTATTAACAGTTTTTGTGGACATCGTCTCTTTCAAGTAAATAAACTTACGCCACTATTTTGCTCTTTGAATTTATTCAATCAGAACCTATTATTCCGTGGGAGAAGCTGGATTAAAATACTCAATTTCCTTTGTTAGCTCATATATTTTGACTGAGTTTTTCAATGCTTTTTTTTTGCAGCTGAGCAGAAAATTCCCCAACTTTCTGGATCCAATAAAATTTGTCTAGTATTACTGGATCAGTAATATTTGTATTTTCCAATATTACTATAACTAAAGTTTCTCTAGTTAAATTTTCAACTCTTTGTTTTTGGGGAACACTGACTGATTTTTGTTCAACTTAAAAGAATGGTTAGATTCGAAGCCAACTCCCCATCAAGTGAAGTTACTCACTCACCAGCTAATCTTTGACTTTTCAGCTGGGTCCTAAGGGATAAGATGGTCTGACCAAGGGTTTCCAACTGCAATTCCAGCTGATGACGGTGGGTCTGTTCCTCTTCCAGCTGACTTTCATGTTTCAGATTTTCTCTGTCAAGTGTATGCAGCTGTTCGAAAGCAACAAAAATGCTTGTACTAGTTAATTTCCATTGCCTTTACGTACACACATAAATAAGGAAAAAAATCAACCCTATAAATATACAGTATGCTTCACATTATTTATAGGCCAAAGACATAAAATCAAATCTGTAATGATGGGAATATATTTGTGTTGCAGTACATATGAAATATTTAAAGATATATTGTAGATTAACTTTACTCCCCAATAAATAACACTTATTCAGAAAAATTGATGTGACCGAAGCTGTGGTAGAATAGATGCTTCCTTTTCTGGGGAAAACAATATTGCATTTTATACTGTCAAGTCAACCAAACATGTAAAGTTACTCAGTATATTACAACAGTTTTGGATGCTTAGTCATCTCATTCTCTTCCTGCTAAATTTCATACCTTACACATATCAGGTTTTATGCTTTTTTCTATTAAGAGAAAATGTTGTAGCTCCTTTATCTTTCAATTAGAATGCATGAGAATCAACATCAAAACTGGCTCATTGCACTAACACCGGAAATCCTGTCTCTAGTTTTGAAATAGGGTGGGTAACATGCAGAAAGTTCGCAAAGGGACATTAAATAAAATTGATTGGGCAGAAAATGGCAGTGTTTGTCATGAAATAGTTGAGTTGACCAACTACGGGCCCAAGAAGAAATATCAGAGTGCTTTGTAACTGGTGAATAACCATAAGCTGTAGAAGAGCAACAGGATTTGACAGTCCAGTTATACAAATATTCTGAAGTGAGTACATGTCTAAAAATAATAGCCATAGAGTTTATTGACCAAGTTTGATAAAGATCTGACATCAAAGTAGTGGGCTGCTTAAAACCTGTTTGCAGTTCTATAATGAGTTTTAAATTGTATCAAAGGAAGGAAGGTTGGGGTTCACTAGTATGCAGAATCTAGTCCAGATCAAGACATAGCATTTAAGCCCTGTTTCTGATTTGCCCTCACATAGATGCATTTAATAATGGTGACGTCCTAAATGTATTTCTCTAGGTATATCAACAAATACACTCAAAAACTTTGATAAATTTACCGTGGAGAGCATTCTGACAGGGTACGTCACTGTCTGATATGGGGGCGGGGGGAGGGAGCACAAATGCACAGGACCGAAAGAAGCTGTAGAGGGTTGTAAATTTAGTCAGCTCCATCTTGAGTACTAGCCTGCAAGGTATCCAGGACATCTTCAAGGAGCGGTGTCTCAGAAAGGCAGCGTCCATTATTAAGGACCTCCAGCACCCAGTGTTTTCTCACTGTTATCATCAGGTAGGAGGTACAGAAGTCTGAAGGCACACACTCAGCGATTCAGGAACAGCTTCTTCCCCTCTGCCATGAACCACGAACACTACCTCACTTATTTTTAGTACTATCCAAGACACCTACAAGGAGTGGTGCCTTAGGAAGACAGTGTCCATCATTAAGGACCCCCACCACCCAGGGCATGCCCTCTTCTCATTGCTACCATCAGGAAGGAGGTACAGAAGTTTACTTCTGTACCTCCTCACACACTCAATGATTCAGGAACAGCTTCTTCTCCTCTGTCAACTGATTACTAAATAGACATTGAACCTTCACTTTTTGAATATATATTATTTGTTTATTGCATGATTTTTTATCTATTCAATACACATACTGTATACTGTAATGGATTTATTTATTTATTACTTCTGTATTATGTATTACATCGAACTGCTGCTGCTAAGTTAACAAATTTCACGACAAATGCTGGTAATAAAAAACCTGATTCTGATTCTGATGTTGGTATTAAGCAGGCCTAATGTGTTCTCACCTGTGGAAGCAAAATCAGTGCACTGACAGAATTTAGGCAGGACTGTTTTTAAGACAGCACGGTTGAAGTTGCCAACAACAATAAAGGAACTATTGGAGTTGGTTTGTAAGTCACTGATGGCGCCATAGAGCTCACACAATGCTTCCCCAGCATTAGCACGGGGGGGGGGTGTTGGGGGGGATGTATACAGCCTCAGTCACAATAGCAGTGAACTTCTTTGGTAAACAGAAGGGTCTGTGTTTCACCATTAAGAACTCTACCATATGCAAACTATGGGTCTCCACTACCGAAGTGTTCACACACCAGTTCTTTTTAATGCAGATACATACTCCTCCACTACGGGTCTTGTGACAGCTCGTGTGAATTCTGTCTGCCCAAAAAGAGGTGAAACACTCTAGTTAGATGGCCGCTTCAGGGGTGGTATTTCAGTCAAGATGAGCGCGTATCTGTCCTTCATCTCACGCTGATTCCGTCTCAGACACAGGTAGCCTAGTTTATTTTCCAGCGATCAAACATTTGAAAGTAAAATTGATGGGAGAGCTGGCCTGCAGGGTTTTGCCTTCAGTATTGCACGAACACCAGTGCATTTTCCGTACTTTGGATTCCTCGCGCACCGCTTCCAGTGGCATCTCTCCTGGATGGCTGTTGCGCGGAACGCAACAAGCCCATGCTGTGGAGTTCATCTGCTGTCCAACAACTGTAGTGAGGAAGACCTGGAGCACGTGGTGTTCTGAATACCCAGCAGTGTCTTACGATCATAGGCATAAGGACAAACAATTGCACCATTAGTTGGAGCTGGAGGGCCCACTGCCACTGGACGCGCACCTTGGTTAATGGCAAATGGTGCTTTAGCCAAAATATAGGTCAATATATCCTTTGTGATGGGCAGCATTAAAAACTGAATGCAATGTTCTCAGTGGTTTGTACAGATGGTGTATCACTACCCAGCACCAGATCGTGACTGCATTCGGCATGTTTTATTGTCCACATGCAGTGTATAAGAAACAGCATCAACAGATAGCCCATGTAATGACCTAGTCACTTTGATTTCGGATTGCAGAGGAATGGACAAATTACTGTAATAATCCAAGCATTGACCTTCATGAGTAATAGTTATAGTCACAAAGCAACTATAATTTCAGGGCAGTGAATCCTTTTTGCTTCTGGTGTACAGGATTGTTGAGATGTACTATATAAACTTCACTGTGGAGAAGCCTGCATTCCTGATCAAAAAGACACATGTTCTCCTTATTTTCTCATCACTGGCAGGTGGTGCTTAAGCATCACCATTTGCTTCTCTCGGTTAAAACAAAGATGGTTCACTAACCATGCTTAAGCAAGGGCGGATGCCATATTGCAAGAAGTCAGCCAATTTGCACAGGCATTCTATCTTATCTGCTGCATGGCACAATTCCTCCCTAGCAGCTCTTGGAGTACATAAAAACTGACTGCTAACAATTCCAATTTATTGACATATGAACATTTTTATTCAAATATTGTAATAAGGTTTAACATCCAGCAGATGGTGTCTGGGGACAGATATTCTTGGAAGTTTGCGAAAACTTTCAAAGCAGTTGGGACCATGTACACTAGTTATTTCTGCTCATTTTTCAAGGCAACATTGAAATGGAGAAAACAGGATTATTTGATCTGAGGTTAATACATTCACATATTTCACAGAATGGGATGAAACATTGCTTACTCTGAAACTAACACAATATAGTTTAAGTATATATTTATAAATATGAAAATGATATTTTTAACTTTATATTAAAGTAAAGTCATATATAAACCCACTTTTTCAACAAGTATATTCATGGTAGTGTAATGGTTAGCACGATGCTATTTACAGCTCAGAGTGTTAGAGTTCGGAGCTCAGTTCCGGCATCCTCTGTAAGGAGTTTGTATGCTCTCTCCATAGGTTTCCCCCGGGTACTCTGGTTTGCTCCGGGTGTTCCAGTTTCCTCCCATAGTCCAAAAATGTACTGGTTAGTAGGTTAATTAGTTACTGGAAATTGTCCTGTGATTAGGCTAGGGTTAAATAAGTGGGTTGCTGGGTAGCACGACTTATTAGGCCAGCAGGGCCTCTTCCATGCTGTACCTCCAAATAAATGAGTAACTAAACATGGACCATCTCTGTCTCCTCTTCTATTTATTAACTTGTCTCTGGTGATAGGCTATAGACTAACAATCATCTCGGTCCCCGCTACTTTGCTTTCACTTTCTCTATGGCACTTCCTACACTCATTTTCCTTCTCATAGCGTTCTCATCAGCTTTGTATCTGCTCTGATGATGCCACCTTCCAAAATGATATAGCTATTTATAACCTACATTACTGTTCTAGATGAAGGGCTTGAATCTTATTATACATTTGCTGATGACATAAAGATAGATGTGAAATATTTTGATGAGGAAGACATGAAGAGCCTGCAAAAAAGGTGCAGACAGTTGAAGTGAATGGGCAACAAAATGACAAATAGGAAAAAATGTGGGAAATGCAACACTGGAAGAATGGACAAATACACTTAAATGATGTGAGGCTATTTAATGTTAGTGTTGAGAGATATCTGCAATGTTATCGGAAACCGAACTGAAGAGACGTAGGGAGGGGCGGTTGGCTCACAAATACAGAAAGCTTGTAGGCGGTGTGAGAGGCAGGTGATAGAGATTGACTGATGGTTTGAAATGTGCCTATTTTAATGTAAGGAGTATCATGAACAAAGCGGATGAGTTTAGAGCATGGATCAGTACTTGGAGCTATGATATTGTGGCTATTACAGAGACTAGGATGGCTCAGGGGCAGGAATAGTTACTTAGAGTGCCAGGCTTTAGATGTTTCAGAAAGGACAGGGAAGGAGGCAAAAGAGGTGGGGGTGTAGCACTGTTGATCAGAGATAGTGTCATGGCTGCAGAAAAGGAGGAAGTCATGGAGGGATTGTCATACTGAGTTTCTGAGGGGGAAGTTAGAAACAGGAAGAAATTAATAACTTGACTGGGTGGTTTTTATAGACTACCAAACAGTAATGGGGACATCGAGGAGCAGATAGGGAGACAGATTCTGGAAAGGTGTAATAATAACAGAGTTGTTATGGTGTGAGATTTTAATTTCCGAAATATTGATTGGCATCTCCCTAGAGCAAGGGGTTTAGATGGGGTGGAGTTTGTTAGGTGTGTTCCGTAAGGTTTCCTGACACAGTACGTAGATCAGCCTACAAGAGGAGAGGCTGTACTTGATCTGGTATTGCAAAATGAACCTGGTCAGGTGTCAGGTCTCTCAGTGGGAGAGCATTTTGGAGATAGTGATCACCATAGCTTTAGAGAGGGATGGAATAGACAAGTTAGGAAAGTGTTTAATTGGAGTAAGGGGGAATATGAAGCTATCAGGCAGGAACTTGGAGGCATAAATTGGAAGCAGATGTTCTCAGAGAAATGTACGGCAGAAATGTGGCAAATGTTCAGGGGATATTTGCATGGCGTTCTGCATAGGTACGTTCCAATGAGACAGGGAAAGGATGGTGGGGTACAGGAACTGTGGTGTACAAAGGCAGTTGAAAATCTAGTCAAGAAAAGAAAAGCTTATGAAAGATTCAAAAAACTAGGTAATGATAGAGTTGTAGAAAATTATAAACCTAGCAGGAAGGAATTTAAGAATGAAATTAGGAGAGGCAGAAGGGTAGAGAGTTGATGAAGGTAGAGCAGTAGATGTAGTGTATATGGATTTCAGCAAGGCATTTGATAAGATAGCCCATGCAAGGCTTATTGAGAAAGTAAGGAGGCATGGGATCTAAGGGAACATTGCTTTGTGGATCCAGAACTGGCTTGCCCACAGAAGGCAAAGAGTGGTTGTAGACCAGTCATATTCTGCATGGAGGATGGTGACCAGTGGTGTGCCTCAGAGATCTGTTCTGGGACCCCCTCTCTTTGTGATTTTTATAAATGACCTGGATGAGGAAGTGGAGAGATGGGTTAGTCAATTTTCTGATGACACAAAGGTTGGTGGTGTTGTGGATAGTGTAGACTCCTGGATAGGTACATGGAGCTTTGAAAAATAGAGGGCTATGGGTTCGGCACAACATTGTGGGCTGAAGGGCCTGTATTGTGCTGTATGTTTTCTATGTTTCTATGTTAACAGGTGGGTACAATACCAATCAGTATGTTATATAGCCTTTAATTGCAAAGAGTATACAGTACAAAACACTTTATTATCTAATTTGAGTAGATCGCACATGGAATATGACATAAGTTTTGTTCTTCTTAATTAAAGAAAGATGGGTTTACATTGGATAATAGAGTGAAGGTTCTGCAAATTAATTCCTGGATGAGAAGATTACCCCATGAGAACAGATTGATTAGAATTAGACTATAATAAGTGGAGTTTAGAAGAATGATACGTGATTTCTCTGAAGCTTGAGTGATTCTGTGAGAGTTTCACAGCATCATTGCTCTGATAATGCTTTTCTTGATAGGTAGAATCTAGAGGTAGGGACCATTGTCGTAAGATTAGTGGTCACTATTGTCACCTGATGAGAAATTCTTTTCTTCTGTGGCTCTGGATTTTTGGAATTCTTTGTATGTCAAGTCACCTTGTTATTTTTTATTTCAAGGCTTTAATAGTTAGATTTCTCAATAACAGCATCAGTGGAGAGTGTAGTGACTATCTGCATCACAGCCTGGTATGGAAACACCAATACCTTTGAATGGAAAACCCTACGGAAGGTAGTGGATTTGGCCTAGTACATCATGGGTAAAGCCCTCCCAACCATTGCACACATCTACATGAAACACTGTCGAGGAAAACAGCATCCATCATCAGAGATCCTCACCATCCATAAACACGAGGAAATCTGCAGATGCTGGAAATTCAAGCCACACACATCAAAGTTGCTGGTGAATGCAGCAGGCCAGGCAGCATCTCTAGGAAGAGGTACAGTCAACGTTTTGGGCCGAGACCCTTCGTCAGGACTAACTGAAAGAAGAGCTAGTAAGAGATTTGAAAGTGGGAGGGGGAGGGGGAGATCCAAAATGAAAGGAGAAGACAGGAGGGGGAGGGATGGAGCCAAGAGCTGGACAGGTGATTGGCAAAAGGGATATGAGAGGATCATGGGACAGGAGGCCTAGGGAGAAAGAAAAGGGGGGGGGGAACCCAGAGGATGGGCAAGGGGTATAGTGAGAGGGACAGAGGGAGAAAAACGAGAGAGAGAAAAAGATTGTGTGTATAGAAATAAATAAAGGATGGGGTACGAGGGGGAGGTGGGGCATTAGCGGAAGTTAGAGAAGTCAATGTTCATGCCATCAGGTTGGAGGCTACCCAGACGGAATATAAGGTGTTGTTCCTCCAACCTGAGTGTGGCTTCATCTTTACAGTGGAGGAGGCCGTGGATAGACGTATCAGAATGGGAATGGGATATGGAATTAAAATGTGTGGTCACTGGGAGATTCTGCTTTCTCTGGTGGACAGAGCATAGGTGTTCAGCGAAACAATCTCCCAGTCTGAACATCAAACATAGAACATAGAATAGTACAGCACAGTACAAGCCCTTTGGCCCACAATGTTGTGCCGACCCTCAAACCCTGCCTCCCATATATAACCCCCCACCTTAAATTCCTCCATATACCTGTCTAGTAGTCTGCGTTGGGTCTCGCCAATATATAGAAGGCCACATCGGGATCCGAACGCAGTATATCACCCATGATTCTCTCATATCCCTTTTGCCAATCAACTCTCCAGCTCTTGGCTCCATCCCTCCCCCTCCTGTCTTCTCCTGTCATTTTGGATCTCCCCCTCCCCCTCACACTTTCAAATCTCTTACTAGCTCTTCTTTCAGTTAGTCCTGACGAAGAACCTCGGCCTGAAACGTCGAATGTACCTCTTCCTAGAGATGCTGCGTTCCTCACCATCCATGCTCTTTTCTCACTGCTGCCATTAGGTAGAAGGGACAAGAGCTTCAGGGCTTGCATCTCCAGGCTCAAGAACAGTTACCATCAGGCTCTTGAACAAAAGATGATAACTACACTCGTTTGCCCATCAATTGAGATGTTCCCATAACTAATGATCTCACTTTAAGGACTCTTTATCTTGTTATTTCATGTTATTGTTATCTCTAGCAATTTATTTATATTTGCATTTGCAGAGTTTGTTATCTTCTGTACGCTACTTGATCTTCCATTGATCATGTTATTGTTATTATTCTATAGATTTACTGAGTATGTTCACAGGAAAATTAATTTCAGGGTTGTATGCAGTGACCTATTTGTACTCTGAGAATAAAATTTACTTCGAACTTTGATCCCAGGGTAATTGGATCAGACAGGAAAACCTTGAGACCAAAGTTTAAATTGGACATGACCTTACCAAATGGTAGAGGATGACCAAGTAAGAATATAGCCGTTTTTTGCTCCTATTTATGCTCATATTCAATAGATTATCCTCTGCCTTTAACAACACAAAACCACCAAACATATTTTCTCCCCCTTGACATTGTGAGTGGACCACCCATTTACCACCCACATGCTCTGACACTTACTCCTGCAACAATAGGAGATGTCATTTTACTTTCTGTCTTCCCATTGCCCATCATTTCAAACCTTCCTGCCAGGTGAAACAATTTACTTGTACTTCTTTCAGTAATAATTGTTGCCCATATCGCAGACTCAGAGGAAAAGCTTCACACGTTGGGTTAATGCTATACGTTAAATCTCTGTTACGGTCTTCCTCTGTGAAACACCAAGCTAAAGGCACTCTGCCCTAAGTCACTGACATCAGTCTATTGAAGTTCACCACACATAAGAGAAACAGCACCCTTCACTCAACAATGAACTTAGATCATTACACCATCCCATTAATTTTGGAGAACACTACATATCAATGATCTTGCTATTGCTTTTTTATGCCTTCATGGACTCAATGAATGGAATCAGAAACCTATTACCACACCCTTCAGACTTACAATTCCATAGCTTTTACCACTTAATGTTATCTGTTTTACCTTATCAGAGATTCTTTTTGTTCTTTCTGCAATATTTCTTTCTCTGTCTCCTTGCTTAATTGCTATACCTGAAACTTGTTTCCATTCGAATTAAAGACGCACATGCTTTCTCGACCTTCCCATCCACAAGCACTAACAACAGATTTCCTCCTTTATTTCTTGCATTTTTCTTTATCAGGAAACCATAAATTTTGTAATAGTAAAATACATTTGGACACAATGAATAAATGCTATGCAAAGATGTGGGTTTTTAAATTCTTTTGGAAATGTAAGGTATATTAAAAGAATAAATCAGTCATTCCCTTATTTGTCTGATTTTTAAATTTTTGGAATAAAAGGTGCACAAACTGGTGCAGGGAATTAGCATTTGGAAAAATGGAGGATGCTAATATTAAGGTACATCTTAATGGGAAGGGTGCTGATAATGTGAGACTGTAAACACGTAAAGGCCTCTCTTCAAGTTGCCTTTACATTTGTCTTTAAGGGAAGGAAATCTTAGGTACTCTAAGTTGCAGCATTGTGCTTTGATAGTTTTTTTTAACCTGAGAACTTACTTTACTGAACAATTGACTTACATTCCATACACACAGATGCTTTAAATCTTAAAATAGGCAAAAGATGTTGTACAATTTATTAAAGCATTCCTGCATACAAGGAATAAGACTAGAGTAGGAAATTATTTTTCATTATGCTTCAGATTTTGAATTACATACAGATGTAATTTAGAATGGTTGGGGTAAGGCTTATTCTTAAAAAAAACATGACTCTGCCCTTTTCTTCAAAAATAAAAACGTATCACTGAGAAACATCACAGTTTATAGAATATGGAATTATGGTTGAAATGAATTTCAAGATAGTTGTTGAATTCTATAATTTCCTCAATATTACAAGAATAATTTCAATTTATAAAGATTTCAAAAAGCCATCTAAATATTTTAATAGTAAACCTAATGTTATACATATTCATCTGTGAATATAGTCCAAATTTTCTAACACCGTCCTTATATTGTTTTAATTATAACAATGATGTAAAATTAGGTAATTTAGTATTATTTAAGCTAAGATTCTGCAGTCAAATTTGCAAAAATTTCCTCCTGAATTTGTACTGACTTGACTGGCCTCATTATTTGAAACAACTTAGTTGGAATCAATATCTGTAATGATTCATTCTTTTGATTAAGAACTGACTCCATCTGCAGATGTCAGATAATTACTGAGGTGGCCTATAGTGTGAATCTTTTACAACTTGTCTCTTTCACTTCTTATTCCCAAAACAGTCTAATGACTTCTTCCTATGCTGCAGTATTAACTCTCTTAGGCTAATTCTGTTACCTTAAGACAAAAATCAGATATGCCGAATTAATAGAAAATAACTTAAATGTAAACCTAAGTCTCTGACAGAATTATAAGCAATACAATTGGATCATATGAAAGAGCATTTAAAATTAGGAGGATAAAAAAGCATTTTAGTTGTAAAATTTTTACTGATATTTCTTTTAACTATAAAGAAGAAAACAAAATTATTGCCAATACTGATCTCAGTGAAGAACTTTGGACTCAGATAAACATTTTATATAAACCTTAACTCTTGAAAAACCGCAATTTTGAAATTCGTGGTTTCATAATTTTTGTAAATTATATAACACTTTAAAGCAACATTTTCACCAATGCTTTACACCATTGACAGTGTTCATATTTTTTCAGAGCTGGGACAGTCATTCACCACTCTGTGCATGATTATTGGAGTTCTGGACAAATGGGTCACCAGTGTGAAGTACACATTTTCAATACTGCAATAAAAAATTAAAGCTATATTTTGCTCTCTGGATTAGGTTGACGGGAGAGATAGAAAAGTGAATGGACAGCAAATCCATTAAGAAGTGTTAACAGATTCCTCTTCCATTTTTACTACTGCTTGGAGATTTGTTCTCATGGTGAAATGGGGCAGGAATTGTACAAGTGATAGATTGTTTAGACCTTGTTTAAAAATTACACTTTATATCATGTGGGCAATTTTTATCTAATGGTCCTTTTTTATGGTAGACAGGAAGTTTAATATCAAGGTGAGGGGAAGGGTTGCTAGGGAAGAACGGTCACCACATCTGCTCCTTGGATGCAGATTAAAGTCAATGGAATTTAATTTCTGAAGTGGTCTGCATGTGCAACCTCTGCAATTAACAAAGGCTGTATTATACATCAACCCCAAACCATCTTTAGGACGAGATGTTGAGTTATACAGATGTACATAAAAGCTATCATGGATTATTTGGAAGGATTTGATTTGATCTATTTTGTGGCCTTTTGGCAAATATAATTATGCTGTTTCTGTGCTCTATGAATGCTTTTATACAAAAAGATATGATCTCACAAGACTTATGCATCTGTTCCAGTTAAGAACAGCAGATAAACAATCTGCAAACAAATGTCCTTCCAACTAACCTTCCAGAAAACTATCTTAGACCAATTAGTGGATTCTACTTTATGAAACCTCTTTTCATAATCTTATTGCATCTGCACATGACAGACAGATAAACAAATACTTTCAAATGTATCAATTAGATGGACATTTACAAGTTTAGGTGTTTGTGTGATATAAACTGATTACAGCCTAGTTCATTCAGGTTTATACAAGGTAAGTGGTCATCGTTATATAGAACAGTACAACACAGTACAGGCCCTTCGGCCCACAATGTTGTGCCGACCCTCAAACCCTGCCTCCCATATAACCCCCCACCTTAAATTCCTCCATATACCTGTCTAGTAGTCTCTTAAATTTCACTAGTGTATCTGCCTCCACCACTGACTCAGGCAGTGCATTCCACACACCAACCACTGTTTGAGTAAAAACCTTCCTCTAATATCCCCCTTGAACTTCCCACCCCTTACCTTAAAGCCATGTCCTCTTGTATTGAGCAGTGGTGCCTTGGGGAAGAGGCGCTGGCTATCGACTCTATCTATTCCTCTTAATGTATTACCGCAAATCTATTTAGTCAGTCCTCTGTTAATCAGAATATTAAGTCCTAAGAACAAACACTCTTCATTCATAGAGTCATAAAATGTACTACAGCATCATGGTTTCCTGTAAAGAACTGTGAAACAATATAGAGTCATCGAACACTACTGCACAGAAATAGGACCTTTGGCCCATCTAGTCCATGCTGAACTATTAATCTGCCTAGCCCCATCGACCTGCATCAGGACCATTGCTCTTCATACCCCTCCCACCATGTATCCATCCAAATTTGTCTTACAAGTTGAAATCGAACCTGCATTCACCACTTCCACTGGCAGCTCATCCCACATTCTCATCACCCTCTGAGTGAAGAAGCTCCCCCTCATGTTTCCCTTAAACATTTCACCTTTCACCTTTGTTCCATAACCTCTAGTTCTAGTCTCAACTAACCTCAAGCCTGATCACATTCACTCATTCTATTTTGTATTCCTCTGTCAAATTTCCCCTCAGTCTTCTACTTTCTAGGGAATAAAGTCCAAACCTATTCAATCTTTTCCTATAACTCAGGTCCTCAAAGCCTCGCAAAATCCTTGTAAATTTTCTCTGCACACTTTTAACCTCATTGATAACTTTCCTATGGTAGATGACCAGAGCTGGACACAATGTTCAAAATTAGGCCTCACCAACATCTTATTACAACTTCAATACCATGTCCCAATTCCTATGCGCAATAAGACCACAGTCCAGAAGATCTGGAGCAGAATAAGGCCATTCGGCCCACACTTTAATTTAAGAAGGCAAATGTGCCTAAAGCTCTCTTTACAACCTTATCTACCTGTGACACTACTTTCAAGGAATTATGGGTCTGTATTCCCAGATCCCTTCGTTCTACCACAGTCTTCATTGCCCTACCATCGACTGTGCAAGTCCTACCCCAGTTTGTCTTCACAAAGTGCAATTCCTTAAGACTTAGTGCAATCAAACAATATTTATTCAGCATTTAATCAATTATTGTATTAAAATTGGATCTTTCCATGTACTTTTACCTGTTGGTGCAGGAGTTGCATTGACTGAACACTGGTTTTCAATCTGTTATGCATATCTTCGATAGTTTCAACTTTTTCCGCTATGAGATTTGCCCACTCGTATCTAATGCAAAAAGAACAGAAACAATTCACTGTCTTCTATCAATAAAGTGCTTTAGGGACCATGCTTCCTTAAAATTTGTTTCCACTGGAAAGAATGTTTTTGAAAATGTGATTTACTGGCAGTCCTGCAGACATGCACTGGCAACATAACCGCCTCCTACAGGCTATCAGGTTTCTTGCTGGTTATGGAAATCATCTTTTAGCTTATTATTTATCACCACTTCAGTTTCTGCAGGCAGGGAGGGAATTTTCTTTTCTCTGAGGACCTGACTGGTGTAACTGCCGAATGATTAAGACCAACACACGCTGCTGTTCTCAATTACTCTTATTGGAGTGGAAGAAGACATTGCATGTTGGGAAATATGTAAACTGTTAGAAAAAGCATTTTCTGATGTAGGCAACACTAAACAGAAACCTTACCTGGATCATTATTTTCATCTTTTTGCTTGCAACCACACTGATTAACTTTACCGAGATAACAAGATTTCATTTAACAGCAGCAGAAATAACCTACGTGTCAGTAACGTTCATCGTTTGCAGTAAGGTGCCTTAAGGTTGTTTGCATTAGGAGAAGATAAACAGAGCACATCAGTCAAAGTAGGAGAAATAAAAATCGAGGCAGTTCAGATGCAGCATAATAAACAGTTGTGAGTTGAGGATATTATTTCAAATATGGCATTGCTGAGGAAGCTGGACAAGAGGTTCCAGAGGAAGGAGAGCGGGGGATAAATGAATGAATTGTAAATAGCTGGCAAAGTGAGAGAGAAGAACTAGACTAGAGTGATGACAATTAAACATAGGAACTGGATCAATTAACATGTGTTCTGAAAGTGCAAATTACATGGATTTCCATGTGAAATTACACCTATTGGGCAATTGGCCCCGGCACTTCTGTGTACAATTCACCTTGGCATCTGATGTTTGGCTTGTATCAGACACGCAGCTAATGAAGTTAGCAGTCATTTCCTCCCTTACTAAGATAAACCAGAGCTTTTGGGCACATTCTGCTACCTTTGTAAAACAACTACAGCACAGCTAGAAATACACCATGCCACGTCAGTATGGCTTGAATGCCTTGTGATCGGATTGTGTGGTAATATGCAGGGTTACTCAGATCCACAAGTCCCATCAGTGGTGGGCCCTTTATTCTCAATTTAAAGGACAGGCTGCACTTATCCACAGACCCCTCAAGCTCACTCCGAAGTTCACTGCAGACTGCTTAAACAGATTGCAAAATTTACAGTGCTTATTTGAGTTAATGCCAACATCTATATGTATTGCTGCGTAGCAGGTCAAAAAATAGGGATAGAGCTACCTAACCTCATTTATTGTTGTCAATTGATGCTCAAGCAACAGTACAAAAATTACACACGCATGCACGCACGCACACACTTCAGCACTGCTTTCCCTTTGAAAAAAGTTAACAATCCCTTCCCAGCTACTACATACACAGCATAATTTCTTCTGCCAATTAACTGCTTAAATACATGAAAAATTTACTAATTATTTGCAAGGAGATATACTTGTAATCAACAATTATAAATGTAATTAAAAATAAACCTGCTCTTGTTCTAGTTTCCAAATTAGGCACTTAAAACTATAAACAAAATTGCCACGACATCTATTCCTAGTATGATAATCCCTGGTAATTGTAATATATTGTGTTAATACATTTTCGAAACATCATTTGTAACCCTGATCTAAATGTGTTAATATTTAAAACCATCACAAACAATAGAAAATCTGCAGATGCTGAAAATCCAAGAAACACACACAAAATGCTGGAGGAACTCAGCAGGCCAGGCAGCATCTATGGAAAAAGTACAGTCGATGTTTTGGGCTGAGACCCTTCAGCAGGACTGCTGAGTTCCTCCAGCATTTTGTGTGTATTTCCTGTGTTAATATGTAATATTTGTGAACCACTGCAGCACTTACCATTACTCTCTGTAGCCTCTTACACTCCTGTGTATTGAAATTTCCATACCGGCCATGATACAACAATTCAGAAAGCTTTCCCTATATCTATTGAAGTTCATCAGAGTCTTCAATGACAAGCCAAATCTCCTTAAACTTCTAAGAGTACCTGGTGGACAAACATTTTAATTCCCATTCCCATTTTCGTTCTGACACAGCCTCAGAATAGAGAGATGTCCTTTTAGAATGGAGATGAGGAGGAATCTCTTTAGCCAGAGATTGGTGAATCTGTGGAATTCTTTGCCACAGGCAGCTATGGAGACCAAGTCTTTATGTATGTTTAAGGCACAGGTTGGTAGATTCTTGATTGGTCAGGGAATGAAGGGATAAGGGGAGATGGCAGGAGACTGTGGCTGAGAGGAAAACTGGATCAGGCATGATGAAATAGCAGAGCAGACTTGATGGGCCAAATGGCCTAATTCTGCTCCTATATGTTATGATCTTATGTTGGTCTATGGCCTCTTCTTGTGGCACTATGAGGCCACCCTCAGGGTGGTGGAAGAACACCTTATTCCGTCTAGATAGCTTCCAACTTGATGGCATGAATACCAATTTCGCCTTCTGGCAAAAAAAATCCCTCCCCCTCCTCTCTTTTTCTATTCTCCACTCTGGTATCTTACCTCCTCTCACCTGCCCCTGGTGTACCTCCTCCTTCCCTTTCTCCTATGGTCCACTCTCCTCTCCTATCATCTCCAGCCCTTTTCCTTTCCTACCCACCTGACTTTACCTATCACCTTCTATCTATCCTCCTTTCCCTCCCCCTACATTTTTATTCTGTCTTCCTCTTTCCTTTCCAGTCCCAAAACATTGACTATTTTCATAGATGCTGCCTAACCTGCTGAGTTCCTCCAGCACTTTGTGTGTGTGTTGTTTTGGATTTCCAGCATCTGTAGATGTTCTTGTGTTTATAATAAATGCCTTGATGAGCTTAATGCCTTTTCTGTACACTCTGAGAGGGAGAATAATGACATACCCTGATGGGCACCACAGTAGCGTGGCAGTTAGCGGCTACTCCACGCTGCATTGCTAAATCAATAAATAAACACACAATGACCCTGTGAACTTTGTCTCGGAAAATGATATCAGAATGCTCTTCAGGAGCACAAACCCTTGCAAGATGTCAGGCCAAGACGTTGTTCCTGGTTGGGAGCTAAAACCCAGTGCTGACGAACTGTTCAGGGACATCTTCAGCCTTTTGCTTCTGCAGTCTGATGTTCCCATCTACTTCAAGAAGACATTTTTTGTCTCAATGACAAAGAAGAGCTGGAAGACCTGTCGCAACCTCTACCATCTGGTAGTGCTTACACCCATCATAATGAAGCATTATCAAAGGTTGTTTATGGCTCAATTCATCTTCTGTCTCAGTATGAACCTGGATCCAGTTCAATTTCTCTATTTCCATTTTAGACATACATTATCTGGTTGGCTCTATATTCACCTACACAACAGGAACAGGTATGTCAGGCTGTTGTTCATTAGCTCGATGTTCTGTACCATCATCCCCACAAAACCTATCATAATGAAGTATTCTTTAATCAGATCCTTAACTTCCCACTGTGACACCACAATCTATTCAGATTGAAAACCTCACGGCTGTGTGCTTTGCCCTCTGCTAGACCCTCTCTGTTTCTACAACTGTGTGGTTAATCATAGCTCTAACACCATCAATAAATTTGCCAATGATACCACTGTTGTTGGCAGAACTACAGATGGTAATAGGAGGTGTACAGGAGTGAGAAAGGTTAGCTGGATGGGTGATGTCATAACAAGATCAGCAAAACCAAGGAACTTACAGCGGACTGAAATGCTTGAGCATATAGACGTTAAGAAAGAGGATGTGCTGGAGTCTCTGAAAAGTGTGGAATGCACTGTCAGCGATGGTGGTGGAGGCAGATACAATAGGGTATTTTAAGAGACTCTGAGATAGGTACATGGAGCTTCGGAAAATAGAGGGCTATGCGCTAGGGAAATTTTAGGCAGTTTCTAGAGTAGGTTGGCACCATTCTGTGCTCAATTCTGGCCAACTCACTACAGGAAGGAGGTGGAAACCATAGAAAGGGTGCAGAGGAGATTTACAAGGATGTTGCCTGGATTGGGAAGCATGCCTTATGAGAATAGGTTGAGTGAACTCGGCCTTTTCTCCTTGGAGCGACGGAGGATGAGAGTGACCTGATAGAGGTGTTTAAGATGCTGAGAGGCATTGATCGTGTGGATAGTCAGAGGCTTTTTCCCAGGGTTGAAATGGCTAGTACAAGAGGGCATAGTTTTAAGGTGCTTGGATACAGGTACAGAGATGTCAGGGGTAAGTTTTTTACGCAGAGGGTGGTGAGTGCGTGGGATGGGCCACCAGCGGCGGTGGGGGAGGAGGAAACGACAGGATCTTTTAAGAGGTTCCTGGATAGGTACATGGAGCTTAGGAAAATAGAAGGCTATGGGTAAGCCTAGGTCGTTCTAAGGTCAGGACATGTTCGGCACAGCTTTGTGAGCCGAAGAGCCTATATTGTGCCGTAGGTTTTCTAAGTTCTACGTTCTAACATTATGGGCCGAAGGGCCTGTAATGTGCTGTAGAATTCCAAGTTCTATGAACTGATTGTGGATTTTGAGGCATTGATCGTGTGGATAGTCAGAGGCTATGTCCCGGGGCTGAAATGGCTAACACAAGAGGACATAAGTTTTACGGTGCTTGCAAGTAGGTAGAGGTGGAGTTGTCAGGGGCAAGTTTTTTTACGCAGAGGGTGATGAGTGCATGGAATGGGCTGCCGGCAACAGTGGTGGAAGTGGATACGATAGGGTCTTTTAAGAGACTCCTGGACAGGTACATGGAACTTAGAAAAATAGAGGGCTATGGGTAACCCTAGGTAATTTCTAAAGTAAGTACATGTTTGGCACAGCATTGTGGGCCGAAGGGCCTGTATTGTGTTGTAGGTCTTCTGTGTTTCCATGCTTTTAGAGAGTGGAAGGAAGTTGAACATGCACTAGTCCTCAATGAAGGTTCTGTGGTGGAAAGGATGAGCAACTTCTAGTTCATGGATGCCAACATCTTGGAGGAGTCATCCAAAGTGCATCATAAAGAGAAAACCATAAAGAAGATGCATCAGTGTTTCTACTTTCAGGAGATTTGACATATCATTGAAGACTCTGACAAAACTACAGATGTATGGGAAGCATTCTGACTGTTTGTATCATGGTCTGGTATGGAAACTTCAATGCACAGGAATGCAAGAGGCTCCAGAGGCAGGGAACTCAGCCAAGTACTGGAGCCTGAAAACCCACATTCACAGCTTAACAACAGCTCCTTCCCCACTGCCATCAGGTTCTTGAACTGATCTGAAAACCCTAATCCTACCTCAAACTATATAAATCAGACTCTCAATTTACATTAGTGTCATTATATTTATTGTGCCAAGTAAGTTACTTATAATTGATGTTAATTTAAGGTTACATTAAATTCTGTCATATTTGTAATGGACTGTGTTCCCGCTGCAAAAAGCAAATTTTTGTGGAATATAAGCCCTGAGTATATATGTCTAAGATAATAAAATTTAACTTGAACTTGGCCCTGGTTACACATGCTAACCAGCATTGGCACTCCCCAATGCCGTGTGCTCAGTCTGCTGCTGTCCACACTGCTGATGCATGACTGCATTGCCAGATCCATTTCAAACCCAATCATCTAGTTCACTGATGACACAACACTGACAAAGACAAGACGATGTACAGAGAGGTGATTATGCGGCTGATAGAATGGTGCAAGTACAACAACTTAGGTCTCGATGTGGACAAGATCAATGAGATGATTGTGGACTTTAGGAAGGTGCAGGCTAACCACTCCTCACTACACATACATGGTTCCTCCATGGACAGAGTTAGGAGCATCAAGTTTCTGGGAGTGCACGTAATGGCTAATTTCAACTGGTTCTTCAACACTATCTCCTTGGTCAAGAAAGCACAGCAGCATCAATCATTGGGGTCTCTCTTCCACTCATGAGAGATAATTATCAGGGTCACTGTGTATGCAGGACCTTTACCCATTGTCAGTGATCCCTCCATCTATCTAACAAACCCTTTAATCCCCTAACATCAGGCAGGATGTATCATAACATTAGGATAAGAACTGTTAGGATGGGGTACAGTTTCAAATCCCAGGATATAAAACTACTGAATTCCCTACCACCACCCAAGTCTCATCATGCATGAAGTGCCAGTAATGTTATACTTGTTTACTTTTTAACTTGTATCGTATATGCACCTTATTATTTATTCATTTATTTGTGGTAATACTTCTTCATGTGTTTTGTGTGTGAGTCATATGTGCTGTATTGTGCATCTTGGTCTGGAGGAATGTTGTCTCATTTGGCGGTGTACTTGTTTATAGTTGAAATGCAATAAACTTGAACTATCAAAAATCTTTGGAGGTGCTAGGTTGAATTGTCTCATCAGAACTTTTACAATATCTTCACAATAGATTTTATCCATAATTTGTGGTGCAAATAAATGCATCAATATCTCATATGTCTTCAGTATTACTAGTTGTATGGTCCTCCTTTGCACACTTAGCATTAGGAACATCTTGACTTGTATTTTTAACAGAGCAAGGATGGACATCAATGGTCCGAACTTGGCAAACTGTCAGGATTTTGTAATCCAACAGCTTGTTGGCACACAGATTCTCTACTACCATTTTAACTAGATTTGATCCAACCTGTAGAACCACTCCCCCCCCAGCTTACATCACAGGTATTGTACCCCTACAGTTCTTTCCTCAGCATCAGCTCTTTGTATTCATAATGGGACTCTGATCATGAAAAAAAGGTGTAAGGACAGGATGGGGTAAGTTGGTGAAGGGGTTTGGGGCACATCTTCTGCATTAATTGTTTTGAAAAGTTGTTATCCTCCATTGCCTTTACGAAAGTGGGAGTGAACCTCCTTCTTAAACCACTAGAGTACATTTGGGGAAGATACTCACTTGATTTTGTTGGGTATGGAGGTATGAAGAAAGAATGGCAATATATTACCAAGAGAGGATTATCTGCAATATGGAGGGAATCTTGCGTGGTGATGCTCCCACATTCCTTGCCCACATAGGAGAAAAACTAACTGCAAGTGTGCATCCTCCTTTTGCCCATGTAGGATTGGAAGCACTCATGGGCACAATTCCTTTATCCACTGAGAACTATAATATACTTACAATTGGCACTTCTCTGCTCAATGAAATCATCAAGCTGCTCCCCAATGGTATATTGGTTTTAAAGAGTTGTAAATTACCTAGATGTGGCTGAGTCAGAGCTCCAGCTGGATAATGGAAAACTTAGTAGAGGCAGCAAGACTTGGTTCCTTTATAACCACTGTCAAACAAACCAGGAAATGCTTTATGATGGGATTGTTACCCAATAATGAAGTGTCTGCATTCTCCACAATGGAATTCTGGTTGAAAAGGTCCACAAAAAAAAACCCGTGTGAGCTTAACGATAAATTTTGCATCCTTTGCTATTTCTGACATTCAGTGAGGCAAACCTGTCAATACACTGACCATCTAGTTGTGCATCTCCATCAGCCTTTACGTGAAAAATATTGTGTTCTCATCTGTATTTTCATCCATGAAGAAAAATCTAAAATTACTGGCAGGAATTTTGATAAATTTGCCCCAATAACCTCTGGCATTTCAATTACACTGAATGATGTGGTGAGGAAAGTGTTTCCTTTGGGGGGATCTCAATGCACTTCCAAAGTGAACAAAGCAAAAGTCTTATTGACATTAGAGCCAGAGATGCCAAATCAAACATTGTGATAGCCCATCTCCTGACTCTCCACTAACAGCGAACTTGCACAATAAGAGAAGCTCATTATTGTCTCACTCACAAACTTGGAGTGTTAAATAGAAATGGATAACTTATGCCAGAAATGGTTGAATGTATAAACACTGAGGGTAAACATTTATAGATATTCAAATAATACTGAACAGCATTCTGGGAACTCACAAGAACACAATGATTATTAAGTTTACGTTTTAAGTAATGAAACATATTGACGAATAAACTCTTTGCAGGCTTCCAGCTGGGACAGATATAAATTTTTCACTGACAACAAACACTGCCATCTTCATCAAAACGTCAGTTAAAATTGATACCTGTACCTGGATGGAAACCCGTGAAGTATTTATTCATCATAATGCTGGGAAAGTACTAGATCCCTTTTCAAGGAAACGTATTGTTTTTATAGTAACAATACATTGTCAACCTGTTTTGGAAGTTATGTACAGAACTGTCAAAAACCTCAATGCAAACTACCGTTTCCAATTCCAGAGACGATGCTTCAGTTCTCAAAAATGAAATTAGATTGCATGATGGGATTTCTAGGCCTGGATTATTGAACTGAACGAGCCTTTGTTTTCATAAAGCCATCAAAAGTGAGTAGTGTTGCTCCTCAGTTGTCCACATAATGCAACTTCATCAATATTCAAAATATTCAAAAAGCTCAAAATGGTGCTTAGGACAAAAATGTATTGATTAACCACACAGAGTATGCCCTCCCTGTAACATTAGCATTTCCTGCTGCAGCTCACAGAATCTACAAGATGTATGGTGATAACTCATCCGGGTTTCCCTGGCTGCACCTTCCAATCCAGTACTTCAGAAAGTGAGCACAGGAAATGCAAAGGCACATGAAAGCCCTTCTAAGTTACCCTTCAAATTACAAACTTTCCTGACTTGGCAAATATATTGCCATTATTTCACTATTATTGACCTTAAATCCTGGAACTCCCTGTCTAAAGAGCAATACACAAGTTTCCTTACTACCTGGACTGCCATGGTTCACCATAGGAAAATGTGAATGTGCTGGAGAGTGAAGAGGAGATTCACCAGGATGTTACCTGGAATGAAGGATTTTAGTTATAGGGAGAGATTGGATAAGCTGGGCTAGTTTTTCCTGGAGTGAAGGTGACTGATGGGTGACCTATTAGAAGCCTAAAAGATTATGAGATGATCAGAATCTTTCTTCTTACGATAGGGGTATCAAAATTAAGAGGGCATAAAATCGATTTAAGGAAAGAAGAAGGAGCTTTAAAGGGGATACACATAGGCACGACTCGAGTAGCAGCAGTACTCTCAATGGATACGATTAAATATTCCCATTTCAGCCTGTTATAGCTAAAAAGCACAACTGCTTCCAAGTACAGCCAACAAAGATGTCTTAATGCGTTTAAACAAACTATCATTGCTTAAAAACTGACGGAAACAATACCGTTTGTGGCTGGAAGTGCCCATGGAGGACACCTCGGAGGAAGCGCAGGTGTAGATCAGGGTTACAAGTGCGTTTAAGGAAAAGGGGTTTTAAACTCCCTGTACTATCTTCCTGGCGAACGTGCAGTCTCTGGTGAATAAAACCAATGATCTCAGAGCCAGAGTGCTGAATCAGAGGGACATTAGGACCATGCGTGTCCTTTGTTTCACAGAATCCTGGTTAACTCTTTCCATACTGGATGCAGTGATTCAGATTGACGGGTTTACTATACACCATCAGGATAGATCTATAGAGTCTTTCAAAACAGAGGTGGAGGACTATGCCTCATGATCAACTCTTCTTGGTGCACAAATATATCAGTGCTGTCCCAATTCCACTCACCAGACCTGGAATATCCAGCAGTAAAGTGTCGTCCTTTTTATCTACCACGGGAGTTCTCCAGGGTCATTTTGGTAGCAGTTTACATTCCACCTCAGGCCAATGTCAAGCAGGCTTTAGATGATTTGAGTAATGGGATCAACATGCACGAAACAGCGCACCCTAATGCCTTTACCATCTTTTTGGAAGATTTTAACAAGGCCAGTCTGAAAAAATCACTAAGCAACTACCATCAACAGATCACTTGCAATACCAGAGGAAGCAACACACTGGACCATTGCTACACCACCATCAAGAATGCCTACCGTGCTATTCCATGCCCTCACTTTGGGACTAATCACCTGGCTGTACTTCTACCACCTGAGTATAGGCAGAGACTGAAGGCTCCAGCACCAGCAGTGAGGACCAAGAAGGTATGAACAAGGGAAGCACAGGAGCGCCTACAGGACTGCTTTGAATCAGTGGACTGGACTGTATTCAGGGATTCATCTTTGAACCTGGATGAGTATGCTGCAGTTGTTACCGACTTCATTAAAACCTGTGTGGATGAGTGTGTGCCTACAAAGACTTACTGTACATTCCCAATCTAAAAGCCGTGGATAAACCAGGAGGTACGTCATCTACTGAAGGCTAGATCTGTGGCATTCAAGTCTGGCAACCCAGGCCTGTGCCAGAAATCCAGGTATGATTTGCAGAGGGCTATTTCAATGGCGAATAGACAATTTCAAATGAGGTTGGAGGTGATATTAGATGCACGGCAACTCTACAAAGCAAAACCCAATGAATGGCAGCGATGCTTCAGTATCAGATAAACTCAACACCTTCTATGCCCACTTTGAAAGGGAGAACACAACTACAGCTGTGAAGATCCCTGCTGCACCTGACGACCCTGTGATCTCCGTCTCAGAGGCCGATGTTAGACTGTCTTTAAAGAGAGTGAACCCTCGAAAGGCAGAAGGTCCTGATGGAGTACCTGGTAGGGCTCTGAAAACCTGTGCCAACCAACTAGCGGGAGTATTCAAGGACATTTTCAACCTCTCACCGCCACGGGCAGAAGTTCCCAAAAAGGTAACAATTGTACCAATGCCTAAGAAGAACACTGTGGGCTGCCCTAATGACTATCACCCGGTAGCACTCACATCGATAGTGACGAAATGCTTTGAGAGGTTGGTTATAACCAGACTGAACTCCTGCCTCAGCAAGGACCTAGACCAATTGCAATTTGCCTATCACCACAATAGGTCAATGCAGACACAATCTCATTGGTTCTCCACACGGGTTTAGACCACTTGGACAACACAAACACCTACGTCAGGATGCTGTTCATCGACTATAGCTCAGCATTTAATACCATCATTCCCACAATCCTGATTGAAAAGTTGCAGAACCTGGGCCTCTGTACCTCCCTCTGCAATTGGATCCTTGACTTCCAAACCGGAAGACTACAGTTTGTGCGGATTGGTGATAACATCTCCTCCTCGTTGATGATCAACACTGGTGCACCTCAGGGATGTGTGCTTAGCCCACTGCTCTGCTCTCTATATACACATGACTGTGTGGCTAGGCATAGCTCAAGTACCATCTAGAGTGCTTGGTGGTGGTGCCAATGCTTGGGGGAGGGGGGATTGTTGCTCGCTGTGGCTTACGCGCAGGAGGGAGGGGAGCTGGGGCGTGGGGCTTTGGGGTTCTTACGTTTGACTGTCGTTCATTCTTTAGGGCACTTCTCTGTTTTCATAGATGTTCACAAAGAAAAAGCATTTCAGGATGTATATTGTATATATTTCTTTGTCATTAAATTGGATCTTTGAACCTTTGAAATCTTGATGTAGGTTGGTGATCGGTGGTGTTCCGCAGGGATTTGTTCTGGGACACCTCCTCTTTGTGATTTTTATAAATGATCTGGTTGAAGAAGTAGTAGGATGGGTTAGTAAGTTTGCTGATGACACAAAGGTTCGGGATGTTGTTGATAGTCTGGAGGGTTGTCAGAGGTTACAGCAGGAAATCGATAGGATGCAGAACTGGGCTGAAAAGTGGCAGATAGACTTCACCCCAGATAACTGTGAAGTGGTTTATATTGCTAGATCAATTTCTAAGACAGAATATAATATTAATGGTAGGACTTGGCAGTATCGAGGATCTGAGAGATCTTGAGTTCTGTGTCCATAGGACACTCAAAGCTGTTGCACAGGTTGACATTGTTGTTGAGAAGGTGTATGGTGTGTTGGCATTCATCAATCATGGGATTGAGTTCAAGATCCGTGAGGTAATGTTACAGCTATATAAGACCTTGATCAGACCCCAATTGGAGTACTGTGTTCAGTTCTGGTCACCCCACTATGGAAAGGATATGGACCCTATAGAGAGAGTGCAGAGGAGATTTACAAGGATGTTGCCTGAATTGGAGGGCATACTCTATGAGAATAGGTTGAGTGAACTTGACTTTTTCTCCTTGGAGCAATGAAGGATGAGAGGTGACCTGATAGGGGCGTATAAGATGATGAGGGGTATTGATTGTGTGGATAGCCAGAGGCTTTTTCCCAGGGTTGAAATGGCTAACACGAAGGGGCATAATTTTAAGATGCTTGGAAATGGGTACTGAGGGGATGTCAGGTGTATGTTTTTCACACATAGAGTGGTGGATGTGAGGAGTGAACTGCCGGAGGCAGTGGTGGAAGCAGATACAATAGGGTCTTTTAATAGCCTCTTATATAGGTACATGGAGCTTAGGAAAACAAGAGGCTATCCTCTAGGGAAATACTAGGCAATTTCTAGAGTAGGTTACATGGTCGGCACAACATTATGGGCCATAGGGCCTGTAATGTGCTGTAGATTTCTCTGTTCTATGTTCTATGATATGGACTCTATAACTCTATGCCTCTAAAGGTAATGCAGTCACCAATAATTTATAACTGGGTTTCGCAAGGCTTTACTCTTGATGCCGACTTAAGAGATTTTCATGGTTTTGTCTGCTCCAATCTCTACTCCCATTTTAACACAACACTAAAACAAAAATATACATTTTTATAGCCACTCATAATTAATTTCCAATGCCACTCTGGGTTGACCTGGCACTAGTCTGAAGTACAATAACTTAAACATAAAGACCTAAGGATCAATGTGTGTGGATTAAATGATCAGTAGAATTCAGGCAATCCCTGAGTTATGGCAGTTACGATTCACAAATAATTAACAAAAATCTGAGAAATGGAAAAAAATTCACCTCAAAGAATCTGTGTGCCATCTTTTTTTCCACTCACATTTCTTGATGGAATCGACATAATGTGGCTGTGTCTTACAGAAAGTCATGAAATGTACCGTTTTTGTGGAATGCAACACCTTTCTTAATGAAGGGCCATTAATCCATTAATTATAAGTGCCTTTGAAACATCATGGAACTCCACTAAAGAACTAATAAGAGTCCTCTAATAACTGAAAATAAAAGTTTGTAAACATGGGAAATGTAAAATGAAACAAGAAAAAGCAGGAAGTACTGAGTAGGTCATGCATCATGTGTGGAGTGAGAAACAGAATAAACACTTTATTTCAGGTCCGTGACTTTTCCTCAGGATGGTCACCAACTTAAAAATGTAATGGTAACTTCCTGACCAGCTGAGCATTTTCTCCTCTCAAATGAAACAAGAGTTCTCATAACTCAAGAAAATAATGGTGAGAGGAAGGGGGAGAGGCACTGTTATTTGGTCATTAACTGTCTTAACATTGTTTTAAGCAGATAATTGACTTAAATGATTTTGCTATGCTTTGTATATTATATATAACAATATATTTACAATATTACTTAATACTACTAAAACATTAAATATACAACAGATTTTATTTTCTCTCCATTTTTAATCTGAGGAGGTCCATTTACTGGATAAAAGGAAAGACAATTATAGCTTTTGTATGACCTACCTGGAGATGTTTAGCTATACATAATCAATAACTACAAACAGGAGAAGGTCTTTCAGCTCCTAAAGACCTTCAGTTCCTTAATATTTTAATACTCCGTGACATTCTTAACAAAAGTCTGTTGATTTTAGTCTTGAAAACTTCAGATCCAACACCCATTGCCTTTTGTAGTCTGAATTTCAGATTTCCACTCATCACTTTGTGAAAAAGTGCTTTCCAATTTAATTCTTGAATGACCCTTGATCTATGCACTAAACTCTCATCTTTTATATTCCCAACTGCAGTAAATAGTTACCCTGTATTTATCTGATCAAATCCTTTAAACAAATTAATTGATCCCTTCTCAGTATTCTAAATGCAAGGGTATTATAGTACTTGGTACAGCCTGTCCTCATTATTTCACATTAATATCAATCAAATGAATCTTTCCAAGGCCAATGTATTTTTCCTGAGGTGCAGTGTCCCAATTTGTATGCAATGTTCCAGATTATTTTTAACTATAGTTCCTTACAACTGGAGCATAACTTCTTATTTGTATTGCAGCCCCGAGGTAAAACCAACATTCTACTAGCTTGCTGGATTGATATTTTGCCCTGGTCCAAGGCATTGGGTATTACTGCTGACTCTCGGCTGAAAGTATCCTATTCCTATTGATTAGTTATAAGGCAAACTGCAAGGGAGCAAACTGAAGCTCAAAAGGGAAAAGCAACTTTATAAGATGCTGCTTAGTTCTCAGTAGTTTGCAGACTGTTGGTAACTGTGGTCTCGGGAAAGAGAACAGACTAGAGGCATGCATCCTGAAATAATTTATAAAGTGTATAAAGTAGAAAAAAATTCTGAAGAACTTCAATTAAATTGATCTACTACTTCTATGGTTTACATGGGGAGAAATCTGTCTGACTTAATTAATATTTAGCACATTGTGCAAACTGTTGGAATGCTTTACAAAACTGACATTGAAATAAGAGGAGAATTCAGAGTCTGCTGACTGGGATTAACTATGTGACACAAGACTTCACACATAAAGTTGGCAACATGAGGAATTAAAATGGTCAGATGCAAAATGTAAACTGAAAGCTTTTTTTAATGAGTAGGTACAGTAGATTGTTTAATAGAGGAAAATGTAAAACTATCAATACTTAAGTAAAACAAAGCTTGAGATTGTATTTTCTCTCAGTGTTGTTTTGATGAGCTAAGTTATAATGATTGTGCTTATAATTGAAAGTGATGATAAGGGGCTGATATAAGAACACATCTTGGAATAAGGTAATACCTTAACTTCTATGAAATCATTAAAATATCATCTGAGGGGCAAAGTATCAAATAATTAGGCCAGTAAAATTTCATATTCATTTGAATCATGTACTAGGCAGAGTGAGCTTTTACAGAGGATGACTGCTTAAAAATGGAACCTGGAGATTAACTTTCATGTCCTTCAGAAGATCAAACAGGGTAAATATAAAGTGTTTAAATTGCCAAGTAGGTTGTCTTTTCCCATACTTTCACCCATTCTTGGTGAGATTCAATTTGTTTTGATGTTATGCAATGTAGATATTGAAAGATGAAGTAATATCACTTCCACTTTGAAATGAAAAATTACAGAACTGCATGTACAACTATAAATTGTGCTGCATAATTTTAAGTGAATCATTACTGCTTAATGCCATAACATACAGTATATTAGAACTGTAATGGATTAACTGGCAGACAGCACATCGATTGCAACTTATGTAAACATTCAGCACTGCAAGCACTAAAAAACCCATAGTGCTGAAGGCAGTTTCAAAATTATAATACAATAAAACACATTGAAACATGTCCTTTCGAAACATGCTTTTGTTTGGCCAATGCACAGCAAATGGTAATATCTCTGTATTTTGGAAGTTGCTAAAGCCAGTAAACTAGTGTCTAAACAAAAATGGTACAGTAATTGTTAGCATACCAACAAAAATAAAAAAGGGGCCCAGACCATATTTTTCTGGCTTGCTGCCCAAAATATCAAGCCAGATGCTTTTTTGCTTAGCCAGAATCAGCCCTGAGCTATCATTTTTAATAAGTTCATTTGTATTAGAAACAGCTTCTTGAAAATAATTTCCTCTGTCAATGTCTTTACAGACAAATGGGTTTTATCTTTCAGCCACGTTTGTGTACATAACACAGTTATGTGCATCAGGTTTTTTTTTAACCCTTGCTGAGGATTTATTGAAAACTACTTCAGGATAATAACAAATGCTGCTTCTTTGTCTAGGTACAGTTATACAGTACATTGATTTTACAAAATTGTGCCTTGTAAAGGAGTGATTACAAAAATCAGTATACAAGTATTTCACAATCAGAGTTTTTCTTTTGAACTTTTTTTATTGCTGTGGTCAAATTGCCGAGAAATTGAATCGTGCGATGTTGAAATAAACAGTACTACACGATCCTTTCAATTCACTCAGAGCAAGCCATCAGTAATCAGTTCCAGATGCAATGGTGCATTTATGAAATTGGACCAGGTATATCCAATGCACACCTGTTTCCGACTCTGCTGATATCAATTGGAGTTCAAAGCTTCATGTAATAGGTATCATGGAACATATTTGAACAAGGAATGCATTGGAGTCATTTGTTGCTTTTCTCACAAGGAAAAGTAATACAGGTATTCCCCAGGTTCTGATCCTCTGATTTATGCACTACGCATACATACGAAGGAACAGTTGGTAGATCAGCACGATGGATTTACGAGCTTTTGAGGTCACATTCCTGACTTGTGAACTGTCACAGGAATGGAAGCCTTTGGTAACCTAGGTAGGACATCTGTTCTTGTTGCTGTCATTACTGGATCTGGTGTTATGAACATGGCTGATCACACAGGTTGGATTGGGACCTTAGCAGAAGCAAAGACACACCACTCCATGAACAGCCCACTCCTATTCCACATGCATCTTTCTATGGAAGTAATGTAATATCAGGCTGGGTTTTTACAAGATTGTCACCACAGAAAAATGCAAAAATCTTTAAGAAGACCTTTGCTCCATTACTATCAATGTGGAGGTCAGTAAAGTTAACTTCAGCCTCCTTGTTGCAGGATCTTTCCAGCTGTCCCTCAATTTTAGAGAATCATCGAATGATTACAGAATAGGGGTTGAGCACTTAGCCAATCATGTCTGCAGCAGCTCTGTATCGGAGCAATCTACTAGTTCCACTCTACAGCCCTTTGTCCATACTTTGCCATTTTTTTGGCATCTGAAAGGCCACTGGGACATGTGGAGGCAACCTCTGTGTTATGTGTTATGGGGGTTAAGATAATAGAAATTCACCTTTACAGAGTTCAGAAATCACTACCCAAAATTATGAAAAACAGCATAAAATCCACTCTTACCAAATTTATGTGAGGAAAAAAAGTAAATAAAAAATATTTTTTCAACTCATGATACTTGATGCATGTGCAGATAACACGATTTTGTGATACAGAAAATCATAGTACTGTAAGTACTGATGGAACACAGCTCCCTGTAGTGTGGCCTTTATTCACAAAGGAATGATTTCAGATACTTTGATTTTAGTGAGGAGAAAGGGCTGACTTCCATGAGAAAGCCATCAAATAAACTCATACATAATAGCTCCCATTAATAAACAGCAGCTTTATGCCCAACATCAGGAAAGTAATCCACTCCCTCAACATAGAGATGTTTGCAAATCACTAGAAGAATTCCATTTTTCCCATTTTTAGGAAGCAATTATTTGTGTTTAGCCTCTGATGTATGTATATATCTGTACTTGTTCCATTGACCTGCATTTGGTTTATGTTTTAGTGAATAAAAAGATTGTCTAGATGTGAGAATATCTTTCACCGTGACTCCTCAGGTAATGCACACCAGATTCCAACTACTCTCTGTGTGGAAGAACTCCCCTTCAGACCCCATCTAAATCTTCTACCTCTCACTTCCTATCACTGCCCTTTTGGTTCAGACAACTCCAACGCTTCCTGGCATTGGTTGCTGTCTACAGTTGGCAATGTTGTGAAGCATGCAACACACTGTGATAACATCCACGAGAGAGTCATTAAATGAACACATACATAATGAATCCCATTAATAAACTGCAGCTTTATACCCACCATCAGGAAATGTTTTCACTCCCTCAACTTACAGATGTTTGCAAATTACCAGAAAAATTTTCATATGTTGTTAAACATTTCAGCCAATGCATTTGCAAGAAAGGCACTTCACAATATTTTGTGTGGGTTGCTTTGGACTTCCAGCATCTGCAGATTTTCTTGTGTACACAATATCTGAATCAGTACATAAGTGTAATTACCAAGAAAGCATGGCAGCATTTCTACTTTCTTAGATGTCTGCGGAGATCTAAGACTTTGACAAACATCTATAGATGTGTAGTGGAGAGTATATTGATTGACTGCATCACGGCCTGGTATTGAAACACCATTGCCTTTGAACGTAAAATCCTACAAGATGTAGTGAATTTGGCCCAGTACATCACTGGTAAAGCCATCCCAACCATTGAGCACATCTACATGAAACACTGTCATAGGAAAACAGCATCTATCATCTGAGATCTGCACCATCCAGGTCTCGCTGCTGCCATCAAGTAGAAGGTATAGAGCCTCAGGACTCACACCACCAGGTTCAAGAACAATTACTATTCCTCAACCATCAGTTCCTGAATAGAAGGGGAAAACTACACTCACCTGCCCCATCATTGAAATGTTCCTACAACCAATGATCTCACTTTAAGGACTCTTTATCTCATTATCTCATTATTTATTGCTATTTACTTATATTTGCATTTGCACAATTTGTTGTCTTCTGTACTCTGGTTGCTCTTTCATCAATCCTGTTATCATTACTATTCAATAGAGTTGCTGAAATGCCCACAAGAACATAAGTTTCAAGGTTGTATATGGTGACATATATGCATTTGATAATATATGTACTTAGAACTTTGAATCAGATTGCTATTTAATGGTCATGATGATACACCATGGAGAGAACATTTCAAGTATGAAATACACACTCATTCATCAATGAGATTGTCTTCATGGTTCTAAATATGAATAATTTTAAATAATGGCACCAACTGGCCATTCTAAACTACAGAGTAATCCCAAATGTCTCAACAAGAGAAGCACAGACTTTATTCCATTCACAACAGTTGAAAATTATGAGCAACACACACAATGCTGCAGGAACTCAGCAAGTCAACTGTGAAGAGGGAATGAACATTTCAGGTTGAGACCCTTCAGCAGCACTGGAAAGGAAGGGGCAGAACGTAGAATAAGGAGGTGGGGAAGGAGTATAAGCTGGCAGGTGATAGGTTGAGACTGGGTAAAGGAAGGTGGGTGGGGCGGGGGGTGGTTCTGACATGCCGGTCCATGGCCTCTTCTTCAGCCATAATGAAGCCACTCTCAAGTTGGAGGAGCATCACTTTATTTTCCATCTAGGTAGCCTTCAACCTGATGGCATGAATATTGATTTCTCTAACTTCTGGTAGTTTTTCTGCTCCCCCTTCTCTCTTCTTCATTTTCCCATTCTGGCCTTTTACCTCTTCACTTCACCTACCTATCACCTCCTCCTGGTGCCCTTCCTTCTTCTCTTTCTCCCATGATGACCTCTCCTCTCCTATCAGATTCCTTCTTCTCCAGCCCTTTGTCTTTTCCACTTATCATTTCCCAGCTTCTTACTTCATCCTTCCTCCCCCACACACCTGGCTTCATCTGTCACCTTTTTGCTTGCCCTCGTCTCCTTCTGCCCACCTTTTTATTCTGGCATCTTCCCCCCTTCTTCTCCAGTCCTGATGATGTGTCTCTGCCAGAAACATCAATGGTTTATAAATCTCTGCAGGTGTTGCTTGATCTGTTGAGTTCCACCAGCATTTTACATAGAAACTCAAGTGGTCAAGTTTGGAGGTATAGACACAAACGGTTCTGGTATAATTTAAACCTCTGTAGCTGTGATGCTGCTGCAAGCAAGATTTTCATTGTAGGTGTACGTGCACTTGACTATAGATTGAACTTGATTTGACTTGGATGAAGGCTTCAAGAATAGGTGGGGAAGGTAATAATGGAGATAGGCAATAATAGGAAGGCTGATTTTAGCAATTTTGGTGATCAAATAAATATGAGGCTGAGAACAGCTCATAATGAGATCAGCTATTGAGATCACAATGCTCTGACTCCACCTCAATAGACATGAAGACAAATTGACAGGCGGCAATAATTGCTCATACACATTTCATTCTATGTTGGACGATTGACAAGCAAAATGTCTGGAGAAGGGTCTGAAAATGTCTAAAATGTCTGAAAGTACTGAAGAAGTTGTGATGAGATAGGGTTAGGGCTAAGAGTCATCAACGTGAATCAGGAGAAATAGTACAAGGGAAAGGGCAGTTCAGGAAATGAAAATGGGCCTTAAAATGTAAACTCACTTACTCAGCCTTGCCCTGCCAGATTCTACTGTGCATTCCCATAGTGTTCTTCCTTCTGTTAGCACTTTTGTGTTCGGCCTCCACAAATAAAGCGGTGAGTCTTGTCATGCATTCCCTGTGGTGGGAGTTGGTGTCGGCTGAGTATCAAAGAGAGGCCCTGGAGATCAAAGGGGCTCTACTTTAGGTAGCACGAGTCCCATATGTTTCCTTGAAGTTGTTTTTTCATTGTTAAGGTCACAGGGCAGTGAAGGGTTCATTTGGGGTGAATGTGTTGCCATCTGGAGAGACAAGAGCCTCATTCTCTCCCAAGTCCAGCTGCCCTTATTATCAGTCCACACAGTCCTGAGTCTGGAGATTAGGAGGTGAAGTGGTAACTGAAGTGAAATAAAGGCCCCATGAAAATGTGCTGTACATCTGACCTACACATCAATTGTTACATTATATTGATAATTGGTGTCAGTCCACAGCATAATTACTGTGCCAAAAGCAGACTCCCAATCTGACGAAGTTAGGTGTTGGATGGGAAGAAAAACATAGTACAGTATACTAGTTTTAATTCTAAAAATATTTTACTTGCCCGTTATTATGGGTATTCTGCCTTTTCAATGAGATGTTTAAATAAGCCTGCCTTCTCTTGTAGGGGGATATAATAGATCTCATGAGACCCAAGAGCAAAGGTTAAGCCATTCGGCCCATCGAGTCTGTCCTGCCAATTTATAATGGCTAATTTATTATCTCTCTCAGCTTCATTCTGTTGCCTTCTCCTATTAAGACCATAATAGTTCACAGCATAATTTTCAAGAAGGGCAACAATAACCACCTTGGTAGTCTGGCCAAAATGTTTATTATCACCAGCATGTGACGAGAAATTTGTTAACTTAGCAGAAGTAGTTCTTCGAGTCTTCAAGCTCCTGAGCCTTCTCCCGGAGCGAAGAGGGACAAAAAGTGTGTTGGCTGGGTGGGTCGTGTCCTTGATTATCCTGGCAGCACTGCTCCGACAGCGTGCGGTGTAAAGTGAGTCCAAGGATAAAAGATTGGTTTGTGTGATGTGCTGGGCTGTGTTCATGATCTTCTGCAGCTTCTTCTGGTCTTGGACAGGGCAACTTCCATACCAGGTTGTGATGCACCCTAGAAGAATGCTTTCTACGGTGCATCTATAAAAATTATTGAGGGTTTTAGGGGACAGGCCAAATTTCTTTAGCTTTCTCAGGAAGTAAAGGCACCAGTGGGCCTTCTTGGCAGTGAACTCTGCTTGGTTGGACCAAGTCAGGTCATTTGTGATATTGACCCCGAGGAACTTAAAGCTTTTGACCTGTTCCACCTGAGCACCACCGATGTAGATGGGGTCGTGCAGTCCGTTACTCCTTCTGAAGTCAACAACCAATTCCTTCGTCTTGCTGATGTTGAGGGATAGGTTATTGTGTTCGCACCATGCCACCAGGTTCTTAATTTCCTCTCTGTACTCAAACTCATCATTACTGGAGATACGGCCTACAATTGTGGTGTCATCAGCAAACTTATATATTGAGTTTGATGGAAACTTGGCTACACAATCATGGGTGTACAGTGAGTACAGCAGGGGGCTGAGTACACAGCCTTGTGGGGCACCGGTGCTCAGAGTGATTGTAGAGGAGAGCTTGTCCCCTATTTTTACAGCCTGGCTCCTGGCTGTGAGGAAGCTGAAGATCCAGCTGCAGATCTGAGTGCTAAGACCCAGGTTCCGGAGCTTAGGAATCAGTTTATTTGGAATGATGGTATTAAAGGCAGAGCTGTAGTCAATGAAAAGGAACCTTACATACGCATCTTTATTCTCCAGGTGTTCTAAGGAGGAAAGTAGGGCCAGAGAGATGGCATCTGCTGTTGACCTGTTGCTCCGGTAGGCGAATTGCAAAGCGTCGAGGTTGACCGGTAGGCTGTAGTTGATGTGTGCCATAACCAATCGCTCGAAGCACTTCATAGCAATTGATATTAGAGCCACAGGTCGATAGTCATTCAGGCATGCCATCTTGCTCTTCTTCGGCACTGGGATTATCATTGCCTTCTTAAAACACGAGGGGATCTTAGACTGAAGCAGGGAGCAGTTGAAGATGCAGCAAACACTCCAGCTAGCTCACTTGCACAGGCCCGGAGAACCCGTCCTGGGACACCATCTGGGCCCGTCGCCTTCCTTGGATTTATCTTCAGGAAGGCCCTTCTAACGTCCTCCTCGATAATGATGAATCTCGATGCTACCAGGTCCAGTTCATCCGGAGAGGGCAGGACGCTCCTCTTCTGTTCGAATCTTGCGTAGAATATTTTAAGTTAGTCAGGAAGAGAACCGCTACAGTTATTGATATTCCCAGCCTTTTTTTTGCACCCAGCGATCTGATTTAGACCCTGCCATAGTCTACTGGCATCCTTCTGGTTAGCCTGGGCTTCCAACTTGGCTCGATATTGCCTCTTGGTGCCCTTAATGGCTTTCCGGAGTTCATGCCCGGATTCCGTGTAGCGACTGGTATCCCCGGACCTAAAAGCCACAGCTCTAGCCTTCAAAAGGGACTGGAGCTCATAATTTATCCAAGGTTTCTGGTTAGGGGATACCCAGATCGTTTTGCGAGACACACAGCCTTCTGTGCATTTCCAGATAAAGTTTGTGACAACTGAGGCATACTCATCGAGGTTAGCTGCCGAGTCCTTGAATACTAACCAGTCAAGTGTCCAAGGATTCAATGTCCATTTAGGATGGCAGAGGGAAAGAAGCTGTTCCTGAATTGCTGAGTGTGTGCCTTCAGGCTTCTATAACTCTTACCTGATGGTAACAGTGATAAAAGGGTATGCCCTGGGTGCTGAAGGTCCTTAATAATAGATGCTGCCTTTCTGAGACACCGCTCCCTAAAGATATCCTGGGTACTTTATAGGCTAGTGCCCAAGATGGAGCTGACTAGATTAACACCCTTCTGTAGCTTCTTTCGGTCCTGTGCAGTAGCCCCTTCATACCAGACAGTGATGCAGCCTGTCAGAATACTCTCCATGGTACAACTATAGAAGTTTTTGAGTGTATTTGTTGATATGCCAAATCTCTTCAAACTCCTAATGAGGTATAGCCGCTGTCTTACCCTCTTTATAACTGCGTCGATATGTTGGGACCAGGTTAGATCCTCAGAGGTCTTGACACCCAGGAAGTTGAAACTGCTCACTCTCTCCACTTCTGATCCCTCTATGAGGATTGGTATGTGTTCCTTCGTCCTACCCTTCCCGAAGTCCACAGTCAGCTTTTTTGTCTTACCGACATTGAGTGCTAGGTTGTTGCTGTGACACCACTCTACTAGTTGGCATATCTCACTCCTGTACGCCCTCTCGTCACCACCTGAGTTTCTACCAACAATGGTTGTATCGTCAACAAATTTATAGATGGTATTTGAGCTATGCCCAGCCACACAGTCATGTGTATATAGAGAGTAGAGCAGTGGGCTAAGCACACATCCCTGAGGTGCACCAGTGTTGATTGTCAGCAAGGTGGATCTGTTATCATCAATCTGCACAGATTCTGGTTAGGAAGTCAAGGATCCAATTGCAAAGTTCCAGATTCCGCAACTTCTCAATCAGGATCGTGGGAATGATGGTATTAAATGCTGATATTAAATGCTGAGCTATAGTCAATGAACAGCATCCTGACATAAGTGTTTGTGTTGTCCAGGTGGTCTAAAGCTGTGTGGAGAGCCATTGAGATTGCATCTGCCATTGACCTATTGTGGTGATAGGCAAAATGCAATGGGTCCAGGTCCTTGCTGAGGCAGGAGTTCAGTCTAGTCATGACCAATCTCTCAAAGCATTTCATCACTGTAGATCTGAATGCTACTGGGTGATAGTCATTAAGGCAGCTCACGTTCTTCTTCTTAGGCACTGGTATAATTGTTGCCTTTTTGAAGAGTGAATGGAAATAATGCCTGAAGCCATGAGGTGATAGGTCAAAGTTTCAAAGGGATGACTGAAGAAAATTTCAAGGATGCTCTTGAAGCCTCCTTAAGAAAAGGCAACATCCTTTTCCAATAATGCCTGACCCATGGCTGCTCCGGGTGTAGATGGAACATTTCAGACGGCATTCAGAGTTCTGAAGCCGTGCATTGGAACCCTACAGTAACTCTGCATGAACTGTTGCTTGCTGCCAGCATCCTCCTGCCCCGTCTGTGAAAGAGTCAGTAGTTCTGCATTGGCCTCATCAAACACTTCAGAACCCAAAAATTCAGAGAAGAAATAAGGCATCCTCAATCCTCATGGACTGTCTAAGAAGAACATTTAGACACTTAGACATGAAAGGTCATAGCTGCATATTATGTAGTTGCATGGTAGTTATGATACATTACTCCAGTATAACACAGTTAAAACAGCATACTATCTGACTTAAATATTAGCATGGTACTTATTGGGATAAGTGTCTTTGTTCTTAATTAAAATAGCTGTATTTTCCCCATCTGTTTCTTTTAGCTCTTTTAGTGAAGCGAATATAATGGGTATTTAATGTTATGCCAAAGGAAACAGTGCCCTTGTAATCCAAGGACTAAAAGACCTTGTTTAAATGCAGCTGAGCCTGTGCTAAATACTGTCTTCCTTGTTTTGTTTAACTAGCTAGTTCAAGAATGTTTAAGAAGGTATGCTCAGTGACCTATGCAGCTGCATTTCATCTCTTATAACAACTGCCAAGCAGAATGTAATATCCTGTGTGGTATAGCACTTTACAAGAAAAAAATTCTTCTGTTGGAGTGGGTATAATAAAATAAGATAAGTTATGATATCTAACTTAATAACATCTGTTTGGAGATAAGAAGACAAACAAGCACATTTTCTCTTCTTGTGGAAAGCAAAACAAGGATTAGCAAGTATCGTCAACAGTGAAATCAACATTAAAAAGGTTCAATGGTCTTCGTAGAACATACTTATTGGCATTAAATTAAGATCATTCTGAAGTGATTGAGTGACTACTTAGGAATTTGCCATTGGCTTCAGGACAGAAGAAGCCTGGAGAATTTATTTGAAGGAGAAATCGATGACAAGTGCTTGTTACTAACTAATAATTTTTGGCATGTTAGAATCTATCTCAGAACTCAACCAAAATACATCTCTTTCAAGTTTCAAGTCACATATGGCAGCAGGTTCAAATGCAGAATACATTTGCACAGATAATTCAAATTATAGACTGTTAAGTTAAATTTGATGTTGGACAAAACTGAAAAGCCCCTTTTAGGAAAGAATAGACAGATGAAGCCAAATTCAACTCTATCTAAAATGCAAACACAGTAGATTGGATATGATAATACCTCTAGATTAAAAGCAGCTCTCCCATGGACAGTAAGGAAAAATATATTTGTCAAAAGGAAAAAAATTGTAGCTTGCTGTGACAAATTTTAATGTTGTTTTAATTATTTATCATTGCTAAAGAAAAGTTGTAATGACAAAAAAAAATGGAAAAGCCTGGTTTTGTTTGATTAGTTCTTTCAAGAACATCATCAATAGTATGAAAGGTAAGCAAAGGAACGACCCTCGATTTGATATGTGATACTATAGCTGGAGAACTTTATAACTGAAAATGTCAGCCAGTCAGAGGTCCATCACTGTGAAGTTATCCAGTTAAAGTATTTAATCTTCTTTGATGCAGAGAATAAAAATCTACATGTTACCTCTGATCTGAATAGAAGGAGGTTGTCTTTTTGATGGCATCACAGATGAGTTTCCAATTAAGGCTCAACAAATTTTATATGTTTTTATAATGAGAGCATTGACTTAGGATCCATTATACTATGGTATACTTTTCATCCATCATAATTTTAAAATTGAGATTTTATTTGTGAAAAGAAACATCTGCAAGTTCATGAGAAAATGTTATCCAGTGAATAACATGAATAATGATAATAATATCAATAATTTATTTATGGGATCTCTTTATTTGTGACTGGATATGTTAGGGGGCCAGGTTCTTTAAAAATGGGTAAATCATAATACCTGTTTAAAAGATATGTTTCCTAGGTTCTCAAAAGAAGCAATGAAACAAATAGCACAGGATCAGTGCTATGGGGTAAAAATGGAGAAAGAGATAGATCAGTAAGATTTAGTCAGCTGTACACTGACAATGGGTAAATCATTGTAAAAAAAATCCCAGGGGAGCATTAATCAGCATTATGAGAAGCACAAGTTGGTCAAAAACAACTTCCAGCATGGAAGTTTTTAGAAGGAGACAGGGGTGGGGGTAATTTGATGCATTTACATACGTTTTAGCAAGAGATTTGGTATCATATGGTAAATTGATCTGGAAGGTAAGAGCCCATCACATTCAGGGAAAGTGGCATGTTAAATTAAAAATTCAACAGATAAAGAAAAGCATAATGTTTTCAGGAGTTTTGGTAACCGGAAGGCTGTGTGCAATGTGATTCTGCAGAGCTCAATATCAGTTCCTTTGCTTTTTGTGAAATATGGATGTGCAAATCTACAGCAAAACTGGTTAAATACGCACAAATATGCCAACCAAAAGTGATCCTTGAGAAGTTTGAGAGAATATATTTGGGCATGGCACATAAAGCAAGCGAATAAATGAAAAGTACGAAGAATCTGGAGTGTAAATCTGCGGACTCCTGAAGGCTGTGGAATTGGTAGATACGTTGTTTATGTAGAATGCTTACTTTCTACAACACAAAAACACAACACGAGAAGGAGGAGGAGGAAGCCTTGAGTCTGCTCTAGATTGTCTAGCATCCAACAAGATCATGGTTGGACTCCCACCTCCAGCACTATTTTCCTCTCTATCCCCATATCACTTAATTCTTTTATCATCAGAAATATTAGATTAGATTATGAGGACACACAGTCCTCTTTTATTGTCATTTAGTAATGCATGCATTAAGAAATGATACAATATTCCTCCGGTGTGATATCACAGAAACACAGGACAGACCAAGACTGAAAAACTAACAAAAACCACATAATTATAACATATAGTTACAACAGTGCAACAATACCATAACTTGATGAAGAACAGGCCATGGCACAGTAAAAAGTTCAAAGTCTCTTGAAAGTCCCACATCTCACGCAGATGGGAGAAGGAAGAAAATTCTCCTTGCCATGCCTGACCACAGTCCGACCCTGAGTTGTCCAAAAGCTTCGAGCTCTGATCAGCCCTCCGACACTGAGTACTGAGCACCATCTCTGCCAAACGCTTCGACCTCAGCCTCGGTTGCCAGCAGCAGGGAAAGCCGGGGATTTTGGGGGCTTTCTCCGGAGATTCTCCATCGCACAGTAGCAGCGGCAGTGAACCGGGCATTTCAGAAATTTCTCCAGATGTTCCTCTGCTTCTCACGTCTGTCATCATCAAATCAGAATTGTGCACGGTATCCTACTTACAAATACGTTATCATTTCACCGGAGAGGCGACGCGTGCTGCGTTGCGCCGTCATCTTCTCCTCCTGCCTAGTTCTGATACTGATCATTGTTTGGAATGCAGTCAATAATTGGCCTTCACAGTCATCTAAGGAATAATTTTGAAGACTCACTATTCTCTGAATTCTGTAATAAATGATCAGTCACTTATTTTTAGATGATCACCTTCTTAGTTCTGGCTTCCTTAGCCAGGGGAATTATCAATCCTGCATTTACCCAGTTGAACTGCCTTGGAATTTTATATGTTTTAAAGGCCTCAATACACCACTGCAACTAGGATGCAACAGCACTAGAGGGGGCATAGAGCAGACTTACAGGGCTTTGGATAAGTTGATAGAATTATGATGAGTGTTTAGGAGTGTGATGTAAATGAAGCACAGAAAATCATGTGAGGCCCAGTCAGGGCGAACAGAAAGATCCTATTTCCCTTAGTGAAACTACCAAACCTAGGGACTATGGATTTAAATGGATTGATATAATGATTAGCGGGGAATGGAGGAATTTCTTTACTAAAGAATGTGGAGTATGGAACTCACAGCTTTAAAGATGCGAAATGGAAGCAGACCAATTTGTTCCATTGTGGCCAGTGTGAACATGATAAAATGAATGGATTCTTTTATTGTGCCATAAATGGTTAAATTTAATTTTTTACTTTATGCTGTTTCTTTTAACTTGCACTCAAATATATGTGCATATATATTTTTTGTGTGACCGTATATTTACTGCTATCTTAGATGTTCTGCTCTAATAGCTTCCATTACACTCATTGGTGTGAACCTATCAATGTCTCGCAAAGACTGAGTAAACAGAAATCCAATGAACTTTGAAGAGAGATCCAGTTGCTGCAACCTAATGCCATTTCATAACCCTCCACCAGTTCTACAATAGCTCTCAAGGATTAACACAACTATTGGCAGTTATTCACTGCATTTTTTGCCCGTATGACAAATCTTTGATTATATCATTGTAACTCCAAACATTGGATGGAATTAGATTGGGGATCCTGAAGCATGCATGGTAAATGACTGACAACTGATAAGCTTCCCAGTCTAGCAGTGTGCTGGGAAGAACACACTGTCTTTGCAGTGCCTAATGACAGTCCTTCCAGACATAACAAGTTCCACTGCAATTCCTCCAAAATCAGAGGCACAAGCTAAGTCACACTTGGAAATACTTAGTCAACTTTCCACAGAACACAGTCATAACCATATTTCACTGATTTTCAGTTAGATGACACTGAATTTCAGGCAAGTGGTAATGTTTGGGTTACCAAGCTCCGAGAAGGATTTGGTAGCCATAATAAGAGTGCAGGAGAGATTCATCAGGATGATAGCTCAGAAGGACATAGGAGCAGTACTAGGCCATTTGGCCCATCGAGTCTGCTCTGCCATTCCATCATGGTTAATTTATTATCCCTCTCAATCTCATTCTCCTGCCTTCTCCCTGTAAAGGAAGCAGGTGGTGGCTGTTCATATGAGCAGATGGTGCATATCACAAGTCCTGGTTATGCAACCACTGATGTCAGGCACCCGTCTTGTAAAGACACTGCCCAGAAGAAGGCAATGGCAAACCATTTCTGTAGAAAAATTTGGTAAGAACAATTATGGTCATGGAAAGACCATAATTGCCCACATCATGCGACATGGCACATAATGAACAAATGAATGAGTATTAATACCATGTTAGAATCTTTTCCAGGCCAGAGGAGTCTATAACTAGAGGCCATAGGTTTAAGGTCAGAGGAGAGATCCAAAATGTTAGCAATTGCAGAATCAGGTTTATTATCACCAGCATGTGTCGCGAAATTTGTTAACTTAGCACCAGCAGTTCAATGCATAGACACTGCTGTACTCCAGCAGATTTTTTGTTTTTTCCAGATTCCAACATTTGCAATCTCTTATGTCTTGACTGAACAGTTTAAACAGTTACTTAATTCTTCAGTGAAGCATCTTTTCTTACAACAAAGCAATGACTTAAGCATAAAAGATACCAACATTGCTAACAAGAGACAAATGCTATTTTCAGTAATCCATAAAGCACCAGTACCCTCTCTGTAAATACTCCAAATCTATTGGAGTGATTGGCAGCCCATCCTCAACACTCTCTCTGGGCCAACATTGCCAGCATTGAATTTCCAATTACAGAGTCAGCTGCCTCAGACAGGCCACGTGGTGCTCACCTTTATTTATATTGTTGTAAACCAAATGTTAGTAGGGAAGTGGTGTTAGGTAAATTGAAGGGATTAAAGGCAGATAAATCCCCAGGGCCAGATGGTCTGCATCCCAGAGTGCTTAAGGAAGTAGCCCAAGAAATAGTGGATGCATTAGCGATAATTTTTCAAAACCCTTTAGATTCTGGATTAGTTCCTGAGGATTGGAGGGTGGCTAATGTAACCCCACTTTTTAAAAAAGGAGGGAGCGAGAAACCGGGGAATTACAGACCGGTAAGCCTAACATCGGTGGTGGGGAAAATGCTAGAGTCAGTTATCAAAGATGTGATAACAGCACATTTGGAAAGTGGTGAAATCATTGGACAAAGTCAGCATGGATTTGTGAAAGGAAAATCATGTCTGATATTCTCATAGAATTTTTTGAGGATGTAACTAGTAGAGTGGATAGGGGAGAACCAGTGGATGTGGTATATTTGGATTTTCAAAAGGCTTTTGACAAGGTCCCACACAGGAGATTAGTGTGCAAACTTAAAGCACACGGTATTGGGGGTATGGTATTGATGTGGATAGAGAATTGGTTGGCAGACAGAAAGCTAAGAGTGGGAATAAACGGGACCTTTTCAGAATGGCAGGCAGTGACTAGTGGGGTACCGCAAGGCTCAGTGCTGGGACCCCAGTTGTTTACAATATACATTAATGACTTAGACGAGGGAATTAAATGCAGCATCTCCAAGTTTGCGGATGACACGAAGCTGGGAGGCAGTGTTAGCTGTGAGGAGGATGCTAAGAGGATGCAGGGTGACTTGGATAGGTTGGGTGAGTGGGCAAATTCATGGCAGATGCAATTTAATGTGGACAAATATGAGGTTATCCACTTTGGTGGCAAGAACAGGAAAACAGATTATTATCTGAATGGTGGCCGATTAGGAAAAGAGGAGGTGCAACGAGACCTGGATGTCATTGTACACCAGTCATTGAAAGTGGGCATGCAGGTACAGCAGGCAGTGGAAAAGGCGAATGGTATGCTGGCATTCATAGCAAGAGGATTCGAGTACAGGAGCAGGCAGGTACTACTGCAGTTGTACAAGGCCTTGGTGAGACCACACCTGCAGTTTTGGTCCCCTAATCTGAGGAAAGACATTCTTGCCATAGAGGGAGTACAAAGAAGGTTCGCCAGATTGATTCCTGGGATGGCAGGACTTTCATATGATGAAAGACTGGATCGACTAGGCTTATACTCGCTGGAATTTAGAAGATTGAGGTGGGATCTTATTGAAATGTATAAAATTCTAAAGGGATTGGACAGGCTAGATGCAGGAAGATTATTCCTGATGTTGGGGAAGTCCAGAACGAGGGGTCACAGTTTAAGGATAAAGGGAAAGTCTTTTAGGACCGAGATGAGGAAAAACTTCTTCACACAGAGAGTGCTGAATCTGTGGAATTCTCTGCCACAGTAAACAGTTGAAGCCAGTTCATTGGCTATATTTAAGAGGGAGCTAGATAGGTCCCTTGTGGCTAAAGGGATCAGGGGGTATGGAGAGAAGGCAGGTACAGGGTTCTGAGTTGGATGATCAGCCATGATCATACTGAATGGCGGTACAGACTTGAAGGGCTGAATGGCCTACTCCTGCACCTATTTTCTATGTTTCTATGTTTAAATCCATCCTAAAGCACAATAAAAGAAAACAAATTTTAATTATGTTTAACTTGAATAAAACTGACTTTCATTTTGACTTTCAGTTACTTTTTAGAAATATTAAAATATAGTTTTCTTGGTTCATTCCGAATGTTCCTGAAACAGAAAAGCTTAGCTAAAGCTCATTGGGTGTAGTGAAATTGCCAATATGCTAAAAAATATTACTTATAAACAAATGAAATGTAGCAGAAGATACGGTATTTCAGTGTAGATATGACATAATCACTTACTCTTGATTCTTCAGTTGACTTCCGAGTTGATTGGGCAGTATTTGTTGACTGGCACCATGACTCTGTAATGCCTATTAAAAGAACCACTATTATATTCATTGAGTATTCTGACTATTAAAGTTTATCAAGTACTGTACACATAAAGGAAACACAAACAATAATTACAGAATGCTAAACGAGAAAATCTGTAGATGCTGAAAATCTGAGTAACACACGCAAAATGCTGGAGGATCTCAGCAGGCCAGGCAGCATCTATGGAAAAAAGTACAGTCGACGTTTTAGGCCGAAAACTTGAGTGTACTTTTCTCCATAGATGCTGCCTGGCCTGCTGAGTTTTTCCATCATTTTGTGTGTGTTACTGTTATTGAATGCTAGCAATATTTAATTTCTACAACAAAACTCTTTGTTAAAACAATAAAAATAGATATAATTTTACAATTTGTGCCTTTTAACTGGAAAGATTAGGTTTAATCATAAAAATAAACAAGGCACTGAAAATGCAAAAAGTTCACAACTTTATGAATTTTAAGGCAGAATGGAATATGAAATTGGATAAGATCAATTACTGCTCAAATCACATTAATTACTGCTAAAACTGCACAATGGAAATACTGTATACTTTACGTACCTTTAATTGTTCTGTTTTGTTTTCCTTTTCTTCCATCTCAGTTTTTACCTTCTTCAATTCTTGATTCAAATCTTTAATGGTTTCCTGTAAACAACTGTGAAACAATATTGTGACATTGTAATCATTAAGAAATGCATTTGTTACAAAGATTTAATTAGAAGCAAGATTCTTACTGAAACCATCAAATTACATTACTCTGGATCATTCTCATTTGAACTTTTAAATGAAATATTGGAGAGTTGAATGAAATTTTAGGGAGTCTACAGCACAGAAACAGGCTTTAAATCTCATCTAATCCGTGCCGAACTATTAATCTGCCTAGTCCCATCAACCTGCACCCAGCCCAAAGCCCCCTGTATCCCTCCCATTGATATTCCAATATCCGTATTAATCTAAAATATTGAAATCAAACCCATATCCACCACTTCTGCTGGCAATTCGTTCCACACTCTCACCATCCTCTAAGTGAAGACGACCCCTCATGTTCCCTTTAAACATTTCAGCTTTCAACCTTAAAACATGAACTCGAGTTCTAGTCTCACCCAACCTCAGTGGAAAAAAACCTGCTTGCATTTACTCTAGCTATACACCCCATAATTGCTTATACTGTACCTCTATCAAATCTCCCCTCATTCTCCTGCACTCTAGAACCTTTCCCTATAACTTGTGTCTTTATGGCCTAGCAACATCTTATACATTTTCTCTACATTCTTTCATTCCTTTTGATTATCTTTCCTGTAGGTAGATGACCAGAACTGCACACAATACACACAATACTCCACATCAGGCCTCCTGTTTCATCTCAACATCTCAATTCCAGTACTCAATACTTGGATTTATTAAGGTCAATGTAACAAAAGCACTCTTTACTACCCCATCTACCTATGATGCCGCTTTCTTGGAATTATGCATCTGTAATCCCAGATCTCTTAGTTCTACTGTACTCCTTAATGCTCTACCCTGGTATGTCCTCCCAAGGTGCAACAGCTCATATTTGTCAGCATTAAATTCCATCTGCCATTTTTCAGCCCATTTTCCCACTGGTTCAGATCCTGCTACAAGTCTTAATAGCTTTCCTTGCTGTCTACTACACCCCTGATCTTCATGTCATCTGCAAATTTGCTGATCCAGTTTACTACATTATCATCCAGGTCACTGATATAGATGACAAACAACAATGGACCCAGCACCGATCACTCTGGCACACTAGTTGCAGGCCTCCAGTCAGAGAAGCAACCATCTACTACCACTCTCTGGCTTCTGCAAACACAACACCACTGTCTAATCTAATTTGGTACCTCATCCTGAATGCGAAGTGACTGAACCTTCTTGAACATCCTCCCATGCAGGACTTTGCCATATGCCTTACTAAGGTGCATGTAGACAACATCCACTACTAGGCCTTCATCAGCTTTTTTGGTTTCTTCCTTTAAAAACTCTAGAAGATTGGTTAAACATGACCTACCATGCATAATGCCATGTTGACTATCCCTAATCAGTTTCTGTCTGTCCAAATACTTATACATCTGGTCCCTTAGAATACCTTCCAATAATATACCCACTGGTGATATCAAGCTCACTGGCTTATAATTTCCTGTCTTATTCTTAGAGCCTTTCTTAAAAAATGGAATACCATTAGCGATCCTCCAATCCTCAGGCACCTCACTTAGCGCAAAAGATATTTTAAATATCTCTGCTAGGGCCCTTACAATATCGGCACTAGCCTTCAACAAGATCCAAGGGAACACAATGTCTGGCCTTTGAGATTTATGCACTTGAATTTGCCTCAAGACAGCAAACAGCTCCTTCTCTGTAATTTGTATATGGCCCATGACCTCACTGCTGTTTTGCCCCACGTCTGTAGACTCTGTGTCTGTCTCCTGAGTAAATACAGATACGAAAAAATCCATTTAAGATCACCCCTATTTCTTTCGGCTCCATGCATAGATGACCATTCTGATCAGCAAGAGAATCAGTTTTGTCCCTGCTATCCTTTTGTTCATAATATATCTGTAGAAGCTATTGGGATTCTCCTTCGCATTGTCTGCTAGAGCAACATCATGCCTTCTTTTAATCCTCCTGAAATCTTTCTTAAGTGTTCTCTTGTATTTCTTACACTCCTCAAGTGCCTCATTTGTTCCTGCCTGCCTGTACTTGCTATGTAGCTCCTTATTCTTCTTAACCAGGGCTTCGATATCTCTTGAAAACCAAGGTTCTCTAAACCTGTTATTCTTGCCTTCTATTTTGACAGGTACATACAAACTCTGTAGTCTCAAAATGTCATCTTTGAAGGCCTTCCACTTATCAAGCATGTCTTTGCCAGAGAACAACCTGCAGCAATCCATACTTGTTAGATCCTTTCTGATACCATCAAAATTAGCTTATTCCCAAGTTTGAATCTCATCCCAAGGATCAGACCTATCCTTCTCCATAGTTATGTTAAAACTGATGACATAATGATCACCCGATACAAGGTATTCCCTGCACAAGCTTCTGTTACCTTCCATCTCATTCCCTAATTGGAGATCTAATATTATACCCTCTCTAGTTGGAAACTCTATGTATTGATTAAGTAAACCTTCCTAAACACACTTGACAAATACTATCCTATCCAGCCCTTTTACAGTATGGACATCCCAGTCAATTTCTGGAAAGTTAAAATCACCTATTATCACAATCTTATATATCTTACAACAGTCTATGATCTCTCTACAACTTGGATCCTGTAAATCCTGCTACCTATAGGGAAGTCTATAATATAACCCCATGAATTTAATCATACCTTTCATACTCTTCTGTTCCACCCTTATAGCTTCTGTAGCTGAGCTCTTCAGCCTGTCCTCTCTGAGTACTGCTGTTCAATCTTCTCTGACTAGTATGCCACCCTTTAATCCCACCCACTCGATCATGTCTAAAACAACAGAACCCTGGAACAATAAGATGCCAACTGTGCCCCTTTTGAACCAAGTCTCACTAATGGCCACAACGTTATAATTCAGCATGCTGATCCATGCCCTAAGCTCATCCACCTTTCCTACGATACTTGGACTGAAATATATACAATTTGGAACATTAGTCCTACCATGCTCAACATCTTGTACGTAGGCTTAACAACATCTTTCCCCTCAACCACTGCACTATCTACTATGGCACTCTGGTTCCCATCATTCAGCAACACTAGTTCAAATGCCTGATCACCACCACGACCACCATGCAGCATGAGCAAACCTTCTCTTAGAGATATTTCCTCCAGTACAGGTGCAAACCATCCCTTTTGTACAAGTTCATCTTCCCTGGAAGAGAGCCCAATGATCCAAAAATCTGAAGCATTTCCTCATACACCAACTCCTTAGCCACATGTTAAACTGTATGATCTTCTTATTTCTGGCCTCACTAGCATGTGGCACAGGTAGCAATACTAAGATCACGACTCTGGAGGTTCTGTCCTTTAACTTGGCATCTAACTCCCTAAACTGACTTTGCAAGCCCTTATCACCCTTTCTAACCATTTTATTGGTAGTGACAATGACTATGGCCTCTGGTTGCCCACTCTCCCACTTAAGAAAGCTGGGAACTCAATCCTAGATGTCCCTGAGCCAGGCACTCAGGAGGCAACATACAGTACCATCTGGGAAACTCGTTCTCGTCCACAGAACTCTTGTCATTTCCCCTAGCCATTGGGTCCCCTATCAGAATCAGGTTTATCACCCGCAAGTGTTGTAAAATTTGTTAACTTTAGCAGCAGTTCAATGCAATACGTGATAATATAGACAGAAAAATAAACAAATTTATAACCAAGTAAATCAATTACTGTGAATATACATATATACACACAGTGAAATCCCATTATAACGCGATCGTTTGGGTCCATAACATGTCATCGCGAAAAAAGTAGGGTCGCGCTAAATCAGGGCTGTTGTTACTGTAGAATTGAAAACACAAATTAATTTTTAGTAAAGCTTTTTAATACACAAAACAACAAATAAAAACATTCAAGAATATTAGCAATCACCATTTACAGTTTATTTCTTAAAAAAGTGATCCGAGTGTTCCTTGCTTGAACGTAGCATGTCACTGGCTGCGAGCGAAATCTAGAATGCTTCTGAATTGGAGGCTTTTTATGTGGTCCACCTCCTGGGTCTCCAGCCAACGGAGGCTAGCCTCGAGGTGTTCAATAGCTTCAGACACTTTTGGGGGTGGGGGTGGAAGCTCTTCGTTATCACCTTCTTGTGGCTCGAGAACCGGTACACTTGCCTCTGCCGGTGCTATAGTTATGTTACGGACGATCTCAGCGTCTGTCACGTGCTCATATGTTGGGCATTCGTCATCGGCAGAGTACCACTGGTGTAGCTCTTCTTTGTTCCATTCAGACAGCTTCTCTGCCTCACGCACATCTTCCTCTGTGAAGCCGTACAAATCTGGCTCATCATCATCATCTTCTGTGGTGGATTGGCGTGATGAAAAGGCTGGCCCCAGAATCTTCTCCCAGCATTTCTCTACACATGATGAGCTGACTGCTGCCCAGGCCTTCCCACCTAAGTGGCAAACTGCCTTCACGTTCAGGCTTTCCAGATAGGCTTCAAGCTTTGTTGAGCCATCTACAATTCTATGAATTAATTCCAGCCTGTAATTCTGCTTGAACACGGAATGATCCCCTGATCTAGGGGCTGGATCTTGGATGTAGTGTTCTTGGGGAGGTAAGAAACTCGGATCTTTCCGTCATGGCTTACTAGGTTGGCGGCTGGCAGATGAGCGGGACAGTTGTCAAGCAAAAGAAGAGCTTTGGGTTCTAGCTTTTGCTTACGCAAATAAGTGCAGATGGCAGGGACAAAGGTTTTGTGAAACCAATCCTCAAAGATGACACTTGTCATCCAAGCGTTACTGCTGTACACGTACTCGAATGGTAACAACTTCATAGCGGGGTGAGCGAGATTTGGCAATCATGAGTGGTTTTAACTTATGTATTCCAATCTTGTTTACACAAAACAACAACGTCACGTGATCCTTGCGTTGTTTGAACACCTCATGTCAGTGAGCGTCATCTTTGCTGGCCAGTATACGGTCTGGGATTATCTTGTAGCAGAGGCCTGTTTCATCATAGTTGTACACTTGTTCTTCCATGTAGCCACCTTCTTCTAAGCGAGCTTTTAGTTCAGCCTGGTATTCACTGGCGGCGGCACTGTCGGCTCAGCCAATTTCTCCTGACACTAACAGTTGAAAAATCCCGTGACGGCGTTTAAACCGACCTAGCCATCCATTGCTAGCTTTGAACTGTGAGGTTTCTCCATTGATCTGCTTGTCAAACTTCTTGGCTTGAGCTTTGAGAATAGGACCGGAAATTGGAAGGCTTTCTGAGCGAGCTTGAATGAACCACTCATACAGGGAGTCATCGAGGCTGACATCTTCGGCTGTCTTCAGGTGTTCGGCTTTAAGTCCTGCTTCTTCTTCAACTTTGCAAAGTGATGCGCGTAACTTTTCTTCGTGTGATTTCCAGCCACGAAATGTTGATTCCGGTATCCCGAGGTCTCGTGCAACTTGAGTTTGACTTTTAGTGTTGATCACGTCACGTGCGTGAAGCTTATCTTTCACAGAAAAAGATTTTCTTAATCTAGCAGTTCATTTCATTTTGAGCCAAAAAAAGGTCCAGTGACTCACACAAAATGCTGGTTGAACGCAGCAGGCCAGGCAGCATCTGGTCGAGACCCTTCGTCAGGACTAATGGATAGTAAGAAATTTGAAAGTGGGAAGGGGAGGGAGAGACCCAAAATGATAGGAGAAGACAGGAGGGGGAGGGATGAAGCCAAGAGCTGGGAAATTGATTGGCAAAAGGGATACAAGGCTGGAGAAGGGGGAGTATGGATTGACATGGGCATGATAGAGTGTGTGCCTTCAGGCTTCTGTACCCCATTTCTGATGGTGACAATGAGAAGTGGGCATACCCTGGGTGATGGAGGTCCTTAATAATGGATGGGGGTCCTTAATAATGTATATCGCCTTTTTGAGGCACCACTCCTTGAAGATGTCCTGGATTCTGTGGAGGCCAGTACCAAAGATGGAGCTGACTAATTTTACAACTTCCTGTTTGGGCCTATGCAGTAGGCCCCCATCCCCATACCAGACAGTGATGCAGCCTGTCAGAATGGTCTCCATGGTACATCTAATGAAGTTTTCAAGTGTTTTAAGTAACAAACTGAATCTCTTCAAACTCCTAATGAAATATAGCCACTGTCATGCCTTCTTTATAACTGCATCGATATATTGGATCAGGTTAGACCCTCAGAGATCTTGACATGCAGGAACTTTAAATTTCTCACTCTCTCCACTTCCAATCCCTCTATAAGAATTGGTTTAGGTTCCCTCATCTTATCTTTCCTGAAGTCCACAATCAACTCTTTCATCTTACTAACATTGAGTGCAAGATTGTTGCTGTGACATCACTCAACCAGCTGGTATATCTTGCTCCTGTATGCACTATCATCTCCATCTGAGATTTTACCAACAGCAGTTGTATCATCAGTAACTTTATAGATGGCATTTGAGCTATACCTAGCCACACAGTCATGGGTATAGAGGGAGTAGAGTAGTGGGTTAAGCACACACCAGTGCTGACTGTCAGTGAGGAGGAGATATTATCACCAATCGGTACAGGTAGTGGTCTTCCAGTTAGAAAGTCAAGGATCCAATTGCAGAGGGAGGTACAGCGGCCCAAGATTCACCATCCTTAAAGGCAGCCAACATCGGCCTCTAAGACAGAGATCACAGGGTCACTGGGTGCAGCAGGGATCTTCACAGCTGTAGTTATATTTTCCCTTTCAAAGCAGGCATAGAAAGCGTTGAGTTCATCTGGTAGTGAAGCATCGCTGCCATTCATGCTATCGGGTTTCGCTTGGTAGGAAGTAATGTCTTGCAAGCCCTGCCAGAGTTGACATGCATCCAATGTCGCCTCCAACCTTGCTCGGAATTGTATCCTTGCTCTTGAAATAGCCCTCCGCAAGTCATACCTTGGACAGACCTGGGTCACCAGACTTAAGTGCCACAGATCTAGCTGTCAGCAAATGACGTACCCCATGGTTCATCCACAGCTTTTGGTTTTATGTTTCACTACAGTTTGCCTCTTCTCATCCCTTCCCTTCTGAGCCACAGAGCCACACTCAGTGCCAGAGACCTGGCTGCTGTGGCTTTCCTCTGCTAGGCGATCCCCTCAACAGTATCCCAAGTGCTATACCTGTTGTTGAGGAGAATAGCCACAGGGATACTCTGAATTAGCTCCCTTTTCCCGTTCCCCTCCTGACTATCGCCCAGTTACCTGTGAACTGCACTTTGGATATAACTACCTCACTGTATCACCTGTTGATCAACCCATCAGCCTCCTGAATGATTGAGAGTTCATCCAGCTCCAGCTCCAATTCCTGAACATGGTAACTAAGAAGCCGCGGTTGGGTGCACTTCCTGCAGCTGTAGTCATTTGGACACTGGAGATCTCCCTGCTGTCCCACATCTCGCAACAGGAGGATTTCACTATCCTGAGAAGCATTCCCACTGATCTAACTGCGCAATAAGAAAGAAAATTTAAAAAGAGAAAATCTACCAACAGCCTTCAGCCGTTCTTGCCTAAGCCTCTTAATCCTAAACCTAAACCCCCCTCTAACACTGGCCCACTCACACAATGGCCACTCTGCTTAAACCTAACCTCTTTTTATTGGGTCTTGCCAAGTGACTAATCCAATGTTTCCTCTGGAACTGTGATGTACAGAATGACCCAACTGTTCCTGCTTGCTGCTTTTGAAACATTAAATAGAGTCATCTGCAATGCCCATTTTTGCTATCACCTCTAGCAGTAATGTGAATACAAACGTGAAATTGCTGTACTGTTGACAACACTAAAGGAGAAATAGTAAGCGTCCCTCCTTACTTTCTCAATAAGCCTTGCATGAGGTACCTTGTGAAATGCCTTGCTGAAATCCATATACCTGTACACTACATCTACTGCTCTACCTTCATCAATGTGTTTAGTCACATCCTCAAAAAATTTAATCAGGCTCGTAAGGAATGACCTGCCTTTGACAAAGCCATGCTGACTACTCCTAATCATATTATGCCTCTCCAAATGTTCATAAATCCTGCCTCTCTGTGGTAAGGAGGTATGGGATCCAAGGGAACCTTGCTTTGTGGATCCAGAACTGGCTTGCCCACAGAAGGCAAAGAATGATTGTAGACGGGTCATATTCTGCATGGAGGTCGGTGACTAGCGGTGTGCCTCAGGGATCTGTTCTGGGACCATTACGCTTCATGATTTTTATAAATGACCTGGATGAGGAAGTGGAGGGATGGGTTAGTAAGACAAGGAGCAGCTAGTATCTAATAGACATCTGTAGCATGATACGCCACTGGAAAAGCTATGGCTTTTAGAAATGATACATGTCAACACTAAAGGGCAAAGCCTAGAAAGGTGACTGGTTTATTCGATGACCAAACTTGCAGAAAGAACACATTCAACTGTAAAGGAAGCAGGGAGTTTTACTGAAAAGGCAGTTGTGCTTTGTCATATTAGAATTGACCGAGCTTCATATCTCTGTATCCCTTGAAGAATCAAAGGATTTTGCATGTACATGTTGTTTGTTGGCTGAAAGAAATGCAGGAGGTGCTATTGCGGAAGTTTATTTTTCCTTCTGTAAAACCTTGTTGCCTGGTTGTCCACAAGACTGACAAATCCATAAAGAAATAGGGAATCTTTTCTCCACTACGTCTGGATTTACCTTCAATGGGCAATGGAAGTATTAATACTCAGATAATTGCTAAAAATAAACCATCTATCAACTCTTCAAAGCATTGACAAATCCAGAATTTTTCCCATCAAAATATATATGAATAATTATCAAACAGAAGTAAATTCCCACAATGGCAGGGAACAGGTTAACTAAATTGACAAATTCATGAAATTGCATCAAGATAAAAATGGTACAATCAAAGGTGGGAATTGGAGGGTAGACTGCAAAAGTGAAAGGTATGCAGAAACATTTGATGTATTTGTTCTTTGGTCTTTTGAACAGCAGTACAACAAACATGAGGGGGATACATACAGTAGACTTGATAACATTGTATACAATGGTTATTCAAGGACAAGTCCTCTAACGATGTGACAAGCAGGAGAAAACCAATACATGAAAGTGTAGAACAAGAATTTATGGAGATTACTCATGATGACCCAGAACGAGGGGTCACAGTTTGAGGATAAAGGGGAAGCCTTTTAGGACAGAGATTAGGAAAAACTTCTTCACACAGAGAGTGGTGAATCTGTGGAATTCTCTGCCACAGGAAACAGTTGAGGCCAGTTCATTGGCTATATTTAAGAGGGAGTTAGATATGGCCCTTGTGGCTAAAGGGATCGGGGGTATGGAGGGAAGGCTGGTGCAGGGTTCTGAGTTGGATGATCAGCTATGATCATACTGAATGGCGGTGCAGGCTCGAAGGGCTGAATGGCCTACTCCTGCACCTATTTTCTATGTTTCTATGACTTGCAAGATGACACTGGTGACACATGGTGATGTGTTTCAGGTAGCTTAGAAACCTTCTAAATATATTTCTTCTGAACTACAGACCAGTGAGTCTTACTTCAGTGGTTGCTAAGCTGATGGAGAACATCCTGAGAGGCAGGATTTATGAAGATTTGGAGAGGCATAATATGATTAGGAATAGTCAGGCTGGCTTTGTCAAAGGTAGGTCATGTCTTACGAGCCTGATTGAATTTTTTGAGGATATGACTAAACACATTGATGAAGGTAGAGCTGTAGATATAGTGTACAGGTATATGGATTTCAGCAAGGCATTTCATAAGGTACCTCATGCACGGCTTATTGAGAAAGTAAGGAGGTATTTCACTCCATGGTTTTCGGTCGAGCGCCGGATGCTCGGAGAGATTTGGCAGGGGGCGGGCGCCAGGTGCTCGGCCGGGAGTCGTGGTCAAGTGGTCGGTGACTTGGGCCGGCTCCCCCCCCCCAGACTTAGTCTGGTGAGGAGGGTGTGAGGACACCCAGCAGGACTAAAAGAAACAAGACCTGACAAAGAGCAGATGAGCTCCTTGTGAGCCAACGGCCATCTTCCATGGAAGACAGCAAAGCCTCACCACGTATCTACGAATCGTATGCTATACACCTAGTTAGAAGAGATGATGAACTTGGGCGCTGCACCGTGTGACTGGACCTGCCCAAGGCCTCTGCCTAAGGAAGGGCCGAGCTCGAAGAAGCGGTCGCGGCTGGAGGCCGACGCGGCCTCGGGCTCGTGTTCAGCAGGGGCGGCGGCGGGCGGTGCCAAAGTGGCCAGTGAGAACAAACTGGAGGAGAGGCTGTACTCGGTGCTGTCGCAAGATCGAAGAAGATGGAGGTGCATAGCTGCCAACCCCGGATTCAGGACAGCACCCACTGACTGACTGACTGGAGGAGGTATGGGAACCAAGGGCACCTTGCTTTGTGGATCCAGAACTGGCTTGCCCACAGAAAGCAAAGAGTGGTTGTAGATGGGTCATATTCTGCATGGAGGTCGGTGACTAATGGTGTGCCTCAGGGTTCTGTTCTGGGACCGTTACACTTCGTGATTTTTATAAATGACCTGGATGAGGAAGTGGAGGGATGGGTTAGTAAATTTGCTGATGACACAAAGGTTGGGGGTGTTGTGTATAGTGTGGTGGGCTGTCAGAGGTTACAGTGGGACATTGATAGGATGCAAAAATGGGCTGAGAAGTGGCAGATGGAGTTCAACCCAGATAAGTGTGAGGTGGTTCATTTTGGTAGGTCAAGTATGATGACAGAATATAAGACTCTTGACAGTGTGGAGGATCAGAGGGATTGGGGTCCAAGTTCACAGGTCACTCAAGGCTGCTGCGCAGGTTGACTCTGCGGTTAAGAAAGCATATGGTGTTTTGGCCTTCATCAATCGTGGAATTGAGTTTAAAAGCTGAGAGGTAATGTTGCAGCTATATAGGACCCCACTTGGAGTACTGTGCTCAGTTCTGGTCGCCTCACTATAGGAAGGATGTGGAAACCATAGAGAGGGTGCAGGGGAGATTTACAAGGACATTGCCTGGATGTTTACAAGGCACATGCCTTATGAGAATAGGTTGAGTGAACGCGGCCTTTTTTCCTTGGAGCGACGGAGGATGAGAAGTGACCTGAGAGGGGTGTATAAGATGATGAGAGGTATTGATCGTATGGATAGTCAGAGGCTTTTTCCCAGGGCTGAAATGGCTAGGATGAGAGGACACAGTTTTGAGGTGCATGGAAGTAGGTACAGAGGAGATATCAGGGGTAAGTTTTTTACACAGAGAGTGGTGAGTGCGTGGACTGGGCTGCTGGTGATGGTGGTGGAGACGGATACGATAAGAATCTTTTAAGAGACTCTTGGACAGGTATATGGAGCTTGGAAAAATAGAGGGCTATGGGTAACCCTAGGTAATTTCTCAGGTAAGGACATGTTCAACACAGCTTTGTGGGCCGAAGGGCCTGTATTGTGTTGTAGGTTTTTCTATGTTTACACGGATGGCAATCTGCAAACTGTAATTTCCCTTGAAGTAATGCACTTATAAAACATTTTAATGAACTAGCAATTTCACAGCCTTCTGAAGACTTGGTGAACTTAACTTTCAAGCATGATTTTATAGTACTTTTAAGTGGATGAAGGTGCATTGCAATAGCCAAAAGAGAGGGAGGTCAGGAGGTTTCCAAGCCAGGCTAAGATCACGGGGTATCAAAATTCTTCTACCAGCATCTTGTTAGCAAATGTATTGTAGAGTTGCTGGAGAACAACATCGAGGACCTAAGGGCAAGACTGCTGTGTCAGAGGGTAGTGAGGCCAGCTGAGAAGATCATCGGGGTCTCTCTTCCCGCCATTAGCGACATTTACACCTCACGCTGCATCTGCAAAGCAAACAGCATTATGAAGGACCCCACGCACCCCTCATATGAACTCTTCTCCCTCCTGCCATCTGGCAAAAGGCACTGAAGTATTCGGGCTCTCATGACCAGACTATGTAACAGTTTCTTCCCCCAAGTCATCAGACTTCTCAATACCCAGAGCCTGGACTGACACCAACCTACTGCCCCCTACTGTGCCTAATGTCTTGTTTATTATTTATTGTAATGCCTGCACTGTTTTGTGCACTTTATGCAGTCCTGGGTAGGTCTGTAGTCTAGTGTAGTTTTGTATTGTTTTTTTACGTAGTTCAATGTAGTTTTTGTATTGTTTCATGTAGCACCATGGTCCTGAAAAACGTTGTCTCGTTTTTACTATGTACTGTACCAGCAGTTATGGTCGAAATGACAATAAAAAGTGACTTGACTTGACTGTTCTACATATGTAAGCTAACGTCCTAAAAAGCCAGTGAGTTGGGGGTGAGGCCTTTCCAACTGTCTCAATATTGAGGAGTGAAACTGGCCACTTAGGTTGGAAGGACTTTGCCTGGAACGGTCTTTGCCAATCAGCTATATTCACCTTGGGAGAATGTGCCTGGGAACATGTCTGAAGAACCAGCCCAGAGGGAACGCACGCGTGCCTGATTTGCCATTAATTGGAAGATCTACCCTATTAGTTCTTGAATACAATCTGCAATCTCATTAGTTCATTTACTGTTTTCAAAACCTTTTCTGTATGCACTTTAATCATATGCCACTTTATTAAATGAGACAATATTTGAATCACTTAATTTGCTATTTTAAAAGATAACCTTCATGGTTTTCATTATTTTATGTTTAATCACAATATTTAAACTGGGTTAATTACCTTCCAACCAGTAAAACAAAAACAGAAAATATAGAAAATATAGGACAGAGCAGGTCAGGCTGTATCTGTCAAAGAGAAAAAGAGTTTACATTTCAGGTTCAAGACTCCCCATCAGAACTGAGTAAACAAAGAAGACGGTTAAATTAAGCTGCAGGGAGGATGGGAAAGAAGGATGTCTCTGATAGGATAAAACTGAGCTGACCATGAGGACATGCCTTTATCTGACCAATAAGTGAATAGGAGCAGTTAGCGAATGAGACCATACATACAATGAATAACACAGGATTTGTGAAAAGCACAGCAGGAGGACACTATGACATACATTACAATATACATTAAATGCAGAGATATTTGATTGCTTACACTTTATCCATAGTTAAGCGAGAGACAAGTTGGTTTTGTTGTTGGATTTTTGTACCCAAAATATTATTTGCATGCCTAAAGAGAAAAAAAGTGCAAGATTACCTTATCTTTTCTAAAAGAGCAGCATGCTGCATAAATTAATAAATCAAAAAATTCTACCCTGTTTAATGTAAGAGTAATAATCTATCTGTCATTTACATTGTGCTGATAAAGGCAACTCAATGTGCAGTTTTCTTTCCCTTTCACTTCCCTGTCTCAGTGACTATAATCATGGTAGGTTATCCTGCTTTAATCTCTAGGGCTCAACTTTTTGCTTTTAAAGATACAGATTAATGATAGGAAATCATAAATAGGAAGCTTGTAAATGATACCAAAAGAGGGAAGTTGATGGATGGGATAAAATTTGCAGATTGCGGAAAGATTGATAGAAGGTAATTGATAAAGGAGTGGTTTAGAGAAAGTAAATAATGGAAATTTTACAATTCTCAGAAGGCTTAATGGCCAATGATTGCAGATTTAAAATTTTGATCAAAGGATATGAGGATGTAAATATACACACTTTTATTGAAAAGGTAGTTAGATATGGGATTCGTAAACACAAAATAATCTGCAGATGCTGGGGTCAAAGCAACACTCACAACACGCTAGAGGAACTCAGCAGGTCGGGCAGCAACCGTGGAAACGATGAGTCGACGTTTCGGGCCGGAACCCTTCGTCAGGACTGTAGGGGGAAGGGGCAGAAATCTGACGTAGACTGGGGGACCGCTTCGTCGAGAACCTCTGCTCTGTCCGACAAAACAGACAGGATCTCCCAGTAGCCACCCACTTCAACTCTGCTTCCCACTCCTATTCAGATATGTCCATACATGGCCTCCTCTACTGCCATAATGAGGCTAAACTCAGGTTGGAGGAGCAACACCTCATATACTGTCTAGGTAGTCTCCAGCCCCTTGGTATGAACATAGAATACTCCATCTTCTGGTAATTCCCTCCCCTTCCCTTCCCCTATCCCTATGTCACTCTGCCCCCTCCTCCAGCTGCCTACCACCTCCCTCCTTCTACTACCCATTGTGTTTTCCCCTATTCTTTCTTCACCTTTCCTGCCTATCACCTCCCTGCCTCCCTTCCCCCACCCCTTTATCTTTCCCCTTACTGGTTTTTCACCTGGAACCTACCAGCCTTTTCCTTCCCACCCTCCCCCCACCTTCTTTATAGGGCCTCTGCCCCTTCCCCCTACAGTCCTGATGAAGGGTTCCGGCCCGAAACGTTGACTCATCATTTCCACGGATGCTGCCCGACCTGCTGAGTTCCTCCAGCGTGTTGTGAGTGTAGATATGGGATTCACCGTCTTTAATGGTGGTGGAAATAGAGCTATTAGTGTCTTCCAGAAGGAACTGAATGGATGCCTGTGAAAGAACAGTTTGCAAACTCATGGGGAAAGAGCAGGAGAATGATGCTCTAGTGGGATTGAGCATTTACATGATGGGCTCAACTGCCTCTGCCTGTTCTGTAATGATTCTAAGTATCTATAATATCAGAAAGTAGCTTGTTGGACACGAAAATGGCAAATGGAATTTAATGAAAAAGCTGTGAAGTTAGGGTTTTACAAAGGGCAAACATGATATTACATAATACCAAGATTGCAAAATACCAAGAAGAACCTTGTAGTGTATGCCCACAGGTGGCAGAATAAGTAGATATATTAGTTAAGAAGACATATGGGATTCTTGCCTTCATTAGCAGATAGCTAGCATTAGCTGGGAGCAGGAAAGTCATACTAGAAATGTACATTCCTAGTTCTGTCACAATAGAGGTTTTGTGTACAATTCTGGTAACCACACTTCAGGAAGGATGCAATAGCACTTGTAGGCTTGCAAGGATAGTAACTAATTTGTAAGTGGTTATGTAAATACTGTGATTTTTATGAAAGGATAAAGCTATGAGCATGAATGCCCTGTTTATCTTGGATAAGATGTCTATAACAAAGGACCTAGGTACGGAGGAGAGTTGAGAAAATTTATTTTAGCAAAGTATAGAAGGGTTCTGGAACGCATTACTTGAAAGAGTGAAGTCCAAGATCTCATCACATTCAAATGTACTTGGATGAGAACTTGAAAAGTGATAAGCTAGAAGGATGAGAAATAAAAGCCGGGAAGTGGAGTTACCCTGTGGAATTAATAATTTCTCATGTTTTAACTTTGACAAAATTATCTTCTTTTGCTCTTAGTCTGCCTGTTTGGTATTTAACTCTTTAAATTGTAAAGGGAACATTGCCAAAAGGGCAATGTTACAATAGTTATGGAAGAATACAATATGCAGTTGGATTGGGAAATCAGGTTGGTATGGGATTCCAAGTGGGGGAATTTCTAGAATGTCTACAAGATAGCTTTTTAGAGCAGCTCATGGTTGAGCCCTCTAGGGAATCCGCTATTCTGAGTTGGGTATTGTGCAATGAACGGGAATTGATTAGAGAGCTTAAGGTAAAAGAACCCTGAGGGAAAAGTGATCATAATATGATCAAATTCACCTTGAAATTTGAGAAGGAGTAGCTGAAGTCATATGTATCAGTATTAGAGTAATGAAATCACAGAGCCATGAGGAGAGTTGGCCAGAATTGATGGAAAAGAACACTGACAGGGATGATGGCAGAGCAGCAACGGCTGGAATTTCTGGAAGCAATTCAGAAGGCACAGGATATATATATCCCAAAGAGGAAGAAGTATTCTAAAGGAAAGATGACACAACTGTGGTAACAAGGCCAACAAAAAAGCCAAAGTGAGGGCCCACAATAGAGCAAAAATAAATGGGAAGTTAGTCAGCGAGAGCAGATGGTGTATACCCCAGGGTACTGAAAGAGGTGGCTGAAGAGATCATGGAGGCATCTTTCAAGAATCACTAGATTCTGGAATTGTTCCTAAAGACTGGAAAATTGCAAATGTCACTCCACTCTTCAAGAAGGGAGAGAGGCAGATCAAAGGAAATTATAGGTGAATTAGTTTGACTTCAGTGGTTGTGATTGGGAAGATGTTGGACTGTTAAGGATGAAGTCTCAGGGTATTTGGAGGCACATAATAGAATGGGCCATAGTCCATAGTCCATTTTGCCTGACAAATCTGTAGGACTTCTTTAAAGAAATAACAAGCAGGGTAGACAAAAGAGAATCAGTGGATGTTGTGCACTTGGCTTTTCAGAAGGTCTTTGACAAGATGTCACACCAAGGCCGCTTAACAAGCTATGTGCCCATGGTATTACTGAAAAGGATCTAGCATAGATAAGATAGTGGCTGACTGGCAGGAGTGGGAATAAAGGGAGTCAGTGATTATTGGTGTTCCACAAGGGTCTGTGTTGGGACTGATACTTTTTACATTATATATCAATGATTTGAATGATGCAATTGATGGCTGTGTTGCAAAGTTTGCAGTCAATATTAAGATAAGTGAAAGGGCAGGAAGTTTTCAGGAAACAGGGAGATGACAGAAGGACTTAGACAGATTAAGAGAATTGGCAAAGAAGTGGGAGATGGAATACAGTGTCGGGTTGTGTATGGTCATGCACTTTGGTAAAAGAAATGAAAGAGACGACTATTTCCTAAATGGACAGAAAATATAGAAATCTGAGGTGCAGAGGGGTTTGGGAGTCCTTGTGTAGGATTCCCTTAAGGTTAATTTGCAGGTTGAGCCTGTGGTGAGGAAGGCAAATGCAATTGTAACACCCAAAGAAAGGTTTCACTGCTAACATAATGGTCTATCTGTAGAAGTTCCGTGTTTGGGTTATGGTTAGAGATAACGGTGCTTTGGAATGTGAGCTGTCCAATGAGGGGAATGTGCTTTAGTGTTGTGTGCCTGACACCGGTGTGAGCTGGGTCCTTTGTTCAGTGGGAAATGAAGAGAGAAGATGCTGAACAGATCTGGTCGTAGGATTCTACCCAGTATAGGGGACCGTGGTTCAATGGAGCAAAGTGCCAGGGTCTACTGAGGATTGGTGACTATGTGTGACTTTTGGTAGAGTTGAGCTCCAACATATGCACATTTGATTGTTTAATTATAATGGGCCCATTTTGTTTCTTCTTTCTTTTCTTTACTAACACTTTAGTTAAGTTGAGATTCATAAATATAATTCCTTTAATTGTATGCCGTGTGCTGTCTGTTATTTCTTGGTACTGAGTTGTAACAAGGTAGCAGATTACACAGCAGCCACACAAACCAGGGTTCTGGGTGGGAGAGCCGTCTCAATCTCACGGTTTGGTGGGACCAGAGTGTGTATTCCTTAGATTTACACAGCCAAGGAAGCCAGGCGGTTTCACAATATTAGCATTAATTTCAAGAGGACTAGAATGTAAAAGCAAGGAGACTTTATAAAGCACTGGTGAGGCCTTGCTTGGAGTATTGTGTGCAGTTTTGGGCCCCTTATCTTAGAAAGGATGTGCTGAAACTGGAGAGGGTTCAAGGCAGGCCCATGAAAATGACTCCAGGATTAAACAGCTTGTCATATTAAAAGCATTTAATGGTTCTGGGCCTGTAGTCACTGGAATTTAGAAAAATGAGGGTGAACTAATTGAAACCTATTGAATGGTAAAAGGCCTTGATAGAATGGATGTGGAAAGGATGTTCCCTATGGTAGAAGTGTCTAAGACCAGAGGATGCTGCCTCAAAATAGAAGGGTGTCCTTTTAAACTGGAGATGAAGAGGAATTTCTTTAGCCAGAGAGTGGTGCATCCGTGGAATTCAATGCCACATGCATCTGTGGAGGCCAAGTCTTCATGTATATTCAAAGCACAGGTTGATAGATTCATGACTAGTCAGGGCATGAAGGGTTATGGTCAGAAGGTTAGAGATTCGGGCTGAGAGGAAGAATGGATCAGCCACGATGAAATGGTGGAGCAGACTCTATCGGCCAAATGGCCTAATTCTGCTCCTATATCTTAAAGTCTTATGGAAAAGCTGGTGTTTATGTGAGAAGTGCAAATGTAAATACAACTTGTATAAGAGGAAGAAAACAGAAACATCCATTTTTGAAACCAAGTCCAAGAGTTTATATTGCATTCGTTTATTTTGAAGACAAAATTTGAAAAAAAGAAATCTTGAGATAAATGAATATTTATGCATTAAATCATCACAGCATTGATAAGCAATAACCTTCCTCACACAGCCTCCTGAATTAAGTCTTGGTGTATTTGTTAGATACGCTGTCAGAAATTTACTTGTCAATGGTATGGACGTATATAAGGTGATACTGCTAATTTTTTTGTCATATGTAAGTACTGCCTTTGGATGAGTGATTGTTACCTTCATCAAATAAAATGCCATTTTGTTAGTTATGGTGACCCAATAATTCTTATGTTTCCTCTGTAAATTGCATGCTACTTCATTTTTTTTTGTTTTCTCTTGCTGATAATTAAGTACAGTGGATTCTAGTTAATTAGGCCATTGGTTAATGAGAGCAGCCACTTATTTGGGGCAACGCTTAAAGAACAAAAACTAATCGAGAAAATTGCCTGGAGTCCTTTTGTTTATTTGTGACATTATGCTTCTTAATTGGACAGGAGACTTGCTGAACAGGTTCTCACTTGTGTCAGTGGCATGCACTTGTGTGGCTGTTAAGACGCTACACCATATTTGGAGTCACAAACATGAGGAATTCTGCCAGCAACTTTTATGTGTGTTGCACCATATTTAGAGTGAACAGTTTTTAAATAGTGTCAGTTGTGTGTGTTTGTGTTCTAAAACAAGTGATCTTTGTTGCTGATAGCATTAAATAAGCAGTGAGACAATTCAGAACTGTTTTGCACTCTGCAGTTTTCAAGCATTCAGGCTTGAAGATGTCAGAAATGGCCAGGAATGAAACTAAAATGATTTCACTACTTCAACAAGTTAAGAACTATGAAGAATTTGAAGGTATTGGTAATCATCATGAATTTTACCTTTGTTCCCCGGGACACTCAACTCTCTTCTGGGGCTCCAAGTAGCTTTTTTTGCATGCAACAATGGCCACATCCTGGTACAACTGCTTTAATAGGTGGGCTAAACAATGTGAGGATAGCCAGCAATTTTCATAGCCTGGTGAGACTGGGACATGGCTGTCCTAGCAGGCAAAGCCAACTCTGGCAAACTGAGCAGATGAGATCTACAGAGGGATCCAAGGGTCAGGAAGATGGTTCTACAATGCCCTGTGGAGAGTGAAGAGCATGATGAGGCACAGAAGTCATGGTCATCCACTGCAACCAGGGAAGACCCCAGTTGTGATGTACCATGGACCTATACTACCGAGGCTGACAGAGTGGAACTTCCCCAGTACAACAGCTTGTCCTCCTTAAAAACTCTCCTCTACAGGTTTCCTGTAATTGTCGTATGCAATGAACAACCACCAGTAATATTGGTAGTTTTCTAATTTGTTTTGTATTTTATTTGAATGCATAATTTCTTACTCAGTTAAACAGTAGTTTGTCTTTTGTATACATTTTTAACTATTTCCATGAAAGTTTGGCCAAAATGTAACTGGTCCTGATGTGTCCCAATTAACTGGAATCCACTGTATTTGTTTTTGTACAGTGATCTTTCCTTTTATTTTTAAAGTATGGTCTATGTTGCTTTAGAGCAGGGGTTCCCAACATTTTTTTATGCCATGGAACAATACCATTAACCAAGGGGTCCATGGACCCCAGGTTGGGAACCCTTGCTTTAGAGACATAATTGATACCTAATTTGTGCACATGTATGTCCTGCAAACTGTAATTATGACAGTAACTATTAAACTTATTCTTGTTGGTGTTGGCTGAAGGTCAGTTGTTGATCAGGATCATTGGAAGAGCTTCTCTTTCCCTTTCAAAAAGTGCTGTGAGATCTTTCACAACCACTGGATCAGGCAGATAGGACATCTGATAGATGAATTAGGTGGAGCAAAGCTATATCACATGAATACCAGAGTAGGTGCCAGGAGGAGGTAGTTGAACTGGAGAGCTTTGTAACAATTCATGCTTGGTCAATGTCAATTTTAAATCTGAGATTACAGCTAACTAAAGATATTAAGGGTAATGGGGTGAAACGGATTTAAAGTGAAAAATTAGATAGAATTTCTTCGTATGGCAGATCCAGGCATGAGGGGCTAAATATATTCTAATGTCACAATAACATTGAGGCAAAATGGACTGAATGACATCCTTCTGTACTGTAAAATTCCAAAGTTAAGCAATGATAAGTTGTCCTCACCCTTGCTCTGTGATCCATTCTTTAACACTCGAAACCATTAATTCACTTTCTTCTTGGAGCCGATTGTTGTCACTTTGTGCAGCTTCCAGTGCTTGTTTCTGGGCTTCCAGCTGTGGGTGCAGACAGATAAAAGAGGGAGAGAAATCATTTAAATCTCAAACTCAGGTATCTCTATTAAATTGTTCTTTGCCTAGGAGTGTTGTAGTCTTCACTAATTTCCAAAATCTCCCTCAAATTTGCTTGTAATATTTTATTTTGATTAAAGCTCTTCACAAAGCACGCTACACTATGTAAAAGGAAATGCTCTAAAATTTGTCTATACGTGCATTTGCTCTTCAACAATGTGCATCTGTATTTTTTTGGGAATGAACTGAAAAGAAAACAATTTCTAGTTTACCACACATCACTCCAGAAATACCACTAGATTAATCTGGGTGACTCATCCTTGGACCCCTGAGGTGATTTTCACTTCTGAGCACAAGTGATATTACTAAACCTTGAGGCTATCACTTTTTTTAAACATTATGGTGGAAGGTGAACCACCCTCACCCCAGAGTAACTATCATTGGGCACTCCTTGGACAACTAAATCTTCTTAGTTGTCCCAAGAGTGCTTTGCTGGAATGCCTCTTAACTTCACCTTGAGACCACTGCATTGCAATAACCATCTCCTACCACTTTCTCCCTGAACCACTCTGATCTTTATCCTGAGTATACAATAATCCCCAAAAGCCCAGTCCATAATCTCCTGATAGCCATGAGGCTTCTTCTCCAACCCCGATCTCCCTCTCCTGTGAACTTCAAAACCCCTGATATAGACTGTATTTCTGCTTCCTTGCTTATCCAAATATCTCATTCTCAACCTGATTCTTGGAAAAAAATCTCTCTCCCAATCAACACAACACAAAGCTCCAAAACATCTCCACACCAACACCTCACACCAAGGTATAGAATGGAAATATATAATACAACTTATTAAATTTTTCCATGATATTCCCTATCATACAGAACTATAGGGAATATCATGAAAACAGCAACTATCATCTCTGTCTTAATTTATATTGCTGTGTGCAGCCAGCAAGCCTCCAGACTTTACTGGTTTCACAGATTCTGTTAGGCATGACTTAGATGTTGAAACTTAAATACATCCATACCTCATAAAGGAGAGATGACTGTGGTTGCAAAAAGTGGTGTGTTATTTTAAAATTGAATCTTTACAAATATGTTTTTATAATAGTTATGCATTAAGGTTTTGGTAGTAGTGGTAAAAAGGAGTAAAATGATCCTGTATGGTCTGAGGGAGCAGGAAGCAGTCAGGTAATAGCAGGAGATAACAACAGAGTTCTCAGTCAGGACTGTGGTTCCAAGGGCATACATGCAGCAAATGACAATGTTTTATTCTCTCACAAATTCTCAAGCTGACTGAATTTCTCTTCAAATGTCATACTCCACAATTAAATGTCCCCTCTGTCTCCTTTGTTCAAAGATACCAATCTCAGTCTAGACAGGTTCTGCACATAACTATAATTCTCCAGCCCAGACAACATCCTCTTAATACTGCTCTGGGCTGTCTCTCGTGCAATCACATCTTTTTTGTACCATGATGGCACATGAAGTTATAAATTAGGAGCAGGAATAGGCCACTCGGCTCCTCAAGCAGACTCCGCCATTCAATAAAATCATGGCTGATCTTATTGTTACCTCAGTTTTCTATTCCACTGAGCCTTTAACACCTCATAATTCAAAAAAACCTGTCAAGTGCTGCCTAAGAAATTTTCAAAGTCTCTCCCACTACTACTCTTTGAGGAAGAGAGTTCCAAGTCTCAGAAGTTACAGGGGTAAAAATTGCCTTATCCCCAACTTAAAGAGTTTAAATAGTTCTATATTTTTCCCATTAGCAGAAATATTCTCTCCACGGCTACCTTGCCAAGACCCCCCAGGATCTCATACATTTCAATCAAATCCTCTCTCACTTTTCTAAACTGCAGCCAATGTAAGCCTTGCCTGTCCAACCTTTTCTCAGATAAAATGCCCATTCCATGAATCATTCTAAAAAAAGCTTCTTAAACTGATTACAATTCATTTGTCACCCTCCTTAACCAATGGATTTAAAGTGAGAGAGGTAAAGTTAAAAAATTGATTTGTGAGGTATGAAGAGGAGAGGGAGGGGTAAGACAGGGGCCAGTAGGTTTGTTTACTCCACGCTTACTTTCTAAATCCAGTTTGGCCTCTTCCCATTTTGCATCAGAATCAGAATCAGGTTTAATATCACTGGCATTTGTCATGAAACTTGTTAACTTTACAGCAGCAGTACAATGCAATACATGATAAATAAATATAGAGGGGGAAATCCTGAATTGCATTAAGTATATAAATGTCTATTAAACAGTTAAGTTAAAATAAGCAGTGCAAACAAAATCAGAAATAAAAAATAGTGCAGTTCAATGTCCATTTAGAAATCTGATGGCAGAAAGGAAGAAGCTGTTTCTGAATCACTGAGTGTGTGCCTTCAGGCTTCCGTACTTCATTCCTAATGGTAACAGTGTGAAGAAGACATATTCTGGGAGGTGGTGATCTTTAATGATGGCTGCTAAGGCACCACTCCTTGAAGATGTCCTGGATTCTACAGAGGATAGTACCCATGATGGAGCTGACTAATTCTACAAGTTTCTGCGACTTACTTCTATCTTGTGCAGTAGCCCGCTCCCCCCCGACCCCGTACCAGACAATGATGCAGCCAATCAGAATGCTCTCCACGGTATATTTGTAAAAGTTTTTGAGTGTTTTAGTTGACAAACCATATCTTCTCAAACTCTGAATAAAATGTAGCCACTGTCTTGCCTTCTTTATAGCTTCTTTAGGTCCTCAGAGATTTCGACACCTAGAACTTAAAATTGATCACTCTCCACTTCTGATCCCTCTATGAGGATTGGTTTGTGTTCCCTCTCCTTACCCGTCCTGAAGTCTACAGTCAGCGCTTTGGTCTGACTGATGTTGGGTGCAAGCTTGTTGCTGTGACACTATCAACATGTGTGATTTCCTTCTCACGGCCAAGCTGGTCTAACTTCATCTAATGACATTCTTTCAAGGATATTGGTCCTGGCCCTAATGACATGAAACGTGTCTGGTTGATAAGTGTCCTGTCTCCCCAAGAACTGTCACAAGAATCCAACCCATCACTCCAAACAATATTTTTTGTCACATGTTCTTTGAACTTTCCTCCTATTCCTGTATTGAATGATGTGAAGGACTGTAGCCATCCAAAAATTACCAAGATAGTGGCACCTCCCGCTTTCCTTTTTGGTCCTGAAGCAGTGTCTCAGACTGAAACATTAATTGTTTGATCATTTCCATGAATGCTGCCTGACATGCTGGGTTCCTTCAGCATTTTGTAAGTATTGCAAAAATTACACTTTGAGCATCCCAGAAACTGATTATCTCCTGGGATTTTCAAGCACAACAGTCTCTAGAGTTTACAGAGAATGGTGCAAATAAAAAGAAACATCCAGTGAGCAGCAGTTCTCTGGACAAAAAATGCCGTGTTATTGAAAGAAGTCAGATTAGAATGGTCAGACTGCCTCAAACTGTTAGGAAGGTGACAATAACTCACATAACCTCTCGTTACAACAGTAGTGTGCAGAAGAGCTACAACAGAGGAAGATCATGAGTATACTCAGTGGTGACTTTATTAGGCACAAGGGGTACCTAATAAAGTGGCTACAGAGTGTAGATGTGCAAGAACACAGAAAGTGCAGTGTATTAAGTGCAAGAACCGCAACAGGGCAGACTGCAAGATTAAAAGTTCGGCTTTTATCATGTGAGAGGTTGTTCAAATATTGGACATCAGTAACAGCTGACTTGAGCTTGGTGCAATGGGTCCCCCGTATCCTCTGCTCAAAGGGAAAAAGAGCAGGGTGGCCGTGTCTTTGATTATGTGCTCCAATTATTTAAGTCTCTTCTGTGGAACTTTGACTGGACATCAGAATACAGATCACTAAACCAAGAATCATGAGATAATGAGCTATTCCCCTGTAGCTCTTCATGGTCTCTTGCCAAACATCAAGTACTCTGCATCTCTTATTTGGTTCTGGGATTCCCATCTACGGTATTTTATTTAGTATCTCTTGGTTTTGGTCATGTTATGTGGCTAGTCTTATGTTGGTCAGAGTGGTCATGTTATGTGCATGTTACATAAGTGTCAAATGATATTTACTTTACAAATGCAAGTTATTGACATCTCTCTATTTTGTATTAACAAATATAATCTCTTTAAAATTTGGTTTCTTTGACCATCAGTGCTCATTTATTTATTTAATCAATTTAAGTTTTTTACTTAATACATTATGTTTAGTTTTCTTATGAATAATCAGTATGTAAGACAGATTCACATCAACACAGAGAACACATGTAACGATAATAATGTGGATGACATATGCAGATATGTTTGAATTTGATTTGAATCAGAGAAAAAAATATGAGTTGAACCATGTTCAGGCACTGATGTAAAGATGTTTTTTTTTGTTGCAGTAACACTTTCCAGTTAGAAATGGGACATAGGCGACAAAACTGTTACACATTTACATTTACCACATTAGACCCCTTAAACTTTCATTAATCAAAGGCTGACTCAGATTATACACCAAAGGATTATTTACTAAAAGCAAAATTGTAACTGTTCTCAGGTGTATGATCAACAATGTTTTTATTGTACAACTAATCTACATTTATTATTATAGCCAAAGCTATAATAATAAATGTAAGGGCACATAAATTCTAGTTTGAATATTCATTGTGAAATTAGTGCAATATAATTGGATAGAGTGGGAAGAATTTTTGAGAAAAGCTATTTCTGACAAATTATCATCCTTTCCTTGACATTCTGACAAATTCTAGTAGGAAACAGATGTGGGAGCTTACCAAATGAATAGTGTTATTAATAAATAATGCTCCTGATTTCAGGATAATGATATTTCTGCCACTTGATAGCCCATATTTAATTAGGTTTGCTGTGGGCACAGAAGTATCTCTCACTGCAGTAAAATGTCAACCACATGGGCATGAGACTGGAGTTACATTTAGGTCTAATTATATTAGACAAGTTATCTTCCTTCTTGAACATTAATGAACTAGTTGGATTTATATAACAATCTATCATCTTCAAAGCCATTTTTACCAGCACCACTGTACTGGTGTAGTAGGATACTTTTTGACACAAATGTCTCTAATTCAATAAATAGTTACCCTGTCAGAATTCACTTTCCAAATTGCTTCAGTGAATTAATAAGTGCCATTTACAAACTGCAAGGATGACATTATTGTCATGATGTTGGATTTTATTCATAGAACAGGAAGGCACTATATACATTATATATCAAACCATGTATCAGAAGAAAGAAAGCTGATGCTTTTACTCAACTACTGGCAGGAAAATGTCTGTAGATACAAGAGACAATGGATGCCAGAATATTGAGCAAAGAAACAAACTGATAGAGAAGCTCAACAGGACTGACAACATCTGTGGAGGGAAGTTTTTTGAGTCAAGACCTTTCATCTTGAGTAAAAGAGGAGAGATGGCCAGTATCAGGAGGGGGTAGGGCAAGAGTTGGCAAGTGATCAGTGTATGTCAGCAAGGAGGGATTAATGAGCATTCGTGGTCACTTGGGGAGGAAAGGTTGGAGATAGCAGCAAAGGCTGGGAGGAGATGGGTGGAGGCATCCATGTTACAGTTATACAAGTAACATCTAGTCTTGAAGATTTAGCAGTTCTTTGTCAAGTCAGCAAGAAACCATGTGACTATTCACAGAACAAGAGATTCTGCAGATGCTGGAAATCTTGAGCTTCACATATAAAATATCGAAGGGACCCATCAGGTCAGGCAGCATCTATAGAGGGAAATAAACAGTCAACGTTTCAAGCCAAGACCCCTCATCGGTTTCGCTAGCATTGTGTGTATGTAAGTGATTAGCCAGTTGGCAATTCTGAAGTTATGTTTAATGATTGCTAGGAATCTGTATGTTCAGAAGACTTTGAATTCATTAAAATAGAAATTCAGTTAAGGACTGGTAGACAGCTTTAGAGGGCTGAAAGTGTCCAATATTAAAGTGGCAATCAAAAAGGTGGAGGATTTGAGATACCATTGAGAAGTTTCAACTCTAATTAGGAGTAAACTAAAGCCCAGATTGAATGATCGAAGAAGCTCAGTTCCTCCCAAACTACCCATCTGCCTTTTCAAGCACTTCCTGCTCCTCCTATGCAATTTCTGTAGGTCCCAACTGGAATGGGAAACACATACAGAAAATGCTGGAGCAAGTCATAAATGCCTAAGAACTACCTCAGAAGAAGACTCAAAAATATGATGGAGAACTACAAAAATAATTGACATTCGCGAGAATTCCTAGAAATTCCTGGGCACTCAGAAAGTCAAGTTAAGGAGATGAAGCTGTGAGGCTCATGGGAACCTAATGCCTGAACCTCCCACCTCCATTCAGCAAGGGTTTTTTGTTAGGCATGAGCAGCAAAACATTAAGTACAATAGACAAGCATTAGATAGAAAAGGTGCACTTTGCAGATCATAGGAATAGATGTTATTGGGGAAGGTCAGCACAAAATTGGGCTAGGGGATTGAATTAAAGTAGGGGATAGATTCGAGGACCAAAGGACTATAAAACATAGGAGCAGAAGTAGGCCATTTGGCTTATCAAATTTGCTCCACCATTTCATCCTTGCTGATTTGTTTTCTATCTCAAAGCCATTCTCCTGCCTTCTCCTCATAACCTTTCACGCCCTGACTAATCAAGAACCTATCAACCTCCACTTTAAATACACCCAATGACCTGGCTTCCACAGCCACCTATTGCAACAAATTCCACAGATTCACCATCCGCAGGCTAAAGAAATTAGCCATAAGATCATAAGACAAAGGAGCAGAAGTCGGCCACTTGGCCCATCGAGTCTGCTCCACCATTTTATCATGAGCTGATCCATTCTCCCATTTAGTCCCACTCCCCCACCTTCTCACCATAATCTTTGATGCCCTTGGCTACTCAGATACCTATCAATCTCTGCCTTAAATGCACCCAATGACTTGGCCTCCACTGCTGCCCGTGGCAACAAATTCCACAGATTCACCACCCTCTGACTAAAAAAATTTCTTCGCATTTCTGTTCTGAATGGGCGCCCTTCAATCGTTAAGTCATGCCCTCTCGTACTAGACTCCCCCATCATGGGAAACAACTTTGCCACATCCACTCTGTCCATGCCTCCTCACCTCCATTATAAATGGATGTCCCTTATTCTGAGGCTGTGACCTCTGATCCGAGGCTCCCCCACCATTGGAAACGTCCTTGTGACATTCACTTTATCTAGGTCTTTCAACATTCAATGTGTTTGAATGAGATCCCTCCCCCCATCCTTCTAAATTTCAGCGAGTAAAGGCCCAGAGCCATCAATTGCTCTTCATATTCCTTCTACCAAAGAGCTTGACCATATATTTCCCGACACATCCGTCATTTTTTGCCCATTTTCCTAATCTGTGTAAATCCTTCTGCAGCCTCCCTGCTTCCTCAGCATGACCTGTCCCTCCGCCTATGATCATATCATGCACAAACTTGGCTACAAAGCCATCAATTCTGTTATCCAAATTATTGACATATAACATGAAAAGAAGTGGTCCCAAACTGAGCCCCGCAGAACACCACTAGTCACCGGCAGCCAACCAGAAAAGGCTCCTTTTATTCCCATTCTTTGCCTCCTGCCAATCAGCCGATCTTTCCTGTAATAACATGGGTTCTTATCTTTTTAAGCAGTCTCATGTGCAGCACCTTGTCAAAGTCATTCTGAAAATCCAAGTACACAACATCCTTTGTCCATCCTGCTTTTTACTTCCTCAGAGAATTCCAACATATTTGTTGGGCAAGATTTTCCCTTAAGGTAACTTTGGCCAGCTCCTCGCTCATGCTTACGTAATTCCTTTTATTCCACTGTAATACTGATACATCTGATTTTAACTTCACCCTCTGAAATTGCAGCATGAATTCTATTATATTATGATCATTGCTCCTAATGGTTCCTTTACCTTAAGCTCACTAATCGAATCCTGTTCATTATTACTGTTCATTACCCTTGTGGTCTCAACCACAAGCTCATCTAAAAAGCCATCTCATAGGCATTCTATAAATTCCCTCTCTTGCGATCTAGTACCAACCTGATTTTCCCAATCTACCTGCATATTGAAAGCCCCCATGACTATAGTAACATTGGCCTTTTGACATGCCTTTTCTATCTCCCACTGAAATTTGTAGCCCTCATCCTGCTACTGTTCGGTATCAATGTTGTGGTATATAACTCCCACCAAGGTATTTTTACCTTTGCAGTTCCTTAACTCTACCCACCAGAATTTTACTTTTTCTGATCTTATGTTAGCTCTTTCTAAGGATTCAATTTCATTTTTTATCAGCAGAGCCACGCCACCCTCCTCTGCCTACCTGCCTGTTCTTTTGATACAATGAGGACACTGGGTCTTGTGTGCAGACTTTCTTCAACGATTTCAAAGTAATCTTTAACAATATCACAAGAGAGAGGAGTAATGAGTTACTAACAAAAGAATGGCAATAATTTTATCATTTTATAGAACATGTAAAATTATATATTTATCAAAGTGGTACAGTACCATCAGCACTATATCTCCTCTTTGTTGCCTTGCAGCTTTTCTTGTAACATTGCCATCTCCTTTTCATGCATAATCAGTTGCTCATTTTAGTAATTAGATCTTTAAAGCTTTCCTAGTTCTTTATCAATGTTTGATTAAACCACTTATTAAATTCAGTTAATTTTGTTTTGAATTTTTTTAAACTGGTCCAAAAATTAAGATTCATGTTTCTCTTTCAAATCCTTGCAGTAACGTGAGGTGACAAAAGGATAAACAATTCAATAACTGGTTTAAATAGCCACCCAAGTTGTCAAATTCAATTTAATTAATGTAATAATCTGTAGCTTAGTAGTCAAAACATGCTTGATAACTTGCAAAAATTAACTTGTTCTATATTAGATAAACTCTACATGCAAATACTTCAAATGACATACAAAGTTGTCAGAACAGAGGCAATCATTGGACCTAAATATTTTTCAATCCTGATTAGAAGGGGGTGCCCAGACAATTTACAATAATGTTAGTGTCCTTCCAATGTGTGGTTGTAGGCTCTGTTCTAACTTACATAAAATCTGGTTCTTGGCTTTGCTCAAGCTCACATGTAACTCACAGAAAATCACACAATAAATTTTGAGCTTATGTTTTCAGCAGTTCCACAAAAATCAATTTAATGAAATATATATCATTATAATGATTATACAGATGTTATTAAAGTACGACAAATGATATAATATGCTGGATCAAGTTGGAATCTACCACCTCCTCGTCATGTATTTTGCTCAACATACCCACAAGAAGCTGGATGTGGCCAGTTGAACATGCCAACTGTTCAACATCAGAAGCTGTGCACAAGGCACAGCATCAGGTAGAAACCGATTGCACAAGAATTGCTATTACTTGCATTGACTCAAAGTACTCTAGTATAAGTGAATCATGTGCCCTTATAAATAGCTGCACCCACGTGGATCTGGTCAAGGCTTTCACCTGGCCCTTTCAGAAAGCAAACTGGACGTTGAAAGATATAAACTTAATATGGTGACAGTGGCTGACAGAATTGGGACAGGAATTAAATACAGTGGAATCCAGTTAATTGGAACACATTGGGCCTAATTAAACAGCCACCAAATTAGCTAGTTTCATGGAAATAATTAAAAAGATATTAGAAATTGAAAAACAGAACAAATTAGTACTGTACTACAGTACAATAAAACCATGTATTAGTTTCTAATAGTTATCGATGGAGGAATGCTTCCAGAGTACGCTGCCACATTCTTTTGTTTGACTGTAGTATCTAACGGCCTCACAAAGTGCATGTACTGATGCTGTCAGAACTGTTTGGCAGTGGTCTCTTGCTCCAATTAAACGGCATAGTGTCCCAATAAACGAAGTGAATCCTGGCTATATTCTCGATTAGTTTTTGTTCTTTAACAGTTTTCCCAAAGAAACGGCTGGCCCGAAGAATCACTGGCCCAATTAATCAGAATCCACTAAATTACAGAGCAAAGACTCTCCAAAAATAATGGACAGGAGTCTAAAGATAAAGCTTAGACTTACTGGAAGCCTGGCTTTATGCTGGGTGCTCCTGCGATCCAGCTGTCCTTACAGTGACATGCATCTCAAATAGCCTCTGACAACCAAGGCCAGCTCCAGGCCTTCACAACTGGCTTAGCTACTAAGCCCAGTGGAATTGTTTCTACTGACAGGAGAAGGAACAAAGGTGGGATACTGGTGCCTTAAAACCAGTTGCTTCGGGCAGATGGGACTCATCGGTTGTGGTTGACAGTTCATCTCGGAGAAAGGAAACCTCAGCTGCCTTGCGGCTATACCCACTCATGGGGAAGGCTTCAGCAGTAAACACCTAGGGAAAAATCCAGAGTTGGAGTACCTAAGGCAGTCCTATGTTGAGTTCAACACTAACTGCCAACTGCTGGTGTCAGACTGTATTGGTCTCTGAATTTCCTTTGAATTCATCATGCATAAAGTGGGGGAGCTTGCTACATATCCTTATTAAAATATGAAGAGCGTTTGGCAACTTTCGGCCTGTATTCACTAGAACTTAGAAGAATGTGGGGGATCTCATTGAAACCGACCAAATGTAGAAAGGACAAACTAGGGAGGATGTGGAGAGGATGTTTCCTATGGTGGGGGTATCCAGAGCTATAGGACGCAGCCTCAAAATTGTGGGGCAACCCTTTAGAACAGAGGTAAGGAGGAAACTTTTTAGCCAGAGAATAGTAAATCTGTGGAATGCTCTGCCACAGACTGTGATGAAGGCCAAGTCTGTGCATATACTTAAAGCAGAAATTGATCGTTTGCTGATCGGTCAAGGTATCAAAGGATATGGGGAGAAGGCAGATATATGGGGTTGAGTGGGATCTGGGATCAGCCATGATGGAATGGTGGAGCAGACTCGATGGGCTGAATGGCCTAATTCTGCTCCTATATCTTATGTATATGGTCTTATGGTCATATTATACGTATCATGTAGACAGCTAGGATGCACTATCCATGTAGACAGCCAGGATGCAGCATCAGAGGACCTAATGATCTGGTTGCAGACAGACCTCACAATCATTTTGCAACTTCTGAGATAACAAGAGTTCTTTTTACCCATGTATATTTTCTAATAATTTTAAAAATATCAATGAATATCAGACATATTTGTAAAACTCCACTTGCAGTATTGCCTCCAGTCAAAAGCACCATTTAGTTTGGAGAGTGTGGCCTCTGGGCTACCATGACTGGGGCCTTGTTGTCATTGAAGCTTTTCTATGCCTTGTTCGTAACTTCCAATCAACTTGTTTGACTCACTACATCCAGCTCAGGTGAATACAGAAAGGCAGGGACAGGTGGATTCTAAGTTGATTCAATACACTACGAGGTGAGGGAATGCCAGACTGTTTGGGTATAGAGCTGGGGAACTGTACCTCAGGCAGTTTACCTTCAGTTTTGCTTCTTATCTTTTCACTGCTCTGGTTACTATGGGGAGGGTGCACTAACAGAGGCTGGTCCCCCATTATGACTGAATTGCACAGTATTCAAATGACTGAAAAGGTTAGACTCTCTCTGGAAAACATTATGAGCAGGAAATCTCAGGAATCTTTATAAGCATTCTGCATTTAGTTGCAAGCAGCCTTGTTCTTCGGTTCTATTAACATTCTCAAGGAGCTGGGGAGCCAAGCAGAGAGAAATATTTCTCACAACAACCCACTGGTAATGCATTGTCCTGCTAAAGAATGAAAAAATTAAGTAAACCTTCCAGAAGAACAGCAATCACAATGAGAGTGAGGGAGTGTGGGCAAGAAGGTAGATAGCATGCCTTCACAGGTTAGGGCATAGCATATAAAACAACACACACAAAATTCTGGAGGAACTCAGCAGGTCAGGTGGCATCTATGGAAATGAATAAACAGCCAAACTTTCAGGCTGAGACACTGACCGAGAAGGGGGAAGATGTCAGAAGAAAAAGCAGGGGGGGATTGGAAGGAGGCTAGCTGGAAGGTGATAGGTGAAGTCAGGTTGATGGGAAAAGTAAAGGGCTGGAGAAGAAAGAATCTGATTGAAGAGGAGAATGGACCCGGAGAAGCGATAGGCAGGCGAGAAGCGGTAAAAGGCCAGAGTGGGAAATAGAGAAAGAGGGGAGGGGGTGGAAGTTTGAAGGAGCCTTCCTTCACCTTGTCTGCTAGAGAACCTCGTTTTCTCTTAGCCTTCCTGAGTTCCTCATTGAGTTTTCTGTGAAGAGAAGGAGGGTGGGGAGACCAGAAAGAATATACATTTCTAAGAGGCATAAACAGGGTTAATAGTCACAATCTTTTTCCTGTGGAAGGAGTATCAAAAACAAGATGCTGCAGGTTTAAATACAGAGGAAGGTGTTTTAAATGGGAGTCTTGAAAGTTGTTTTACGAAGAGATTCATTGAAATTGGGAACTCACTGCTAGAGGAAGTGTGGAAACAGATACAATCATTATGTTTGAAAGATATTCAGGCAGACACTTAAGACATAAGCATACAGACTGAATATGGGCAAAAGTTTTGGATGGTAGGCCAAAAATGTCAGCATGGATTTGTGAAATGAAGAACCTAATTCTGTGCTGTATGACACTTAAACTTGTAACTTTTTATTACATTGTGTGACTGGTTTAAGTAAACCTGAAGATAAGTCAGCCAGTTGCCTTTGACTCTGATGGGTAAAGGCTGCAATCAAATGGAAAAGTTTTGAATCTATAACGAAAGTTAATGACAATAGTTTAGTTATTATAACCACAAATTCCTATGAACATTATTAAAGTGAAAAAAGACTAAATTTGAAATAAAAGTCATGTATTTGAACTTCATATGTTCGTAGACTTTGAAATTGACAACTCAATTAGCTGAGGTTCAACTTGTCAAGCATGTATTTGTTATGCATGGGACGACACCCATCACATTCAGAGAACTTTGCATAACAAATATGATTGTGCTGCCTATCAGATCTTAGCCTGGAGAAAATTATGCAAGGCTTCTTATCTTCTTCTACTTCCTATAAATATACAAATTGATACATTTTGTCACTAAACTCTATTTGTGTACAACATATTCCTTCAAAAGATTAGATTAGATTAGATTCAACTTTATTGTCATTGTGCCGAGTACAGATACAAAGCCAATGAAATGCAGTTAGCATCTGGCCAGAAATGCAAAGAATAATGTTATTTACAAAATAACTGCAAATAAAAAGTAAGTGCTACAGCACACAAATATAAAAGTACTGAGATAGTACAATATGGGTGCAATACTGCTTAGCACTGTGATGTGAGGTTCAGCAGGGTCACAGCCTCAGGGAAGAAGCTCTTCCTGTGTCTGCTGGTGCAGGAGCGGAGGCTCCTGTAGCGCCTACCGGATGGGAGGAGAGTAAAAAGTCCATGGTTAGGGTGAGATGCATCCTTGATAATGCTTTTCACAATGATAAAGGCTTATTTGCAGTACTAAACTTCCACTATAAATTGTGAACAATAAAATTATCTGATGAAATTATAAACCTTTTGCTTATCATTTTATTTAGAAACCATGGATTTCAGTTTATCAATCTTAGCAATTCTTGTTAATAGCAAAGAATATTCCTTCTATTCTTTGGATTTCATTTCTCTGAAAAGATTTTTTTTGGATTTTTCAGCTTCCTGAGATGCTATTTGCTAAGCATGCATAGTTTTTGCTTTGAATGCATTTCTAGCTGCAAGGAAAATAATTTTGTCTGGCACATAATGTAGGATTTTAATTCAGCATTAATTATGGAATGTGTCAAGCTAATTTTCAGTCAAAGCTCCATGTTAGTCTCTAGAGCTTTCTTAATAACAGTAATTACAGGTCATAAAATAAATCTTCTAAAATTAACATTTTTCTACGACTTGATAGGGAACTCTAAATGGCCAAACAATACAGATATTTTGATGATTACTTGTAGCTCTTTTTCTTTTAACCAGCTGCCAGAACTGTGGATAGAATAAAGGTTGACCAAGGTACCTTATTGTAAATTCCTTAAAGGGTAAATTGTAAAATCTAAACTGCTTGTGCAGTCCTAAAACATTTTCATAAACTGTCTAATATTAACAAACGTCCATATTTATTATCTATTTGCTTTTATCTATAAAATATACACACAAATTAAATTATAACAACTGACATTGGGAGTTTTGAAACAGAAACATAGTGGTGTGTAAAAAAAGATTATATATTGGTAAATAAATACCGTCAGTAAGACAGAAGTTGTATTTACAGACAAGTAATGGATTTTTCCTCACTATAAGCAAACACGAAACAGAACTGATTTAAGGTTATACTGGATGATTTTAGAACTTAATAAACAAAATTGATCATACACACACACACACACACACACACACACTAGATTTGGAGTGACAGAAACCCAATATTATGAATACCATACTTAATACGTTACTCTTCCTTGTCACATTGTTTCTCTCTTTACTAGTGCATACCCTGGTAATATATAGTTATACTTGAATTGATTCCATGATGTTTCATTGCTATTCTTGAGTGGCATGAGCATCATTAGAAAGCAGAATTTTAAGCAGACATTTATGGGGATTAAGGAAATGTTACATGGTAAATAAACCCTTAAAGGAAGACAACAGGAATTCTGCAGATGCTGGAAATTCAAGCAACATACATCAAAGTTGCTGGTGAACGCAGCAGGCCAGGCAGCATCTATAGGAAGAGGCGCAGTCGACGTTTCAGGTCGAGACCCTTCGTCAGGACTAACTGAAGGAAGAGTGAGTAAGGGATTTGAAAGCTGGAGGGGGAGGGGGAGATGCAAAATGATAGGAGAAGACAGGAGGGGGAGGGATGGAGCCGAGAGCTGGACAGGTGATAGGCAGAAGGGGATACGAGAGGATCATGGGACAGGAGGTCCGGGAAGAAAGACGGGGGGGGGGCTGACCCAGAGGATGGGCAAGAGGTATATTCAGAGGGACAGAGGGAGAAAAAGGAGAGTGAGAGAAAGAATGTGTGCATTAAAAAGAGTAACAGATGGGGTACGAGGGGGAGGTGGGGCCTAGCGGAAGTTAGAGAAGTCAATGTTCATGCCATCAGGTTGGAGGCTACCCAGACGGAATATAAGGTGTTGTTCCTCCAACCTGAGTGTGGCTTCATCTTTACAGTAGAGGAGGCCGTGGAAAGACATGTCAGAATGGGAATGGGATGTGGAATTAAAATGTGTGGCCACTGGGAGATCCTGCTTTCTCTGGCGGACAGAGCGTAGATGTTCAGCAAAGCGGTCTCCCAGTCTGCGTCGGGTCTCACCAATATATAAAAGGCCACATCGGGAGCACCGGACGCAGTATATCACCCCAGTCGACTCACAGGTGAAGTGATGCCTCACCTGGAAGGACTGTTTGGGGCCCTGAATGGTGGTAAGGGAGGAAGTGTAAGGGCATGTGTAGCACTTGTTCCGCTTACACGGATAAGTGCCAGGAGGGAGATCAGTGGGGAGGGATGGGGGGGACGAATGGACAAGGAAGTTGTGTAGGGAGCGATCCCTGCGGAATGCAGAGAGAGGCGGGGAGGGAAAGATATGCTTAGTGGTGGGATCCCGTTGGAGGTGGCGGAAGTTACGGAGAATAATATGTTGGACCCGGAGGCTGGTGGGGTGGTAGGTGAGGACCAGGGGAACCCTATTCCTAGTGGGGTGGTGGGAGGATGGAGTGAGAGCAGATGTACGTGAAATGGGGGAGATGCGTTTAAGAGCAGAGTTGATAGTGGAGGAAGGGAAGCCCCTTTCTTTAAAAAATGAAGACATCTCCCTCGTCCTAGAATGAAAAGCCTCATCCTGAGAGCAGATGCGGCGGAGACGGAGGAATTGCGAGAAGGGGATGGCGTTTTTGCAAGAGACAGGGTGAGAAGAGGAATAGTCCAGATAGTTGTGAGAGTCAGTAGGCTAAAGGAAGAAACAGGAACATAAGTGTACCCTTTGGTGACGTGCAACTGTCCAACTAAGGTAAAAAATCATGGCTGATCTTTCACCTTAGGGACACATTCCTGCATATACAACATATTCCTCAATTCCCTTCAAATCCAAAAATCTATTGGTCTGTTTCTTAAGTACATTCAGCAACTCCATGGCCCTCTTGGGTACAGAGTTCCAAAGATTTGCTGTTATTTGGGTGAAGAAACTTTCCTATCTCTAATTTGAATGTACAATCCCTATAATGAGACTGTGATCTCCTGGTTCATGATACTCCTGGTTCAAGGCCTATACAGACATCTAAGCTGCATCTTCTCCTCAAGTCCCTTAAGAATTGTGGATACTTCAAACTTTCTCTTCATTGATGGTAATCACACGTTATAAGGGTAGTAGGGTATTGAGGAATCAATGCTTATCAATTAATCTACAGCAGTCGCTGATGCACAATTTGAGAAACACAGGTCTAATTAACCTGTTCCTTGCAAGCAAACTAAATTTATTGCATATTAATCCTCAAGTTACTGATACTGAAACCATAAATGTTCCAAAAATATCTAAATATCATTACAATGCTCAGTATTAACTGCTTCCCCCATCTTCTTAGGGACCTTGTTTCAACGATTGAATAGTTATAAACCAAAATATTTTCCCCACAGTGTTGAGTAATATATGTAATGCATAACTTCTTTAATCAACTGCAGTATCATCTGGTCCTCCTGGCAGAGAACGACTTCTTTCTACAAAAGAAGTCTTCATTTCGTAGTTCTTTTAGATTCCCAGAATAGAAGAACCATGGCAACTTCCTGAACTCTGTACTTTAAAAGTATTAATCTGATCAAAAAAAAACACTCCCTGTGGACAGTGTAAATAATTCAAAGGTTTGATAATTCCTTTGTTTTATTATGGAAGTTTGATATTATTTGATCCCATCTATGGAAACCATATCTATCCATGGAAAACAAGGGTTTAAAAAGCTGCTACTGATAATCCTGACTGACTGACTTTATTTTTCAACCCATAGTGGATACATGCTGCTGATGGAACTTACAGAAGAAGGGCTGTCAATTGCTATGATATTTGTCAACTTACTTGCTACCTTGCAATACAAAATTACTGGTTCCAAAATCATCTTTAGTTCATAACAATATGCAGTAAGGGTACGCAATGTGCATTACTCAAGACAGAATGAACAGAAGAGATCAAAAACTGAACATTATGCACACTTAAATGGTCCAGTTTTGTAGATCATTATACTGTTTTCAAGATTGACAGAGCAAGAGCATAATATCCTCTCTGAAATTTCAGGGAGAAAATACATTTTATTTTTTTTAATGTTTCTTTTTGAGATACAGCGTGGGATAGGCCCTTCGAGCCATGCAGCCTGGTAATCCCCAGATTAAATCCTAATCTAATCATGGAACAATTTACAATGATCAACTAACCTACCAACTGGTACATCTTTGGACTGTGGGAGGAAACCAGAGCACCTTAGCAGAAACCCATGCGGTCACAGGGACAATGTACAAACATGCAGTGGTGGGAATTGAACTCGGGTCCCCTGTACTGTAAAGCATTGGGCTAACCACGACGTTACTGTGCTGCCTCAGACTATCAAAAATATTTAAGGCTCTGAATTGAAATCTTTCTTTGTATTGTATTAAATTGATAATATCTAAATTTTCAATTGTTCTATTTGATATTGATATTTAAATCAATTGTAAAGATTCAAAATACCCAAAAGTGGAAAGATGCAGCAGGCTGAGATTTATAAATAATGTTCTAGCACTGACAAAATAATTCATCATCTAGAAACTAGGAGGCACAAGAGGCTGTTAGCCTTATTAAGGGCAGTTAGTTAAATGGACTGCTTTACATTGATAACAAAATAATTAACTTCTAAACAATTTTTCTCCCTCTACTTTGATATCTGAGTGTCGAAAACAACATTTAAAAACCTTGAAATTCCAAAGGAAATTAATTTTCAAGCTTTGAGGGAAATGTGACATTATTGCCAGTATGTTATGTAATTCCCAGAAAGAAAATATCCTAAAAATAGGAAATCGTGTTAAAACAAAGATGTAGCAGTTGTTACCTTTGTGAGACCTGACATAGATTGGGAGACCACTTCACCGAGCACTTATTTCTGCCAGAAAAAGTGGGATCTCCCAGTGGCCACCCATTTTAATTCCATTTCCCATTCCCTACTACCTACTACCTTTGTATTTCTTCCTCCCCTTCCCCCACCTTTGTACGCCGACTTCCCATCTTTTTCTCCCATTATGATGAAGGGTCTAGGCCCAAAACATCGACTGTGTACTCTTTTCCAGAGATGCTGCCTGGCCTGCTGAGTACCTCCAGCATTCTGTGTATGTTGCTTGGAATTCCAGCACCTGCAGATTTTCTCTTGTTTGTGAGCAGCAATATCTTGGTATTATTAATGTGCTGATAGGAGGAGCATGGACCTGGAAAGTAGCTAATTATAGTTGGGGTGAAATGTTTTGTGGCAGAGGGAGGATGTTGGAGGAGAGTCCAAGAGGAGTCCAGGATGTGACTCAGGATCTTGTGGGGAGGAGTCCAAGAAATGCAAAGAAAGAAGTGGGAGGTGGGTGCAAGCAGGCAACAGCATATCCAGACACTTAAAAAGCTAAAACCTTCTTGATGACTATGCCGTAACCAGAACAGTTAATCATGATTAGTGGTCCTAAAGTATATTAAAAGAACTAACAGATCTAAGTGTGTGAGATATGATTGACGCTGCATGGGATCATTCGATGTGGAAAGCCATGATCACCCAAGCGTGTTCCACACAAGGCACATGAAGTAGAAGGAAGTATATTAAGCATTATTCAAGATCAAAATTACATTTTTTGCAGTGTCCAATTTACGGACAAAGGACATGATTATTGAAGGGTCTCGGCCAAAAGGTCGACTGCTTATATATTTCCGTAGATGCTGCCTGACCTGCTGAGTTCCTCCAACTTTTAGCATGTGTTGCTCTGGATTTCCAGCATCTGCAGAATCTCTTGTGTTTATGGTTATTACCTTGCCTTTCTACAGTATAACTGAAATAGTCCTCTTTGAAAACATAACAAGATCAACACAAAGACTCCACACATTTACTTGATACAGAGATCTTGAAGAGCAAAATAAACCATAAAAAATTCTCCTAACCTCACTGCACCTCAATAATTTCCTATTAAGGTACTTCCTAGGAAGCTGCATTTTTAGACAAATGAAGAGTATAGGTACATTTTGGAAAAGAGCTTTACATAAGGCTGAGGTGGTGACAGGCACACAGTCTACTGCTGACTATAATATGGGCCATATGTGACCAAAATCTATTATGGAAGCAGATAGATAAGAATCTTTATTTGGAAGTTATTCACTGATCTGAGATGCTTGCTAATGAAATGTGAATGCTAATTATGGCGGTTGACCGTGCTAACGCATCAAAGCTGTTGAAAGAAATAAATGTATGGTCAGGAGACACTGGCTTAATCACCAAAATATAAAGGTGCCCATAAATAATTTCTGATGAGTCAATCAGATTTGATTACCTCATTGGAAAATATTCAGATAATTTAGTTAATCCTTCCACAATGGCTATTAAAACATACTGTAAAAACATAAAAATTCATTAAAAATAATTATGGTAAGTCAGATGTCATAAATTCAAAAGAAGGCAACTACTTGCATTCATTTCAAAAGGACTTAAATAAAAGAGCAAGGATGTAATCCTGACGCTTTATAAGGCATTAGTTAGACCTCACTTGAAGCATTGTGACCAGTTTTGGGCCTGTTATCTAAAAAAAAATGTGCTGGCGTTGGAAAGGGAACAGAAGAGGTTCATGAGAATGATTCTGGGAATGAAAGGGTAAACACATGAGGAGCTCTGGACCCAGACTTACTAGAGTTTAGAAAAATGAGGGGGAAGACCTCATTGAAGCCTCTTGAATATTTAAAGGCCTAGATTTAAAGTGGACGTGGGGAGAATGTTTCCCAAAGTGCGGGAGTCTAGGACCAGAAGGCATAGCCTCAGAATAGAGTAATGTCCATTTAGAACAGAGAAAAGAAAGAATCTCTTTAGCCAGAAGGTAGTGGATCTGGTGAAGTCATTGCCATAGCTGGCTGTGGAAATCAAGTCACTGAGTATATTTAAAGTGGTGTATGATGAGTTCCTGATTAGTCAGGGCATGAAGTGTTAGGACGAGAAGGCAGGAGAATGGAGTCGACAGGGATAAATCAGCCATGATGGAATGACAAACAGACTAGATGGGCTGAATGGCATAGTCTGCTCATATATCATTGTCGTATGGTCTAAAAGATCCAGAAATTAATTTTCATTACTATCACAATAAAGCTTGACAATGGTCAGAATGAAAGATATTCAAGGCCCGCTCTCCTCACATTCATTTGACTAATTAGACAAAGTATTTAAACAAATTAAGTTGAAACAGCTATGTTCTAGATGGAGATTAATTTAGGCCTAGAGAGCTTGGGAATTAAAACTGCATGACTAATGGACATTTTGTACTTAACTATTAGAAATGAAACCTCCATTGTGCACCATCACAGTATTTAAGTTTAAACTTAATTTTTCAACCATGTTGCAATACTGATGTGTTTTTTCAAATTGTTCAGCCAAAGGCATTATAACATGGTGGGACAGGTTAACTCATGTTCAATGGCCAGGAGTAAACACTGCCTATATATGAAAAAAACTGAACTAAACATTAAGAAGAACTGTATATGTACAGAGGAATCAAGTGTTAAATTAATTGGGTCATGTGTCTACTTTGTATTGAAACATTCTCAGATGTGGTTGTGGTACAAAAAGACTTCCAAGTTGATTTCGATAGTTGAAATATTCTGGTAATTTTATAATCTCTTTTTATGTTTCTAATATTTCTAATAGCCATATAAACATGCACAATTAAAATGAGTAGCCATGTTTAATTTATGCTCAATGACCTATTTATTAGGTACCTGAGGTACCTAATAAAGTAGCCACTGAATGTATATTCATGGTCTTCTGTTGATGCAGCCCATTCTCTTCAAGGTTCAACATGTTGTGTGTTCAGAAGTGCTCTTCTGTATACTACTATTGCACCGTGTGGTTATTTGAGTTACTGTCACCTTCCTGACAACATGAAACACTCTGGCCATTCTTCCCCGACCTCTCTCATTAACAAGGCATTTTTGCCAACAGAACTGCCACTCACTGATTTTTTTTTTGGTTTCTTGCACCACTCTCTGTAAACTCCAGAGACTGTTGTTCGTGAAAATCCCAAGCGATCAGCAGTTTCTGAGATACTCCAACCACCCCTTCTGACCAACAATAATTCTATTGTCAAAATCACTTACACCACATCTCTTCCCCATTCTGTTGTTTGGCAAGAAGAGCAACTGAACCTCTTGACCATGTCTACATGTTTTAATGCATTGAGTTGCTGCTGCAAGATCTCCACGTAATCCGAAATCTGTACTGGGAGCAAACTGCCGCTGTAAGAATAGAATAGTTTAAGAAAATCAAGAGAGGCGTTAGACAAGGGAGTGTTTTCTCCCTTGATTTATTTAATGTGTACAGTGAAACAATATTACAAAAAATAAGAGACATCTTGAGAATCAAACTTGGCGGTGAAAACATCAATAATTTCAGATATGCAGATGACACTGTGTTAATTGCAAGTACGGAGGAAGAACTACAAAACTTAATTGATATAGTTGTTGAAGAATGTGCAAAAATGGGTCCATCTATCAATTGCAAAAAGACAGAATGTATGGTGATATCCAAAAAGAAGGAGAATACTATCTGCAGGCTGAGAATAAACGGGGAAGACATAAAACAAGTACAGAACATTTGCTACTTAGGAAGCTGGGTGACATCAGATGGCAGGTGCGACGTGGACATCAAAAGAAGAATAGGGATGGCAAAAGACACCTTTACCAGAATGAAGAGTATACTGACCAATACTAAACTAGGCACGACAACCCACCTCAGAGTACTGAAAAGTTACCTTTATCCAGTTATGTTATACGGCTCAGAATGTTGGATAATATCTAGTAACATGAGGAAATGAATTGAAGCAGCAGAGACGTGGTTTTTGAGGAGGATGCAAAGAATATCACGGACGAAACAAATATCTAATGAGGATGTCATGAACAGAGCAAACACAAAAAGAGAAATAATGTATGAGATCACGAAAAGGCAATGTAACTTCATTGGACACGTAATTAGGAAAGAGGATTAGAATGCACTGTAATTATGGGAAAGATTGAATGGAAGAAAGCAAGAGGAAGACAAAGACAAATGCTGATGGAAATAGCAGCCAGAGAAATGGAAAAGAATACCAATAAATTGATCCACCTGACCCGAAACAGGAGTGTGTGGGCCATGGCAGTCAAAGCTCAAACTTGGCACGGCACCTGATGATGATGATGATGATGATGTTCTCATTACTAAGGCATGGAATGGAAAAGTAAGAAGGCTGTTGTTTAATTTTATAAAATATTGGTTATGCCATCACTGAAATATTATTGTGTTGCTCTAGTCACCATACTATAGACATAGACGTAGAATAGTACAGCACATTACAGGCCCTTTGGCCCACAATGTTGTGCAGACCCTCAAACCCTGCCTCCCATATAACCCCCCAAACTTAAATTCCTCCATATACCTGTCTAGTAGTCTCTTAATCTTCACTAGTGTATCTGCCTCTACCACTGACTCAGGCAGTGCATTCCATGCACCAACCACTCTCTGAGTAAAAAACCTTCCTCTAATATCCCCCTTGAACTTTCCACAACTTATCTTAAAACCATGTCCTCTTGTATTGAGCAGTGGTGCCCTGGGGAAGAGGCGCTGGCTATCCATTCTACCTATTCCTCTTAATATCTTGTACACCTCTATCATGTCTCCTCTTATCCTCTTTCTCTCCAAAGAGTAAAGCCCTAGCTCCCTTAATCTCTGATCGTAATCCATACTCTCTAAAACAGGCAGCATCCTGGTAAATCTCCTCTGTACTTTTTCCAATGCTTCCACATCCTTCCTATAGTGAGGTGACCAGAACTAGACACAGTACTCCAAGTGTGGCCTAACCAGAGTTTTATAGAGCTGCATCATTACATCACAACTCTTAAACTCTATCCCTCGATTTATGAAAGCTAACACCCCATAAGCTCTCTTAACTACCCTATCTACCTGTGAGGCAACTTTCAGTGATCTATGGACATGTACCCCCAGATCCCTCTGCTCCTCCACACTACCAAGTATCCTGCCATTTACTTTGTACTCTGCCTTGGAGTTTGTCCTTCCAAAGTGTACCACCTCACACTTCTCCGGGTTGAATTCCATTTGCCACTTCTCAGCCCACTTCTGCATCCTATCAAAGTCTCTCTGCAATCTTCGACAATCCCCTACACTATCTACAACACCACCAACCTTTGTGTCGTCGCAAACTTGCCAACCCACCCTTCTACCCCCACATCCAGGTCGTTAATAAAAATCATGAAGAGTAGAGGTCCCAGAACAGATCCTTGTGGGACCCCACTAGTCACATCCCTCCAATCTGAATGTACTCTCTCCACCACGACCCTCTGCCTTCTGCAGGCAAGCCAATTCTGAATCCACCTGGCCAAACTTCCCTGGATCCCATGCCTTCTGACTTTCTGAATAAGCATACCATGTGGAACCTTGTCAAATGTCTTACTAAAATCCATATAGATCACATCCACTGCACTACCTTCATTTATATGCCTGGTCACCCCCTCAAAAACTCTATCAGGCTTGTTAGACACGATCTGCCCTTCACAAAGCCATGCTGACTGTCCCTGATCATACCATGATTCTCTAAATGATCATAGATCCTATCCCTAATAATGTTTTCCAACAGCTTTCCCACCACAGACGTAAGGCTCACTGGTCTATAACTACCCGGACTATCCCTACTACCTTTTTTGAACAAGGGGACAACATTCACTTCCCTCCAATCCTCTGGCACCATTCCCGTGGACAACGAGGACATAAAGATCCTAACCAGAGGCTCAGCAATCTCCTCCCTCACCTCGTGGAGCAGCCTGGGGAATATTCCGTCAGATACCGGGGACTTATCCATCCTAATGTATTTTAACAACTCCAACACCTTCTCTCCCTTAATATCTACATGCTCCAGAACATCAACCTCACTCATATTGTCCTCACCGGCATCAAGTTCCCTGTCATTGGTGAATACTGAAGAGAAGTATTCATTGAGGAATTCACTCACTTCCACAGCCTCCAGGCACATCTTCCCACCTTTATCTCTAATCGTCCTACCTTCACTCCTGTCATCCTTTCGTTCTTCACATAATTGAAGAATGCCTTGGGGTTTTCCTTTACCCTACTCATCAAGGCCTTCTCATGCCCCCTTTCTTGCTCTTCTCAGCCCCTTCTTAAGCTCCTTTCTTGCTACCTCAATAGACCCATCTGATCCTTGCTTCCTAAACCTCATGTATGCTGCCTTCTTCCACCTGACGAGATTTTCCACCTCACTTGTTACCCATGGTTCCTTCACCCTACCATTCTTTATCTTCCTCACTGGGACAAATTTATCCCTAACATCCTGCAAGAGATCTCTAAACATCGACCAGATGTCCATAGTACATTTTCCTGCAAAAACATCATCCCAATTCACACCCGCAAGTTCTAGCCTTATAGTCTCATAATTTGCCCTTCCCCAATTAAAAATTTTCCTGTCCTCTCTGAATCTATCCTTTTCCATAATAATGCTAAAGGCTAGAAAGCGGTGGTCACTGTCCCCCAGATGCTCACCCACTGAGAGATCTGTGACCTGACCTGGTTCATTACCTAATACTAGATCTAGTATGGCATTCCCCCTAGTCAGCCTGTCAACATACTGTGACTATAGGAAAGAAGATACGATTGCACTGGGGAGGATAAAATCTTGGAATGTTGCCTGAAATGGTGTGTTTTAGTTATGAGAAGGGACTAGGTAGACTGGATTTATTTCCTTGCAGTGGAGGAGGAAATTGGGAGGTTTCCTGACTGAAGTATACAGAATTATTAGCAGTATAGATGGGATTGATAAATGGTAGGTAGTGAAACAGAATTCCCTTCATAGAGTTACGTATCACCAGGGGTCGTAGAGGTGGATACTCTATCCTATAGGACAGCTTATGAGCTTCATGTAGGAAATGAACAGATAACCCACCACTAGCAAAGCTGAAATGCTTGCAATGGGGCCAATTTGAGTTTGATAAATGGAATAGGTTATGATTTTTTGTCTTTAGATATAAGTTCCACAGCAGTTCATAAAGCATGTTGAAATATCTATCTATCCTATAGGACCTATTCTATATCATGTGTGTGACTTGTCAGTAGGGTAGTAATTTTCAGTTGCTTTTTAGGCATTCTCTCAATGTATTCCCTTAATTTTGGCCAGAGTGCAAACTTCCTGAAGTTTATTTACTTTGCTCAATCTTTATTAACAGCATTAACAATAGAATAGTAATTATTATTTGAACAGTCAGTTATAAGAATAGAAAAGATATGCATTATAAAGGGAGATCATTCATTAGATTAAATATTTCATCTTGGATTTGACAGGTGACCACAAGACTACATGGCTGCTTTAATGATTGAAATAATATTTTTTTTTAATTGGTTAACAGTGGATATTTAGTAAGACATTTTACTGAACACAGCTGTATTTGCTTTATTAATATATTCAGCAGCATCAGGCTTCATGTCCGCAGTTCAAATAGCCACTGGTTCAAAAAGGATCATTGCATAATTGGGAGTGCTCTATTGACTTGTACAATCCTTTGCATAGGTAAATAGTTCTGGACAAAAGATGTTCTGCTAGTGTTGTATTATATAACTTCCTTTGGGGTGCAGTGTAAATCAGATATTCACAGAAGTAAGTTTAAGTATCTGAAGCTTCATAATTAACTCTCTTCCTCCAAATTAATTTCATTGATTTCTGCAGTAAGAAGACCTCACCAATCTTGGCTGATTTTATTACTTTTCTGTTTCTACTAATAATGCAACAACCCCTAAAGAAGTTCGCAATTCAAAAGATACCGGGGAAAATAAGATTGGATTTGGCTGTGACAATCCCAATACTGTTAGGTAGATTAAATGCATTGAAACAAAGTAATATGGGGATCATGAACTTTCTGAAACTCACATGGAATTGATGAGATTTCACAGGAAAATCGAGATCAATAAGTGTACGGGGAATAAAAATTAGTAAAAATGTGTAAGTTATGTAAGAAAGCAAAATTCTCATTATAATGTTTTATTTATCCTAGAAACATATGAACTTACCTGACTATTAGGAACATGCTTTAAAAAACATTAAAAATAGAAAGAGTGCAAATTGTACGCTGAAGTTCTGTTATTGGATGCATTTGGAAGAACATAGTCAGTCAAAAATATGCATAGATCATGTTGGTTGCAAATTTTAAAAGAAACTGTTCACTTCAATAACAAAATTAGTATTGGAGTGGAATATTGTATTATCTGCTTGTTATGAAACATGTATGATACTTTTATAATTGATTTCCATTTCTCAGAAATCAATTTTCCCCACAAAGACTAAAACAAACTACAGCAATATTCTCAACATGTGGAAGGATTGGGTAATATTTCCAACGAAGAATTGGCTCTCTATTTCAAGACTGATTCCTTCTCCCTTCAACTACTATTTTCTACTTTGACAACCTTCTTCCTTCACTGCTGCATAATCTATCAAGTATCACATAGACTGTTTCATAAGAACATAAGAAGTAGGAGTAAGCTACCTGGCCCATCAAGGCTGCTCAATTACTCACTAAATTCATAGCTGACGTTCTACCTCAGTGCCTCCGACACACAGTATGCACACCCCTCTATTTCATTGATGTCCGGAAAAGTACCACTCTGTCTTGACTGGGCACATTGATGAAACCTCCAAAGTGCCTTTAAGTAGAGAGTTCCAAAGATTCATCTCACTCTGAATTGAGGAATTTCTCATCACCTCAGTCCTAAGCAACCTACACATTCTGATACCGTGCTGCAGGTCCCCCTCTCCTTTGTTGGGGATCAAATTTGAATTGGATCTGCTGTGATTCGTCTATGTACTAGGGAATACATTCTCCACCTACTCAACCTCTCCTCAATCTGTTTTCCCCAGAACCTGGGATCATCACTGCACTCCCTCTATCACATTTATACCCTTTAGATAATATCATACACCAAGGTCCTCTGATAGATTAGATTAGATTATGAGGACACACAGTCCTCTTTTTACTGTCATTTAGTAATGCATGCATTAAGAAATGATACAATATTCCTCCAGTGTGATATCACAGAAACACAGGACAGACCAAGACTGAAACTAACAAAAACCACATAAATATAACATATAGTTACAACAGTGCAACAATACTATAACTTGATGAAGAACAGGCCATGGGCACAGTAAAAAAGTTCAAAGTCTCTTGAAAGTCCCACATCTCACGCAGACGGGAGAAGGAAGAAAACTCCCCCTGCCATGCCCGACCACAGTCCGACTCTGAGTCGTCCGAAAACTTCGAGCCTCTGACCAGCCCTCCGACACTGAGTACCGAGCACCATCTCTGCCGACCGCTTCGACCCCAGCCTCGGTCGCCAGCAGCAGGCAAAGCCGGGGATTTTGGGGCCACCCTCCGGAGATTCTCGATCGCACAGTAGCAGCGGCAGCGAACCGGGCATTTCAGAAACTTCTCCAGATGTTCCTCTCTGCTCTCATGTCTGTCTCCATCAAATCAGAATTGTGCACGGCATCCTACTTACAAATACGATATCATTTCACCGGAGAGCTGCGCACGCTGCGTTGTACCGCCATCTTCTCCTCCCGCCTCCTGATAGGGCTTATTTACTTACTTCTGCATTCAAATCATTCCTGCCTGTGGCCATCAAACTTTACAAGTCCTCCCTTGGAGGGTCAGACACCCTGAGCCAATAGGCTGGTTCTGGACTAATTTTCTGGCATAATTTACATAATACTATTTAATTATTATCGTTTTATATTGCTATATTTATACTTTATTCCTGGTTGGTGCAACTGTAACGAAAACCAATTTCCCTCAGGATCGATAAAGTATGATTATGACTATGACTAAATCTTCTCATAATAGAGACCAATATACTATTTGCCCTCTTGATTACTTGATGCACCTGTGCACTGGCCTTCAGTGATGTGTATACAAGCATACTTTGGTCCTTGTGAACATGTTAACCAGTCTCTGATCATTTAACACACTTTGCCTTTCTGATATAGATACCAGAATATTTTCCACATAGCATTCCATCATTACATATTTGATTCAACTTGTCCATTTACCCTTGAAGTCACTGTAATCTTCCTCCAAGTTCACTATCCACCATGTTTAGTACAATCAGCAAACCAGGAAACATGGCGTTTGGCCTTCTCAATGTAGGTTGTGAAATTTTGGAACTTCAGCACTGATACCTATGGTAATCCACGAGTCCAGGCCTGCCAGCTTGAGAACAATACGTTATTTCCTACTATTTGCTTTAGGCCCAGTAGTGATTCTCAATCAAGATCAATATATTATCCCCAAACTTATGTGTCTTAACTTTGTTGATCAATGTTCTGTGTGGGAACCTATCAAATAGCTTTAAAAATCCAAATACTCCACATCCCGAGGTTACCCCATTTTTACTCAACTCATTATGTTCTCAAAGAGCTTCAGCAGGTCAGTCAAATGTGACTTTCATTTTATAAACCCATGTTCACTCGATTCAATTCTATTATTCTTTTCAAGTTGTACTGGTTTTACACACTTGACTCCAGCATTCGTGCCAAGTCTAGATTTGACCCCACCATGTTCTCATGCGAGTTTTTTTGAAGAGCTACTTAATAGCAATAGTATTGACTTTCACAGAAGCTGAAGCCATTGATAAATGATTTAACTGGAAACTTCCTATTTTTACGCTGGACTGAATTTGAGATCCCTCTGTGATCACTGGTTCACTTTAATAATATACTTGGGATGTAAATGTTCAAACGTATTTTTTTATCACACTTAAAGTAAGTTCTTTATTATTAATTCCTGTCTTAATACTGTCCATTAGCATTATCCTTATTAAACAGAATTTCACATTTGCTGATCAACAAACTGAATGCTGATGTTATAGTAACAAAGTAGCCCGTTGACAGCTTATAATGCAACCGGTTTTGTCAATAAGATGTAATTTCCAGTTGCTTGGCTGCTGTTATATACTGCAGGCCATTTGTGATACTAGTTAAATCTCATTAGCTTAGCAAATGAAAACACTAATTAGAATATTACAACTATTCATCTTTGAATGGATTTCAACTTATATTAATGGCATCGTGATAATTCTAACAAGATAAAGTTTGATATCAACACAGTCCTAAAAAAAACTATCTAAAATTAAAATCTTACTTACATTCAGCTAAAATTTCAAAGACTTTCATTTGCATGCATGAGCAATTACAGCTAGTATCATTATCAATTACACGCACAATGACATAGAGACAGATACTGACACCATGCCATCAAATTCTTTCAGGCCTCACCAAAAATAATGATTTGCAAATGCAAATACTGCACTTAAAACATAAGCCTTTAGGCTATCCAGCACTCTCAAGAGGATATGATAACTTAATTTACATATATTAAAAGTAAACAAGGAACAGTTAGTGAAAGTGACATCCTTCAGGTTCGTTTGTTATAACAAAGATTGCAGTGGATTATATAATGTATGCATGGTTTCCATCAATCATTGAAATCGTTCTAATTTTTAAACCATTATCTAAGATATTTTGAAAGGCAACGCTATCACGTTACGAGAGACGAGAAGCTCAGCTGACTGTCCACTTCTTCCACAAAACACGACCTCATTTTAGCAAGAGCACTTTGTTCTCTGAAAGAAGGGGGAAGATTCTGATGTCAATCAACAGTTACTTTCTGAAATATAAGAGGAAGAAAAAAGAAGTATCTCCCAGCTATACCAGTAACTTGGAGCAAGAATTTGGTATAGAGTGAGCATTACCAATAGTGTGGTGGGGAATATAGGAATGTTCCTTAGTTAAGAGTGTTCTTTAGTTACTTTGCCTCTAGCATATCAGTAACCTCAGAGCTCACAAACCCACTAATGTGAACACACTAGATGATTCCTAGCCTGTTTAGTGACATAACATGCCATGCATTCCTTCTTCATGTCTTCATCATTTCCCACACTTAAATACTTTCCAGTTGGAGAAACAATTCTTTGATGGACACTGTGATTACTAACACAAGTGATGACATCAGTCCTATATGTATAGGCATCCGTTAGTCCCGTGAGACCATGGATTTGCGCCTTAGAGGGTTTCCAGGGTGCAGGCCTGGGCAAGGTTGTATGGAAGACTGGCAGTTGCCCATGCTGCAAGTCTCCCCTCTCCACGACACTGATGTTGTCCAAGGGAAAGGCTTAGGGCCGATACATCAGTCTGCATCATTAATAACAACAGCAACAACTTTCATTCGCATTGTCCCTTCAATGCAGTAGAAATATCCCAAGGTGCTTCAAAGAAGTAAGATCAAATAAAATTTAACAGCAACACAAGAGAAGATACTTAAGAAAAAGACTACTGAAAATACTCAGTGAGCCATGCAGCATTTGTGGAGAAAATCCAGATGCTGGATTGTGCTTGGTTTGATCCAACCCACTGCTGGGGCTCACCACTGCATGAGCCCACTAGCCACGTTACATGTGTACTGCAAACAAATCAGATTTGTGAGTGGAGCAGACATGAATAATGACCGAGCCTCAAGACAATCTTCCTAAAACCCCATCCCTTTTACTGCCATATTTTGAAAAAAAAAGTCAAATAAAATATACATAAAACTGCTAATAACGTACAGTAACTAGCATCATTAAATTGGAAATCTGGGACATGGTAATCCATGTACTGAGTCCACACAACCATCAGCTGGCTGTCAGCAGCATCCAACCCGATCAAGCAGAAACTTCTTCATGAGTGGTCCATTCACGGAAGTGGTATCAGGGCAAGTAGGACATTGCTTAGGATGCCCTGTGTGTGTCAGGGCAAATTACTGAGCGGCACAATGGCACAGCTGCTGCCTCAGAGCTCCGATAATGCAGATTCAATCCTCACCAGTGGAGTTTGCATATTCCCCCTGTGAAGTGCTGGTTGGTAGGTTAATTGGGCACTTTAAATTGTCCTGAGTGTAGGCAGGTGCTAGAATCAGGTGCAGTTGATGGGAATATGGGGAGAATAGATTACTCAGGAAAACTAGTCAGGGAATATGATTACTCTGTGGGTCAGAAAACACTCAGTGAGACAAAATCAATTTTTCTGTATCATCAGAAAATATGACTGGAAAGAAAGAATACTGAACACAAAAGACTGAGGACAAATATATAGCAATATTTAATCTAGAAGTTTTAATTTGAAAGGAAAGGGGTGAGGAAGTTTCTCCATCTCCACCACAGCTGTTGTCAGGATGAGGCTTTCTATTCTAGAACATTTGAGATGTTCTCATTTTTTTCAACGAACAGGATTCCTTTCCATCACCACTAATGCTGTCCTCACCCGCATCCCACACAAAATGCTGGGGGAACTTAGCAGGTCAGGCAGTATCAATGGAAAAAAGTACAGCTGACGTTTCGGGCCGAAACGTTAAACTGTACTCTTTTCCATAGATGCTGCCTGGCCTTCTGAGTTCCCCAAGCATTTTGTATGTGCTGCTCGGACCTCCAGCATCTGCAGATTTTCTCTTGCTCCTCACCTGCATCCCCTCCATTTCCCACACATCTACTCCCAGCCCATCCTCCTGCTGTCATAACAGCGATAGGGTTCCCCGTCCTTACCTACCACCACATGAACCTACATGTCCTGGCACATTACTCTCTGTAACTTCTGCCATCTCCAAAGGGATCATACTAGTGAGCATATCTTTCCCTACCCTTTCTTCTCTACTTTCTGGAGGAATTTCTCTCGATGGACTGC